>NW_027182461.1:0-642052 GCF_040938575.1 Ambystoma mexicanum | reverse complement strand
GAAGAGCATGGTTTACATTAATAGAAAAAAGAACAAGTAATCATTTTAGTTTTAGCAGCTTTAGTGACCTGGGATATATACTATGTTCAGCTATGCTAGGCTATAGAGTGGTGTAACATATCAAACGCCTTTAGTCTCTAGAGGCACACAGCAAGACTACACATTCAACTCACACTTTAGAACAAGATGTGCGGCACACAAACCAACCACGGTTTCCTCTGCTCTGGGACCTGCAATGGCTATCTCCCCAGCCCCCACGACATGAGTTCGGCTGATTGCATTGCGAAGCTTGTGCTTTTTATCTTAAGACGGGACTTGTTCTATCTAGCATGTGTGCATCATTTCTGCCACCTGAAAGGTTAAAACCTAGCACTTAAAATGGTTCCTTTGCTTTGCTTTTAACATACAACATACCTATATGCAAACTCAAGACCCTGGTTTTCTCTACCATAGTAATTGGGTTCCCGTTCCTTGAACAGGCAAAGCATGTCAATTGCTTCCACACCGCTTCAAACTCCATTACTAAGTGGGCTTCGGAAGAGGTAAAGCATATCACTCGCCTCCACACACTTTTAACTGTGCGCATGTATTTTGGTGTTCTGCCTCCTGTCCTTTGGCTGCTTATCTGATCTGAATGGTGCGAAAAGCATCTCTTGAATTTGCTACAAACCATTTAAGATAGGAAGTTGTCACTTGTGGTTAGGTTTCTCTGCTGGAAAGGGGAAGCTACAATTTCCTGCACATCGCCTTTTGCTGAAGCCAAACAGGAAATTATACATGTGTTCTCTGCTAGCCACGCATGTGATATTCATTCAAGGAACTTATATTATTTGAAGCATGTGTCTACGTTTGTCCCTTGTCAACAGCCCTTGCATTATGTATAAGCACATGCTTTGTACTCAACAAACATTTGTAGTCTCTTGCTGTTGCTATCACTGTTTCATTAGTAAAGTCGCCTGATCTGTCACCAACTGTCTTATCAGGCTATAATCCACAACAATTATTCATAATCCACGTCAAAGTATTACAAATCTCTTGGCAAACATGTGTGGTACAAAAGAATACTGGTTCCGACGTCACGCAGATGTACGGTGTATACTAGGCAACCTTGGCCCATCCACATGGTTTGTCACTTTAAGTTGTGCCAAGTATGCATGGGAAGACTTGCACGATTTCCTATGCATAGCAAATGAAAACAAAGCAGGAATAGACATGAAAACACCAGGAGAACTCTGCTCTCTTGACCCTGTAAATGTGTCAAGGTACTTCCATCACCGCCCTATTGCCATGCTGCACTTCATCTGTAATAAAACAATTCCTCCCCTCTGAAAAGTGCAACACTTCTTTTGGAGAAAATAATATAAATCCAGAGGAGCACCACACATCCACATGCTTTTGTGGATTAAAGATGCTCCTAAATTTGGTCAGGACAGTGATGCCACTATTTTGCAGTTCATTCACAAATATGACACTTGCGAAATCCCTTCAGAAAACGGACATAGTGAGCTACATGCACAAATTTTGCAGTTTCAAAGACATAAATGTGGCAAGTATTGTCGACGCAGATATAAAAACAAAGGTAAATACTACACCAAATGCTGCTTTGGTTTACCTAGACCAGTATCAGCAAAGGGACAAGTAAACAGCTTCATGTCTTCTGTTAGACACAGTGTAAAAGGCAAATCGCCTAAGAACACATACTGCATTAAATAAAGCAAAGCATCAAAGTACATCAATGATTACAATGCAATCATTGCCCTCCTGTGGAATGCAAACATAGATGTGCAATACATTGCAGACAATTCCACTGCAGTTGCATGATATGTCACAGCCTACTTAACCAAAGCTGGGAAAACAGAGCTGAAGGACCTCTGGGATGACATATCATCTGACAAAACACTGTCACAAAAATGATACAGCTTTGGCATAAAAATGCTCTCTCATAGAGAATGTGGTTGCTACAAAGCCGCAGACCGTTTAACCGGAACAGCCTTATATGGGAACTCTGAAAAGATAGTCTGGCTAAGCCTTGGTCCTGCTGCATCCAGAAAAAGAGTTCTCAAATCGTACCAAGACATAGAAACAACAGCCAAAAATTATCCCAACAGCCAGGGCATTTTGAAAAACAATTTATTGGACACATACTACCCAAACAGTAACACTGCTTTGGAAACCATGTGCCTATACCACATAACGCAAAAACTCTCATACAAAAAATATATTAAACCAGATGAGAAAAAAGGTAAATACATGGTCAAAAGTTGTGGGGGCAGCCTGGTTAAACTTACCAAATGCAGCCTCATTAATCATATGAAGCAATGATTTAAAACACCTCAACATAGAGATTTTACTACTTGTCCCTACTGTAACTTTTTAAACCATGGAGATAAGAAGAAGATTTATTGGACACCCATGCCTCCTATGAAGATGCCTTCAATGCAATGGAAAGTCCTATGACAGATATACATTTCAAACAGTACATAAACATGTTGGACAATGAATGCCAACAAAAGGAAGAATTTCAAGCCCAACTAAATGTAGACACTCCAGAGAGCAGTCAACCTTCTCTTACAGGAAGTCAAGAACAACTTGGAGAGCCACTCATAGTAAACAAGGCAGAATTAGCCATGACTGGAGTAGAAAACACCATGTGTCAGTATGAGGAATCTGAAGAAACTTTGCTCTACTGAAATCACAACTGAATGATGAACAGCGTAGCATTTTCCTGGAAGTAACTAAAGAAATTGAACATGGTGTGCAGCACGAAACCAAAACTTGCACCTGTCAAAAGTATAAACCTGTACTCCTGTATGTAAGTGGTGAAGCTGGTTCGGGCAAAACATTCTTAATAAAAATCATCAGCAAGTTCTTCCAACAACTGACAAACGACTAGCTTTCAGCTGTTGTAAATGCTCCCACAGGTTTAGCTGCCTACAACATTAGTGGTGTTATTTTACACCGATTGCTGCTGTCAGAGCTTGCTTCTTCTTGGCGCAGAGGCAGCACAAACGCAGCAAAAACACCTCCCTCCCCGTTAGGTCTTAGCACCTGGGAATTGACAGCACAGGCCACCTTGACCCTTCGGGGAAAGAGGGTTAGGGTCCGTTGGATGGATAGGTACGGGAAGTTAGGAACACCGGTAAAAGGAAATAGGTAGAGGTAGTGGATGGGAAGAGGGGATAGCAGGGTCACATGCTCCTCGGCTCCAGTTCCAAGAATACTCCGCCCTTTCACACTCGCACCCTTCACTCACTCTTCTACTGTGTGTGTGTGTCTTTAATCACCCTGGGCCTTTGTGCTGGAGCCCTCACCAGTAATTCTCAGACTTCACAAATAATACTGGTCACAAGTATTTGCCTTGCTAGAAACCGTACATTAACTCATGCACGACTTATTCTCTTCCCCACATTACTGCATGCGAGGATTTAACACTCCATTCACTGCATGCAGCTACAATTGCGATTCCCCCAGAAATAACCTAAATAAGCACTTAGCTTCGTTTTGCCAGAAGTCTGTGGCTTTTCCTGGCCCTTTTCGTGTTGGTTGGCCACGATCTTCTCTGGTTTTCTCCTGTCTCTGCAATAAGCAAGAATCGAGTCAATAAGGTGCGGAATGCATGTGCGACTGAGTTCTGGGCTAGAAGTTATCCGTGTGGCGGAACAGCCGCTCCGGATCCACGCGACTATAGTCTACACATAAGCGGGCATGGTTAGTTTCAGTCTCATGCAGGGTTAATGATGTTAAGGCATCTAGGGTTCCCTCCTAGTGAGTTCCCGTTTCCTGCCAAGCGCGGGCTGGCCGGAGTAGGAACCGCTCCTGTTACGTGGCCCCTCGAATGCTACGGGCTGTCAGCGCTAGGTAAGTAACACACTTATCTTTGGTTTTGTACGCGGGGCCTGGGGTCTTGCAGGCGTTGGGCGGAAATGCCCCGCGTGAGCTTGCCTCCGGAGCTCTCAGAAACACGTCCTTCCAGTTCGCCGGTCAGTATTGCGAGCGGCGTCACTCGGGCGCGGCTCGCGCATGCGCATTCGTGCGATCGGGGGCGTGGCGGTCTTCCCACGCGCAGGTTCGGCTGGAGGACGGCCTGCTGGGAAGTGTAGTTTCCGGGCTGTTCTCCATCCCTGGGCCACGGTCCTACAGAAGGGATGGAGAACACGCCTGGAATACCTGGTGGAATGCTTTCTGGCTCCTTTTCCACCCTTAGTGCACACCATGAGTGCATTTACCCCCACACCTGCTCCAGTCCTGACAGTACTCCCCCTCCCTCCTTCAGGCCCTGGTTTAAGGGGATGGTTCAGATGAAACCGCCGGAGGAGTCGAGGAGCATGGATGTTCTCTGCGGGTTCCCAGGACCTTTCCTCGGGGCCATACCCTACCCAATCCACCAAATAATATAATTTCTTGTGCCTGATACTAGAGTCTAGAATACTTTTGACTTCAAATTCGGGATGACCCCCTACAAGAAGGGGTGGAGGTCTTTTAGTTCTTACCAAGGCAGGGGCTGGTTTCACCAAGGCAACATGGAACACAGGGTGTATTTTCATGCGTGGGGGCAGAGTTAACTTCACTGCAACTGGGCCTACTAGAGCTTCTACCGGGAATGGCCCTATGAAACGAGGCATGAACTTGCGTGATCCTTGCAGATGAAGATTCCGCATAGACAGCCACACCTTATCCCCAACTTGATACGGGGGCCAAATTCGTCTTTTCTTGTCAGCCTGATGCTTGTAAGCCTGTTTGGCCGCAATCAGATTGCGTTGAACAGATTGCCAGATGTCTTTTAGTTTTTTTTGCTTTTCTACTGCTGCAGGTACTTCAGGTATTCGGTCTTGAGGTACTGGTTGAAACCGGGGATGATAGCCATACAGGCTATAAAAGGGTGTTGTCTTGGTAGAGGAATGTATTGCATTATTGTAAGCGAGTTCTGCAAGCCAAATGACATCTGCCCAATTCTCTTCTTTTCCCTGGGTGAGGCATCTGAGGTATTGTTCCAGAGTCTGGTTCAGCCTCTCCGTTTGACCGTCGGTCTCTGGATGATAACTAGTGGATAAGCGTATATCAATTCCCACTGACTTGCAGAATGCCTGCCAGAATCTTGACGTGAACTGTGGTCCCCGATCAGAGATGATGTTATAAGGTAATCCATGTAGACGGATTACATGTTGTGCAAACAAGCTTGCTAGAGTACTGGCTGATGGGGTTCCTTTGCAGGGTATGAAATGCGCCATTTTGGTAAGGTAATCTACTATAACAAATATTGCTGTGAATCCTTGACTCTGGGGTAGTTCCACTATTAAATCCATTGACACGGTGTGCCATGGAGTAGACGGCGTAGGTAAAGGTTGTAAGTGTCCAGCTGGTTTTTGATGGTCGGCTTTGTTTCTCAGGCACACTTCACATTCTGTTACGTACTGCCGAACATCTTTGCACACGGTTGGCCACCAAAAGTGACGTCTCACCAGTTCGATGGTTTTTGTGTTTCCTGGGTGGCCTACAAACGGGGAATCGTGACACCATTGAATTGCTTGTTGACGAAGCGGCGTTGTGGGTAAAAATAACGCTGTCTTATAAAATGGTAATCCATCCCTTATGGACTGGTCCTTGTCTTGCATCGCCCATCGAGCCAATTCCTGAGCTGACATTGCTGTCCTAATGTTGTCAAACATGGTATCTACTGTTGCACTCCCTATGAAGCGGCCTGGGTCCACCATAGGCCTGGGTTCCTCTTTTCTTGATTCCAATGAGTCAAGACTTGGTTCTGGGTACCGCGAGAGTATATCTGCCTTCCGATTTTCTACTCCTGGACGATAGGTCACCACAAAGTCGTATTCTGAAAACTGCGTTGCCCACCTTAATTGCCTGGGACTGAGGGCCTTTGCCGATTTTAAAAATTGTAAATTACGATGGTCAGTGTAAATGGCCACCGTGTGCTGGGCCCCCAGAAGGTAGTGATGCCACTCATCAAATGCTGTCTTGATCGCTAACAACTCCTTGTCGGCTATTACGTAATTTTGCTCCGCTGGTAAAAGCATTCGGGAGTAATAAGCGACTGGATGTAGTTGTCCATTTGCGTCCCTTTGAGAAAGAATCGCCCCAACAGCATAACTGGAAGCATCGGTTTCGATAACATATGGTTTAGCTGGATCTGGATGCTGTAATACAGGGGCGGTGACAAACGCTCTCTTTAGAGCCTCAAAGCCTGCTTCGGCGTTTTTATCCCACAAAAACGGCACTCCTTTTCGTAGAAGCCTGGTAATGGGTTGCACTTTCTTTGCGAAGCCATCTATGAAACGACGGTAGAAGTTGGCAAAGCCAAGAACGGATTGGATGTCCTTGACCGATTTTGGAGATGGCCAATCCATGATGGTCTGCACCTTCTTCTTGTCCATGGTGACCCCTTGTGGTGACAGCACGAATCCAAGGAACTCGACTGTGGTCTGATGGAATTCACATTTCTCGAGCTTAGCATACAGATGGTGTTCGCGTAGCCTTTGCAGAACCGCTCTGACGTGTTTTCGATGTTCTTCTAAGTTCTGAGAGTATATCAAGATGTCGTCGATATAAACTATTGCGAATACATCCAAATGCCCACGTAACACTTCATCAAGGAAATGTTGGAATGCTGCCGGAGCATTGCACAGTCCGAACGGCATGACCTGGTACTCGTAGAGGCCGAACTTGGTCCGAAAGGCCGTTTTCCATTCGTCCCCTTGGCGTACTCTTACTAGATGATAGGCCCCCCTGAGGTCCAGCTTTGTATACACGGTGGATCCACGTACCTGGTCCAACAGCACCGGTATCAGGGGTAAGGGGTAACGGTTTTTAATGGTTATCTTATTGATGGCCCTATAGTCTATACACGTTCTCAGGTCTCCGGTCTTTTTGGGAACGAAGAATAGGGGAGAAGAAACAGGGGACGTTGAGTGTCTAATGAAACCATTTGCCAGATTGGATTCTATGTAGTCCTTCAGATACTTGTTTTCGGCTTCGGTGAGAGCGTATATTCGACTACAGGGTAGCACTGCTCCTGCTTCTAAATCAATCCGGCAGTCAAAAGGCCGGTGCGGAGGCAGAGTCTCGGCTGCCACCTTGCTAAAAACATCCCTGTACTCTTCGTACTCGGTTGGCAAGCCTGCGATCGCACTACTTCCCACGTAAAGTGCCAGGGGTTCTGGCGGGGTCTTCTGGCAGTGAACTTGGCAACAGCTAGATTCCAGCTGGACTGTCCCGGTACTCCAATCGATTATTGGGTTGTGAAGACGCAACCAGGTGAGCCCTAAAATGAAGCCAAACTGCGGAGCCGCAATTACATCGAAACTGAGGATTTCCTGGTGTGTGGTATTAACCTCCAAAAGCAAAGGTTCTGTCTGCTGCGTGACGGGTCCAGAAATCAGGGGCGAACCATCCACAGTTTTCACCTCTTCTGGTACTGTCTTCATGGTTACCGGAAGACCCAACTTCCTAGCCATTTGGACATCTACAAAGTTTCCTGTGGCACCAGAATCCACCATCAAGGTTACAGAAACACATTTTCCTTGCCATTGTAAACTGCCTACTACCGTTACATGGGTAGTCTGATTCGTGTATACATTTGCCAACATATATGGGGTGTTTTTAGCTTCGCTCGCTCCTGCCACCCTCACGGGCGAGCTATCGCGTTTCCCGACATCCCTCCCTTAGGTGGCTTGTTGGGACATTCCCGTACGAAATGTCCTGCTTTACCGCAATAAAGACATAGCTTGTCCTTTCTCCTCTTCTCCTTCTCTTCCTTGGACAATGGTCCCCGTACGGAACCTATTTGCATGGGTTCATCGGCCCCCTTCTCCGATACCCTGGTGGTTTTCCATAGCCAGCCGATTAAATGCGGTAACGTAGGTGACCAAGTCTTTATTTCCCTGTTTCAGGGTTAGCAGTTCCCTATCCTTCAGCAAGGACGCAGCCCTACGGTTGAATATCTTGCCAAATTCCTCAAGGAATATGTCCCAACTGTAGAGCAAGGCATCATCCTTGTGGACTAACGGTGTGGCCCATGATGCCGCATCCCCGGAGAGGTAGGAAATTACAAATGCAGTACGGGCCTGGGCGGTCCGGAACACAGCAGGCTTAGTCAGAAAATGCAGTTGACATTGCATGATGAACTGATTAAAGTTTTGCGGATCACCATGGTATCGCTCCGGGGCTGCTAGAGGTAAGGATGGTTCTGTAGCTACCTGTACCTGGACTGGGACTGGCGGGGGTGCTCTGGGTAAGGGAGTGGCCTGGGCTTGATTTTGCACAGTCAACGTATGCACCTGCCCTGCCAAGATCTGATAATCCTGCCTGGTTGCCGCTAATTCTGACTTTAGTTCTTGGAGTAGGGTTACCACATCCGCCATGGTTGTGCTGCCTGGGCACCAGACCAATACTTGGGCTCGCAATTCTGTCAGAGCTTGCTTCTTCTTGGCGCAGAGGCAGCACAAACGCAGCAAAAACACCTCCCTCCCCGTTAGGTCTTAGCACCTGGGAATTGACAGCACAGGCCACCTTGACCCTTCGGGGAAAGAGGGTTAGGGTCCGTTGGATGGATAGGTACGGGAAGTTAGGAACACCGGTAAAAGGAAATAGGTAGAGGTAGTGGATGGGAAGAGGGGATAGCAGGGTCACATGCTCCTCGGCTCCAGTTCCAAGAATACTCCGCCCTTTCACACTCGCACCCTTCACTCACTCTTCTACTGTGTGTGTGTGTCTTTAATCACCCTGGGCCTTTGTGCTGGAGCCCTCACCAGTAATTCTCAGACTTCACAAATAATACTGGTCACAAGTATTTGCCTTGCTAGAAATCGTACATTAACTCATGCACGACTTATTCTCTTCCCCACATTACTGCATGCGAGGATTTAACACTGCATTCACTGCATGCAGCTACAATTGCGATTCCCCCAGAAATAACCTAAATAAGCACTTAGCTTCGTTTTGCCAGAAGTCTGTGGCTTTTCCTGGCCCTTTTCGTGTTGGTTGGCCACGATCTTCTCTGGTTTTCTCCTGTCTCTGCAATAAGCAAGAATCGAGTCAATAAGGTGCGGAATGCATGTGCGACTGAGTTCTGGGCTAGAAGTTATCCGTGTGGCGGAACAGCCGCTCCGGATCCACGCGACTATAGTCTACACATAAGCGGGCATGGTTAGTTTCAGTCTCATGCAGGGTTAATGATGTTAAGGCATCTAGGGTTCCCTCCTAGTGAGTAACCGTTTCCTGCCAAGCGCGGGCTGGCCGGAGTAGGAACCGCTCCTGTTACGTGGCCCCTCGAATGCTACGGGCTGTCAGCGCTAGGTAAGTAACACACTTATCTTTGGTTTTGTACGCGGGGCCTGGGGTCTTGCAGGCGTTGGGCGGAAACGCCCCGCGTGAGCTTGCCTCCGGAGCTCTCAGAAACACGTCCTTCCAGTTCGCCGGTCAGTATTGCGAGCGGCGTCACTCGGGCGCGGCTCGCGCATGCGCATTCGTGCGATCGGGGGCGTGGCGGTCTTCCCACGCGCAGGTTCGGCTGGAGGACGGCCTGCTGGGAAGTGTAGTTTCCGGGCTGTTCTCCATCCCTGGGCCACGGTCCTACAGAAGGGATGGAGAACACGCCTGGAATACCTGGTGGAATGCTTTCTGGCTCCTTTTCCACCCTTAGTGCACACCATGAGTGCATTTACCCCCACACCTGCTCCAGTCCTGACAGCTGCTCCTTCCAGTAGAGCACCAAAACAAATTAGACTACTACAAACTTTCAGCAGAAGCTGCTATGGAGCTACGCAGAATTTTTAAACAAATCTAAATGCTCCTAGAGTTGAGCATGGTCTCCAACCTAATGTTGGCTTTGATTTACCTCAGATTGCAAGAGGTCCTTAAAATGGACTACGAAGAACTCTTTGGAGGAAAACACGTTATTGTTTTCGGACATCTTCAATTAACACCAGTGAAAGGTGAACCTATTTTTAAAACCTTAAGACACAAACTGTGGCCTAAAAGACTTGGCAGCATAGGGGATGTAAATCTCTGGCAACATTTCCAATACAGAGAACTAACTGAAAACAAGCGTCAGTCTGAAGACCTCACCTATGCTAACATTTTGAAAAGCATTCAGATTGGTGTGCTTTCTAATGAAGCACAGTCTATCTTAAATAGCAGACTCAACCCTGAGCTATACTTGCATAACAATTCTGCTACTGATGCCATGGAACAATTAGCACACAAAAATGTAAAATGTGTGTCCTTAATGCCAACCCTAGCAAGCTGTGCACAATTCAATGAAACAATGTTGAAAAAAGAAAAGCAACTAATAGTGTAAATTTACTCCACAGACAAACTAGACGTGCATGGTATGACAGTGCCTATGTGTCAACAAGCCACAGCACAACTATATATAGAGTTGGTTTGGATAAAATGTTAACATTGTGTTTAAACTGTGGAGTAATGCTAAAGCGTAACTGCGACCTGGAGCAAGGTTTAGTTAATGGAGCACTTGGTACAGTTGTTGGCTTCCAGACATACCCACGTGCCAACAGCATTCAGTTTGGCAACACCCACTTTGATAAACTTTCAGAAGTTAAAAGGCTAGGATGCTCAACAGCCCATTTCCTTCTGTTCAAAGACAAGAACGTGCACTGTACACACCCATCTCAAAATGTACCCTGTTCCTCAAAAAGGAAAACTTGGTAAAAGAAAACTAATGCAAACACAACTTATAAGTGATCTCCCAACAGTACCACCAAAGACATTGAAAGCAGCTACTACTCCATCAATTAGCACAACCACAGAAGGTTGTACTGAAAAGGCAAATGTATATCCAACTGCACAAACAAAGAGAAGTACCTCTTCAAAAAAAAAAGCAAGTGGACTTACATGAAATGACTCAGAGACAGAACTGTCTGGTCCATTCAAATTTTCCAACACAACTGGTGTAAATTGCTATGCAAATGTAGCAATCACTGTTTGTCTTGAAATGGGCCAAATCTTCCTCGGGGCCAGCCCTTGGGAGCAATAATTACCCAATTCAGCCCAAAATACAGGTTCTATTGTGCCGAGCAGTGAACTCATGCTAGTGACAAATGACACCTTCAATAAGTTTTAGTATTTATTCTAAACAGTGAATTTCATTTACATTTTGGGATTCAAGTTAGAGAAGATTACAAAGCACAAAACTTAGAGAAATGCAAAATATAGAGAAACATAGAACTTAGAAAAACATAGAGAAACACAGAGAAACATAGAGAAACACAGTCTTACGCCCCTTCAATCAGCACTGGGAGACCCTGGCCCTCATAAGCTAGCTGTAACAAGCCCCGCTCAGAGGACAGCGCTGTAGGGTACCGTCAGAGCTCCAAATTCCGGGCACTTGACCTTGCTCGAACCAAGTCCACAGGTCGATCTCCCACCTGAGTCATGTGAGCATGCATATTTTATAATCTCGTGCTGTCCGTCCATGACGCACAGTTCCAGAACTTTCCATGTGCAAAATATAGGCTGGCTCATGGAAAAACCCAGCTCTGTGAATTTCCACTGTGCTCCTTTTTCTGTGCCCCTCCCTGGAGCCCATCAGCGCGAAAGCTCAGGAATGTCTTATCAGTGCCTTCCCAGAGAAAGGAAGATTAGTTTACAGGGCTACCGTTAGAGAGGCAGAATATTCTAAGGGAAGCCGAGATGTATTAACCCTATTTGAGCAAGCTCTAAAAGGCATGCACTCATAGTTTAGTGTTCATAGCGCTTAAGACTGGCTATCTAAGCGCTATAGAGGTGCCATAATGTTCCAAACACTCCAATATTGTCTATTAGCTACAGAGCTGGGGCCTTCGCCCTGCCTGTCTATCAACAATGTATAATGTGACCTATCACTCATACTAGGCCTGCATATTCCTTTTAGCTCACTAATGCATAATGGAAGTGCTACAACAGACTACTGTCAGCATTTTTGGAACATACTTTGAATAAACTATTGGCTTTTAGCGGCTAATGCTGTCATCTAAAGCCCTGATTGGCAAAGTTGCAATTTTGTGTATCACTACACTGTTCTATTTCGATTGCCATCAATTGTTGAAAACATTTACTTAAACGGTGCAGACCAGTTGTGTTTGAAAATGCTACTCCTTCATAGAAATGCAACAAGCAATCCTGACACCACTTACACTATCTCAGGAATAAGGCAGGAATTGGACTACTGTGCAGGAATGGTGAGATTCACTATAAACACACACAAATATCCGCAAGAATTTCCAATGTACTTACTACAAGTACTGGAAAGCAAAAACATACCTACATGTGGAAACATACATGCACTCTCTGTAGCCATGTAGCCCAGGAATAAGTCCCTAACGAGCGCTTTGTGTAAGTATGTATACCTCACTGTGAATCCATTCCATTTCAGCAGCTGGTACAAAATGCAAATCATGGCATATTATGTACTACATGCAATTCAGACAATCGTTCCACCTTACATATAAACTTACATTGCCAATACGTAATAGCAATGCTTTTACGATACAATGCAGATGGTGCCAAAAACAACTACAAGCTTACAAGCTTTACACACGGGCAAGTATTACTTGGCAAGAAAACCTTCACAACATTAGCCATAATCTACCACATGCGTGTGACAACCACTGCCGGTCTCTATATTGCATACATTAAATTAAATGTGGGTGGTTTGAATGCAATGATACTTCCATCCATTACTCTGAAGCAGAGATTACCAGCATATCTTGCAAATGGCTACTTAATATTCTTGAAACAAAAATGTACTCACTGATCTACAAAAGTAGCATAGTCTACTGCCCAATACCCACCAACAGATATGTAACTACAAATGAAAAATAACCTTCTGCCCTATGAAACTGGAACAATTTAGTATACACCAACTGGGCCATGAGTACATCAGCTGAGCTGCTATACAGTTTTTCCACAAAGACCCAATGATTATAGCCACAGAAACAACTGTGGAAAACACACACTAATATTGTTTCACCAATAGTACCTAAAAGGAAAAGTACTCTGTATGAGGATCTACAAACTGTCCTCAATTACCAATAAAACGACCAACTATTAGAATAAGGCAACAGCTCTCTAAGTATGCCCATACCACTGCAATAAATACGCAAATGTATGTAACTACACCATTAATACTGAAAAGGCACTTGGCAATAGTGGAAAAGGGAAATCCGCCAACAAGAATGAAGGTGCTTGAAAACATACCCAGCAAAACTGTGAAGCTGTAAACAGTTAGAATACACCAACTGGTATCTAACTGCAACCATAATACTGCAATATTACTTCTCATTACTACACAATTTAAAATCCACCAGCAAAATGAAAGTTCTTCTGAGGAAACCCTTAAACACTTCTTAAGTATCAACAACCAGAATACACCAACTGGTATCCTAGTACATGTTTTGGGGCATTTGGTGTAGGGAAGTGGTTCTGGAAAGGGTGGCGGAGTGAAAGATGGTTCATATGATGTATTTGTTTAGGTGGTAGAAGACTGTGTTTTGTCCGCGGCAGTCCGCGGACACTTCAGCAGTTCGTGGGTAAGTCCTCAGGCAAGCAGCTTATCTGGTGACTGCAGGCAGGCTTCATTAGGCTAGGGGAGTAGAATTTAAATGATATGAGGATGTTTGTATAGGCTGTATTATGCTGTGGTGCCTGTGGCAAGCCCCTAGTCTGCCCACTGGTTGCAAGCACTGCAATAGTAGGTGTACAGAAGTTGACAGGGCCTCAGGCGGCTGGCTTATGTGTGTGGATTGTGGCCACTGGGCAGATTCCTGGGTGTTTGGCTGTATTATGCTGTAGTAGTTGTATGTGTAATAAATTACACGCCTGCAGTTGTGGCTGTGTATTTATGGTTAAGTTGCTCAACTCATAGGAAGAGCACTTTGAAAAAAAATAATTTTATTTTAAACTTTCTTTTTCCAGCTGATGAATACAGTACATCAATGGCATTGTACAGAGTTCCTCATACATACAATTGAATATATAACCTTAGCTAGGTTCAACCAGCATTGGATACATATATTTTAGCTACTGGAGCAGTTCAACTCTTCATCCGAGTGGTCCTGGCTTGCATTTAGGTACCTCCTGAAAGGACCCCATATGTCCTTTGGTCTACAGGTAGCGGATATCCCTGTAATGTAGTATTCCTCACTTTCATGTACATAACTCAGATCTTTAAGCCACGCTTGAGAGGTAGGGGCACGTTTTGCTTTCCAATTTTTGAGTATGATTCTTTTGGCCACTACACCTGCCACCGGAAAAGGGCCTGCAGGTTTTAATTGGTACCCTGCCTATATCCTCCAATAAGTATTTCAATAGGGTAGTCGGTATATGTGTGTCTAATATGTTGCTAAATATTGTGGCTACTTCTTCCGAGAAGTGTCTGATCGGGGGGCATTCCCAATACATATGTATTGAATTAGCTGCTGGGGCATTGCATTTCGGGCAGAATGCTTGTTTTGTGGGATCGAATTTGGAGACTTTATTAAGACTTTATTAAGGGTAATATGCAGATGATTCAGTATTTCGAACTGGATTAATCTGAAGTTTGTGCATAGGAAGATAGATTTGGTGTAATAACAGTATTTTTCCCATTGTGGGTCTTCTATTGTGGTATTCAAGTCACGTTCCAATTCCAACTTCATTGTGTTTTTGGATGGGGTATGCTTCTGCATGGCCTTGTATAATGTGGATATGTCTCCTGAGAATCCCTCCTGCGACATAATGTCAGTTAGGAACTGGTGCAAGGTCGGCGCATTCGGGAATGACGGCCATTTATTTCTGCATGCAGCCTTTAGCCTGTGATACTGTAGTGTTGTGGTGAGGTCTTTCCCCACCTTTCCCTGAACCTTCTCCAGAGACACAAATCTCCCTCCCAGATATAGGTCTCCCAAACGCATCTCTTTCCCCGGGTCCCATTTCCTCTGTAACGCTTTGTCTAGGGTCCTACGACTGGATAATGCCACAGGGGGAGGAGGGCCAATACAGCTCAGTGCATCCCACTCTGCGGAATAGTTTTTCCCAGGCTTGCACCGTGGAGTTACGTGGCTCTACCTCGTCTGAGTTTCTAGTAGGTTTGGAAAATATGATAGACCGCAGATTTATCGGGAGGACACAAATTTCTCTGCCTGTGTATGGGTGTAGTGCTCTGTTGAGTTGGTCCAGTATTTTGCAAAATGCGCGTGTGCAGTGCAGTAGTAAAGTAGGAAGTCCGGGGCGCTAATCCTCCTGTTTCATATTTTTCGCACATTTGGGCCACTGAAGTCTCACCGTGCCCCCCCCCATACAAAGTTAGAGGCTATCCTCTGTAATTTGTCAAAAAATTGTCGGCCTGGCCAAATTGGAATGTTGCTAAATAAATAAATCAGCTTAGGTACCAACACCATTTTTAATAGTGCTATGTGTTAGGAAAGATTTCCATTTCATGTGTAATTTTGCCTTCAGTTGTGAACCCTCCAACTTTTTGCTTTGTTTAAGAGCCCATCCTTCTGTTGCACTCCTCTGGGCTTTTGCTCACTTTTTATGGGGAAACTGACATGCCCTCAAAGACAGTCAGTACTGCAAGACTTTGTTTCCCTTAGTCCTTGTCCATGTTGAAAACTTTCTGCAACATGTAACAAGTGTACAATGTACCTTACAGTACAGTGCACTTGGGTCTAGTCATTTCCAAAGGCTCTAGATACTCTCTAAGGATTTTTTTAGGAGAATTGCAGATGTGCCTTAGACAGGGCTGGTGGCAGCTTATCATTTCGCATATTTTTAACCCTTTCTTGCCAGGTAAACCTCAATTACCGCGTTTAGCATGGTTAGATGGCCTGGCTCCAAAATGGCCATGCCACAAGGTTCTTTGTCCTGTCCTTTGGCCACCTTGCCCCTTCGCCTTCACCAGGTCGAGCTGACCCGGGTCAGTCCTTATTTGGGCATGCATTTTCTCACGAAGCGCCAAGCTTTTGCAGGATGTGGGCTTGAACGTCTGGTTCCAATGCACATCCTGGGTGCCAGAGAGTCTGGAGTGCTGTGAATGCCTGGGACCACTGTGGTCCATGATTGGTCCACGTATGGAATGCCTGTATGTGAGCAGATCTCCCATTGGGTCCTCTTCGTTATGGCACAAAGGAGATTCTGTATAAAAGAAGGCCCCAAACACCCATACCATGTAGATCTCTATTTTATTTTAGTATTTGTAGAGCGCACTACAGCCCAGAGGCAACAAGGCGCTATAGGAGTTCTCACTGAACAAAGGATAGGATCCAAGTATCCTGAAACTAAGAAGCTGAGCCGAGGAACCACTGGTGACCCGCTGGAAGGTTTGGCACCCTGAACCCACTGTCGTCCCGCTGCACCCCTCTGCATATGGTCGTCCTAGAAGGTCTGCAAAGACGTTTTGGCCCATTAGAATAGTGGGACCAACTATTCTCGGCACCTTCATCTTAACCTGAAAGTAAGCCTTTTCGGAAGTGTCCCTGGGCCAATCAGTGGACTGACCAGCTTGCGCAGACGTTTTGCCCTAATACCACCGCCGTTTCAAAGAGGCCCTTGAAACTTGGCACATTGCAAGCTCTGTGTTCACAGGACTCTCACACCGAATTTCGTACACTTGGCGTTCCCAGGTCTGTAGTAAAGTGAGTACACCCGAACCGGAGTTTACGCGGTTGCTGTGTCGCCCACCCGTGCGGACGAAATTTTTCAAGTTTATTGCAGCTGTGGTCCTCTGTGCCCTGAAGCCTGCTACAGCGGAACTGGCCTGATTCATCCACCAGGATCAGAGAAATTGCCACTGTCTCATAGGGGAATCAACGCTGTATCTTCATCGCTGAAAGCCGCAGAGCCGTGAGATTGCCGCATGTGAACCTGCAACCGAAGTGGACTCGACTGCCGAAGTTTGGTTCGCAGTGCGCTGGGGGTCGGTGAGTAATCGCAACCCTAACCGTTGGCCCCTAGCGCATCCACCCATTTTTATGCATGAGTGGCCCCTGAGGGCCCGTCTACTTTCCACTGCTAGTGCGAACTATTCCCAACTCTTGGAATTGACTCTTCCCTCAAGTGGAGGCCCTCCTCGAATAGCGGAAACCTATTCTGCATCACCTCACCTACCTTCCTGAGCTGCTACAGCCCCTACAAAAGACCCTGCTTTGCCCATCTGAACTACCGCATGCGCCAGCTTCGCAAGTACAATTGAGCATTAGGCTCCTCTCATATTAGGTATTGGACTGCCTTTTAGTTAGGAGTGTTTTTGATACAGAAGGGCCTAAAGACTATTTGCACTGCCTGCTTCCTTCCCTGTTTAGGTTGTGGACCCATTTGGTGCATTCATCCTTTGGACCCCTTTGGTCTTGTATATATGTGTATAGATAGGATTGGGTTGGTTCAATAGTATTGCTGTGATTTTCTTACTGTGTGTTGAATTGCAAAGGCCTTGGAATACATGTATTTGTATTTTTTATATATATACACCTGACTGGGAGTGATTTGTAAGTGTCCTTTACTCTGTGTGCTCATTGAGGTCTTTCAGTCACCCTCACCCCTCCTGAGACCTAGTCCTGACCACCGCCATAGCTACCTTGATTGGTCTGGCTTGTCCAGAAGGTTACCCTGTTCCAAGAAACTAGGCTGGCCTTCTGAACCTCTGCCCCCCATCTTAATCCATCTTAACACTATCCGACCATACGTGGATATCAGGAGTTTATTCAACACGCTCAATTTAAGCTCAAGCAATGTTAGGTATGGTTCATAGTTAGTTGAATATAGGGTGCATCTATCTGTTGACAAGACAATGCCTAGGTATCGCGATGAGTCCGGGTACCATCGGAACTGGGCAGTGGCTCGTGATTGTGTTGTGGCCTGTGTTAATGGGATTATTTCTGATTTAGTTTGATTAATTTTATATCCTGAGAATTTTTTGCGTATTCATTAATCTCCTGCATCACTGGGGGAAGATTGATTTCTGGGTCTCTAATGGACCCCTGATACAGATGCCCCTCCATGCGTGTTTGTATCGCAGTCTTACCGCCATGCCTTCTATGATGAGGTGAAAGATGAGGGGGGGATAAGGGGCAGCCCTGCTGTGTGCCTCTATGAAGCGTGAACTCTGGTGATAGGGTTTTGTTGGTTCTAATCCTGGCCTTAGGGTCATTGTACAGTAGTCGTATATAACTTGTGAATCCCTGGCTGAAACCCATCTTTCTTAGTGTGGCATACATGTAGAGCCAGGATACAGAGTGGAAAGCTTTCTCTGCACCAAGTGCAACTGCCACTGTTTTGTTTTTGGGGTTAAGTTGTGAGGTAATGGCGAAAAATCTACAGAGGTACGGGGCAGTGGAACGTGTGGGGATAAAATCTGATTGATCTGGGTATACACATTTATTCATATAGAGTAGTAAGCGATTGGCTATCGCTTTGGCAAATATTTTGGTGTCTACATTGATCAGGGATAGGGAGCAATATAACGTGGGTTCCTGGGGGGGCTTGAGCGGCTTGAGTAGGACTGTTAGTATGGCCTCTCTCATGGTGTTCGGAAGCGTCCCGGTTCCGGCTTCCTCCCAAACTTCCAGCAGTCTTGGAGTGAGTTTGGGGGAAAAGATTTTATAGAGGTCTGCAGGGATACCGTCAGAACCTGGTGATTTACCTGCTTGTAGATCCTTAATAGCTTGACTCAGTTCCTCCATGGTTAGGGGAAGATCTAGTGCCTCTCTATCAACCAATTCCAGTTTGGGTAATGGGAACAAGTCCATGTAATCCCTGAGCTCTTCCGGAGTTGCTAGATCGGTATTTGCATAAAGTCTTTTATAAAATTCTAAGAATACTGCATTCACTTTATGGGCTTCTGTGTGTGTTATTACGTCTGGGCTGGTTATCCATGTAATATGCCTCATTCTCTGTTCTGCTTTGAGGAGGCTAGATAGGGATCTACCCGCCTTGTTTCCCTCTCTGCATTTTCTGGCCCTTATCGGCTGTGTCATATATAGTACTTCACCCTCTGCTAGGGATATGAATTTAGATAAAAGGTCTTGTATTGGTTGAAGTGTGTCCTCTCCGGTCTGTATGTGTGTGCATTCTCTAGGGCTTTTAGTGTGTGCTTGGTTTCGTTCAGTTCTTTCCATATTTCCCAATTGTACCTTGAGCTCGTGATATCAGATGGCCCTGTAGCCAAACCTTAAAAGCTTCCCATGCCGTGGATACCGAACCCACCGACCCTGTATTGTGGTTAAAGAAGTCTAGTATATCTTCACATAATGGTCCTATTACTGACTCGTCTTTCAGTAATCCTGGGGGCATTCTCCAACTACGTGAGTTTTGGTCTGTGTCTAGCAGCAGCAGATCTAGGAGGACTGGAGAGTGGTCTGAGAATGTGTGGGGGAGCATAGCACAATTGCTCATGCCCAGGATGTATTCGGGAGGACATAGCCAATAGGCGATACGGGAGCTGGATCCGTGTACATGTGAATGAAACGTATAATCTTACTGGTTGGGAAGTAGCTCCCGCCATGCATCTGCTAGTGGCAATGTGGACATTGCCTGCAGTATGGTCTGTGCCGACTTAGTGTGATCTCTGTGGCCTGAAGATGATCTGTCTATCAACCGTTTTAGGATCGTATTCAGATTGCCTCCCCATATTACTCTAGTCTCCCCCACCGGTGCAATTAACTCCAGGATTTGTAGGTAGAACTCGGGGGAATCAATGTTAGGGCCGTAGGTATTAATTAAAATCAATTACTGGTCACGTATTGACCCCCAAATGATCACATATCGGCCTTCCTTATCCACCTTTGATCTGGATATTCTAAATCCGATGCAATGATGTTAGGACTCCTCTGACTTGTGAGGAGTAATCTGTAGCGATTCGTAATTGGCCCCAATTTCGCGCAAATGATTCAGTCACTCTTCTGACAGTATGGGCCTCATTGCGAGAAGTGCGGTAAAAACGGGGTCATTACCGGCATGGAGGAACTAGCGGGTCTGTGCTTGTTTGACGTCGCTAATAGCGAGTGATTACGAGTGCGCAAGCACGTGCGAACCCCCATGCTGGTAATGGCCATACCGCCATGGCGCTAAAGGCCCTCCAACCCCCCGATAGCGCCATCACGGGCCCTGCCAATACCGCCTCCGCCTAGGAGGGACCCCTTAATACCGACCCAGTAATAACATCATGCTAATACTGGGCTCGTAATACCGGACCCGGAAGCAACGTCATTGCCTCGGAACGTGAAATGCGCCGGCGGCCATCTTTAAAAACACAATCCATTACACTCCTCCCAAACCACCACTGCTACAGAGGAGAGACCAGGGCCTATCTATTCAAAATGTCAAAGGCTACCAGAAAATCAAACCCCCCCTGCGCAAAAAGAGTTTTTCAGACGAAGAACTCAACATGTTGGCGGACACCCTTGCGTCCCATGCTGAGGAGATTAACCAGCACAGCCTCAAAAGGGAGGTGCAGCAGAGAAAAAAGGAGATTTGGGAGGAGGTAGCCCGCAAGGTTTCTACGGTCGGCACCACCCCACCGACAGTCAAAAACTGTAAGAAACGGTGGGACGACCTCCGCCTTAGGGTACGGAACAACTTGGGCAGCAATAGGAGGGAGGCCATGGCCACAGGCGGGGGTGCCCACTCACCCACAAAACTAATGCAATGGGAGGAGACGTGCAGTACCTTCATCCAGATGGACTCCATCGAGGGCTTCGGGAGATGGAGACGGGTGCCACAACATCTGGAGATGGAGGTGAATGACACTGCAGACCCCAGTAGGGGAAACCATGACATAGCACAAGTGAACTGGAATAGAGTCTAGGCAAGGCAATGCATGTCCCAACACACACATCAACATATCCATGTCCAGATGGAGGCCCAAACCCTGCCACACTGAAATGCATGCTGAGTGGCAATCCCATTACCAACAGACAGCCAACACACACGGACCGTGCCCATCTAATACATCACCCAAACCCTAAAACAACGGCATGCCACCTGCCATGCAGCATTCCTGAATTGAAACATCACGGTAAATGCCAAAATGCCCCCTTCAAAGTACCCTGTGCGACACACCTGTAAGATATGAATGCATGATAAATGAAATTATCCACAGCACCATGTAATGCATCTTGCATGTAACACCATCAATGATGCCCTGCATCTCTTCTACCCCACCAGACACCGATGGAGAAGATGCAAGTGAGGCAACACCCACAATGGCATCCACGTCCCGGGCCAAGACAAGAGCCACAGGCAAAACTACCTCCGGGGCAGCCTCGCAGGCCACACCAAAACTCAGGCCGAGTGCACAGGTCATGCCCGCACATGAGGGCCACACAGCTACGCCAGACAGTAGAACAACAGAGCTGTCAATACCAGCAGAAGGCGAGGCCAGTGGCACACATTCAGCAGAAACCAGTTCCGTGGGCGAGACAGCTGTCACTGCCCCACAGAGTGACACTGAAGCTGAAGCGGAGGAATATGTGGACGAGGAAGGGCTGATACATGTGTCAGGTCCACACTCCCCAAGCCCCCTGTCCACCCCCCAACCCCACACTCAGGACACACCCACCAGCACCATCGCGGATCCTGTCCTCCACAGCTCAGACCTCTCCACCACCCCCGAGGCCAGTCCTGCCAATGCACGCCCGGTCGCAGCACCCTCAACCACTGCTGCTCCCTCCAACCTTGAGGCACGGCTAGCAAGGGTGGTGGCAAGACAGGACTCAATACTGGAGCTTGTATGGCAATATGTTGCGGAGGGTGAGGACACCAGGCGGAAGATAGCGCAGGCAATAGCGGGGAACACTGCCGCCATCAATGCGTCTGCGGTGATGATGCAAGACAGTCTGGGGGCCACCACGCAGGTCCTGACCTCAATCCTGATGCACATGCAGCAGCAACAACCCGTGCCAGCTGTGGCAATCAATGCGGCAACCACCCCATCCACCACACCCACATCCTCCACAGCCACTTCCGCTGCACCCTCCAGCCCTGTGCGTCACACAAGGCGGACTGCGAGGCAATCAGAAATGCTGCCCCCGGATAGCAAGAAAGGACGAAAATAGTGTTGGACAACAATGGGAGTGGGTTACATGGTGTCAGTGGTGTTCATTGGGGGGTATGGGGTGTTAATTGGGGGGCATGGAGTGTTAATTGGGGGGTATGGGGTGGGGTGTTCATTGGGAGGTAAGGGGTGTTTTGGTGTAGTGGGGGGGGTAGCACTTTTCTGTAGTTCATATTAATACACCCGTTGTGTACAAAATCATTCAATGCCTGGACATTGTTCATTTTGTGTGTATTCATTTCATTCATGTCAGTGCACAGTGCCCACCTCCCCACATTCCCTGTGTGCATGTCCACATGGACCCAGTGTTCAGTATAGTAGTGACACATATCCATCAACGTCCCTGTGGGTCATAAGTATTCGTCAATCAGTGATTGGCGTACAGCACGTCCATCTTGTGCATCACGTACTGGCAGGGTTGCTGCTTCTCTCCCATCTTCATCCTCATCATCCTCACCCGGTGCATGCATGTCAATGTCAGGTGGCAGTGGTACATATCTCTGGACGCACATGTTGTGCAGCATGAGACAGGCCATGGTGATCCTTGCCACCTTCACAGGCCTATGAAGGAGTGATCCACCAGATCTGCTTAGGCAGTGGAATCGCGCCTTCAACAGGCCAAAGGTCTGCTCAATCACAACACGGGTACGGATATGTACCCGATTGTACTCCTCTTCATGGCTGTTCCGCGGGTTCTGCACGGGGGTGAGTAGCCACGGCTTCAAGGGATATGCTCCATCACCTCCTGCATAGGAGTACAGAGAGGTCTGTGTGTGTCATTCTGAGCTGCCACCTTCAGGATTCACAACTATGGCCGCAGCTATTTGGTGTTGACATGCACGTGTCCCTGTATGTATGCACTGAGATTATTTGTATGCACTGTGTACTGCAATATGGTCTGCTAGTCTAGATATGCGTTGTACAGATGATGCAGGGTGTTTACTTGCCTGCTGATACAGATGTACTGTGGATGCGGAACAAAGTCTTGCCTCCCATAATTGCAGTGTATGCTACACTGTGCCTAATCCCACTGGCCACATTGGCACAGTTGTAATCATGTTCAGTCATGCATCGCTCGACAGACCCATGGTGGCCTGGTTGGGCATCTTACATGTTATCATTGTTGTACGGCATTGGTCCAATGTGTGGCAGTTATGTGTCATGTTCGGGTTGCGAGGTTCAGGTCATAATTGTTTAGCTCTGAGTGCATTGTCCACTCACCGCCCATTCCCAACCAGGTGGTGTATGCATCCCCCACCCCATTCCCACCCAGGTGGTGCATGCATCCCCCCATTCCCACCCCGGTGGTGTATGCATCCCCCACCCCCATTCCCACCTAGGTGGAGTATGCATCCCCCCCATTCCCACCCAGGTGGAGTATGCATCCCAACACATCACAACCCCGATGCACTGCCATGGGCCAGTCAGGAAACTCACCAAGTAGCCAGGCACATCGTCCAGCATGTCGCTCCATGTGACGGGGTAGCGTGGAGTTACGCAGCAGCATGGAATCATGTGTGGATCCGGAATATCGGGAACAGCAATGTGTGATGATCTTGCTGGAGTCACATACCATCTGCACATTAATGGAGTGGTATTGCTTGCGATTGCGGTACACCGCGTCTACGGCATGAGGGACTACCAATTCAACATGGGTGCAGTCGAGGGCACCGGCGCAATTGGGCATGCCTGCCAGTGCATGGAAGCCTACTTTGGTGTCGGCAATCTCCTGGGCAGTCCCTGGTAGGGATATGTGGGTGCTAGCGTGCTTCAGGAGGGCATCCAGCACTTGGGTCAGCATGCGTGAAAAGAGTGGTTGTGATATACCATGCAGCTGGCCCACTGTGTGCTGGTAGGTGCCTGTGGCCAGGAAGTGGAGCACAGACACCACCTTCAGTAGCGGGGGAAGGGAGTGCGAATTTCAATGAGGCTGACAATGTCATCATGTATCATGTCCACAATGGAGGTGATGGTGGCCCGGTCCAACCGGTACAGGGTGTGGATCTGCTCAGGGGTTAGATTGAATGGACTGGGTCTGATGCGAGGGATTGATGGCTGCCTACGGGATACTACTGGCTGCACTGGTGGTAATTGCTGGGCCTGTCTCACCCTTCTTCTCCTCCTGCGTCTCCTCTGTGCTGCCTGTTGTTGCTGCTGTAGTTGCTGTAGTTGTAGTAGTACAAACATGTCCTCCAGCCCCATGATTGCAACAGCTAGTGGTATCATTTTGGTGTGAGAAGGGGTGTGGTGTGTGGGTGTACTCCTTTTATGCTGGGACAGACTCCATTGACTCCACCTGTGGTGATTGTGTGTACCTGTGGCAGTTGCCGTGACTGCAGGTTGCTGTTTACGGGTTATCCACGATGCCTGTATGGCCACCATCGTGCAGGCCCTAATTACTGCCTTTGGGATGCCGGTAATTGCATGCCCGTGTGAGTTGTGATGTCCTCCAATTACCGGCATTCCGGTATTTACTCCACAAAGGGGCACGTGCACGCGCGGGAGCCGGTATGAAGGGGCACGGTACGGGCAGTGGCGTTATTGGCGGGTTGTCAGGTCGTAATGGGCCGGACCCGTTAACGATGCAGGTAATACCATAGCAGAACACTATAGGGCTCTACACCCCCAACAGACCCTCTCCGTCAATACCGCCAAAGATAAGCACACCTCAAAATTCAATTTTTCGCCAATCACCGAGTCGGACACTCTCCACATCCTTAAATAGCTCAAACCATCTCAATGCAAAGGCAACATTTGCCCCCCCAACATAATCAAAGAGTGTGCTGCACCCCTCGCACCGATCATCACAGCTTTCATTAATGCCTCATTCAAGACGGGTAAAGTCCCGGACAGCCCTAAAGAGGCGTGGGTACGCCCGCTCTTAAAGAAACCAACCTTGGACCCCGCCCAACCTAACAATTACCGGCCCATTACAACGGTTCCATTTCTCTTAAAAATCCTAGATAAAGCTGCCCATATGCAGATACAGGCCTACCTGGAAAACAACTCTGTCCTAGGCAAAAGGCAGTCCGGATTCCGTAAAGGTCATGGAACTGAAACTGCGTTACTAGATCTGAAGAATCAAATCACCCTAATCCTAGATAAAGGTAAGCCGGCCCTCCTGCTCCTCCTAGACCTTTCAGCGGCTTTTGATTTAGTCGATCATGCCATTCTCGCGAACCACCTAACTCAGGCCGCTCATTTCTCCAAACAAGCCACAAATTGGATTACCTCTTTCCTCAAAGGCAGAGTGATGAAAGTGTTCTCCAATATAGCCAACGCAGAGCCTACCACCATCAGGTATGGAGTCCCTCAGGGTTCATGTACAGCTCCCACTCTCTATAATCTTTTCACCAAACCTCTCTTTGACAAATTGGACGCACTTGGGATCACATACACCAACTACGCTGACGATACCCAAGTACTCCTCCCGCTCACAGGACACTACCTCCAGGACGCAACCACCCTCCAGAATATATACGCCACCATCCAAGCATGGATGGCCACGAATGGCCTATGTCTTAACGGTGACAAGACCGAAATTCTCATCCTTGGCCAAAAATCCACTCTCAAGAATCTCGACCCTCTCTACACAAACTTCTGCATAGACAATTGTGTCATCCCAGTTCTACCTTCTGTAAAAACACTAGGAGTCCACATTGACGCATCACTATCCATGGACAAGCAAGTCAACTCCATTGTCTCTGCCTCCGCTCTGAGCACTAAGCTCATTAATGCCATTAAACCATTCCTAACCAAAGATAATTGCTTATCTATTGCAAGAGCCACCATAGGAGCCAAGATAGATTATTGTAATGCACTACTGGCTGGTACTTCCATCACTAATCTCAATAAACTCCAAACAACACAAAATAATGCACTAAGAGCAGCCCTCAATATACCTAAACGGGACCACATCGCGCAAGCCAGAAAGGCAGCACACTGGCTACCTGTCAAAGAGCGCATCACATTCAAAATACTTACCACTGCACATAAATGTATTCACCTATCTGCACCTTCCTACCTGTCTGACACGCTAGTCAGATCGCACTCCACTAGACCAACCAGACAATGCCACACCAACCAGCTTAGGGTCCCACGCATCAAACGAGCCAGAGCAGGTGGAATAAGCTTCCCTTACATTGCACCGAAGCTATGGAACGCACTTCCTAGCACACTCAGAGCAGAAACATCTCTCATTGCCTTCCGAAAAAAACTGAAAACCACCTTGTTCAACTAGCTCGTCGTACAACATCTTCTCCTCTTCCTTTCCTATCTTCTCCTTACTACTCTCTTGTAACTAAGTAATGACTTCTTTGTATGTATAACAAGTCATCTCTGTAACAAGCGCCACGATGCCCTATGGGCTGTATGTGCGCTTAACAAATGCGAATAAATAAATAAATAAATAAATACCATTCCGCCTTCCTATTTTCATTACCTCCATTCTCGTAATGAGGCCATATGTGTTTCTTGTAGAAGAAGGATATCAATCTTATGTCTGTTAGAGTAGGCAAAAATCTTCCTGGCTTTTATGGGATTCGCCAAACCTCTAATGTTCCAGGTTAAGAGTCTAATTCCTTGGGTTATCCTGGGAGTAGCCATTTGTGTCTTATATCACCATGTTGCTTAGTCTTGTGGGTTTGTCCGGAACTCTTGTGAGCTGTGATTTCATCAGTCTTTTGAAATAAACTGTTATCCCCCCAACTTCCCAACTTCCAACTTGTGTTATGGTTATATACACCATGCAAGTGCTGTTGATGCTTCGGGCTGTGTCTGAGGGTCTTTACTGTTTGGGGTTAGTGGGATGTTTCCCTTTATGTACCCCATGGCTTCTTCGGGCATCTCGAAGAAGTGCGATCTTCCGGAGTGTTGTAGCCGGAGCTTTGCCGGAAACAGCATTGCATAGGGCACAGACCTTGCCCTAAGTGCTTTTTTAACCTGGTAAAATGTGCGACGGGCCACCTGTACTCCGCTGGAGAAATCAGGATATATATGAATCCGAGCTGAGTCGTATGTAAGCGGGCCTTTTCCTCTAGAGAGTCGGAGGATAAGGTCCCTGTCTCGATGATTAAGCAGGCGTGCAATGATCATTTGTGGCGGTGCCCCAGGTTTGGGTGAAAGGGCGAGGGATCTATGGGCTCTTTCAACGAGGAATTGTTGGGAGAATTGGGCTTCTGCTAGCATTGTATGTATCGCCTCTTCCACAAAATTCACCATCGGTTTATTCAGGGGTCTCTCGGCTATGCCCACCACTCTAATATTATTTCTACATGACCTTGATTCAAGATCCTCGCACTTGGATTGGACCATTTTCAGGATTTTCTTGATGTCCTCAATGTCTTTGTTTTGTATAGCCGCTGCATCTTCCAGCGCTCCAACTCTGGTCTTTGCCTCCGTGACTCTAGTGTTGACTTTCTGCAGATCCGCTTTGATTGATGATATATTACTGCCAATGTTGTCCAGCCCACTATTGACCACCACAAATCCAGCCTGTAGTGCCGTCATGTAGGGGTCTGTGTCGCTCTCCCCTGGCGTTGGGCTGTTGGAGGGGCTCATCTATGGGGCCCTCGCTCCTTCTTCACACATATATGAGCTTGTATAAGTGTCCACTGGCCCTTTTTTGTTTACTTTGTTGCCCCTTGTCATGATCGAGGCGTACCAAGTATCCTATTGAATAGATTGAGTGGCGCCCCTGATTGTTTGCAAATCCCACACTTCCGTGGAGCTTTAGTGTTATACGTGGGGTTAATTCAAGCCGAGTTCAGGGTGTTTGGCGCCCTTATTTCACTACTTTAATAAATGAGCGTGACTCTCTCCCCAATGTCGGCACTTTTGGGGTGTAAATGTCTGTCAGGTTTTGTTTGTTTGTTTGTTTGTTTATTTTATTTATATGGCGCTCCAAACCCAGAGGTAGAAGGGCACTTAAGAATTTGGTTACAGAGTTGAGAAGTATCTGTGTGTTGCATACTTCGTACAGGTTTATAATATATACATATAGATACAGTGGTCAATAAACAGAACATATGCAGTGCGTACAATATACAATTTTCAGAATAAATACAGTGTCTAAGCCAGTATCCGCACGGGTCTAGAATTAGTAGTGTTATTCTTTGTTTAGCAGCCAGCTGATGACCTGCTTCCTAAAGATCTGGAAGGATTCGACAGTTTTGATGTTCAGCGGTAGGGAGTTCCAGAGTTGGGGGGCAAGCACTGTGAAGCGTACCCCTCCAGCTCTTTTTAGGTGGAACCTGGGCACTAGTAGGCAAAGTGAATCTGGTGGCAGGTTTCAGGGTGAGTTTATTAGCTAGATAAGGTGGTGCTAGGTGATTGAGGGCTTTGTACGTGAGGCAGAGGGTTTTTAGGTCAATTTTTTGGCGTATGGATAGCCATTTGCAGGCTTTCCTGGTAGCAGAGATATGCTCTTGTCTGGGAATGTTGAGGGATGCGCGCAAGGCGTTATTTTGTATTACCTGCAGTTTGTTGAGTACGGATTTATTAGCGCCTAGGTACAGGCTGTTACAGTAATCCAGTTTGGATTGTATTAGGGCCCTGGCAAGGGTGAGGCAGCTGTTGGGTGATAGGAAGGGTCTGCTGGCCCTAATGAGCTTGCCGGTATAGGCAGCGGCTGAGGCGGTCATATTAGTGTGTTTGCTAAGGTTGGTGTTGGCATCTAGATAGAAGCCAAGGGTTTTTACGCTTTTGGCTATGGGAATGGAATGACCATCGATGGTGATGTTGTTATAGCTAGGGTCAAGTTTGGTTAGAGTGTTGGGGGAGCCGACGATTAGGAGCTCTGTCTTCTCATCATTCAGGCAGAGACCATGGGAGGCCATCCATGCCTGAATGATGGAGAATATTTTCTTGATCCGGGCGGAGTCTTCTTGGTAATTACCAGAGATAGTGAGGAGTATCTGGGTGTCATCTGCGCAGTTTGTGTAGGTGACACCCAGATGGTCCAGTTGGTCAAATAGAGGCTTTGTAAATATGTTGTACAAAGTGGGGGATACGCAGGAAGCTTGTGGGACCCCGCATGTGATGGGGATGGGGTCTGCTGCAGCTGTAGTGGAAAAGACTCGTATGGTTCTGTTTGCCAGGAAGGATTGTATCCATGCGATGGCAGGGGGGGAGAAGTGGGCTGCGGTGGCCAGGTGATTACAGAGGACCTCATGGCTGACCAGGTCAAAGGCCGCTGAGAGGTCTAGGAGGAGTAGGATTGCGGCATTGCCTTTGTCTTTAATTTCATCAATCTGGCTTTTGAGATCAACAAGGGCGGTTTCAGTTCCGTGTTGAGGTCTGAAGCCAGATTGACGTATTCCTAGTAGTTGGTTGGATTCTAGGTATTCCTGAATTTGGATGTAGGCGACTCTGTCCAGGATTTTCAGTAGGAAGGGGACTGTGCTGATGGGCCTGTAGTTTGTGGGTGTGGCGGGGTTGAGGGATTGTTTTTTCAGGAGAGGGAGAACCCATGATTGTTTTAAGTTGCTGGGGATAGAGCTATTGGTGAAGGATAGTTTGATGAGTTTGGTGATGAAGGGGGAGAGCTCTCTGGCTGCATCTTTTATGATCTGAGCCGGGCAGCTGTCTCCTTTACAGTTAGAGGGTTTCAGGGAGGTGATGATTTTTTGAACTTCCGGGATGGTGACATTTTTGAACGAGAAGCCTGCGCTAGTGTTGTTAGGTGTGGGTAGGCTAAGGTTGGTGACATTATTGTTGAAGAGTTGTTGCCGTTTGTTTTTCGATTTTAGTTTGGAGTCCTAAACTTTTATTGTTGAGGGCGTTCTGGATGTTGGTGCACCAGGATTTGTCTTTCAGGCAGGTTTCCGGGGGCGGGATAGGGTTTTCTAGTTCCTTCAGAATTTTGAATAATTCTTTAGTGGAGGATCCTGCCTGAGTGATCCTGGTGTTGTATGTGTCTTTTTTGGTCCTGATTATCTCGTTTTTGTAAAGTGAGGATAAGTTAGTGAGGTTGGATTTGTTTTCCGCAGTGGGGTTAGTCTTCCAGGTGTGGTGAGCCTTGGCTTTCTCTTTCCTGAGTAGTTTGAGCTCAGGGGTGTACCACGAGTTCAGATGAGCTTTGGGTTTAGCTTTGCGTATTTTCAAGGGGGCAACGGTGTCCATTGCTCTGGCCATGGAATCATTGAAGGTGTCGATCAGCAGGTTTAAGTCAGCGTTAGCTGGGAGAGCGTTGAGGGTAGGTAAGACCAGTGGTAGTAGGGCTTCAGCAGTGATGTTGCGTTTATTCCTGGTGGGGCATGCTGGTGCTATGGGGTGCTGATTGGGTATTTTGAGCAGGGATGCCTCGTACATTTAGATTCTTTGAGAGGGCTGCCTCTGTGTTTGCAAGGCTGCTGAAAGGCTTTGTTCCTAGTTTCAGTATGGGCTCTAGGTAGTTTGTCCATATGTTTGTGTTGCTGCGACCTAGTGTTCGCAGACCTGATTTATGGGTGTCAGATCAATCCGTCTGCACAGGTGGTCTTTCCCCCTCCGTAGTGTACAAATTGTTTCCACTAATCCTGAATAACTTATGGCTGTGTGCTGCAACCGACCTAGGATAGTGCCAGTTGCTCTAATTTCGTGAGGTGCAGGCCGTGGGTGTATGTGTTCGCTCTCTGCCTGTGCTTTCTCTGCGTCCCACAGTACCTCATCTCCTTAATGGTGGTTCACTGTGATTGTCCTGGGCCTGCCCCCCTCATTCCATGTTTCCCACCGTTATGCATTGCGATCAACAGTTTTTTATCCTTTTACCATGTGGGCTCAGGTTCGTGGTCCCCCGTCCGTCAAAATCCCAGGGGGGTGCGTATCTTTAGTGCTGGCAATGCTCCAAAGTACCTCATTAAAGTTGATTCTCGTACCTTTGTTAGATGATTTGTCCCAACCGTCCGTGACCAGAAACACTGCTCGTTCACAGCGCACACAGCATTCTATAAGGGGGGGACTTTCACCACACTCCCAGTATATCATCGGGTAGTTGCAGCTCGCCATCCCGCTGGATGTTGGGCAGAACGCAGGTTTCTCGCACCTCCTGCTAGGCATTGAGGCTTGTCCCGGGCTTCCACTCACCTGCTTACCAGTTTGTCTTCCGGATTTGCTAGGTGCGATGCACCATGTTTTGTAGACCCACACTCTCTCCAGCCGGGTGGCTTGGCGGGCTCACTTCAGTGTTGCAACCGGGAGACGGGCCAGGCGCTCGTCTCCCTCATTTCCGCTCCTCCTCACAGGTCTCAAAATACTTCAGCAATCGTTTCACAGGGCATTTTACCTCGGGGCCAATATTATGCAGTTCCTTCCGACGCCCGAATCTGGCCGAGTATTCCGTCGAAAACGTCCCGATCGGCAGGATTTTTGATACAGGATTTATATATTACCGCAGCTCTTCACCTAGGTGGCCATTTTAGTTGGCGTCCAACAGCAACCCCGGAAGAGCAATTTTTGGGCGGCTTATGACTTTGCTCCCTCTGGACGAATCCTTACCAAACTTTGCAAAAAAAGTATATCGCCCACTCCGGATTGTTTTGGTACGTTTGGTGAGGTTTCGTGAAGGGGCAAAGTTATAGGGGGGTCCCAAACATTTTTGTTTTCCATAGACGCAATGGAAAAACACTTTGCTCACGCCTACAGCCCAAATCGCTGGACCGATTTTCACCACATTTGCAGCAGATGCGGCGGCTTGGTCCCAAAAGCGTGCTTTTGTAACTTTGGTGAAAATCCGTCCAGTAGTTTTCTTTAAAACAGGCACAATGTAGGTGCCAAGAAAATTGTGATATTTGGCTCCGCTCCATGGACCCATATCCCTGTTCGCTCACAAACAGGACTCTGATTGGTCCAGAGGGCTGTGTGATGTCCGCGGACAACCAACGCGCTTGCTGATTGCTTGGACGGAAGCGTGATGTGCATCACATTTTTCCAATACACCTGCCATGGTGTATCCGTGGATATTCGCAGATAGCGCAGCGGCAAACAGGGCGGGAAAACATGTTTTGGGACATTTAGTGTTGCGAAGAGGGGCTGGAAAGGGTGGGGGAGTGAAAGATGGTTCATATGATGTATTTGTTAAGGTGGTAGAAGACGGTTTTGTCCGTGGCAGTCCGCGGACACTGCAGCATTTCGCGGGTAGGTCCTCACGCAAGCAGCTTATCTGGTGACTGCAGGCAGGCTTCATTAGGGTAGTGGAGTGGAATGTAGATGATATGAGGATGTTTGTATATGCTATATTATGCTGTGGAGTGTGTGGCAAGTCCCTAGTCTGCCCACTGGTTGCAAGAACTGCAATAGTATGTGTACAGAAGTGGACAGGGCCTCAGGCGGCTGGCTTATGTGTGTGGGTTGTGGCCACTGGGCAGATTCTTGGGTGCCTGGCTGTATTATGCTGAGGTGATTGTGGCCAGCTACTAGACTCTTAGGTTCATGGCCGCAGTCTGCCCACTGACTGCAAGTACTGTAATAGTATATGTACAGAAGTGAACAGGGTGTGTGGCAGCTGGCTTATTGGACTGCCCCGGGATTCTTGGGTGTATGACAGTCTGTGCAGTGGGTTCAAGTAATGTAATAGTATGTGTACAGAAGTGGACAGGGCCTCAGGCGGCTGGCCTATTGCACGCAAGCATCTGACCACTGGTTGGTAGTACTGCAATAGCATGTGTACAGAAGTGGACAGGTTGTGTGGCAGCAGGCTTATTGGACTGCCTCAAGGTTCTTGGGTGTATGACAGTCTGTGCAGTGGGTGCGAGTAATGTAATAGTATGTGTACTGAAGTGGACAGGGCTTAGGTGGCTGCTTTATGTGAGTGGGTTGTGGACACTGGGCAGACTCTTGGGTGCTTGGCTGTATTATGGTGTGGTGATTGTGGCCAGGTACTAGACCCTTGGGTGCACGGCTATAGGCCAGAGGCCATGCACCCTACAGTCTGCCCACTGGCTGGAAGTACTTTAATAGTATGTCTACAGAAGTGGACAAGGTATGTGGCAGCTGGCTTATTAGACTGCCCCCAGATTCTTGGGTATATGAGAGTCTGTGCACTGGGTGCAAGTAGTGTAATAGTATGTGAACTGAAGTGGACAGGGACTCAGGCGGCTGCCTTATCTGTGTGGGTTGTGGCCAATGGGCAGATTCTTGGGTGCATGGGTGTATTGTGATATGCTGGTTGTGGCCAGGCACTAGAGTCTTGGGTGCATAGCTGTAGTATGCTGTGATGCTTGTGGGCTGCTCCTAGACTTTTGGGTGCATGACAGTCTGTCCACTGGTTGCAAGAAGAGTAATTGTATGTTTATAGAAGTGGATAGGGACTTGGGTGTCTGGATTATGTGTGTGGGTTGTAAGCTCTGGACAGATTTTTGGGTGCATAGCCGTATTATGCTGCAGTGGTTGTGGCCAGTCCCTAGACTCTTGGGTGCATGGCTGGAGGCCGTAGGCCGTGCACCCAAGAAAGTGACACTGGCTTATGGATTGCACAAACATGTGTATAGAAATGCAATTTGCTGATTACAAAGAAGCATGACACCAATAAGCATATACTCACTGAATATATTGTTGAGGCACTGTATAGCTTTTTGGAACTCAGTGATAGAATACCACTGAAGTGTGGCACCCAGGGCACATATTTTCTTTGTTGCATGTGCAAATGCAGGAGAAATCTTTGTTTCATTGTCTGTGATAAAAAACATAACATGTTAGGGAAGGTACTTCATAATGTCGTATTGTACTCAATTTCAGACATTTATGCACTTTGTGGACCCTCATAATTAGTACATTACAAGTACTATGCTTCAAACAAGTGACTGTGCAATGTGCTCAGTTCATGTGTTTGTTTGCATAATTATTGGGTCTGTGGGAAAAAAAATCCATGCAGGATTAAAAAAAAAAAACATCTACATTCATTTGATGTTATGTGGCACACTCTGTTTCGTTGACGTGTGCAGTACTAACAGGAATGTTTAAGGTGCACATCTATGTGGTCTTGCTGTTATAAGCACCGTTGCAGTAGGAGGAATTGAACTGCTGCATGTGTTTTGCTTTTTGGAAGTGGTGGTGCTATGGTTGCAGTTATATACTAGTTGGCGTATTCTAACTGTTTATCTGTTTCCTCTTTTTAACAGTATCCGTTTATGCTATTTGATTGCTGTTGGTGTTTTCTAAGTACTGTATTATTGCAAACTAAGATTGCAGTATTGTGAGGGCAGTTAAATACCTTTTGGCGTATTCTAACTATTGGTAGTTTGAAATGTGTTGACGTTGAAGGTATTGTTTGTAGCAGTTTAATTGCTGAAGGTCGATTTTAGCACTTTGACCACTGGAAGTAACATTTTAGTACTGTGGGTGTACTAAAATACCAGTTGTTGTATTCTGGTTGTTGATATTTAATAAGTCTTGAAAGGTTTCCTCAGAATAACTTTCATTTTTGCTGGTGGATTTTAAATTGTGTAGCAATGGGAAGTAAGATTGCAGTATTATGGTTGCAGTTAGATACCAGTTGCCGTATTCTAACTGTTTGCAGTTTCACAGTTTTGCAGGGTATGTTTTCAAGCACCTTCATTCTTGTTTGGCGGATTTCCATTTTCCACTATTGCCAAGTGCCTTTTCAGTATTATGGGTGTAGTTACATGCAGTTGTGTATTTACTGCAGTGGTATGGGCATACTTAGAGAGATGTTGCCTTATTCTAACAGTTGTTCGTTTTATAGGTCATTGAGGACAGTTTGTGACCCTCATACCCAGTATTTGCTTTTTAAGTACTATGGGTGAAACAATATCAGTGTGTGGTTTCCACAGTTGTTGTTTCTGTGACTATAATCATTGGGTCATTGGGGAAAAAACTGTATAGCAGCGCAACTGATGTACTCATGGCCCAGTTGGTGTATGCGAAGTTGTTCCAGTTTGATAGGGCAGAAAGTTATTTTTCGTTTGCAGTTACATATCTGTTGGTGGGTATTGGGCAGTCGGCTTTGCTACTTTTGTAGATCAGTGAGTACATTAAGGTTTCAAGAATATTAAGTAGGCATTTGCAAGATTTGCTGGTAATCTCTGCTTCAGAGTAATGGAAGTATAATTGCATTCAAACCACCCACATTGCTTTTTAATTTTGCATTTGTATTTGTTTATTATTTATACCGCGCACCGACCCCTGAGGTAACTGGGCACTGGAAAAACTTAGGAGATACATACATGGTAGGCACAATATAGTAAAAGTTGTGAGGACCAGTGGTTACAGAAAGGTCTGACAACAAGGATCAATTGTCAAATAGCATAAGCGTAGGTATAATAAACATAAGTGCATCAGATAGGCAGAGTGGAGGTACGGGATGGTGGCAGGATACAGACGAGTGGCATCTCATTTGAGGTGCTTATTGCTCAACCAGTTTTTTATTCTGGCTTTGAATGTCAGGAAGGAGGGTTCTTGGCTGTAAGAGAGTGGTATGGAATTCCATCGTTTGGCTGCTTGGACTGGGAAACTGGCTCCTCCAGCTGTTTTTATGTTGAACCTAGGTACTACAAGGCTGCGGGAAAGGGCCGATCTGGTGGTGCGGGAAGAGTGGTGTTTACAGATTTTATCAGACAAGTATTTAGGGGCTGTGTTTCGTGAGGCTCCTGTGCGTAATAGCCAAGGTACGGAGAGTGATTCTGTCGCAAACTGGCAACCAGTTGGCATTACGTCTAAAAGTGGAGATGTGGCTGGACCTGGGTAGGTTGAGTGCTGCTCTCAGTGAGTTGTTTTGGAGGACCTGGAGCCTGTTTAGGTTAAGTTCAGATGAGCCTAGGAATAGTGTATTGCAGTAGTCAATTTTTGACAGCGCTAATGCTCTGGCTAGTATTAGGCAACTGCTGGCAGACAGGTATGATTTGCAACTATAGATTAGCTTATTGGTGTAGGCTGTGGAGGCTGCCACACTACTGACTTGTTTTTGAGGGACAGTGTTGAGTCAAGATAGACCCCCATTGTTTTTATTTCTTTGGATACTTTGATTACGTTGCCGTCAATGTCAAAGGATGAGTACCTGGGGTCAAGCTTATTCAGGCGTGCCTGAGTGCCAACAATCAGTAACTCGGTCTTATCATCGTTAAGGCATAAACTGTTGGTGGCCATCTAGGCCTGGATTTCTAGGTAGATATCGTTCAGTAGTTTAGAATCTTGTTAATAGCAGCCAGTGAGGGGGATGAGGACTTGGGTGTCATCCGCATAATTGGTGTAGATGACACCCAAGTTGTCCAGATGATTGAATAGGAGCTTCGTAAATATGTTGTATAAAGTGGGTGACACGCACAAACCTTGAGGGACTCCACAAAGTGTGGGAGTTCGGACTGCTGAAGCTGATGAGGAGAAAACTCTGGTGGTCCGATTGGAGAGAAAGGAGTTTACCCAATCAGATGCATTGGTGGAGGATGCTGCAGCTGTGGTGAGGTGCCCGGTGAGGATTTGATGGTCGACGAGGTCAAAGGCTGCTGACAAGTCTAGGAGTAGGAAGATCACTAGCTTGCCTTTGCCGTTCGTCTCGTCCATTTGGATCTTCAAGTTGAAGAGAGCTGTCTCCGTTCCATTTATTCGCCTGAAACTGGATTGCCTAAGGCCTAACAGATCATTTTCCTCTAAATGCTTCTGAATTTGTAAATATGCAACTCGGTCCAGAATTTGTAAGAGGAAGGGGACGGTGGTGATGGGCCTATAATGTGTAGGGGTGTTTGGATCAAGGTTGTTATTTTTTTTAAGAGAGGCATAACCCACGCTTCCTTGAGATTGTTAGGGACCTGAATGGACTTGAAGGAAGAGTTTATCAGTGTGGCGATGAAAGGGGCTAGGTATTTGGCTCCTTCCTTATATTTGGAGGCTGGACAGATGTCCGCTTGACAGTGATAAGGTTTCAGACTTTACTTTTAATGATGTCTTCAACTTCCTTTGGTGTTAGTTGGGAGAACGTGAAAGGTGCAGTGCTGCTATTTTTTCTCTAGCGCCGGTTTTGGATGGAGGCCGCTTGAGAGGCTAGTCTTTTTAGAATCAATCTTGCTTTGTAATAGTGTGATTTTGTCAACGAGTGCTTGCTGGATTTTTGTGCACCATGCCGCATCCTTGGTGCAGTAGTGGGAGGGAGGTGCTGGGAATTCAAGCTCCTTTAGGATACTAAAAAGCTCTTTGGTACTTGATTTGGCGTTATGGATTCTGGTAATATAAGCTTCTTTTTTGGTGGATAGGATTGGCGCTTTATAGGTTGCGGCTGCTGAGATGAACAGGATTTTATTATGACTGGTGGGTGATTTACGCCATGTGGTTTCCGCTGACCTTTTGGTGTTTCTAAGGATTTTTAGTTCTGGTGTGAACCACTTGTTACGATGTGCAATGGGTTTAGCTTTTTTTAGTTTGAGAAGTGCCGCGGTGTCTAAGGCTGATTCAAGAGTATCATTATATAGGTCAACCAGTTTGTTGGGGTCAAGGTTCTTGGACTTGGACTCGTCCAGGATGTTGTTGATAAGGGGCAGGAGACTATCAATAGTGATATTTTGACAATTTCTGGATAGAGTGGGAATGGCTATATTGGCACTGGGAAGGGAGGATCCAGGGATAGAGAACAAGATGAAGTGGTTATCTGACCAGGCCACTGGATAATTTTGGAGTATCGTGATGGAGCAGTTGTGGTCGGAACACCCAGTTCAGTGTTCGACCTTTGGAATGTGTCGGTTTTGTGACTCTATTATTTGAAGCCCAGATGGGAGATGGAATTTTTCACCGCTAGGGCATGATAGTCGTTAGGGTCTTGTAGTCCTAGGTTGAGGTCCCCCAGGAGGATGGTTTGAGATCCAAGTTTGGTGTTGATGGAGAGGAGGTTAGTGATGTCTTCTTCGAAAGAGGAAGATGTGCCAGGGGGCCGATAGATGATGTGAATGAGTATCGTTTGGGTGGGTGAGAGAGCGAGTTTCACAGACAGGAGCTCTGCAGAAGGGAGGCTGGTAAGTGAAGTAGCTCTGAGGCCCATTTTGTATGCAGTATAGTGCCCTGCAGTGGCTGTGGCACCTGTGTGGTAGATCATGCCTACTGTTGTCAAGGTTTTCTTGCCAAGTGATACTTGCCCATGTGTGAAGCTAGTAAGGTTGCAGTTGTTTTTGGTACCAGCTGCATTGTATTGTAAAGGCATTAATATTACGTATTGGCTATGCCAGTTTATCTGTAAGGTGGAACGATTGTCTGAATTGCAAGTAGTACATAATATGCCATGATTTGCATTTTGTGCCAGCTGCTGAAATGGAATGGATTCACAGTGAGGTATAGATACATACACAAAGCGCTTGTTAGGGACTTGTTCCTGCACCACATGGCTGCACAGAGTGCACGTCTGTTTCCACATGTATGAAATCTGGAAGATTTCATTTATAGGTATGTTTTGGCTTTCCATTACTTGCAGTAAGTACATTACTTCTGTAGTACCCGTGCAGGAGGCGCTGCTCTTTTATGTTTGTCGTCTGACCAATCCAGTCGGGGGTCCAGTGTGCAGTTAAGATCTCCGGCCCAGATGATGGTAGCGTTCCTGTACGGGGCCAGCCGGGGTGTGAGTGACTTAAAGAATGCTGTTGCGTCGTGATTGGGAGCGTAGGTATTCACCAGGCACACCTCTCGGTTTTCCAGCATTCCATGGACAATCAGGACCCTGCCCTCGGCGTCCTTTTCCTGATTGATGAGTTGAAATGGGGTGCTCGGAGCAATCCAGGTCACCACCCCCCTTGGATAGTTAGAGTATGTTGAGGCATCTGGCCTCCCCATTTCTTGGTCACCTTAGCTTGTTTTTCCGCCGTCAGATGTGTCTCCTGTAGCATTGCAATGTGGGCTTTTGCTTTGTTTAACCAGGCATATACCCTTAGCCTCTTGACATAGGCATTTAGCCCTCTGACGTTCCATGTAACGACATTTAGTTCATCTCGGTCCTTATGGTGGCTAGTTCCAGGGGCCCGCTCGTTCCCACAGGCCTGCCTGCTTTTGTGTCCTCCTGGTATGCTGCTTTAGGGGGTCGGCCTTTCACCTTCCTTCTGCTGTACATTTGGTGGTTTACATGTCTGCCTTCTCTCGTGTCTTCCCCAGGCCCAGCTGATCCTGCGGCCACCGGTTTCAGTTTTTTACTGGCTTTCTTCCTCAGTGTTCCCTGTTGGTTTCGCACGTTTGGGTGCGGCCATACATGTCCTTCTTCCATGCCTTTGCCGTGTCCTCGTCGTCCAATATGTCTTCCTTCTCTCGTGCCTTCCCCTCGCAAACAAAACCTCACAACTACTACCACTAAAAACAAACGCCCAGCCTCCCACCCCCTGCTCGGGCCCCGCTGCATTCCAGGTGCCGCCCTCCTTTCCACAGGCACACTCGTCACGGCGTAGTGTCTTAAAACTGACACTGCAAACATTGTCCTTCTTGGGGTCTTTACTGTGGGTCTTGGCGGTCCAGTTCCGGAGGTCTTGAGCTCCCATTTTGAACCACTGGTTTGGGCCTTTAGACATCTCATTCTGCTGATTGTTCTACTATTTCTTGTTTCAGCAAGGTTCTTGTTTCAGCGAGGTATCGTGGCATCCGGCGGCCTACTCAGGTGTCTTTCGAGCTCCTCCTCGCCCGACCATTGTTTGAACCTCTGGGTCACTCCATGCCTCGCTGAGGTATCTCTCTATTCCTCTCGCTCCCCTTTCTTAGTTGTGGGATCCCTTGTTGGTCCATCCACTCTTGGGCATCTGCTGGGGTCTCAAGGATCTGTGTCCTCCCGTTGTGCAACACTTTGAGCTTGGATGGGTATAGCAGCATGAATTTCACACCCGCAGCCCGAAGGCGCTCTTTGGCCGGCCAGAACTGGGCCCGCTGTCTTTGCATGAGCGCTGTATAGTCTGGGTAGATGGTTACCCTGGCTCCATTTCGGGTTATCACCCCGCCCTCCCTTGAGAATGTCAGGATTTTTTCCCTGTCTTTGAAATGTATGATCTTCGCGATCATATGTCTCGGTGGTGCTCCTGAGCGGGGTTTTCTAGTTAGTGCTCTGTGTGCCCTCTCCACTACGAAACCTTGAGACAGGGTCTCTGCGCCCACCTCCTGGATCAGTAGGTTCCCTGTGTAGTTTGTGGGGTCTCTGCCTTCCTCCCCCTTCGGCAGCCCCTTGTTGCATCTGGCCCTGCCCTCCGCATCTTCGGCCCTGCGTTCCAGTGTGCTGATCCATTCCAGCGCTTCTGACATTTGCGATTGGGAGGTGGTCACGTTCGCTGTATTACTCTGTACTTGTTGTTCCACCGTTGTCACTCTCTCTGCTAGGTTCCTTGTGTCCTGTCTAAGGAGCCCCGCATCCACAATCACTGCATCCAGTTTAACCTCTATTGATGCCTTCAGCGCCTCTCTGGCCTCCAGGATGCTTCCTTCCACCTGTCTGATCTCGCCTTGTGTAGCGTTTGGCGTGGCCGTGTCCGCCCCTGTTGACCCGAGCTGTGGGTCACCATTCTTACGGGTGAATGACTCCATGACCGTCTGTCTCCCCCTGCCACATTTCTGTTTGTCAGGCATGCCGGCTTCCGTTCTCCTGTGCCACTGTGTAAGTCTTGTATTTGCGAAAACTATGCCTTCTCTTGGAGGTGTGTGCTTGCAGACTCTTGTTGGGCCAAGACCTCTTTTACAATCCCCAACGTGTGCAATCTTCCGTTAGGTGGCCTTCCCCTGTTCTTCCTCATTGTTGCCTGGCAGCTATGTCTGCGCAGTTCAGTTGTTGTACGCGGCCACAACTGGGAAGCGTTGTTGTCTTTTTGTCTCTACCGTGGGGGCCAGCCTTTGGGGCTGTTCCTGGCTATTTCATCTGCTCTGGTGTACTGGAATGGGGCTAGTCGTTAGAGGGGCCGTTCTCCTCGTCTGTGTTGTGATCTTGTTGTGCGGTCCGAGTTTCTCCGCCTACTTCCCCCCCTTTGGAAGTCTCCGTTGATGGCTTGGGTATTGTTTGGGTGGGCTGTCACCTCCCACGTATGCTCTGTGGCCCCCAGGCTGGCCTCTGAGCCTCGGGCTAGACTCTTAGGTTGTCCTCCGGTCGTCTGCCCTCGGGTCTCCTGCTTTTGTTCTGCCGGGTCCCCTTATTGGTCCCCTTGGTTGCCTTTCTGTCGGCTGCCGCCCTGCCTCGGCTGCAGTGTAGTGGCCACCTATATTCGCTACTGGGGGTCAGGGGAGGGACGCACTCACCAGACCCCGTGGGGCTCGTTAGCCGCTGCCTGGGTATGCTCCGGCGGGACTCTTCCGCTGCAGCTGCAGTTCTGCAGTATGCCGGGATGCCCCGTCCGTGCTCCGGCCGCGGGTGTCGCCGCCTTTTGTTCGCGGCTGCGGCCGTGCTCGCCCCTGCCTGTCCCGGCACCGCTCGGCGGTGCCCTTCTCGTTCTCCGCCCTCGATGGAGTGGGCCGATCTGACGCTTCTCCTGGGTGATGCGCTGGTCCCCTTGGTTGCCCTTCTGTTGACTGGCGCCCTGCCCCTGCCGCGGTGCAGCAGCTGCCTGTGTTCGCTTCTGGGGGTCGGGGGAGGGTCGCACAGACCAGACCCCACCAGGCCCCTTTGCCGCCACCCGGGCGTGCTCCGGCAGGGCTCCTCCGCTGCAGCTGTAGGTCCGCAGCACGCCGGGGTGCGCCATCTGTGCTCTGGGGCTGTGGGCACTGCCGCCATGATGTCCACGGCTGCGGCCGCCCACGCCTCTGCCTGTCCCGGCATCGCTCAGCCGTGCACGTCTCGTTTTCTACCCTCGATGGAGTGGGCCGATCCGACACCTCCCCTGGGTGATTCGCTGGTGTCCGCTGGGCTGCTTGCCGGCTGTCAGCGCCCCAGCGCTCAGTCGTTCCTCGCCTCCAGCATTCCTTCGTCCCTCTGGGCGCAGGCACTCTATCAGTAGGTCGCGTCCGCCATTTTGTGTGGCGGTTCCGCATTCCTTGCGATCTTCGTTTTGGCCACACCGTCCTCTGATTTTTCTCAGGCTTTTGCCTTTATGTGCCCCGAACCTTCGGATGCCTCCTCGTTAATTTGTTCGTCCTTCCTTGCCTATTCTCGGCTTATATCCAGGATCATTAGCCGGATCGAATGGGAGCTCTCAAAGACTTGCTCACGCTCGCATGGCCGCCAATCCATACCCCTCTCTGCCTGGCTTCTTGTTAGTCAATGGGACATATGAAATTACATTTTACCCCATTTTTTGCACATCTCCTCTTCAATTTCTTTATTCATTTTTCTATTCTCAGAATTCATTTGGAGCATTGCCACTGACTGCCCTTCTGTCTCGGGACCACCTGTGTTCATCCTCCATTCTTCTTCTGCCTTTTCCCTGTTGCCTGGATCTCTTCTACTTACCTCCAAACTGGAACCCAGTGGTTCTGTATTTTCATGTCATGTGGCAGAACATCAGTTTCTGGTGTGTGAGACTTAGCTATCTTTTGTACTCAACCTGTTATTTTTTCCTCACGACACAACTGTGGCTCGAAATATTCTTCAGGGAGTTCATTTTCATCTGATCTTTGCAATATTTTATTTTCTGCGGGGACATGATCACTATTAGAACAGTCAGGCAATGCAATCACTTCACTTGTTTTTATAGCATCACCTATCCCTTCACTTGTTTCATATTGCCTGTCCCTTTTAAACTGCCTTTTGATTCTTTGTTGCTTAGGTTCTGATGTGAGCCTAAAGGATATAAACTGTGTTTGGTTTCAAGGCAAGAGAAGCCCAACAAAAGTGAATCACATTGAGTTGCAAAGTGAGAGGTCCGAGCCCGACTGAGGGAGACCTCTAATGAACTGTGAGTGATTGAGAGGTCTGAGACCGGCAGAGGGAGACCTGTAGAGAACTTTGAGAAAGTCAAAGTGGTTTTGCGGCCGTCTATAGTAAAAGCGTTGCACATTCGAAAGTCTTTGACATCAGTAAAAGGTCCGAGCCTGACTGAGGGAGACAGGAAGTGTGATAAATTAAGGGAGTAGAACCCCTAACGGATGTGAATTAAGCTTGGGGAAGGGAAGCCCTGCAAGTGCTGTGATTCTGAGGTCGGAGCCTGGCTGAGAGAGATCTGCATTGAATCAGGTACTTGTTGTTTGAGAGGTCGGAGCCTGGCTGAGGGAGATATATAAATATAGGCCTATCATCGTCTCGTCCCCCCCTGGGCAAGCATGCTCCGGTCTCAGACAATCTTTGACAATCCCCTAGGGAAGATGTATATGGCACCTATACCACCCCAACCTCCATGTCACAGGCCCCTTGTGCACTGTGTTACTCCTAGATTACTTCTGGGAACATACCCATATTGTACAGAACAAATAATACCAACACAATACCAACATACTCCTATCTTACTCCTATGGACACAAATGACAAGACACAAAGAACAACACATGAATTGATTCAATTATAACAATGGAATACATTTATTTGGGCACACCAAAGCATAATTCAAGCAATGCTAAAACTCTAGCCAAAATCGAATTTGCACCTTTTATACTTCTGTTGCACATCTACCATGCAATCACTCTAAGCCTTTCAGGTTCCTGATGCATGTGTTTCTAATGCAGTCTAAAGTACAAGCCTATCGTGCAAGCATCAAACTTCAAACAATCCTCTCCTTCATACAGAATCAAACCTCTCTTCAATCTACACCAATCCATATCATGCTTCACACTCACTCTCTTTAGGACAATCCCTGTCTGATCTCCCCTTCAAAGCTCTTTGTGGGAGTGTCTGACCAACAACTAGATGGAGTCATATTCTATCCATGGGCATAATTCATGGGGGGGGAACAGGGATGCACGTCCCCCCAATCTCCATGGCACACCATTCTGTCCCCACTCATTTGGCACGGGCACCTCCCCTTTAGATGTCATGTCCTCTCCAACCCATCAGCACCCCACTAAATATAATCAATCAGTTTGTCTAGCAATGAACCATACTTCCCATCTGCTTGTGCATCTCTCTGTCTCCAGCTCTCTTCCCGCTACTCTCTGCAATCAGTCAGCCAGCAGTGGCAGGCCCTCAAGATCTGGTCACACGACTGCTTCTGCCAAGTTCCGCCAAGCTTTCTCTCATAGCCATCGGATTCTGCTCTCTCTCATTCTCAGGATTGCATTCTCCATCCAAACTCCATCAGCAGCTAGCTCGAACAAACTCCATCAGTTTCTAGCTGCATCCTCCATCAGACTCTCAGCATCTAACTCGAACTAGCCGCAACTCTCTAGACAGTCCCCATTCCCCTTCTGGTTATACTCTTCAAATGACGCACACATCCCTATGGTTACATTCTAAGAATGTCTCTTTCTGTCTCAGCATTCTATATTCAGGCCATGCTTGCCTGTCTCTGTTTTGCGTGTACTTTCGTGTCCTGTCACTTTGTTTGCTGTCAGCGTGACATAGAACTTCATATCTCTTTACCCTGGCCTTCTGTGTATGGTGTGAAAAACACCATCTAATTCCCTCTATTTAGCATTCACTCCACTGTTGGCTCACGAAATGCTCTCTCTGTGCCCGTTTTCAAAGCAACTCCCTTTGCTGGGAAGGCTTCCCTCCTATCTCTCTACCCACTCCATGTCGCTCTCTGGTGCAGCCCCCACCCTCGTGTTGTCTCTGCGACGCTCAGAGCTCAAGCTGATAAGCTTCCTTCTCGGACAAGGGTTCGTTATCTGTGTCTGCCAAACAAATGTTTACAAATTCCTTCTCAGTGTAATTCATAACAATTCTTCGCACTGGGCCCAGTGCAAAAACAACTTCTGTCTGTTTGTCCATCAGAAAATGGCTCATAGGCCTTGTGTTAAATGCTTCCTAGCGTTTACACTATTCTCACAATGCAAGCACTAACATAATGCAACTCATTCTAAATACATACTCAACATACATACATACATGTCAGTCTCTAAATGTGTCTCTACAAACCATACATGTGTACTAAATGGCTTTTCATGTCATTTCAAATATGCACTGTGTGTGTCATTCCAGGCCTAATTTGTTTTCTTCTAGTGGAAACAATAAGCAAACTCATTGTAAGCGCTACATTCTAAGGCAAACATAAATGCATAGCATATCATGATGCAAATATACTGTGTCTCTAAAGCACTATCATGGCACGTAATGCAATAATGGAATGATTCCATTGCAAAGAGTAATGATTGGGTAATGGTGATTCTAATGATTCTCTAACAGTGAGTCTAATAATGGGTAATGGTTCTCTACAGAGAGTCTTATGATTCTTCTAATGATAACACTTCAGGCTCCTCATTTTATCAATTCCACACTATGTAAACTGTTAAAGCTTTGAGAGGTCCGGCCAGACAGAGGGAGGCCTAAGTGAACCTTTTGTTGAACTTTGAAAGAACTTTTGGAACGCTGCAATAGGTGACTTTAACGTGGAAGGCCAGGCTGGCCTCGGTCCATATTCTGAATTGCCTTTGTTTTGATAATCTGTGCCACAGTGTGTCATCCTGTCTACGGGGGCCACCTTAATCCGTGCTGTCCAACATGGGGAGGAGAGCTGACTGGGCCATCTTGATTCTTTATGTTATAACACTGATTTTCCTTTACATACACATTTCTTCCATGCACCCATTTTGTGAAATAGTATATGGGCAGGCCATAGGTTTATTTAGTATAGGCCACTTTATTTTGACAGACATAACTAGGAATGTGTTATTTATTTTTTGATGGTAAACCATGCTCCCATCTTTAGATATAGGGTCAGATGGGCGTTTTGCCAACCCTTGTTGTTACAATAAACACCCTTGAACTTTGCATCTCTTGTGTCTGTCCTCACTTGTGATACCATGTCTCCCTTACATATGGTGTAATTCGTGGGGATGCAACCCAATTGAAACAAGTTGGGGAGCCACCCCTACAAAAGGAGACCAATCGTGAAACCCCATACCTTACCAAGAGTGTTAGGACGAGAGCAGAGCAGTAACAGCTCTCTCAAGAAAAATTCTAAATCCTTTTCCCTTGAAGAAAGACAATATACTCAAACACCCTTTTCCATCAATGGGGAAAATCTATGGAAAATTCATGGGAACCCCTTAAAACCAATCCAAAACAAAAAGTGGGAACCCAGTTTTTTCCCTTGACCATAACAAACCTTAAGGAACCAGACAAGACCTTTCTTCCTACACCTGAACTCGTTTCCATTAATAAGAGAGTTGACCAACCTCACAGAGACTCCACCTTTAGAATGAGGCTACCTTCCATCTGTTAAATCCCCAGGCGATCCTTCCTGAAAGTGGTGGAGGGCATTGTCTATCATCGCTGGTCCGATAGCACCGCGAGTAGAGCGCTCGCTTTCACATCTGTGAAGAGCCTGCTGATGCAGGTTTGAATCCTGGCAGGCTCAAACTCAGCCTTTCATCCTTCCGAGGTCGATAATCCATCCGTGCACCCAGGAAGGGCAGGAGCCCCCCCCTGTTATCAGCAGCCCTCAGCCCCTACCATGCTGAGATGCTGCGGTGCGCTGAATGCACTCTGATCGACAAGTCATCTACAGCTACAAGTAAGGATCTTCACCCCTAATACCTTTGCTCCTGGTGTTAATTCGATCTAGCACAATTCTGATGTGCTTTGCACTACGACCCGCACACTGCATGCAATTCCAAGATGGCCACCAATTTCGTTTCGTCAACGGAGACCACCGCGTCCTGATCAAAGCTCTGATTGGCTTTGATTTATATTTATTGCTGGATGCACGACCGGAGGCGGAAGCCGGCCGCATTCATTGAAGGGCTGCATTTTTAAAGGGCCTGTCTGCGGCTGTCCGTGGATGGTCGCAGAATCAAGTAAGTCCATATCCCGTTACTTTGTGAGTTCACCTTGACTTTATTGTCCAGCGCATTACAAGCAAGACCCGAGTCTTAAATACCTCACTGCGCCTGCCGAAGCACACTGACTTTCTGTGATTTTACAGCATCCACCCTTTACCTTAGTCTACAGCATATGACTCTCACTATTCGTGTCCCCCCTGATACCTTCGAGGGCTTAACGAGTGTTGATATCCTGCACCGACTACCGCTAATGATACTAAGTCATTCATATCTGAAATCTCCAATGCCACTGTAAATGCAACGTTGGCCCTATATCTCTGCTTCGGCGATATCGCGCCACCTACAGTAGCAAAGTTCTTTTTCTGCAAGTGTACATGATCCACACACCTTCAGCTATCCTATATAGCTCACAGCAGTATTGCTGCACTTAGATTGTGTGTAAAATATTAAGGCAGTGATTCATTAGTGCGCCATTGCAGCTCAATCGCGCTGAGATTGTGTGGAAATACTGTTAGCTATCTGCCGTTACTAAAACCTACTTTAGCCGGTATTAGCAATATTGCATTAAGCTGTGTGAAAAAATTATTCAGTGGTTTGCCAATGTTAAACTTATCTTAGCCCATCTTAGCAACATTGCTTTTACGTTGTGGGAAAATACTGCATCATTGATCTACCAATGCTAACCCTATATAAGTATGCTGTAGCTAAAGTGTTTCTACACCCTGTGGAAAACCTAGTCAATACTGAACCTAATCTAGCCTGTAGCACCAAATAGCATCTAGATTGAGTGATGAAACTGTGTTAGTATGCCTTTTCATTGATACCAGCCCTCCATCACGAGCGTAATACATATATAGTGACTACCCTAGCTTATTGCCGCAGAGATAACTAGTACTTGCCAGTCATGAATCGATACTGCAACTTATTCTCAATATGCAACTCTGGTTTACTACCATCATATTTCCCTTCTACATTTTTCAAAATAGCATCCCTTGCATTGGAAACGCTTTTATAGCACACAAGAATGGTCTGTCCAAACCAGCCTGTCCGCGACACTTTCCAATCACGTGTCCCACGCCCTTCCTACCCAAAACACCACCATTTCCAGCAGCCACCACACACCAATGCATCACCAGCATTAGCAAAACTATTTGCCCCAGTAACGTTCATACCACGCCTTCCACCACAGAGATTATGCTTAACCTCCCAACTTCCAAAAACCATCAGTCCCTCCCCATATTGGGAATGACCAGATGCCACTGTCTAAGATCCTGCACTCATTGGCAAGGTTACGGAACCACGGCACACCCCATCTCACCTAAACAGACCCAAACCTCATGCCTCCCCAGCCTCCAGTTGCCTAAAAACGCACACAAACTACCCTACCCCACCATGTGGCCTCAGCCAACCACCAAAATAACCACCCCCAAACACAAACCCACAACCAACCTCAAAGGGGCACTCATCAATGCCCGCTTCCTAGGAGCTCACGCAACCGAAATCCATGATCTTATACTGGATTCCCTTCTTGATTTTCTTGTCATTACTGAATCGTGGCTGCACCAAGCCTCTGGCCCTCTGCTGTCACTTGCTATCCCGGATGAATACACCATATTCAGAGCGGACAGGATTCACTCCAAGGGAGACGGAGCCGCCATTATAGCAAAAACTAAGCTCCAACTAAGATCGTGCCCTATTGAAAGTATTGATGGGTATGAATTACTTCTAACTAAATTAGCCATCAATGATAAAACCACTCTCAACCTCATCGCCATCTACAGATCACCCAACTCTCACAGTCATCCAGAAATAGATGTCCCCCTCCTGCTTGCCCCACTTATCAAACCCAATCCCAAGTGTATTATCCTTGGAGACCTAAATCTAGGATTTAATGATAGTCGTGACACCAAAGCAGATGCCCTTCATACAGCTCTTAAGGACATGAATTTTACTCAACATATCAACACCCCCACCCACATCAAGGGTAGAACCTTTGATTGGAGCCTAACTCACAACGCCACTGTTGCCATTGATTGCATATCTCCACTCAGCTCGACAGATCATTTCAACATTCAGTTCACCATTATCAATGATGAACCCCTCCCCACTGCACAAAAGCCTATTCACACCTACGAAGCTAGAAATCTTCGTAAACTCACACCAGAGAACATTAGCCCTATACTGAAAACAGCACTAGAAGCATCATCCATCATCAGTGATAACCCATGCTTCCTAGCTGACACCTACAAAAACTGCCCCACGTCTACCATCAATGCAATAGCACCCCTTACCACCAAAACGAAACACACCGATAAACGGTCATGTTTCTGGTTTAATGAGGACCTAGTCAATCTTAGAAGAACAAAATGCACCCTGGAACATGTCTACAAAAGAGACTCAACACTGGAATCAAAAAATGCTTTCCTCCTGGCCAATAAAACCTATAAATCAGCAATTATTTCAGCTAAAGCGGACGCCTACAATACACGGATCAACAATGCAGCCTCTGACTCCAAAGAGTTGTTCTCCATCCTGAGAGAATTGGAAAACCCTACACCTATTACCAACAACACCATACTGAGCAAATAATGGTGTACTACTATACAAGATGCCCTAGCATCCAAAATCAAAATGCTGCAAACTAAAATCGCCACAAAAAAATAGTTGCTAGCAAGCAAACCATCCAATGATAAACTTTCGCTTAACCCCGCCACCAACACGAGCCCACCATTTGCCTTCATTCCAGTCACCCAAGACCTAGTTTGTGACACCATTGCCAAACTTAAAGCCTCCAATTGCAAAGGAGATGCCGTCCCAGCTCACATAGCTAAATCTTGCACTCCAGCACTCACACCCATCATCACTAACTTCATTAACGCCTCATTTAAAGCTAATCTGGTCCCAGCCAGTATTAAAGAAGCCTGGGTCACACTCCTGCTTAAGAAGCCTTCTCTTGACCCTACTGTACCTACAAATTACCATCCAATAACGACAGTCCCCTTCCTATTGAAAATCATTGACAAAATAGCCTATAACCAAGTACAATCCCACTTAGAAAATAACCATCTTCTGGGATCAAGACAATCTGGTTTTAGGCCCAACCACAGCACCGAAACGGCTTTACTGGACCTCAAAATCCAAATGGACACTATCAGACACTCTGGTAAACCTTGTATTCTCCTGCTACTTGACCTCTCGGCTGCGTTCGATTTAGTGGATCATGACAAACTCTGCGACACCCTAGCTAACGACTTTAACTTCTCCACGGATGGAACTAGGTGGATTAAATCCTTCCTAGTTGACCACACCTCTAGAATCGCTATAGGCAAGGAAGCAGCTGACCCCATCCCCGTCCCCATTGGGGTACCTCAAGGTTCCTGCCTCTCACCCACTCTCTACAATGCATACACTAAGCTCCTATTCCCAGCCCTAGATGATATGGCTGTCATCTACACCAACTTTGCGGATGACACCGAGATCCTCACCCCGCTCTCAGGAAATTACTCCCAAGACACCCTTCACATCAATAAAATCTATGCAATCATTCAAAATTGGATGGCACTAAATAGCCTTTGTCTCAACGATGAGAAGACCGAAATACTGATAGTTGGCTCTCAATCTATCATTAGCACACTCTACTCTGACTGTGTATCTATCAACATTGATGGTACCATCATACCAGTCTCTAAACAAGTGAAAACCTTAGGAGTATACTTGGATGCCAATCTCTCCATGACCAAACACATCAGCAATCTTTCATCCACTACAGCATACACAGCAAAATTAATTTCACTAAGCAGGCAATTCCTCACCCCCTCTAACTGTGTCACCCTGGCTAGAGCACTGATTCTTTTGCGACTTGATTACTGTAATGTTTTACTACTAGGTACCTTCAAATCTAACCTAAGAAAATTACAACTGATACAAAACAAAGCCCTAAGAGCAGCACTAGGCATAAAAAAAATCAGACCATATATCTAAGATCAGGAAAGACCACCACTGGCTTCCCGTGGCAGAAAGAATCCTCTTCAAGACACTCAGAAGGCTCCTTCACTGGATTCAAAAAGTCACTAAAAACGTGGCTTTACAAATAGCAGATAGGACACAGTTACTAGCAGGCCCAAACATGCTGCAAGTAACCCGCATCATACAATTGAATGTGTAACAATTTGTAATCTTGTCATGAAGAACTGCATTGTATAATATGTACATTTTTTGTATGTAACATGCTAACTCTGCGCTGTAACCTCGCCGTGATACCTGTGGATCTGGGCGTGTAACAAATGTACTAAATAAATAAATAAATAGATAAATGAGCACCACACACTGTGGGTAATAATAAGCAGCGCTTAGATACCTGAGGGTTCGTATCGCTATATAAATGCTAAATTAAATTAATTAATTAATCACCTCATATGTCCCCAAAACCACGTAGTACCAGGGAGAGAGAAGATTGTGATCTCTTTAGGACTACGTATCAGTTTTCCCATCACCATGATGGTCTATATGATACCCTAGGGTAATAGAGAGTGAAAAAGACTACCTCTCTGCTTGTTGAGATGATGTAAGATTAGTTCTACTTGGCCAACCCCAAACATATCTGTAGGAGAGAGATAATGGGAACCCTAGTCTACGAAACCCCTTGGGAATCACTAAGTGAGGGAACTAAAGTAAAGACTGGAGAAAATACTAACCCTGAAAAATAATTGTATCCCCTAATGACAAAAGAGAATGAGGCCTTAATACTAAAAGAACTGCTTTTTCCAGGAACAGCAGCAGTCTCCCTTATAGAAAGAGGGCCCACGACTAATCTCGGGACCTCACCAAACAGCCCCACATTTAAGTATTCTACTACCTGCTTAGAGGACATAGAATCCTTCTATTTAGAGCGCTGTCCATTCTGTGGGGATTTGGGTCATGATATGGCGATCTGCCCCCGGAAACATGGAGGAAGAACTCATGAAGGCCCAGGAAAGAGAGAGAGAGATACTCTAGCGTCATGGAGACCTCCTTATGAGTTTCCCTCTCCAGAGATGCCCCACACCGATTTCTGGAAATAGAAAGACCTATGAGTAAGCCTGAATCACAGCTGGCAGAGGATCAACATTGCCGATTTCCCGGAAGATTGCGAAGATCATGTCAAAGGGATGATTAAAGGGAAAGACCCTTCCAAAGCCCAAACCAACCTACTCACTCGGGCTGCATGCTGGATTGCTTGGACCAGAACTCTGGTTGTTCCCCAGGAGTATCTCCAGGTGAAGCACCTCGGTACAGCCAGCATGGGGGAAGGGTATGTGAGATACCAAAGGGTGTCTCACTATCTAGACCCCGGGGATCTCTTGCTCTGGTGGCCAGGGAATGGCCATCACCTTTGGATCCAGACCCTGGGGTGGACAAGTGCGGGAGGATCACCTTGGTGAGGGGTCCTCTGGGAGTGGGTGTGAGACATCCAATGGCAAGAAGCAGTATCCCCTTCTTCACAACGCACCCCTACCCAGCAATTCCTCCACCTTTATAGGTTGTTGTAAGTCTTGTCCTGTTGCCCCCTCCCCAATTCCAACAGGTACCCACATCAGAGGGAGGCGTAGGAGAACAAACACAACACCCTATATCTCACAACAACAAAATAATTCCCACCTGAAACCTGTTAAGCCTTCCAGTCAGTATAAAAGGTGGAGCACACAGACACACTTTGAGGAAGCTGGGGATGCTGGATGGTGCACAGAGGCTGAGAGGTGAGCATTTGAGCTGGAGAGACCCTGGAAGGACTGGAAGAAGAAGGACTGCCTAATTGCTGGGCCTGTGAGTACAGGGGAGGCTGCAGTGTGGCGAGGCAGTTCTAGCTCCAGGGGCAGCTGGGGGTTACCTGGCAGTGCCCACATTAGAGCTCCTTCACTGGGCAAAACAAGAAAGCCCAGGCCTTTGAGGGGCCGGTGGCGAGATCCTGACCTCAATAGGTTATCCCCTTTACCTCCTGCAGCTCCCAAAACCCCGGAATGCTGTATAGGGGAGCTGGCGAAGTGGGAGTGAAATACAAAAAGTGCATTCTGCGACATCAAGTCCAAAGAATTTAAAACTTTGCAAATCAAGAGGGGTCTGAGCGCGACTGAGGGAAACCCATGTAAGAAACTTTAAGGAGGGGTCCGAGCCCAGCTGAGGGAGACCCCTGAGAGGACAGAGCAAAAGAGAACAGTGCCTCCAACATTGCATTTGAAAGATTCCAGCAGCCCTCCCATATGAGCGGCCAAGTTGGGGAGGTGAAGCCACAGCTGTGGGATCGTTCTTGGCTCCCAAATCGAGGATACGAACAAAGAAACAAATACAGCCGGTGAGTTGAAGCAAGCAAGTGACGAATAATGACAATACAATATAACAGAGTGGTCCGGCATAGTGACAGTGCCCAGTTGAAAGTCGCTCTTGAGCAAGTACTGAAGTGAGCCTAAAGGATATGAACTGTTTTTGGTTTTAAGGCAAGAGAAGCCTAAGGAACGTGAATCACGTTGCGCTACAAAGTGGGAGGTCCGAGCCCGACTGAGGTAGACCTGTAGCGAACTTTGAGAAAGTCTAAGTGGTCCTGCGGAGGTCTATAAAAATCAGTAGAAGGTCCGAGCCCGACTGAGGTACACCGGAAGTGTACTAAGTTAGCGGAAGGGAACTGCTAACAAATGTTAATTAAGCTTGGGGAAGGGAACCCCTGTAAGTGCTATGATTGCGAGGTACGAGCCCGGCTGAGGGAGATCTGTGTTGAATCAGTTACTGGTTGATTGAGAAGTCTGAGGCTGGCTGAGGGAGACCTATGTGAACTGTTAAAGCTCTGAGTGGTCCAGACTGACGGAGGGAGACCTACGTGAACCTTTTGTTGAACTGTGAAAGAACTTTTGGAACGTTAAAATACAGCCCTTCAGATGAGGTATTAGGAGTAGATCCTCAAAAGCCGAGAAAGGAGCCTTCCAATTCACTGCCCCAAAATTGTGGAATCAACTTCCTCGCTCAATGAGATTTCAAAGCTCTCTGGAGAGTTTCAAGAAAGATCTGAAAACATATCTATTCACATAAATATCACAGACCGCTTTGCCAGAAACCACAATGGATAGATTACTGTGTAGATGCAATGTCATTTCTTGTATTTTGTTTATCTTATTGTTTGCGCCTTAATGCCCAAGGGTCTACAGTGCGCTATATAAATGATGTAAAGTAAAGTAAAGTAAAGTAAAAAGGTGCGTACATCTTGTCAATATGGCCCCTTTTAATTCTTCCTTGTGTACAGCTTACACAGGCTATTTATAGCAGCACCACGATACATTTTGGGGGTCACGGGTGACAGGCTGGCAAGCACCAGCTTGCAAACCCACTGTTTACTTTAGCAATCCACACAGTTCCTTGAAAGAAGCAACTGGGATGAGTCCTGGTCTATCTTTTAAACACTCTCTGTTAATAATTCTAACAAGATAATACTTTGAGTGATGTAGAAGGGATTTTGTGTTTTGTTCACTTTGTTCTACTGTCTGCATTTTGTAGGTTACAGTGTTATTGAAGCATTTAGAATCATGATCATGCTTTTCACATTGCTTTAGGACACATGTAGTATTGTGTAAAATAAAAATAGTCTTAAACTAGTGCTGCATTTCTGCTTCATTTTCCTCTGTTTTGATCAGCTTTAATTTAGGCAGCGCAATTGCAGTATCATGGGCATTTCATACTTTGTTTTCTTTTCATCACAGAAGCACATCAATTGTGTTTGATGTCTCGATGTTTTAGAAGAGCCTCCCGGCAAGCAGTTGTTTGGCATTTGTGAGAAGGAAAAGGGTTTGGTGTTCTATATGAAGATGTGTTTTTTACGGGTCATCACGAGTTGAGCGGTAACTCTTAAATGCAGTGGTAATGCTATTACCGCTGCATTTAAGGGTCTGCCAAATCACGGGTATGGCAGTATTTACCCCCAGCTCTGAGCTGAGGGGAAATCCGCCAGGAATTTGCTGATTTTTGGTGCTATTACCACACTTTAATACCGCTGACGGTAATCGCGCAGAAAATTCCTCATTGGATCCAATGGGGAATCGGGAATTCCTGAATGGGCATAATGGGGAATGGGGAAGGACCATTCAGCCAAACCCGTGATCCGGGGCTAATAGCGCCGGACCTGGTGGCGGTAGCACTATTGGCGCAGGCGTAATCCCGGGGGAATACAGCCGGGATACTGCCCAGCTCGTGATGAGGCCCTTAATCTTAAGATTGTATGGGCCTCATTACGAGTAGCGCGGTAAAAATGGGGTTATTAACGGCATGGCGGAACGAGCGGGTCCGTGCTTGTATGACGCTGCTAATAGCGGTTGATTACGAGTGCGCGAGCACGCGCGAACCCCCATGCCAGTAATGGCCATACCGGCATGCCGCAAAAGGCCCTTCAACCCCCCGATAGCGCCATCACTGGACCCGCCGATACCGCCACCGCCTAGGAGGAACCCCTAAATACCGACCCGGTAATACCATAATGCTAATACCGTGCTCGTAAAACCGGACCCGGAAATAACGTCATCACGTCGGAACGGGAAATGGGCCGGCGGACATCTTTAAAAACAGAATCCATTGCAATCCTCCTAAACCACCTGTTGTTTCCTGGAGAGCTCTGTGCCAATACTTCCATGATGTCCAAGGCAACCCGGAAGACCACCCCCCGGCTGCGGAAACAGCGCTTTTCCTACGCTGAATTAGAAATGCTAGCGGACATCCTTGCTGCACATGCAGATGTCACCAGATCCCAGAACCTGAAGCGTCAGGTGCAGTAGCAGAAGAAGGACATCTGGCAGGAGGTAGCCCGCAAGGTGTCGGCAGTAGGAACCACCCCACGTAGTGTCAAGGACTGCAGGAAGAGGAGGGATGACCTCCGCTTGAGGGTCCGTAACATCATGGCAAGCAACAGGAGGGAGGCAATGACCACAGGCGGGGGTCCCCACTCTCCTGCCAAAATGACCACCTGGGAGGAGACCGCAAGCACCTTCATTAATCGAGATTCCATCGAGGGATTTGGGGAGATGGAGACGGGTGCGGCATCATCACAAGAAGGAGGTGAGTGACCCTGCAGATCCCTGTAGGGGAAACCATGACGTAGCACAAGTGATGTGGTAGAGAGTCTAGTCAAGGCAATGCATGTCTCAACACCCACATGAACACATCCAAGTCGAGATGGCGGGCCAAACACTGGCAGACAGAAATGCATGCTGAGTGCAAATCCCATAACCAACACACATCCAACACACATGGACCGTGCCCATGTAATGCATCACACAAACCCCAAATCAACGGCATGCCACCTGCCATGCAGCAAATGCCAAAATGCCCCCTCAGACTACCCTGTGTGACACACCTGTAAGACATGAATGCATGATTAAATGAATAATGAACAGCACCATAGTATGCTTCTGGCATGTAACACCATCACTGATGCCCTGCATCTCTTCTACCCCCAGGCACCGATGGAGAAGATGCCAGCCAAGGCACCACCACGAGGGCATCCACATCCCGCCCAAAGAAAAGGGCTACCGCCACCACCACCTCTGGGGCAGCCAAGCAGGCCCCACCTACAGCCAGTGTGCCTGACACAGCCGAGACACAGCTGACAACAACTGCCAGTGTGCCTGACACACTCGAGACCCAGCAGCCCACACCCACACCAGTGGAAGGGGAGTCCCTACAAGCACTGGCCGCCACTGAGGATGACTTTGAGGAGAATGTGGACCAGGAGGGGGTCACGGAAGTGACATGTCCACCCACCCCAAACCCTGTGTCCACCCCCCACATCAAAGTCAGCCCTCACCCACCTACAGCAGTGCTGATCCCTGCCTCCAGATTTCGGACCTGAGCCCCTTCCTGGAGGACAGCACAGAAAATGCAGGCCCCGTGAGTGCACCACCCACCACTCCTGCTCCCACCAACACCCTCGAGTCACGTCTGGCGAGGGTTGAGGGCCAACAGGAGTCCATGTTGGAGCTCCTGCGGCAATACATAGCAGATGGGGAGGACACCAGGCGGGAATAGCCACTGCCATAGCGAGGACCACTGCCGCTATTACCGCCAACACAGCCGCAGTGAATGCGTCGGCAGTGCTGATGAGGGACTGTCTGGGGGCAATAACACAGGTACTTACATCTATCCTGCTCCACATGCAGCGGCCACGCCTTGCAGCAGCCGTGGAACCTGCCACCGACTCCTCATCAGCCACCACTCCTGCTTCCTCATTCCCCACCAGCCCTGTGCGTTCTACCAGAAGGAGTGCTAGGCACACCGAAATGCTGCCCCAGACAGCAAAAAGTCCCGCAAGTAGCGTCTGTGATGCCGGAAATGCATCTGAGGGACAGGGCCTCTGAATCCTTGTCCTTTTTCTGTTTTTACCGTGTGTTCTGTCATGTTTTCTGCCCAGGAGTCCATGAGGGACTCCTGGCAGTGCAGCTCTCTTTTGGTTTGGTGAACAGACCCATGGGATACCCTTATGGCACCCATGGGTAGGGGTACAACCCTGTGCCCCTAGTGTATGTTTTTGGGCACCTGTGGGTGGCCCACAGAGCAGGGTATGTGCTGGTGGCAGCTCCATGCTAAACTTGACAGGTGCTCTGGGTGTCCTCCATTTTGGGATACCCAGGCCCTGCCATTGGGATCAGTTGATTCCTGATAGAAACAAGATGGCCCCTGTGGCCTCTTGCTTTCTATTGCCTGTTGTCTTGTTTTTCCCAAAGTCCTGGGAAGCCCTGGCTCTGTCCCTTCCCCCTGGCTGGCTGTTGGGTGGAAGTTCCATATATGGTGTTGTTGTGAAGGCCCAGCTAGACTGACTGGAGCCTTCCCAGTGACTGTATGTTAGGGGTACCTCCTGTGGGTGGGACCTGGGTAAATGGAGTGTGTGACCAATATACACTCCTTGTTGTGGTTGTCTGCATTCAAGAAGGGCCGTCGATTCCCCGTCGCCGAACCCCGAGGTCTTCGACGTTTCTCGACGCCTCTCGACGATCCGTGACTCCTGCTTTAAAGGGGGTCATTCAAGAAGGATCTGTCGACGCCTCTTCGAAGAACTCGACTCCACCAGGTACATTGGGGGGGTAAAAACATTGTAGGAGAGAATAAGACTGTTGAACAATATATGGACTGGGCTTGTGTTATATCTCTTTATTTTACAGGTTGCCCAGGTGGGGGAATCTCCACACAGAACTGTGTCCAGTAGCAAGGGCCAGTCTTCTGCCTATTGTTTCAACCCTCTGGTATCTCTCCTCTCTCTATTGCTGGTTTCCTTCTTATTGATCCGCGTGCCATTGCTACAGTATTGTGAATGCACTGTTATGAGGTCTAATATTAGTGGTACCACTTTAGAATTGTAGATATTTATCATTATTGGTTTTCCTGAGCACAAAGTGCGTTGTTGTGATAAGTGTACATAACCCTTGAATATTAATTATATAAAGACTGTGTTTTCAGTAATACAGTGTGTGGACATTCCTTTGTGGGGGCTTGGGGATACACTGTACTTAAGAACCAGCCTGCATCACCTCCTGAGAAGCTAGGCCTTGATTGCTCGTCCATTGCTACCACAATCGAGAATCTTGGCTGGGGTCCTCTGTGCCTCTCCTCTACCATATAGAGAGCGGAAGTACAGACCCCCCCACCGGTCTTGACAAGCTGGTGGCAGCGGTGGGATGCTTATGGTTTTAAGACTCAGTGTATAACCGTGCCACTTACAAAATATCCGCACTTTATTAGATTAAGGTTTAGGTGTGTACCAAATAACTGCATTACAGGCAATGGAGCCCATTGCAAATGGTAAATTGACTCGGATGAGCTTAGAGGCTCTCCAGAGTGCTTGTGAAGCCAGGGAGTTAGACTTTGTGGATAAGTCTAGGGCTGAGCTGATAGCTGCCCTGGTGGACTACCAGACTGATGGTGAAACCCTTGATGAAGGGGGGGATGCAACCAGTGAGGACTCTGCCCCTGGGGTTGTCGCTGAATCTGTTTCTGGGAATGCCACCATTCCTGCTGCCTCTGTTCCAAACCCCAGCAATTCCATGGAACTTGAGTTATTAAGGATGAAATTGGCCTTTGAATATCGCAAGTTGGAAATAGAAGCTGAGCTTAAGAAAGAGGAGCTGGCACAGCAAGTGGAACTCAAGAATAGGGATCTTGCGCTCAAAGACAAGGACACTGAATGTCAGAGAATCCAGCTAGAGAGAGCTAGAGTGGAGACTTCAGCTAGACCAATTGAGAGTGGCAGGTCCCCAGCCACCAAGTTTATGAAAGATTTGGTTGGTGTGTTTGTGGAGGGTTCAGATATCCTCCAATGGATTGAAGCGTTTGAAATGGCTTGTGCAATTCATGATGTAGATAAAAGAGATTGGGCTAAGTGTTTGTTAAGCAGAGTGCCTCAAACTGGATATGACTGTATTCTGAAGCTGAGTGTGGAAGAAAGGGGTCAGTATGAGTGTATGAAGTCTGCTTTGATTGCCAAGTTTGGCAAGACACCTACCCAATACCTTAAAAGGTTCAGGGATTTTAAGAAAAGAGAGAATGTGTCTTGGGTTGACTGGGTGAGTACTGCGCACATGAACATGATGGGGTGGATTGACGGTTACAAGGTGAAAACTTTTGTTGAGTTGTCCCACCTCTTGTTTTTTGAGCATTTTTCTGAAGCCTGTTCACCAGAGCTGCGTCAGTATGTGGCTGACCAGAACATTTTGGACCCCTTTAAGCTGGCTAGGTTGGCTGACAAGTGGGTCTCCCACCGGGTGTCCCCTAAGGACTCCAGTGGGAAGGACAAGGACAAAGAAAAGGGGACCTCTCAGAAAGCTGAGGAGTCCCAAAAGCAATCACAGTCGGGTAAACCAAAACCTTCCTCTCCTAAGACCCAAAAATCTAGTGGGGATAAGTCCTCTGTGGGTGGGAATAAGAGTAGTGGTCCACCTGCTGCAAAGCAGGTTCCCAGTGGTTCCAGTACCGTACCCCGCACTCCTGGCACTTGTTGGGATTGTGGGGCCCTGGATCACAAAAGGGGTGACCCCAAGTGTAAAGGTAAGGCACTTGGAGTACAGGCTGTCAGCCTGACCTACCCTTACCCCGTGGCTGAGGTGGAGGCCACTGTCCTCCCCTCCTCTACAGGAATCACATTTGGTGCTCCGGTAGAGATTTCCTTAGTGTCCCTTGGGGCCTGGGACCAGTACGCAGAAGTACTGGCAACTATCCCGCAGAACACCCGTAGGTTTTTGAGAAGTGTCCTCTTGAATGGCCAGCCTTCTACTGGTTTGAGAGACACTGGGGCAAGCATGACAGTGGTGGACAGGACCCTGCTCAAGCCAGAGGACTATGTAGGTGCTCCTCTGAGAACCACCAGGTTAGCTGGTGGGCCTCCCAAATTATCGCCTGTAGCCCTAGTCACACTCATGATTGGAGACAAGACAGCAAAGCTTCCTGTCCTGGTTCAGGACAATGTCCCTGCTAACATTCTGTTAGGAAATGATCTAGTAGAGTTGGGGTTGATCTCGGATGGTCTTCCCATGACTGCTGTTGCAGTCACTAGGTCACAGGTGACACCGGGTCTGGCTGTGAGTCAGGTACCCGAGCCAAAGGCGAGGCCTAAGGCAAGAAGAAGGAAGACCAAGAAGGCCACCTCTGTGGAGGGAACACCTTCTCTTCCTGCTGTTCCGACAGCACCCATTGGGATCCATGCTCCGGACGGGCTGGGTCCAGTGGAAAACCCAAACTCAACTCCTGTGGGAGAAGAGACAGAAGACTCTCCTGTGGGAGAGGTTCTCAACCCGGAGGATCATCCCGACCTTCAATGCTTGTTAGCTGAAGGGGGACCCTCCCGGGCAGACTTCTGTAAGGGACAGAGAGAGTGCCACTCTCTCGAGGGCCTGAGGAAACAGGCCCTGTCCCAGGCACAAGGTGAAGTGCCTAGGACATTCAAGATTTATTGGGAGGGTGAGCTCCTTGTTAGTGAGCCCACTAAGCCCGAACCTGGTGCCCGCAAGAGGTTGGTGGTACCCCAGGTTTACAGGCCCTTCCTACTGCAGTTGGCGCATGAGGTGCCCTTGGCTGGTCATCTTGGGACCAAGAAGACTAAGCAGAGGCTCTCTGCCCATTTCTACTGGCCACGGATGGGAGTAGAGGTGGAGTCCCACTGCAGGACCTGCCCAACTTGTCAGTTGTCTGGCAAGACTGGAGGCAGGGTCATTGCCCCACTGCAGCCATTACCAGTGGTTGGCACACCATTTGAGAGGGTGGGCATCGACATCGTCGGTCCCCTTGACCCTCCCACTTCAGGTGGACATCGGTTCATCCTGGTCTTGGTAGATCATGCCACCAGGTACCCTGAGGCAATACCCCTTCGGACTGTTACTGCCAAGGTGGTTGCCAGGGCTCTCCTGGGCATTTTCACCCGTGTTGGATTCCCCAAGGAGGTTGTCTCTGACCGAGGATCCAACTTCATGTCTAGTTACATGAAAACCATGTGGAAAGAGTGCGGGGTAACCTACAAGTTCTCCACCTCTTACCACCCCCAGACCAATGGTCTGGTTGAGAGATTTAACAAAACTCTCAAGGGCATGCTAGGTGCTTTGGAAGAGCCCCTAAGGAGGAAATGGCATCTCCTCCTGCCATGCCTGCTGTTTGCTTACAGAGAGGTACCTCAAGAGGGTGTTGGTTTCAGCCCCTTTGAGTTACTCTTTGGACATCCCGTGAGGGGGCCCCTCGCCTTGATCCGAGAAGGCTTGGAAGCCACCCCTCCAGGTCCCGCCAAGCAAGTGGGGGACTATGTGTTAGGCCTCAGGCGGAGGATGACACAAATGATGGGTCAGGCAACAGCAAATCTCAAGGCCAGCCAGGAATTGAATAAGTACTGGCATGACCTGAAAGCTTCGCAAGTGGATTGGACTCCGGGACAGGAAGTCCTTGTGATGGAGCCTACCAAGCCTAGAGCTTTGGCAGACAAGTGGACTGGACCCTTCAGGATCATCTCCAAGATGGGCGAAGTCAATTATCTGGTGGACATGGGAGCCTCTGGGGTAGCCCCCCAGGTATTCCATGTCAACAGGCTCAAGCCTTTCCACAGGCGAGCAGAGGTCTCATGTCTCTTGCTAGCTTCAGGGCAAGAAGAGGATGAGAGTGAGCCCCTTCCTGATTTGCTGCATAGCAACCCTCAGGATGGCTCAGTGGAGGGAGTACAACTCTCTCCAGATTTGACAACAGAGCAGCAGAGGGCCTGCCGGGCTTTGCTCCAGCAGTATGCCCCTCTGTTTTCACTGACACCGGGCCTTACACCGTGGTGTAAGCACGAAATTGACACTGGTGACAGTGTGCCTGTCAAAAGCAGGAGCTATCGTATGTCAGATACCGTCAAAAACCACATCCAGGCTGAGGTCGCCAAGATGTTGGATCTGGGTGTTATTGAACCCTCCACCAGTCCCTGGTCCAGTCCAGTGGTCCTTGTCCCCAAGGCAAGTTCCCCGGCGGGTACCAAGGATTGGAGGTTCTGTGTGGACTACCGAGGAGTCAATGCCGTCACCAAAACTGACGCGCACCCCTTGCCCAGGGCTGATGAGCTCGTGGACACTATAGGTGCTGCCAAATTTGTGAGCACCTTTGACCTTACCTCAGGCTATTGGCAAATAGCTCTGACGGACCATGCCAAGGAAAAGACGGCATTCTCCACACCTGAGGGACTCTACCAGTTTAGGGTCATGCCCTTTGGGTTGAAGAATGCCCCTGCCACCTTCCAGAGATTGGTCAACCATGCGCTCAGTGGGCTGGGAGCCTTTTGTGTGGCTTACTTAGACGACATTGCCGTCTACAGTTCCACCTGGGAAGAGCATTTGACACATCTGGATAAGGTGTTGCAGGCCTTGAAAAGGGCTAACCTCACTATCAAGGCCACCAAGTGCCAGATAGCTCAGGGGAAAGTTACCTATCTTGGTCATGAGGTAGGAGGGGGTCAAATCCAACCTCTCTCCAGTAAAGTACAGGACGTACAGAACTGGGAGACTCCCACTACTCAAACCCAGGTGAGAGCCTTTTTGGGCCTCACTGGGTACTATCGCAATTTCATGGCAGACTATGGAACCATAGCTGCACCCCTGACAGCTCTAACTTCACCCAAACAGCCTAGGAAGGTTAATTGGACTGAAGACTGTCAGAGGGCCTTTGATGGCTTGAAAGAAAGTCTGTGTAGGGCACCTGTGTTGAGTGCGCCTGACTACAGCCGACCCTTTATCGTCCAGACGGATGCCTGCGACACCGGAATTGGAGCTGTCTTGTCCCAGTTAGAAGACAAAGGGAGAGAACATCCTATCATATTCATCAGTAGACAACTCAAGGGTAGAGAACTTAGGTGGGCTACTGTTGAAAAGGAATGTTTTAGTATAGTTTGGAGCCTTAGGCGTTTTAGGCCCTACCTTACGGGGTCCACCTTCAAGGTCCAAACAGATCATAAGCCCCTGAAGTGGCTTATGCAGATGAAGGGTGAGAATCCGAAATTGCTCAGGTGGTCGATTAGCCTACAAGGGCTAGACTTCACCATAGAGCACAGACCAGGGAAGAGTCACGATAATGCAGATGGCCTTTCCAGAAGGTATGTTGACCGTCTGGATGAGGGTGTCTATCCCGTGGGAGATTAGGCACCCTCCACCTCAGTCTGGGGGGGGCGACTGTGATGCCGGAAATGCATCTGAGGGACAGGGCCTCTGAATCCTTGTCCTTTTTCTGTTTTTACCGTGTGTTCTGTCATGTTTTCTGCCCAGGAGTCCATGAGGGACTCCTGGCAGTGCAGCTCTCTTTTGGTTTGGTGAACAGACCCATGGGATACCCTTATGGCACCCATGGGTAGGGGTACAACCCTGTGCCCCTAGTGTATGTTTTTGGGCACCTGTGGGTGGCCCACAGAGTAGGGTATGGGCTGGTGGCAGCTCCATGCTAAACTTGACAGGTGCTCTGGGTGTCCTCCATTTTGGGATACCCAGGCCCTGCCATTGGGATCAGTTGATTCCTGATAGAAACAAGATGGCCCCTGTGGCCTCTTGCTTTCTATTGCCTGTTGTCTTGTTTTTCCCAAAGTCCTGGGAAGCCCTGGCTCTGTCCCTTCCCCCTGGCTGGCTGTTGGGTGGAAGTTCCATATATGGTGTTGTTGTGAAGGCCCAGCTAGACTGACTGGAGCCTTCCCAGTGACTGTATGTTATGGGTACCTCCTGTGGGTGGGACCTGGGTGAATGGAGTGTGTGACCAATATACACTCCTTGTTGTGGTTGTCTGGTTTCTGGCATGAGAGACAAAGACTGAGACAGCCCTGCCCGAAACTGGCCTGAATGCAGTGTGTAGTGTTGAATGGCTGGGTACTTGTCCCAATCCACATTCCTTGTTGTGAGTGTCTGAAAGGGAGGAGTGTGGCCTGAATGCACTGTGTGCCTGATTGGCTGACTGACTGCATGAATGCCCTTCTGTGTGATTGGCTGCTGTGTGTGTGCCAGCAGTGTGGATGAGAGACAGAATAGTATATCTGGGGACCTCTCACCACTGGAAATTGTTCAGAAGCATTCAGAAGCTGAGTCTCCACTCAAGAGTAACTGGATTTGCTGATCCTCGACGTCCAGCTGGAAGAAGAAGACTTGCTGTGGCATTTGCTTCGACGGAACTGAAGGTTGTCGAAATCGTCGAGGACTGACCCGAGAGAGGACCTGGCTAGGCGCCCTCTTCCCGTGCTCCGAGGGACCATCGAGCACCGCTGAATCTTCGCCGAAGCTCCCTGGACGCCAGACCATCGAAAGGCTGCCGACCGGAGAAGGGGACTGCCGAGGAGACCGAAGTAAAGCACCCGGACATCGACGCTGTCGAAGTCCATTGCCGTCGACCAGGGTTCGCAGGTCTGTGCAACCGCTGGAGGCCCGTCGAAGTTGTGTTGCCCAGCCGTGGGAACCACTTGACGCCGAGCCGCCGACGACCGGAGCCGTCCGCTCCTTGCCTAAGAACATTTGACTCGAAGGACTCCCTCGTCCGCACCGTCGACCGCTTTTGTCCTGCCGGAGAAAGTCGAGGACGACCAACGCGCCGAGGAGAATCCGCCGGTGGGTTTCCCGCCACCTCACGACCCCAAAGACTCGAGCGACTCGACGCCCTTGCTGGGCTCCCGTCTCTACAATCTTTGCGGTCCAGAACTATTGTCATCGAGGTGCCCCGCACACCTCCGCCTTGCAGGACGCCGACGCCCCGACGCCGACGAGCACCGCTCGGACGAAGCTGCCGCCTCTTCGACATCGTTCTACCTCGTTTGTCGACGGACGTTCGACGCCCCATGCCTCCCGCTTGAAAGGGAAGGCATTCAAGAAGGGCCGTCGATTCCCCGTCGCCGAACCCCGAGGTCTTCGACGTTTCTCGACGCCTCTCGACGATCCGTGACTCCTGCTTTAAAGGGGGTCATTCAAGAAGGATCTGTCGACGCCTCTTCGAAGAACTCGACTCCACCAGGTACATTGGGGGGGTAAAAACATTGTAGGAGAGAATAAGACTGTTGAACAATATATGGACTGGGCTTGTGTTATATCTCTTTATTTTACAGGTTGCCCAGGTGGGGGAATCTCCACACAGAACTGTGTCCAGTAGCAAGGGCCAGTCTTCTGCCTATTGTTTCAACCCTCTGGTATCTCTCCTCTCTCTATTGCTGGTTTCCTTCTTATTGATCCGCGTGCCATTGCTACAGTATTGTGAATGCACTGTTATGAGGTCTAATATTAGTGGTACCACTTTAGAATTGTAGATATTTATCATTATTGGTTTTCCTGAGCACAAAGTGCGTTGTTGTGATAAGTGTACATAACCCTTGAATATTAATTATATAAAGACTGTGTTTTCAGTAATACAGTGTGTGGACATTCCTTTGTGGGGGCTTGGGGATACACTGTACTTAAGAACCAGCCTGCATCACCTCCTGAGAAGCTAGGCCTTGATTGCTCGTCCATTGCTACCACAATCGAGAATCTTGGCTGGGGTCCTCTGTGCCTCTCCTCTACCATATAGAGAGCGGAAGTACAGACCCCCCCACCGGTCTTGACAGCGTCGGCGGACAATGGGAGTGGGACACATGGTTGGGGCTGAATGGGAGCATTTGGTGGAGTTGACTGGGGGGGATTGGGAGGTTTGGGAGTTTATTGGGGGGGTTTGGGAGTTTATTGTGGGACTTGGGGGGGTTGTCACATTGTTGTAGTTTGATCCAATACACCATGTTGTGAGAAAAAACATAATGGCTGGACATTGATGATTTGGTGTGTATCCATTTATTGTATGATGGTGTTCAGTGCCCAATTCCCAACATTCCTTGTGTGCATGTCCACATGGACCCCGTGTGTCACTGACACATGTCTGTCAAAGTACCTGTGGTTCAGAAGTATTCGTGAATCAGTGATTGGCGTACTGCATGGCCATCCTGTGCATCAGGTACTGACAGGGTGCTGCTTCACTTCCGTCCTCATCATCCTCACCCGGTGCATGCATGTCAATGTCAGGTGGCAGTGGTACATTTCTCCGGATGCACATGTTGTGCAGCATGACACAGGCCATGGTGATCTTTGCCACCTTCTCAGGCCTATAAAGGAGTGCTCCATCAGACCTGCTTAGGCAGCGGAACCGCGCCTTCAACAGGCCAAAAGTCTGCTCAATCACAACACGGGTACAGGTGTGTACCCGATTGTACTCCTCTTCATGGCTGTTCTGTGGGTTCCGCACAGGGGTAAGTAGCCACGGCCTCAAGGGATATCCTCCATCACCTGCAAGCAAATACAAATAGGTGTGTGTCACTCTGAGCTGCCACCTTCAGGAATCACAGTCATGGCTGCAGCTATTTGGTGTGGACATGCATATGTCCCTGTACGTATGCACGAATGTCATCTAGATGCATACTATACTGCTATGAGGTATACTGGATGGCGTTCAATAGATGATACAGGGTCAAATGATGCATGCTGAAGGGGATGTACTGTGGTTGTACAACAATGTTTAGCCTCCCATTTATGCTGTGTATACTACACAGTAGCCACAATGGCACAGTTGCAATCCTGTTTAGTCATGCATTGCTTGACATACACATGGTGGTCATGTTGTGCGTTTTACATGTGGTCATTGATATGCGTTAATGGTCAGATGTGTGCCAATGATGCGTCCTGTTGGGGTTGGTGGGTTCAGTATATACAGGAGGGAGAGCCCTAACCAGACTCAGGACTGAGGGCCATTTACAAATGTGTACAAGAAGGGGGGGGGTGTCCTGACTGGAGAAGTCTAAGCCGACTGCAGCTTATTAATTGCAGTCTAAGTTTAAAGACAATGTGCTATCTTTGGGTGTCACAATTTATATATTACCAAGGATAGCAGTACATGAAAAAAACGTAATAATCCACATGTGCTATATCATTAGTTTGCGAGAGAACAGCTTTTATTAAGTGGCTGTCCTTATTCTTTTACACATTTTGTGAAGGAGTTGTAAGTACAATATACAGGGGTGTAAGTTTTTTCACCCAAATCACACATCAAAATACAAACAAATACAGATGAAAGGCATGTAGCAGAGAATAAAGCAAAGTCAAACATGCATCTGTATTTGTTTGTATTTTGATGTGTGATTTGGGTGAAAAAATTGCTGGAGTCACATACCATCTGCACATTGATGGAGTGGTATTGCTTGCGATTGCGGTACACCGCCTCTACGGCATGGGGGACAACCAATTCAACATGGGTGCAGTCCAGGGCACCAACACAATTGGGCATGCCTGCCAGTGCATGGAAGCCTACTTTGGTGTTGGCTATCTCCTGGCCAGTCCGTGGTAGGGATATGTGTGTGCTAGCGTGCTTCAGGAGGCCATACAGCACTTGGGTCAGCATGCGTCAAAATAGTGGTTGTGAAATGCCATGCAGCTGGCCCACTGTGTGCAGGTAGGTTCCTGTGGCCAGGAAGTGGAGCACAGACACCACTTTTAGTAGCAGGGATGGCAGTGCGTATTTCTATGAGGCTGGCAATGTTGTTGCCTATCATGTTCACTATGGTGGTGATGGTGTTCCGTTCCGACCGGTACAGGGTGTGGATCTGCTCAGGGGTTAGATTGAATGGACTGGGTCTGATGCGAGGGATTGGCGGCTGCCTACGAGGGACTACTGGCTGCACTGGTGGTAATTGCTGGGCCCGTCTCACCCTCCTTCTCCTCCTGCGTCTCCTCTGTGCCACCTGTTGTTGCTGTTGTTGTTGTTGTAGTTGCTGTTGTTGCTGTAGTTGTAGTAGTATAGGCATGTCCTCCAGCGCCATCATTGCAACAGCTAGTGGTAGCATTTTGGTGTAGGAAGGGGTGTGGTGTGTGGGTGTACTCCTTTTATACTGGGCCAAACTCCATTGAGTCCACCTGTGGTGATTGTGTGCACCTGTGGCAGTTGGCTTGATTGCTGATTGCTGTTTGCGGGTGGTCCGCGATGCCTGTATGGCCGGCATCGTGCAGCCCCTGATTACCGCCTTCGGGATGCCGGTATTTGCATGTCTCTGTGGGTTGTGATGTCCTCCAATTACTGGCATGCCGGTATTTGCTCCCCGAAGGGGCACATGTATGCGCACATGCCGGTATGAGGGGGCACGTATGGGCGGTGCCGGTATTGGTGGGTTGTCGGGTCGGAATGCCCTGGACGCATTAACAATGCCGCTATTACCATTCTGCCTTCCTTTTTTCATTACCTCCATTCTCGTAATGAGGCCAAATGTGTCTGTGTGCATGTGCATGCATGAAAGGGCACTGTACATAGTTTGTTGCATTATGCCGTATAGCAGCTCTGCTGATAAATTAGGCTACTTTGCCTGAATCAAAGTAGCCTAATTTATCAGCAGAGCTGCTATACGCATGTCATGGCACAGTGCAATTATTCACAGCAGGGCTGATTGCATCATGCCCACATTTCTTAACGGGACTGCTATGTTTTGGGACAGTACCTGAATTTCTTAAAAGAGCTGCTGTAATGACAAAGCACGAACATGTGTTGGCATTTTCTGTCTGCAACGAGCTAAAGTACTGAGCAAGAACGGGGTCTCTGCTCTTCCCACCTGTTTCACTAGAAAATTCCTGAATCCCATTACTGCAATGAAGAAAACCTTGCATGGACAACAAAAACTGTCCCCAAAGAATAGATGGGGAGAGGTGTTGGGTAGGGGTATTTAATAAAGTGGGTGGATGTGGAGGGGGTGCTCTGCGAGCGGTCTCACCCTGTATTACAAATACAGAAAATGTGCTTTACATGCAGGATTTTGGACCTTGCAGTAAAAAATGTGGTATTTTCACATAGATCTTTCCCACCACCCTCCTGAGCTGGTGTGATGCACACTGTTGGACAGTGTGAGAAGATGGCAATGCTGTCATATACTTTATCCCTCCTATTCTGCATTTCACTTTTCAAAACTTCTGCTTCTCCCATGTCCCACTACCAAATATCTAGCACATTTCAAAGCCTCATTATGAATCTACTGACTCATGCAGTATAGTCCAAACAGGCTGAGAGATTTTGACAAGCCAGTTATGTCAGAAAAGCCTCACATGGAACTGCCAGTGCCCTAACCCTATGTACCTTTCCAAGTCAACAGCCTGTTGGGAAAGTTAGCTCAGTGGGTCAATAACCCTGCTGCAGAGATCACTGTGTAACTTGTTAGTTCAAATCCTGTTGATAGGTGAGTTAATGCGCCTGCATCAGAGGTATGTGTTTAAGATGCAGGTAACATTCAATTGTAACAGAGCTGACTTAGCTTTCGACTTATCAAAAGGACTACTAAATGTTCGATTTCGATCCCATATATATGTGGGGTATGGGTATAGTATATAATGAATGTAGGGGGTAGCAGCAGGGTGCGGGGGGTCTGAATGGGATGAAAAGGGTGTTGAATTATTCTTTTTTTAATCCGCATTTTCGGTGGTCGCAGTAAAAACAGCACAGTGATCACTTATATCCCCTCTCATCAGGCCTGCTATACATGTAATGGCTTGGAACACACACATCTCATCAGGACTGCTATACCTGTAATGGCTCAGAAGAAGCTCATCCCATGATGGCTGCTAAACTTGTAATGGCTAATTCCACACACCCCCACACACACACATCTCACCAGGGATTCTATACCTGTAATGGCTCAGAAGAAGCACTTCAGACGAGGGCTGCTAAACTTGTAATGGCTCAGACCACACACACAGACCACACACACCACACACACACAACCTCGTTCAGGGATGCTATAACTGTAATGGCTCAGAACAAGCACATCCCATGAGGGCTGCTATACTTGTAATGTCTGTAATGTCTCAGAACACACATCTCATCTGGGCTCTTATACTTGTAATGGGATATAGTGCTGGTAAAGCATCTGCATTCAAGCAAGTACTGCATCTGGTGAGACACACCTCTAACTCTATAATTCCCAAAAGAAGGTTTGCACAAATCTAAAAAAGCATCAATGGTAAAGCTGCACTGGATTTGTAAATGGAAAAGGCATTTTCAGCTTTTTAAATATTTATTGGTGCTATGTCAAACGAAAAAAAAGGAGAGAAAGAGCAACTCTGAACCTAAGCTATACAGGAGAACAAAGTGAGGGGGAGAGGCCGCGAGAACAAATAAAGTATTAGACAATCCAAAACAGGAATTCGAGCAACAGGAAGAGAGAGACCAATGAGCTACATAATAGAACAACAAAGAAAGTGAAAAGGGAAACAGGGGTAAATAATAGGACACACCCATAATAGGAGTGAGGGATAGACGCAGAGAGACATATAGAGACAGCAAAATAAGCAAACACAGATCAACAATAGACAGGGAGATTCGGAAACAGAAAATCCATATTAGAGAAAGGGAGGCCAATAACATAAGAAGCAGTGCAAGAAAGATAATCAAAAATAGTACCAACCACAACAGAGAAAATGAAAAAAACAGATATAGCCAGAGTAATGACATGAAAGAGGAAGAGGAGTTATATGAACCAATACGGCACAATGTAGGAGGGAAACAGCAAAAATAGAATGTAGAGATGGGAGAGGAAGAGTGACAGAGAAACAGACCTCAAAACGGGGCATAGAAACACTTAAGAGTGAGAGGCAGAACATCAGAAAGTGAGAGACAGGGGAAACAGAGTAGCAAGGGGAAGGAGACATGGAGCAAAACATGCAGTGGCTGTCAAGCAGGTAGTGCCAGGCAGCAACAGTAGGCCCGAGAGGCAGAGAAGTGATGCTGGTAGAGTGAGGGACTTCATTTATGATGTAACTAGCTGGCATCTGTAGTAGTTCTTAACAGGGTTTTGGTGTCCAAGTATAATGAAGATGAAGCTGGGTAGTACACAGACAAGTTCTTTGCCAGTAATGTTTTCAAACACAATTTTAATTTTACGCACAAATTGGATAGTTGTCAGACACTTTTTTTACTCTCTTGCAATGGAAGAAACTCATTTTTGCTCTCTTGAAATTGGATTTACTCTCCAATTCTAAAAACTGAGTAAAACACTCTCACGCCAGAATCCTATCTGGAGCACTGCTCGAATAAGTGACTTTAACGTGGAAGGTCAGGTGGGCTTCTATCCATGTTTTGAACTGCCTTTGTTTTGAGAACCTGAGCCAGAGTGGGTCATCCAGTCTACAGGGGCCACATTACTCCATGCTGTCCAACGTGGGGAGGAGAGCTGACTCAGCCATCTTGATCCTTTATGTTATAACACTGATTTTCCTTTATATACAACTTTTTTCCATGCACCCATTTATTGTAATAGCTGGCTGGCCATAGGCTTTATTAGTATAGGCCACTTTATTTTGAGAGACATGACTAGGACTGTGTTATTTATTATTTAATGGCAGAGCGTGATCCCATTTTTAGATATAGGGCCAGATAGGAGTTTTTCCAACCCTTATTGTTCAATAAACACCCTTGAACATTGCATCTCTTATTTCTGCCTTCACTTGTGATACCAGGCCTCCCTTATAGCCTTCACCCGTATCCCAGGACTACCGTTATGATGTCAGCCTGATCCTGGTGCCCCAAGATGACGACTAAGAGGACCAAAGCCTGACTGAATTCCGCCTCAGAGGAGGATAATTCAGAGCTCAGTTCCGTCCCTCTGCCAGTATCCCAAGAACCTGTTCTTGAAAGTTTTAAAGCAGAAGTCTTTCTCCAATTGCAAGCCCTCACCATCACTTAACAATGACCCAGCCTACTCTGGAGAGTATTCTCAGGCAAATTGTCACAAATGAAGCGGGGCCTGAGAAAAGAAATGAGTGCCTCAGAGAACCAGAAAAATAACCTTGGGGGAGGCAGCTACACCCATTTACCTGTGGGCCTCATACATTCCTACAACTACAGGGAAAGGGAGACCGCTCTGCATACTTCACTAAATTTGAACAAGTAGCAGATAGTCTTGAACAGCGTATGGACCAACAGACCATTGATTTGGGGCCTTTGTTGGTAGGTTGCCTAGCATAGGCGCCGTGAGGGAAGAGCCCAGCAGTCTTCAAAATCAGCTTCCCTTCTAAGCCTGGGCGCTGCAGGCCTTCCGAGCACCCGCAGATGTTTTTGCTGTACATAGGGCCTGATTCATGGAAAAGTGCTCATTTATCCCGCAAAGCCAGCACGCTGAGAACGACAATACGCAAGCGTGCGTGCAGAATAAAAAATGTCTGCTCCGCGTATTCATGGAACTGTTTGCGCAAAGTAACTGTATACTCAAGTCGAGGCCGGAATGCCGCCGACATGCCCCGACGCAAAGCAAAAACTGCCAGAACAGCTCCACCGGGAGCAAATAGATGCACCCTTCAACAATGCATGGAGTCCCCTGCAAGCAGGCCTGCATCTCGGGGACCCTGCGAGGGGTCCTGGCACCCTGACAACATGTTTACCATACTTCATAACTCGGGAATGACTTGGAATATTTGCGTGCCAAATCCTGTAAACGGTTCCTGCACCCCGGTACAGTGCGTACATGCACCCCAAAGTTACATCGGAACCCCGGCTGCGTACACGGACCGCTAAATCTGACAAGCAAACCCACCTTCATGCTGCAATTCCTATGCACATGTGTCTTTATGGCTGCCTTTGAGTGGCAGAGAGATTGAGGGATTTACGTGGGCATTTCGCAGGTGAGAGGTTGCGCAGTCACATCCATGAATACGCTTTGTCGTGTGCATTTCTGGGCATGCTATGGACTGCCTGCGGCCCGTCCTGCGTAACGTCCACTTTTTCCCTTGTTCTTCCTTATTTCCCGAGTTACACCCCTTACTCTGCAGACCTTGAACACGCTCTACGCAAGGTCCTCGACCGCTCGCAGAGATGTGCCGAGCTAGTGCAAAGTCCCTGCATCATGCATCGTGCGAAAGAGTACAGCGCAGTCGATTCCATGAATCGAAAAACAGGTTTTCACGTGCGGTTTGGCATGCAAAGTCCCTATTTTCTGCTGAGATAATTCCATGAATCGGGCCCTTAAGCTGTGCATTCCTTTTCTCGCTGTACAGCAACAGTGGGGAATGGGTACTGAGTCCACTGGGACATCTAGTAGCAAACAATAGTACTGCATCCAAGGCTGCTGACTTCGCGAGGGCATGCATCCCATGCTACTGACTCTGCAAGAACATCTATTAATGTAATGAGGTACTGCACCTTTTTGCTATAGGCTCAGCATGCAATACGAGAACCACAGGTTGCCCCAGTTGATTTGGAGGCACACAGGACAATGGAGATTAATCAGCAAAAAAAAAAAACATTGAATTCCCGTGCATGTAATGCAAATAATCAAAAGGCAATGTGCAGAGGCAAAAATGTATTTTAAGGAACAAATTGGATACAGTAATTAAACAATGATATACACACAACTATAAGAAAAATCATCTGATGGGAATTCAGATGTCTCACACACACACAACCCTACCCAAACAAAACACACGCATCAATCATACCTAACTATGTCTTTTCACATAATACACAATCACATCCATCACAAAATATAGTGGACACAAAATGACAGTATCTATTCCTATCAGGCATACCTAAAAAAGTATAGAAAACGCACAATTCATGTTTATGTTCCTACCCGAGCCCTATGCTGCGGGATGGCATTTTTCTTGTGGTTCCACATTTTAAACTAGCTAGAACTGGCAGTCGTGCCTTTTCGGTAGCTGTGGAACTCTTTGCCACGAGAAGTCAGAATCTTAAAAACAAATCTCTCTGTCAGTCATGTTCTGAAAACTCTTTTATTCTAGTGTCCCCTTGTACTTTTTTCATAATCAGATAATGAGCACCAAGGTGCCTTTGGCGAACGTGCGCTTTAGACATTTTATAACATAGCATAACAATTATGCAGGCCCATGGTCACAAGAAAACTCTGAATCTATCGGGGAAGGATAATCAGGGAAGACATAGGGGCCGATTCATGACATTTTTCACACAGAAAATAGGGTACTTGACCCGATCTGCACGTGCAACTGTGTTTGTTGATTAATGGAATCGAATGCACAGGACTTTTCCTGGACTTGCATGGATTTTGCGCTGGCCTGGCACGTGGCCTGCGCAGAGGGCAAGGAAGGAGGCTGTACACAAGAAATGGGGAATAACTTGCAAAAAAGTGGGCCTTCCAAGGGACGGCCTGCTGGCAGTCCCTCGCACCCCCACTAGTGTGCGGCAGGAGACATATTCATGGAAATGATCGCGCAACTTCTCAGCTGGGAAATTCCCATGCAAGTCCTTCATAGGATGCGCCACCCGAAGGCTGGCGTAAGTACACTTGCGCTTAGGGTTTTCAGCATGCAGGTGGGATCACATGTCATATTTTGGGGTGTATGTACTAAATCGGGGTTCCGATGTAACATAGGGGTGTGTGTATGCTGTGTCGTGGGGTGCAGGAGAGCTTACGTGGGTTTGCAGTACATTTCCCGAGTTATTGCTGAGTTACGATTTTTCATGCACATGTTGTAGGGGTGCCAGATACAGTTACGGGGGACCCCACACATGCTCCCTGAGTTGCAGGCCTTCTTACGGGGGACCCCATGCACTGCTTGAAGAGTGCGTGTATTCGCGTCTGGGGGGGCAGCGCAAAGGTAGTTGATCTGGCAGTTTCCTGCTACGTGTATGAGAGTGTCAGGACGTACCATCCTGGACTTACGAATATGGTTACTTTGCACAAACAATTCCATGAATACGGGTTGCGCGCAGATTTGCTTAATTGCGCAGTGGCCTTTTCGGCGCACGGCCCTTGAGCGATATTCCATGAATCAGCCCATAATGCATAGAACAATTATCACTGGCCAAATCGAGTTTCGGCTTGAGGTGTCATTTTCATAAACACCACCTTCATCAGGGAAACAAAATGCATTTTTTGGTAGAGTGAGGGTCTGTCAAAAATAACCAAACAATATATAAACATTGAAAAACGCTGTTAAATCGTGCAAGTCCCCTTGGTGCCCACTCACCAGTGCCCACACTTATTAAAAAAAGGCGCCCAGTGCCATGAGGTAGAACAGTGTTCAAAACGTAAACAGAGGCCAAGTGTGGACACGAGTACCGCCACCAAGCATGCCCATGCCAGCGACCCCATGCACCCCCTGGGATCCCCATGCCTACTAAGTACACCACACGCAGACAAAGCGAAAAGCGTTCGCCTGTACTTACTTGGAAAAAGCCGCACCCTCATATTGCTTGAAGCACAAAACTCCAAATGGAGCAGATGTGCGTAGAACGGAGCACCCAAGTGCTACTCCTTAAATCAAGACAGACGACACTAACCGTATTCAAAAGAAACAATGCATGAAGCGGGCGCCTCGGCGAGACTTTCTTCTTCTAGGAAACCAAACTCGGCGAGCTCCATTCCAGCTCAGGTTATGTATGTATGAACTGTCTGCCCGTCACGTTGTTGCGCAGTGAATCGCGGAGCGTGACTGCGTAAGGTAGAACTCGACTGACGCGAGAGAACTTTATCTTGCTGACAGTTTTGATCTGTCAGTGGGAAATGTTGGATACAAATAGATCTGATACAGACCATTTATTTTAGGGCTTTGTTGCTGAGTGGCCTAGTAGGGGGCGTGAGGGCGGGGCCCAGCAGTCTTCAAAATCAGCTTCCCCTCCGAGCCTGGGCGTTGCAGGCCTTCCGGGGATTGGACTAAGAAAGAACTTTAACTTGCTGACAGTTCCGAGTCTTCTTTTACTTTACTTTTAGCTGTGCATTCCTGTTCCCCTGTCCACCAGCAGTGGAGAATGGGTTCTGAGGTCTAGAGGGACATCTAGTAGAAAACACTAGTACTGCATCCAGTGCTGCGGCCTTCGCGACGACATGCATCCCATGCTACTGACTCCGTGAGGACATCTATTTTTGGAATGCGGTACTTCACACCCTTTTTGCTGCAGGCTCAGCATGGACATTTAGTAATGGGATTTATCTGTGCACCTTGTTTGTGCCTGTAGACTTCGCACCGTCTGGCTTGAGCTTTCGACTCCACATCAAGGCCAGATAATGGCGTACCACTACTTCTTAGTACAGCGAAATCGAACAGCTCTCCCACAGTAAATTAAATAAGCATTGTCAAAGCCAACAGTGTGGGTTTTTGTATAGTTATGGGATAGGCATTTGCTTGGCATTGATCTAGAGGTACTACCTGGCCATACCATTGGAGAGATTACCTGTTCATGTGATTTCAGTACCTGGAAAATGCCTAGGTAATACCTTAAGCCTTAAGCCAAAACGGTTGACTGCCATTGCTTGCTTTTAACGGGAATTTAGTGCAAGGTGCGGGTATAAATCAAGTGGCTGAATTCACCTTGGTTTAGACATTTTTATTACACCAGAAGCCATTTATAGCTTCAATTAGCCTATTAACTAACTAGACCGCTTAGGAAAAATCCTGGGAGGCTAAAGTTTCATGTTACTGCTTGATAAAGCAAAATCAAAGAGATCCCAGGAGGATGTGTTTTGCAGGGGCAGGCATGTGGGTGTGAATGGCCATAGGTATTAGCACATCCCCTCTGAACACTCCCTTGTGCAACCTCTTCTTAAGAAACCCTCTGCCAACCCCGCCTGTCCGGCGAACTATCGCCCCATCTCCATCACTCCCTTCCTGGGCAAGCTCCTGGAGAAACTGACATCTCCCAGCTTAATCTCCACACTGAAGTTGTTGGTTGTCTTCATGACCATCAGTCTGGCTTCAGAGCTGCCAGAAGTACGGAACCTGCTGTCCAGAGCATCCGTGAAGACCTGCTCTCCGACCTTGACCCTAACACCCGTTGCTTCCTCATCTTGCTTGATCTCTCTTCTGCCTTTGACACTGTCAACCATGCCATCCTGCTGAACTGTCTCCGTGACAATCTGGGCATCACTGGTCAGGCTCTGGCGTGGCTGACCTCTTTCCTCTCCGACCGACCCTTCCAGGTCCATCTTGGGTCCTTCCTCTCTGCTATCTTTTTCTCTACCTGTCGTGTCCCCCGGGGGTCTAACCTCTCTCCCTGGCTTTTCAACCAATACCTGGCACTCCTTGCCCACCGCATCGCCGCTCTCTGTCCCACCTTTCAGTGCTATGCAGAAGACACTCAGCTCATTTTCAGGCTACCCTCGGCCTCCTCCCCTCCTTCCCTCATCTCTGACTGTCTGTCTGCTATCCAGGAGTGGTGTGTCACCAATGACCTCTGCCTTAATGTCAATAAGACTGAGATTCTCCTCATCGGCACACCCGCTCCCTCCTTCCCTGTAGCTCTCTGGCCGGCCTCTCTTAGCCCTCTTCCTGCTCCCACCTGCAAGGCAAAAAACCTTGGGGTCATCTTCGACTCCCCACTCTCCTTCTCTCCTCACATCTCGGAAGTTTCTAAGAAGTCACACTAACAGCTGCACCTCCTCAGAGGTATTCTTCCTTTCCTCACCTTCCCCCAGAAGCTCACTGTCTCCAGAGCTCTGGTCCTCTCTAGGCTTGACTATTGGAACAGCCTCCTTCTAAATCTGCCTGCTTCTACTCTCTGCAACTCATCCAGAACAGGACTGCAAGGCTTGTCGTTGGCCTCAAGCCCAGGGATTAATCTGTGCACTGGCTCCCAGTGGCTGTGAGGATTACGTTCAAAACCCTCTGCATCATTCACAAGGCTTTCTGGGGCCTGGGGCCTCAATACCTTCAACTCTCTCTTCCTAAATATCTTCCTTCTCAAGCTCTTCGCTCATCCGCCTCCAACTCCCTCTGGGTCAGTCGCTTCGCCAAGCAACGAGTTGGTGGTAGATCTCTTTCTTCGGCTGGTGCCTCCTTCTGGAACAGCCTCCTTGCCTCCCTCAAACTTGTGGAGAGCCATCTCCAGTTCCGGCAGCACATCAAAACCTTTCTCTTTGCTTCTACTTTTTCTCCTCCTCCCCTCTGCGGACCTCCTGGCTGTAACCGGAACTACACTGGCTACCTGGACACCCTATGATCTTGGGCCCAGGTCCTTCTCCCGCCAGCGCCACACACCTGCACTGCCCACCTGGCAACCCCCGCACTTGGTGACTGTTTCTGTATCCCTACAGTCCCCCTACCAGCCCTTGACACCTGACGCCCGCACTTAGCCATGCACTTGCCACTTGCTGGCCATCTACTTACTATTGTTATCTTTCCCATGTACAGCACTGTCCCTGCCCCCTTCCCACGCACTTGCACGATCTGAATGTCACCTGGCCTAGTAGGATCGTTGTCCCTCATCCCTTTGTTCCCCTCCCTTGCCTCGTCGCGCCTCGAAACACTTGTGTATAGGCGCGTTATAAATGCCATATCGTAACGTATCGTATCATGACCGGGGGGAAGTCACTGGGTGGGTAAATAGCCAGACAACACCCATAAGCTGTTTGTCCCTGCTCACATGTTATCTCCCTCATACCTGTACTCCAATTCAATGGTTTTGGCTTATAGGTTGCGCTTAAGCACCATCTAATAGTCTAAGCTAAAAATCCAGAAGATGTCATCACTAACATGACCCTGAGTGAGATGACACTAATTGCACTAGTGTACCTAGAGTCCTAGACCATTTAACCTAAAACTTTTTTTTTAACTGAAAATGGCTGCCGGCACACGATGACGTCATTGTGTTACTGTTGCCAGAGCCCTTTTAGAAACATTTAACTGCACTGACCCCGGGAAGCAGTCTGTTTGAGCATCTCCTCCGGTGTCAGGCGGTGCTGGAAAGACTTGTAGGAGAGTGTCAAGAGATACTAGATTAGATTTTTAAGGACAGACTCTCATTACAGAACTACAATCTAATTTTAGAAAAATCGAATTTGTAGGCACTAGCAACTGCCCACTTGATCCAAGAGGGAAACACAAATGAAACTGAAACAGGTAGCACCTTTCTGACCTACCATATACTAGTAACATATTCTTGATAGAAAGTAATAAGAATATCCTCCTCAATATGTAACCTTGGAGATTACTTAGGAAAATATATTTACAATTTTTCTAGGATCTGATTCCAGACCCTCACAAAGAATACCAGACGTCCCAGGTGACAACATTTTTATTTTAGATCGTGACACGACAGACAGGAAAAACAAGCAACTTTTTGTGCAATCATTTTTTTTGCATTTTTATTTCTTAACGTAGAAAATACACAAAAGAAGCATGCAGTTATGGGGATTATTTTATTTATCTTTGTAAAATTGGGTCCCTGAAGATGGTCGCAAGCCCGAAATACATTGGACCAACTATGAACTGCCTCTGTCTCTGAAAATAAACTGTTATTTTTTAATTCTAAAATTGTCGTCAAGAGGACATCTATATGTAAAACGTTTTTGTTTTTTTATTATTCAACATATGGTTTATTACAAATCTTTGTCAACTTTTTACATTTGCTTTAAAATCACATATCATTATCACACTTACATTTCCTATTTTAAAACAAAACAATCCAAAGAATATCACTCAGGGCTCAGTCAACCTGGACATTTGGAAACCCTTCCTTAAGAAACTTGATCAGGGCAAAAGTCAATGCAAAATGTTCTCCCGAAAGCAGAGCCACCCACCAATCATCAGCGGTAAACTTTTTTTCATTTCAATAAACCTTCCAATGCGTCGCGTCCTGCAGCATGTCAAGCTGGTGCAAAACAGGGTCACATGTATAAAAGATTCAACCACTTCCTTAGTATCACAAAATCTACAGCTAGAATCTTTAGCCTGTTGGTTGTAGAGCACCAGACCTTCATTAGTTGGATAACCATTTACCGTAAATCTCAAAAAAGGCACTCTAAAATGAGGGGAGAGGAACTTCGTCAAGTATTTAGGGAGTTCTTTGTATGCCTTAGTCTTGAATTTCAGGGCATCGTGCAGTCCCAAATAGGTTTTTAGCTTTGAGCGTTGACATCCAATCCTGCTACCACCGTTTTATTTTTACTCTTTCTGAGTTTGTGACTAAGATGTAATGATCCACTCCCAGGGACTCTAAAATATCACGACACCTTGTTCCCCAATAGCTCATTAAGTTCTCCGTGCCCCTGGCTAGTTCCCTATTTAAGATGTAGTATGTAAGAGGTAAATCCGGGATGCTGCATTTGCGATAGAAGGCTAACGTTTACCAAATTACTCCTGCTTGCAAGGATATCAGGCCCAACTCATACCTGATTATCCTTGTGGGGATTCTCTGCAGCAATCTTAAGATTGCTCTCCAAAATGAACCCTCAAAAACAGGTACATAAGAACGCCTCTACCCCATATGTTAAATAGGGACTACTTTGATTTACAAAATTAAAAGCTGTGAGGACAGAAAATGTCCCGTATGCATCACAGATGCTAAACCTCAGACAAGAGCCCAAATACATGATATGTGGAGTTTCCGATAGTGTCCCGGCCTAAATGTCATCTAAAGGATTTTTTTGATTTATTTCTCCGGGGACCTAAAATCAAAAGATCTGTTTTAGCTGAATTTATCTCTAATCGATTTCCCTCCATGTATATCTGTAGTACATTTAGTCAGCGTTGTAAGCCTATGGGAGTCTGGTCAATCAAGACCAGATCATCTGCATGAAGCAACCAGCCTAGCAGCTGGTTTTCCGATCTTCAGTGGAACGGATCTGGCGGACTTCAGAGTATTAGCAAAGTCAGACAAAAACAGACTGAACAAAGTCGATGCCAATGAACACCCCTGCTTCAAACCTTAAAATGTGAGAATCTCTCTAGTTAATGTCCCCTGCACATATAGCCGCATTTGAACCTTAGTGGAAGTGTATAAAGCCTTCATAGCCTCAAGCAAATATGTAGGGCATTCCCACGCTTTAAGTTTTGACCATAGGATTACTATGTCAACACTATAGAATGCCTTCTTCAGATCATTCCAGGCTAAATACATCTTTGTTGTTTAAATCCTTTCCACTTGAAAAGATTCAAGAGGAACACATTAAGATATGTTCCGACCCTTTTCATGAACCCAGATTGACAGGGGTCGATTCTATTCACTGATTTCATCCACTTCTGAAGGTTGAGCAGAATTACTGAAGAATACAATTTGCCCAGCACATCCAGGAGGGAAATAGGGAGATAGTTTGCAGGATCCGTCCTATTACCCCTCTTGAATATCAAGACTATTATTGTTGATTTGAAAGGAATCCACAATTTGTTGGCCTGCTTGATCATTGCATAAGTGAGTCCACCCGGGCATGCAGCTCCCGATGCATTAGCCTTTTTAATCAAACATTCCAGATCCAGCATATCAAAAGGAATCACCCACAGCCCTTCAGACATTGCACAGTCAATGGCGAAATGGGTTCATTTGGGGAAAAAAGCTCCCCATGAAATGTAACCAATTTGAGTTCTGTAACCTTGTTGATCAGGAGAGCTGATTGGGAAGAAGTTTGACCATTTGTTACACATATGAAGAAGTGGTCCTTATGGTCCTGGAACCGAGTCTGTGGCTTGATACGGAGCAGTGATTTCAAGATGGCGGATCGCATTGCTCACAGTTCCAAATGCTTTTTCACGTACTCCAGAAGCGCAGCGTGCAGGTCACATGATCCCTTATACATCACAAAGTTTATCAACTCTTTGCGTCGCTACTGTTCTAGCTGATGCTCTGTGAATTCGCTACTAGACCCGACAGTTCCAATTTCCCTTTGATTCTACCTATTCTGTCTTTAGCTTAAACTAACTTTGCTTATCACCTATCTCCCAGATTCTTTCCTCATCTTTCAAAGTGTTCCCGATCCATCGGGCTGCTACCCGCATCTCGTATCCCGATTCAGTTTCTTGGTCATTTCGCTACCATTTCCCGGGTAATATTTAGTTCACGTCTGATATATATTCTAAGTATCCTTCCGGGCTTCGTAGCCTCCCTCTCCTAGAGTTTCACTTACCTTTCTCTCTTTGACAGGATTCTTGCTTTCAAGTCCTCTGTGGCTCCCGCCTCTGCGGCTTCTCTCCAGGTATTCAAGACTCAACTGGTTCAGAGGTTAGGGGAAGTCCTATGGTTACTTACCTTCTAAATTGCCATATTCACCTACTTCCTCCCTCTTACCTCTCTCTATTGTCATCCTCTCCAGAAGAAGCCTTCCGAGTTTGAACCTCCATCATCTCAGGTGACGCTGTCTTCACGCCGCTTTTAAGTCACTGGGATACACTTTCGACCAGGGTTTTCTACCCCAGAGGGTTTCCCTGACGGGTGCGTACTCCTTCTCGGGGTTTTGTTTCCGAGCAGGGAGTGGCGCATTGGTTGGGGTGATCTTTGCTTTCAGCATTGGCCTTCCATGGAATTATTCAGTCTGCTGAGGTGAGAGTATCCTTTGAATCAAAACTGTTAATGTGATACATTGGTTTCCAATTTATAGCCCTAACGGATAACAAAATAACAGATAATTAACAGATAGTGACTCCCACAAAAAGAGGTGGCAGAATGAGATTTCGATGGAACAGCAAATGCAACAGCTTATTGCAGCCATGCAAACTATGTCCTTAGAGATGCAATCCCTCATACAAGATAACGCACAATTTGCGACAACAGGTCTCTCGTGCTTTTTCAGACTCACCTCCATTGAGTTTGAATACCGGCAAATTTGACGGTGACCCTCACAAACTTAAAGAGTTTCTTGATAGTTGCACTGTGCATTTTACCTTTAAATCCCGATTCTTCCCCACCAACAAAGACAAGGTCGGGTTTGTGATTTCTCATCTGGCTGGACCGGCTTTAGCTTAGGCAACACCCTTAGTGACTTCTAACAATGTGGTTTTAGACTCGTACCCTGCCTTTACCAACAGTTTGAAATCAATGTTTAGTAGACAAGAGATTACAGTATCCACGCAAGAAAGATTGCTAGACCTAAAGCAGGGTAGTAAAGACCTTTTGACTTATATCACGCTCTTCAAGCAGCTTTCCTCCGAGTTAGGGTGGCCTGATGACGGATTGCTCACATTATTTAGGCGGGGACTGTTAGACGATCTAAAGCATGAGGTTACGAAAGTTCCCCGTCCGGCCAATCTAGCTGATATGATAACTCTCGTCATGCAGATCGATTACCGCTTACATGAACGATCACATGAAAAGAAAAGAAATAGAGGGATTGAAACCCAACTCGAGTATCATTCTGTAACGAGTAAGCCAGTGGTAACTGATGAACCTATGCAAGTCGGGACAGTTAGAGGACCATTATCCGCTGCTGAGAAGGAGAGAAGAAAAGCCTTAGGCTTGTGCATGTATTGCGGATCCTCATCTCATGTGTTAAGAAACTGCCTCCTGGTCCCTCCCGACGTACTCAGGCTATGGGGTCGGGAAACTCCAGAGCCCTACCGCAAGGGGAACAACGGTAGGGAGTCATGAATCTGATTCCCCAAAGCGAGTTAGTTTAAATCTGGACACTGCAGTTTCTACTCAGAATATGGTCGTTATTGCTATTACCATTGTCTTGCCCAAACAGGTCTTACATGGCATACCTGCACTAATCGACTGTGGAGCGGCAGGACATTTTGTAGATGATCAGTGGGCAAATAAACATGGGATAAATTGTATACCCAAAGCTATGATCACTCCTATTCAAGGAGTCGATGGCCATCCGTTAAGCTCGGGTCCGATCCGCAAACAGACAGAACCTGTTATTTGCCACATTGCTGCACACAAGGAATCCATAGTCTTTGATTTAATCAAAGCGGCTCATTTTCCCCTCATCTTGGGTCTTCCGTGGTTGAGGAGACACAACCCTTTTATTAACTGGTCTGCAGGCACTCTTTTCCTTGGCTCTGAATATTGTGTTAACCATTGCTTGTCTCATGAGTCTGTAGGCATACACATCCCGACTGAAAATTCAAACTCTCCTTTAGTTTCCACCATAAATCACTTGAAGGTTATCCCAGAATGCTTTCAAAAATACCGGTCTGTGTTTTCCAATCCTGAGTTCCCGACACTACCACCTCATAGGAGAGATGACTGTCATATTGAACTACTTCCTGATAAACCTATTCCCTTTGGGAGAATTTATGTGCTTTCTCAAAGAGAAAAAGAAGTCCTCAAAGAATACCTCCAAGCCAATTTGCGGAAAAGACTCATTACCGAATCGGTATCTCCCGCTGGAGCTTCACTCTTCTTCATTCCAAAAAAAGGTACGAATGAACTCCGACCGTGTATTGACTATCGAGGGATCAATAAAATTACGGTGGCAGATAAGTATCCAATGCCGTTGATCCCGGACATCCTTGAAGCTGTTCGAGGAGCCTCATTCTACACAAAGTTAGACCTCCGCGGGGCTTACCATCTCATCCGCATTGGCCCTGGAGACGAGTGGAAAACCGTGTTCAGAACACCATTCGGCCACTACGAGTACCATGTAATGCCCTTTGGTTTGGTCAATGCTCCTGCGGTGTTCCAACGCTTTATGGACCATCTTTTTTCTAATATCCTGTTCCATTTTGTTGTCATCTATTTGGATGACATCTTAATATACTCCTCCACCCAAGAGGAGCATATCGGACATGTAAATACCGTACCTGACCGCCTGCAGAAGAACCAGCTTTTGTCTAAAGCCTCCAAATGTGAATTCCATCAAAGACAGGTGACCTATCTAGGGATTGTGATGTCACCACAAGGTATATCCATGGATCCGAAAAAGGTCTCTGCTGTGGTCGAATGGCCAAGACCATCTAACATTAAGGAGATTCAACATTTTTTAGGATTCACCAATTTCTATAGAAAATTCATTCCTTGTTTTTCAGAGATAATATTGCCTCTTACTCGAATCCTAAAAAAAGGAATCCCGCACATATGGAACGATTCCACCAATCATGCCTTTCAGACCCTCATGCAATGTTCAGTTCTGCATCCATTTTGATACCTCCAGACCAGACTAAGCAATTCTTTGTAGAAACTGATGCCTCACTTCATGCATTGGGGGCGGTTCTGCTACAGCGCACGGATCAGGGAGATGAAAGACCAGTCGCTTATCTGTCTAAAACCTTTAATGCCTCTGAGCAGAACTATTCTGTGCTCGAGAAAGAATTATTGGCAATAAAGAGGGCCTTTGAGGAGTGGAGACACTTATTATTGGGATCCTCCTTTCCCGTTAAAGTACGCACAGACCATCAAAATCTCAAGGTCTTACAGAACGCTCACACGACTAATAGTCGACAAGCACGTTGGGCATATTTCTTTCTACCATTTCGGATCGAATTCACCTTCCTTCCTGGAAAACAAAACCTAAGGGATGATGCCCTCTCTCGTAAAGACTCTCCCATCTCTCATTTCAGTCCTGAACCCTTATTTCCCAAAGCCAAATTCATTGCAGTCATTACCGATTTTCTACAAGAATTAAAGAACGCATCCAAAACTAATCAAGCATTCTGCAGAGAGATTACTTCCGCTCATCACCTCGTCCAGAACGATTCTTACTACTTTAACAAGTCCCAGGTCTTGGTGCCCACATTAGAACTACAACTAGAAGTGTTAAGAATGTGTCACGACTCTGGAGCTGCCGGTCATCGAGGTGTTCAAGGCACATTAGACTTGGGACAACAACACTTTTGGTGGCCCAAGATTCACACGGATGTACAGGATTATGTAATGGCATGTAGCGTGTGCTCCCAATCCAAAAATCCTAGGACTCCCCCTCTGGGATTACTCACCCGGATGCCGATTCCAGATAAACCTTGGCAGGTGATCTCTACTGACTTTATAGTAGATCTTCCCCCTTCACATAACAAGACTACTATAATGGTCACCATAGATTACTTGACTAAACTAGCCCACTCCCTTAACCAAACTGCCAGAAGCTGAAGGAATGGCTAAGATCTTTATTTCGGAAATCTTTTCCAAACACGGTTTACCAGATACTGTGGTTTCTGATCGAGGCCCTCAATACACATCAAGATTCTGGGAAAGAGTATGTTGGGTCCTGGGGATCAGGAGGGCGCTCAGTTCTGGATATCACCCACAGACTAACGGACAGACTCAGCGCCTTAACCAAACACTGGAAAGTTATCTTCGGTGTTTTGTATCAGCTGCCCAGGACAATTGGGTTGAGTTATTACCGTTTGCTGAATTTGCCTACAATAATGCACGACACTCGGCACTCCGCACTAGTCCTTTTCACTGTTCTTACGGATTTCACCCCTCATTTGTACCTTCTGTTACCAGCTACTCTTCATGCTACCCAGGAGTAGATGGCCTCATATCTGAGATCCAGGAAGGCCATAGACTCGCGAAGATTTCCTTGCAAGCTGCCCAGGATAGAGCCAAGATGATGGCAGATAGACATCGAGACATCCCGCAGTTGAAACCGGGAGAATCTGTTTGGTTGGCCTCTCGCTTTCTTCCCCGTCATCTGGTTCCCTCTAAACTCTCAGGAAGCAAATTTGAGTGGGCACCACAGGGGTATCAAGTCTTTCTGGTGTTCTCAAAGGTCTCTGGTGTAAGGAGTCTTTATTAGGAAGTTAGATCCTATATACAGGAGCTGGCTGAAAAAGGCCTGGAGACACCCAAACCCAGAAAAACCGCACGAACCAAAGATTAGGTGAAAACCCAATCATACAGCCGCTCTCTGAAATCCCAAACTGGGTTCTGTGTTAGTTGTAATTTTACTATGTATAGTTCCTTTGATCCAATCTTGGAAAGATACGAAAGTCAAATATATAGTGGTTTTTCAATGTTGGTTTTATCCATCAAGTAAAAAAATATTTTATAGAAAGAAGTGACAAGTAGCCACTAATAATGTTCTTCGTGAGGAAGAGATTGCCATAAATCACTCTATCCGTAGACTTATATTGTGCCAATGCATTTCGGAATACAACAAATTCCTTCATCAGGGCAAGTCTAAAACATAACATTCAAATGCAATTGTGCCAACCATCCCATGGTTAATATCCATATAAAATAATTCCCATATTTAGAACAACGTAAGTATATAAATATCAACATGAACAGTCATCATCCAAATAGTTGAAAAAATATAAAGGTAAACACATACCCGACAATGTAATGAGCCGGATCAGAAGGCAGGTCAAAAAATATAAAAAGAAACAAATCAGTACAAAGGTAAGTAAAGATGTCCTATAACAAAATGGAGGGAATTGGGTCCATTACCTGATGTAGGTGAGTAATGGCGAAATCTATGTTTCAGAGGCCAGGCTGCTCCACCGTGTGCGGCGAGCAGGTACTGTGAATGGTAAAGTAAATATATATGAAGGACCTATCCAATGTAAGTGTAGCTAATCGCTAATAGAAAAAAACAAGCGTGGATTGTAGCTTACCATATGTACAGAACGGAGCGGAGAAGTTCTCTCTGCGTCTGCTGAAAGCAGACTGTCTTCGTTGCATCGGCGCGTTGCCGAGCAACCTGGTTTTATAAGACACGTGATTAAAGGCAGAATGTCCTCCTTGCATCGGTGCGTTGCCGAGCAACTTAGTTGTGTAAGACACGTGATCACGGCTCCATGAAGAGGAGCACGAGCCGAGACCCGTGTCTGTGAACTGGTCAATGGGCTTAAATATGATAAAAATACCTAATTAGTGGACCTCCTGGGTTAGTAATGATAAAAGTCATCACCTAAGAATCAAAAAGCAATAGGTAGTCTGTCATCCATGGACATAGAAAAAATACTAAGAGTGACTGAACCCAATTGGATAAAAGTAATGGCTGTTTCATGAACACCTCAGATGAGGCTATACTATTATGAACGTGCCTAAGTTGGATGGATGGAGCCTAGGGAACAACCCTAGGGCTGTACCTTATATTGATAGTATGTGCCTTAATGCCGCTAGTGGTGTCGTCCAGACAGACGGCACCTCGGGTCCTGGGGGAACTCCAGGATGCGCAGCATGCAGGACATTTTAAACATGGGAAACATCTCTTATTCATATACATTCGAGTGACCCTCAACATTCAGGTCATATGTGTACTGGTGTCAATCTAAACCAAACGATGCCAAATACAATAAAAGGAAACAATTAGAGAAAACAATTAGAGAAAACAGTGAAAGTTGATCTCCTTATTTAACCCATTGGGTGCCAGACTGCCAAGTTTGCCAATCCAATATGTCTCTCTGCGATTCAAACGTTGGCATAAATCCTCATGAGGGCTATTCTTGGTTAGAACTTCCAAAATCACAAATTTTATTTGTGACACGTTATGTCCATTGGCCATCCAATGTCGTGCCACGGCTGAATTGATGTTTGCATTGCAAATACAGGATTGGTGTTCACCCCACCTTAACTTGGCTGTTCGGGTTGACTGTCCCACATAAAATTTCCCACAAGGGCATTTAATGCCATAGATGATATTACTGCTGTCACATGTGGCAAAAGTCTTAAGCATAATCTTCTGCCCCGTCCTTGGATGGTTAATGGAATTTCCTTTAATAACAAAGTTACAGTTGACACACTGTAAACAAGGAAAAGTCCCAGTTCGCTGTGTCATAGGTTCCCTGGCTGTAGGTTTCGTCTGCACCAGTTCATCTCTTAGGTTCCTACTGCGTTGGTATGCAAAGATTGGTTTTTCACTAAAAATATCTTGAACTCGGATGTCATTCTTGAAAATCTCACAATGTTTCATAATAGTTTTCTTGATTTTGTTACTTTGCGTAGAGAACTTAGATACAAATACTGGTGACTTCAATTCTCTCTTATTTTTGGGATTCTGTTCTGATAATAAAGTCTCTCGTGATAAGGCATCAACTCTGTCAGATGCCAGATCGAGTTCATTCTGCTTGTATCCCCGGGCTAGAAATTTTTCTTTCATTTCCATCTGTTGCATTCTGTAGTCTTCAGGATCACTCACTATTTTCTTGACCCTAAGTAATTGACTGTATGGTAGATTCTTCAGTAGGCTCGGCTGATGGAAGCTGAGGCGGTGTAGGAGATTATTCCGATCTGTCACTTTCCGAAACAATGAAGTGCTGTAGCTAGTAAGTTGCTTTCTGACTTGTACATCAAGGAATGTTATAATTTCATGTGTGAGAGCTCCCTAGTGAACTGTACCCTCTGGTCGATGCTGTTTAGATACACAAAAAATGTTTCAAAAGACTCTCTGGTTCCTTTCCAAATTCCAAAGATATCGTCTATGTATCTCGTCCAGATCCGGATGTCCTTATTCCATTCTTGTTTATTCAATACATGGTCTGTTTCAAATTTATGCATGAAACTGTTGGCATATGAGGGTGTCACGCCCTCTCACACGACCTTTCCCTCTTCACACCTCTCCTCCTCAGGCGCCTCTCGCCGTAGTATTTCCCATTCACACCACCAGCAGGGAAAACATGGCAGGCGGAATACCATGTTGGGCGGATCTGCCTCGTTTCGCCCTTTTCCGCGTTGGCGTCTGCCATGGCGCCTCTTGCACAGCCGGCAACGTCAGAATACCAGGAAGTGCCGGCAGCTCCAATCACTGGCCACGTTGCGCTCCACGCAACGTACGCGAGCAGTCACGTGATACGTCACGTGATACCACTCGCCCCTTCAAAAGAAGCCGGCAAACAAGACTCTTTGCTTCACAGCTACTTCAACTTCTACGGAGGACTGTCACGCATTACCCTTGCTCTTGTTTGCTTCGACCTTTGAACTCTTTTCGGATTTGCTATTGGATTACCCTTGGATTTTGGCGTGCTCTCTGATTTTCTGGACATCCGACCCCTGTTATACTCTGGACTTGCTCTTGGATTGCCCTTCTGTTTTGCAACCTTCGGATTGCTTCAAGCCTTGCTACAGATCTTGCCACACTCCACGAGGTACTGGGAAGGAGTGCCTATTACATCATTCCAGCTTGCCGTGGATTTCCCCGCGTAGGTTTTCTACGTACATTCCATCTCTATTAGGTAAGCTGGTGTCACTGCATCTTGTTTAACTCTTTCTATCAATTGCCCATTGCCATTATAGAGTATATCCCTGATTATAACCTTTTGCCTTACAGCACTCAGGGGTCCTTCCGGCGTTCTCAATACCAGGCTGACGACAACACTCCTTCCTGTGGCCTCAAAGATTGCTCGGGCAGTGGTTATATTCTGCTCGAGCGGTACTTGGGGACGGAGGCATTTTATAACTGCACGACCATCAAGTCGGACCCATCAAGTTAGAACAGACTGTGAAGCCTTATGGTCGTCCAGTTATGGATGTTTCAGCCGGGGACCCTGTGACTGTTTTAATGCAAGCAGTGACATCGCTTAGGACAGATATGGCAGTTGCTACCACTGCCCTCCGCACTGATTTAGCCTCTGCCACTACTGCACTGAACCATCGTCTTGATGCCATGCAAAGCACCCGACATCCCTTACCTACTGACGCTGAGTTCGGCGATGCTGCCTCATCCCAAAACACCCCCATCACTCCACTTACTTTGCCAGTCCCGTCTGTGGTGGTTCAGACTCCATTTCCTCTAGCAGCCCCTGAGAGGTACCAGGGAGATCCTTTGAAATATCGCACTTTTATAAATCAGTGCAAACTACATTTCTTATGCCGACCTCAAGCTTTCTCTGATCCAGTCTCTAAAGCGGCTTTTCTACTCTCCCATTTGTCGGGTGTAGCAGCCACATGGGCTAATCCGTTTTTGGAGAGCAATCATCCCGCTCTGTACGATTTCGAATTATTGACTCAAGAAATGGCTAAGGTTTTTGACACTAGATATCAAGCTCAATCTAGAGACATGGAGCTCTTAGATCTCACTCAAGGTCGATCTACTCTCATTGAGTATATTACCAAGTTTAATCAACTCGCCACCGAGACTTCATGGCCAGAGAATAAGAAGGCAGTGATCTATTATCGGGGTCTGTGTGGTTCCATGAAGGATGCTTTGTCTGTAGTGCCCTCCCTTCCCTCACTTTATCTTGATCTGGTAGATTTAACCTTGCAAATCGACGCCAGGCGGGCAGAACGTAAGGGGGAAGCAGGGATATCCCAGAGCTCACCTTCAACCTCATCTAGCACCTTACCTGAACCCATGCAGATCGGCGGGGTACGCAGTCCTATTACACATGCCGAACGGGAGCGCAGGAGGGCAGACAACGCTTGCTACTACTGCGGACTCAATGGGCACTTTGTAAAGGAGTGTCCCCGTCGACCAAGAAACAAAGCTCCGGGTTTTCCGAAGACTCGCCCTTGAGATCAGGGGTTGGGGCGAGTCCTATACCTAATACCTCTGATCTTGCTTTTGGTCCCGTTCGACCTGTGGTGGTGCAAGCTTCCTTAAACCTAGCTGCAGGAGTTTCCCATGCAATACAAATAGTGATCGACTCTGGTGCTACTGGTTGCTTTATAGACATAGCGCTAGCCAATGTTCTAAACTTACCTCTGGTCCAAAAGAAACACCCCGAACCAGTTCATGCAGTAGATGGGACGTCATTAACCTCTGGGCCGATCTTACACCAGACAGCCCCTTTGGAATTAGTCATACAGGAAGTCCATAGAGAGACCATGTCTTTTGACCTCATAGCTACGCCTCAGTTTGGTGTTATCCTGGGCATTCCTTGGCTAAAGAGGCATAATCCTTTGATTAACTGGGGTACAGGTCAGGTACTCTTTGAATCCGAAACATGTCAATACTACTGCCTGCTTGAGACACCTCAGGTTTCCAGTCCCGCAGACATCCTAGGGATAGTCGCTTCATTAGACATAGAAGACAGGTCCGATTCCCCAGACACACACATGATAGGGGCGGTCACAAATAACATGCCTCCTGAGTATTATGAATTTCGGGCAGTGTTTGACAAAGGCTCTGCAGAAGGCCTTCCTCCACATCGATCTTACGACTGCCCCATTGATTTAATCCCAGACGCCCCTATCCCAAAGGGGCGGATATACTCCTTAACCCAAACAGAGGAGCGAGTCCTTCAGGATTACATACAGCAGGCGCTGCGTCTAGGTCATGTTCGCCCATCAACCTCTCCAGCTGCAAGTCCCATCTTCTTTGTGCCAAAGAAGGAAGGGGATCTCCGTCCCTGCATTGATTACAGGCGTTTGAACGCCATCACAGTAAAAAACCGCTATCCTATTCCTCTTATTACCCCGTTGTTGGACAAACTTACTCATGCCACAATTTACACCAAATTGGATCTACGGGGTGCATACAATCTCATACGCATACGAGAGGGAGACGAATGGAAGACGGCTTTCTGCTCACGACAAGGGCTGTTTGAGTATACAGTTATGCCGTTTGGTCTCTGTAATGCTCCTGCTACGTTCCAGCGCTTCATGGATGACATATTTGGCGATATCCTGAACACATACGTAGTAGTGTATTTAGATGACATATTGGTCTTCTCTTCCTCTCTCGATGAACACATCAAACACGTCAAGGAAGTGTTGTTACGTCTGCAAGCCAATGCACTATTTGCTAAACCTGAAAAGTGTATTTTCCATACCAGCCAGGTTGAGTTCTTGGGGTTCCATATCTCTCCTGGAGGCCTCTCCATGAATCAGTCCAAAGTTCGGGCAATAAACGATTGGCCAATTCCGACCACACTCAAGCAATTACAGTCATTTTTGGGTTTTGCCAACTTTTACCGACGGTTCATAGCTGGGTTTTCTTCTATTGTAGCACCACTCACTGCGCTCACTAGTCCTTCAGTCCCCTATGTCTGGTCCGAAAAACAACAAAATGCTTTCGATTCTCTGAAAACTATGTTCACTACTGCTCCGGTGTTACAACACCCTGCCCCTGAACTCCCGTTTGTCCTTGAGGCAGACGCATCCTCTTATGCACTTGGAGCTGTACTGTCCCAGCCATGTCCTGCCACTGGTCGGCTACATCCGGTGGCATTTCACTCTCGCAAGTTCACAACAAGTGAATTACACTACACAGTCACAGAAAAGGAACTATTGGCCATTAAGGACGCCTTACAGACCTGGAGACATCACCTTCTAGGAGCAAAACACCAGACGGTGGTGTTCTCAGACCATAAGAATCTCCAAGACCTTGCCTCCTTGAAATGTACCAATAGTCGACAAGTACGTTGGCATCTTTTCTTTGCCGCGTTCGACTTCGTGGTCAAACATAGACCTGGTGTAGGGCATGGGAAAGCAGTCGCCCTGTCTCGTTCTCCTGGGGGGGATGTTCTACCATCCTTCCCTGAAACCTTGTTGAGTGAGTCTCACGTAGTTTGTGTTTGCACACCATCACCTTCATTGCAGTCCACCATACGACAATGGGTCTCCCGATATCCACAGTCACTAACAGAATGGGATCCCGTTATGCAGGATGGGCTGCCCTTTGTACATGGGAAGCTTTTTCTTCCCACGAGTGAAACCAGGAATTTGGCGTTGGATTGGTCTCATGATGCTGCCATTAATGGTCACCCCGGGCAGCATCGTACCCTGGAATTACTCAAACGATGGTGTTGGTGGCCGGCTATGAAACGAGACGTACAGAATTATGTCAATACCTGTCCAATCTGTGCTCAGGGCAAGTCACGTACGGGCCGGCCTTTGGGTCTTCTTCTTCCTCTCCCGGTTCCTCCACGTCCCTGGCACACGGTCTCAATGGACTTAATTACTGATTTGCCATGCACACAGGGTTTCGATACTATATGGGTTGTTGTCGACTCCTATACCAAAATGGCTCGTTTTGTACCATGTAAGGGAGTACCCTCAGCCCCGGTTTTGGCCAGGCATTTCTTTAAGTCTGTCTTCTGTCTCTTTGGCCTGCCTCATGTTTTGGTGTCCGATCGAGGCACACAGTTCACCTCTCGTTTCTGGCGGGCCCTCACCTCTCTGTTGGGAATTGATGCTCATTATTCCTCTGCTTACCATCCAGAGAGTGACGGGCAGACTGAGAGGGTTAACCAGTCATTGGAGCAATACCTACGTTGCCTAACGTTACAATATCAGGACACTTGGCTTAATTTATTGCATCTTGCCGAATTTGCTTATAACAACTCTTTGCATTCTGCTACTGGTTTTTCGCCATTCTTCGCTCTCTATGGCCAACATCCTCGTACTCTTCCTCTGCCAGATTACTCCTCTTCTGATAACCCCGCTGCCTCGGCCTGCGCTAGGGATTTAGTGTCAGTACATGCCCAGACTTTGATCCATTTGCGTGAGGCCCAATCTTCCATGAAATCCACAGCTGACAGGAAGAGGGCGGAGGCTCCTGCGTACAAGGTGGGGGACAAGGTTTGGCTCTCCACTCGTTATTTACACATTCCTGGTTGTCGCAAACTTCTCCCTCGCTTTGTGGGTCCTTACAAGGTGGCCAAGGTTCTGAATCCGGTGGCTATGCGTCTGGCGGTACCTCCTGCTTGGCGAATCCACCCAGTTTTCCATGTCTCCCTGCTTAAGCCCTGCCCTGGTCCTACCCGATTAGTTGCCCCTCCTGCTCCGGTCTCTGTCTCTTCTCCTGATGTTTTTGAGGTCCAGGGTATACTGGGTTCCCGTATACACAGGGGTGGGCTACAATATCTGGTGGATTGGCGGGGTTATGGCCCTGAAGATCGCTCCTGGATTGCTGCTCGTGATGTTCACGCTTCTCGCCTGGTGGCCAAGTTTCATCGAGAGCATCCTTCCAGCCCACGCGGTCGTGGGCCTTTGAGGGGGGGCTCTGTCACGCCCTCTCACACGACCTTTCCCTCTTCACACCTCTCCTCCTCAGGCGCCTCTCGCCGTAGTATTTCCCATTCACACCACCAGCAGGGAAAACACGGCAGGCGGAATACCATGTTGGGCGGATCTGCCTCGTTTCGCCCTTTTCCGCGTTGGCGTCTGCCATGGCGCCTCTTGCACAGCCGGCAACGTCAGAATACCAGGAAGTGCCGGCAGCTCCAATCACTGGCCACGTTGCGCTCCACGCAACGTACGCGAGCAGTCACGTGATACGTCACGTGATACCACTCGCCCCTTCAAAAGAAGCCGGCAAACAAGACTCTTTGCTTCACAGCTACTTCAACTTCTACGGAGGACTGTCACGCATTACCCTTGCTCTTGTTTGCTTCGACCTTGGAACTCTTTTCGGATTTGCTATTGGATTACCCTTGGATTTTGGCGTGCTCTCTGATTTTCTGGACATCCGACCCCTGTTATACTCTGGACTTGCTCTTGGATTGCCCTTCTGTTTTGCAACCTTCGGATTGCTTCAAGCCTTGCTACAGATCTTGCCACACTCCACGAGGTACTGGGAAGGAGTGCCTATTACATCATTCCAGCTTGCCGTGGATTTCCCTGCGTAGGTTTTCTACCTACATTCCATCTCTATTAGGTAAGCTGGTGTCACTGCATCTTGTTTAACTCTTTCTATCAATTGCCCATTGCCATTATAGAGTATATCCCTGATTATAACCTTTTGCCTTACAGCACTCAGGGGTCCTTCCGGCGTTCTCAATACCAGGCTGATGACAACACTCCTTCCTGTGGCCTCAAAGATTGCTCGGGCAGTGGTTATATTCTGCTCGAGCGGTACTTGGGGACGGAGGCATTTTATAACTGCACGACCATCAAGTCGGACCCATCAAGTTAGAACAGAGGGTGCCATGGTGGCTCCCATTGAAGTCCCTGCAGTTTGTAGAAAAAATTGGTTGCCATATTGAAAATAGGAGTTCTCAGCAATAAATTGTAACAATGCCAGTATGAATTCCTTCTGGGCACGTATCTCAGGTGCTTTCAGTAACAGCCATTCTACAGCCTCTATCCCCAGGTCGTGGGGTATAGAGGTGTATAAACTCTTCACGTCTATAGTAAACATCAGACCTTCAGGCAAAGGTGTCAATGAGCTAAGCTTTTGCAGGAAGTGGGTGGTATCCCTTGTGTAGGTGTTGGTCTCTTGTATCAATGGCTGTAGGAAGAAATCTATATAGATCCCTAAAGGTTGGTTAATGCTCTCTATCCCTGCAACAATTGGTCTACCTGGTGGTTTGATGGCATCTTTATGGATCTTCGGCAACGTGTAGAAATTAGGTATTCTAGGATGTTCTTTCGAGAGAAATGTTTGTGTATGCTCGTTGATCCAATCCAATTCAAATGCTTTTGCTAGGAGGCTCTTCAAATTCTGTTTGATCGAAAGGGTGGGATCATGGTCCAAACTAGCATATGTGGTTTGGTCTTAAAGTTGTCTTTTACATTCAGCATCATAGTCACATGTATTCTGAATAACCAAGGCTCCTCCCTTATCTGCAGGACGAATGGTAATACTCTTTTCACTAAACAGGTCTCTAATCAATCTCATCTCGTGTGGTTTTAAGTTCCTGTACAGAGGATTTCTGTAGCTGATTCGTTCAAGGTCCCGAGTGACTAGTTTCTGAAATATTTCTATGGATGGTACTGTGATGGGTCGGACTCAATTGTGTCTCCAATTCGTTAAAGAAGACTTTAAGTTTAATTTTGCGAACAAACCTGTATAGTTCTATCTTCGTGTCAAACAAGGTTGTACCGTAAGTCGGTACGAAACTGAGACCTTTCTGTAGAGTCTCTTCCTCTGCCTTGTTGAGTCTCCTCCCCGAAATGTTAACGACTAACTTTTCTTCTGTGCAATCTCGTTAGAGGTTTGTCTCTTGCGTTGCCTCCTCCCCCTGCGGGTTCTTTTCGGCGGGCGCCTAAAAAAGATACAGCCGGCAGAGGAAGAGACTCTACAGAAAGGTTTCAGTTTTGTACCGATTTACGGTACCACCTTATTTGACACGAAGATAGAACTATACAAGTTTGTTCGTAAACTTAAACTTAAAGTCTTCTTTAACGAATTGGAGACACAAGAGAGTCCGACCGAGATTCCAGACTTTCAAGAATTTAGAGTCAAAAGTGGGTTTGTTCCACCCATCACAGTACCATCCATAGAAATATTTCAGAAACTAGTCACTCGGGACCTTGAACGAATCAGCTACAGAAATCCTCCGTACAGGAACTTAAAACCACACGAGATGAGATTGATTAGAGACCTGTTTAGTGACAGGAGTATTACCATTCGTCCTGCAGATAAGGGAGGAGCCTTGGTTATTCAGAACACATGTGACTATGATGCTGAATGTAAAAGACAGCTTCAAGGCCATACCACATATGCTAGTTTGGACCATGATCCCACCCTTTCGATCAAACAGAATTTGAAGAGCCTCCTAGCAAAAGCATTTGAATTGGATTGGATCAACGAGCATACACAAAAATTTCTCTTGAAAGAACATCCTAGAATACCTAATTTCTACACGTTGCCGAAGATCCATAAAGATGCCATCAAACCACCAGGTAGACCAATTGTTGCAGGGATAGAGAGCATTAACCAACCTTTAGGGATCTATATAGATTTCTTCCTACAGCCATTGATACAAGAGACCAACACCTACACAAGGGATACCACCCACTTCCTGCAAAAGCTTAGCTCATTGACACCTTTGCCTGAAGATCTGATGTTTACTATATACGTGAAGAGTTTATACACCTCTATACCCCACGACCTGGGGATAGAGGCTGTAGAATGGCTGTTACTGAAAGCACCTGAGATACGTGCCCAGAAGGAATTCATACTGGCATTGTTACAATTTATTGCTGAGAACTCCTATTTTCAATATGGCAACCAATTTTTTCTACAAACTGCAGGGACTTCAATGGGAGCCACCATGGCACCCTCATATGCCAACAGTTTCATGCATAAATTTGAAACAGACCATGTATTGAATAAACAAGAATGGAATAAGGACATCCGGATCTGGACGAGATACATAGACGATATCTTTGGAATTTGGAAAGGAACCAGAGAGTCTTTTGAAACATTTTTTGTGTATCTAAACAGCATCGACCAGAGGGTACAGTTCACTAGGGAGCTCTCACATGAAATTATAACATTCCTTGATGTACAAGTCAGAAAGCAACTTACTAGCTACAGCACTTCATTGTTTCGGAAAGTGACAGATCGGAATAATCTCCTACACCGCCTCAGCTTCCATCAGCCGAGCCTACTGAAGAATCTACCATACAGTCAATTACTTAGGGTCAAGAAAATAGTGAGTGATCCTGAAGACTACAGAATGCAACAGATGGAAATGAAAGAAAAATTTCTAGCCCGGGGATACAAGCAGAATGAACTCGATCTGGCATCTGACAGAGTTGATGCCTTATCACAAGAGACTTTATTATCAGAACAGAATCCCAAAAATAAGAGAGAATTGAAGTCACCAGTATTTGTATCTAAGTTCTCTACGCAAAGTAACAAAATCAAGAAAACTATTATGAAACATTGTGAGATTTTCAAGAATGACATCCGAGTTCAAGATATTTTTAGTGAAAAACCAATCTTTGCATACCAACGCAGTAGGAACCTAAGAGATGAACTGGTGCAGACGAAACCTACAGCCAGGGAACCTATGACACAGCGAACTGGGACTTTTCCTTGTTTACAGTGTGTCAACTGTAACTTTGTTATTAAAGGAAATTCCATTAACCATCCAAGGACGGGGCAGAAGATTATGCTTAAGACTTTTGCCACATGTGACAGCAGTAATATCATCTATGGCATTAAATGCCCTTGTGGGAAATTTTATGTGGGACAGTCAACCCGAACAGCCAAGTTAAGGTGGGGTGAACACCGATCCTGTATTCGCAATGCATGCATCAATTCAGCCGTGGCAAGACATTGGATGGCCAATGGACATAACGTGTCACAAATAAAATTTGTGATTTTGGAAGTTCTAACCAAGAATAGCCCTCATGAGGATTTATGCCAACGTTTGAATCGCAGAGAGACATATTGGATTGACAAACTTGGCAGTCTGGCACCCAATGGGTTAAATGAGGAGATCAACTTTCACTGTTTTCTCTAATTGTTTTCTCTAATTGTTTTCTTTTATTGTATTTGGCATCGTTTGGTTTAGATTGACACCAGTACACATATGACCTGAATGTTGAGGGTCACTCGAATGTATATGAATAAGAGATGTTTCCCATGTTTAAAATGTCCTGCATGCTGCGCATCCTGGAGTTCCCCCAGGACCCGAGGTGCCGTCTGTCTGGATGACACCACTAGCGGCATTAAGGCACATACTATCAATATAAGGTACAGCCCTAGGGTTGTTCCCTAGGCTCCATCCATCCAACTTAGGCACATTCATAATAGTATAGCCTCATCTGAGGTGTTCATGAAACAGCCATTACTTTTATCCAATTGGGTTCAGTCACTCTTAGTATTTTTTCTATGTCCATGGATGACAGACTACCTATTTCTTTTTGATTCTTAGGTGATGACTTTTATCATTACTAACCCAGGAGGTCCACTAATTAGGTATTTTTATCATATTTAAGCCCATTGACCAGTTCACAGACACGGGTCGCGGCTCGTGCTCCTCTTCATGGAGCCGTGATCACGTGTCTTACACAACTAAGTTGCTCGGCAACGCACCGATGCAAGGAGGACATTCTGCCTTTAATCATGTGTCTTATAAAACCAGGTTGCTCGGCAACGTGCCGATGCAACGAAGACAGTCTGCTTTCAGCAGACGCAGAGAGAACTTCTCCGCTCCGTTCTCTACATATGGTAAACTACAATCCACGCTTGTTTTTTTCTATTAGCGATTAGCTACACTTACACTGGATAGGTCCTTCATATATATTTACTTTACCATTCACAGTACCTGCTCGCCGCACACGGTGGAGCAGCCTGGCCTCTGAAACATAGATTTCGCCATTACTCACCTACATCAGGTAATGGACCCAATTCCCTCCATTTTGTTATAGGACATCTTTACTTACCTTTGTACTGATTTGTTTCTTTTTATATTTTTTGACCTGCCTTCTGATCCGGCTCATTACATTGTCGGGTATGTGTTTACCTTCATATTTTTTCAACTATTTGGATGATGACTGTTCATGTTGATATTTATATACTTACGTTGTTCTAAATATGGGAATTATTTTATATGGATATTAACGATGGGATGGTTGGCACAAATGCATTTGAATGTTATGTTTTAGACTTGCCCTGATGAAGGAATTTGTTGTATTCCGAAATGCATTGGCACAATATAAGTCTACGGATAGAGTGATTTATCGCAATCTCTTCCTCACGAAGAACATTATTAGTGGCTACTTGTCACTTCTCCCTCTAAACTCTCCCCAAGATATTTCGGTCCTTTCAAGATTCGGTCTTTGGTGGGTTCAGCTGCGGTTAAGCTAGAGCTACCCACATCCTGGTCTCGGGTACATCCTGTATTCCATCTGTCTCAGGTCAAGATTTCTATTCTAGACCGATTTCATTGGTCGGACAATTGTCCTCCACCTCCAATTTCGACAGATACTGGCCCAGAATATGAAGTCGCCAGCATCTGTGACTCCCGATATTATAGAGGGAAATTACAGTTTCTTGTGGACTGGAAGGGGTATTCTCCGGCCGAACGGACTTGGGAACCAGCTTCAGGGGTTCACGCACCCCGACTGGTTCAACAATTCTTTAGATTACATCCCGGAAAGCCGGGATCGCCTCCCAGGAGAAGGGGGCATACTGTTACACATATGAAGAAGTGGTCCTTATGGTCCCGGAACCGACTCTGTGGCTTCATACGGAGCGGTGATTTCAAGATGGTGGATCGCATTGCTCACAGTTCCAAATGCAGCGTTCCAGCCTTTTCACGTATGCCAGAAGCCCAGCGTGCAGGTCACGTGATCCCTTATACATCACGAAGTTTGTCAACTCTTTGCGTCGCTACTGTTCTAGCTGATGCTCTGTGAGTTCGCTACTAGAACCGACAGTTCCAATTTCCCTTTGATTCTACCTATTCTGTCTTTAGCTTAAACTAACTTTGCTAATCACCTATCTCCCAGATTCTTTCCTCAGCTTTCGAAGTGTTCCCGATCCATCAGGCTACTACCCGCATCTCGTATCCCGATTAAGTTTGTTGGTCATTTCCCGGGTAATATTAAGTTCACGTCTGATATATATTCTAAGTATCCTTCCGGGCTTCGTAGCCTCCCTCTCCTAGAGTTTCACTTACCTTTCTCTCTTTGACAGGATTCTTGCTTTCAAGTCCTCTGGGGCTCCCGCCTCTGCGGCTTCTCTCCAGGTATTCAAGACTCGACTGGTTCAGAGGTTAGGGGAAGTCGTATGGTTACTTACCTTCTAAATTGACATATTCACCTACTTCCTCCCTCTTACCTCTCTCTATTGTCATCCTCTCCAGAAGAAGCCTTCCCGAGTTTGAACCTCCATCATCTCAGATGACGCTGTCTTTACGCTGCTTTCAAGTCACTGGGATACACCTTCGACCAGGGTTTTCTACCCCAGAGGGTTTCCCTGACAGGCATGTAGTCCTTCTCTGGGTTTTGTTTCCGAGCAGGGAGTGGCGCGTTGGTCGGGGTGATCTTTGCTTTCAGCATTGGCCTTCCGTGGAATTATTCAGTCTGCTGAGGTGAGAGTATCTTTTGAATCAAAACTGTAAATGTGATACATTGGTTTCCAATTTGTAGCCCTAACGGATAACAAAATAACAGATAATTAACACCATTAATCAAATGGCAAATTTGCCTAGAATCTTTGTTCACGATTACCTGTAACATATTTTCTGAATCGTTCTGAAACATTTGTGCCTTATAACAGAGCAACCAATTCTTATATTTCTGTTTCTGTTTTTTACATAATTCAAGTTTCTACTCTTTCGCATGTTGATTAATCGTTCGAACATCTTTCCTCAGATTTCATTTTTCTCGTACAATATTCTGATGTAATATATGTTTGGGATGAAATTCAATTTGGGCCTCTTTGCATCTTTTACCACAAAATCGAATAAAAGGGCAGCATATCATGGTCAAATAGCATCTTTTACTTAAGGTCCTGCGTGAAGCGGACCATTGCTACTAGGTCCATATGCAAATGATTTCTGCCTGAAGAAATGTCCGGCCTAAAATTCCACTTATCTTTCTGTTGCCTCAGACCCAAAGTATAGACTAATTTTAAGAGAGCATGATCACTACTTCCCTTCTCCAGGACTTCCATGGTTTGGACTCTTTCTATCAGAGTATATGCGGCATAGAAATAGTTCAAAACCTTTGAGTGCACTCCATGTACAGATCTCTCAATCTCATGGCCTCATTCCACTGTCCACTCTCAAAAGGCCCTTAGAAGATCCCCCACTTTAGACCCATCTATGATGTCCACGCAGAAGGTGTTCAGTATCACCAATATCAAAATCTCACTGAACTGCGCATACCCTTCATCAATCATCTCTGTTACGGAATCTATGAAATTCCCTTTCTTATTAGCCAGAGGGTTCCAGTACAAGTTTAAGATAATCATCCTCATCCTTATATAGTCAAGACCCAGGTCAGATTGTAACAGAAGGGCTTGCACAAAAGGGTTTGGATTTCCCCCACCCACAGTAGCCCATCCATTCCGCTCTTCACCAGTGTGAGTAGGCCAGTCTACCTCTAAGACCCCTATACGCCCTGTTTAAAAACACACTGTATCCATCTGCCAGCGGGTGTAATTGTAGCCAAGTTTCCTGAAAACAGAGGACATCAAATTCTTTCCTCCGTAGTTGCCGATTTGCAAAAAGATGTCTAAAGCCCAGAGTGTTCCAGGAGCAAATAGACCATCTATCTCCCTTACTAAAGTCTAGATGCTACTTGTATCCATTTTGTGACCGCTTTGATGAAGTTACAAGGAGTTTCTGTTGAAAGGTTACCACTTGAGAGGGGCTATCCATGACTTCCCTGATCCTTTCTATGATTTTTATGTCATCTGTGCTAATAAATCTTAGTAGTGGAACATGGTGGAGTAGTCATACGACGTTCGCCCGGTTCAATATCAGACCATCATTTGTCATTAATAAGCGCTTCAAAAGGAGCAGGGGCCATATCTTTATTTTTTGCAGGTGATACTACTAAATCCTTATAGGTTAGGAAGGACAGTTTCTCCTCCGCTCTGAACATCTGTGCTGGCGGTCTGCTAGGGCTGTTGTTCAAAAGTGGTGTAATAGATGGTTTTCAAGCTTCAATGTCAATCGCTTGAAATTTTAGATCTGCCATTATTCGCTTTGCTTCCAATGTACAAAATACAGGACCCTGGTCCCTTGGGGAACATTTTCCCATTTTGTCATCTGCTCTAGTGGAACACACCATGAGAGAGCAATGCCTTGCTTCATCGATCCTCGTCATTGACTCTGCTTCAGCTGACCATTGAAGATCCATCGAAGCATTGGAAATCGGATTTGAAGTCAGATGCACATGCAATCCTTGGAACTTATTTGTGTCCGGCAATAAAAGCGTAGTGGCCTGTTTGTTAGCAATCACCAGGCCAGCCCCTTCTTCTTCATCTGACATAAATGTAGAAAACTCCCATGGTCATGTATTTCGTCTGGGGATGAAGTCAGAACTTAGAGCTGCCAATAGCACCTTCCATTTTGAAAAGTCATCAATTCAAACGGCAGCCTCTAGAATATCATCATTCATTTTGTACCCTCTGGGCAATTTGGTAGAGCCAATGGCGAAGTTAAGTTAAGGATTTTTTTTCCGCTTCATTAGATTTTCTGTGTTTTAGTTGGAGTATGTTTTTAGATTTGTTCTGCTGTGAAAGGATCTTTAAGGTCCTATTCACCAACTTCCTTTTCTTCCTCCTCTGAAACATCGGAAACAAATTATTAATGCTGGTGGTCGATCTCATAGGTTCCACCCTCGGATTTTCCAAGGAAGGGGCTTCAACATTCACTTCGTTAATTTGTCTACTGTTGTTCTCTTTTCACCTGGCAAGGACTCAGCTGTTAATTTGTCAATGTTTATTGTTGCTTTAGTCAATTTTAATTGTTTATCTATCTGCAGCCAAAAAAAGAGCTATCAGTCAAGTATCTTTGAGATTATTGTGGGAACCAGGCAAATCAAAGATTTAGCTTGATCAGGATTTGAAGACCGATATGATCGACTTGAATCACAGGACAAGATCCTGTAGTCTTCATGAAATCTTTTCCTGTAGGACCGTTAGAAGGGTGCTTAGTAGATTTGTTTTATCAGCTTGCTTGGCTTCTAGTATATCCTGCAATTTCTTCTGCATATACACTGCAGTCGCTGCCTCATTGTCCACTCTAGATTGTAGCGATGTGATAAATGATTCAATGTAAATCATTTTATCGTTATTCATCATGGCAAGAAGAGTTGCTTGATCCGTAAAGGATTCATTCATTGACTCATACAATTTAATGAATGGTGTTAAAGCCATCGTTACCGCTGACATAATGGTGGCTTGAGAATGTGCACCCATAAAACTTGAATGTGCGCTGCACTTTGGAGTGTTTTGGGGGAGAACAAATCGGCCTCCAACGATGATGCCGAAGACGAAGATGTGGAGAATTGATTTTCTGTGTGCACTAACAATGAGTCAGCAGAGAAGGAAATTAGTCGAGCTTGTGCCTGATAACTCTGCTCAAGACTCCCCTCCAGGTCGAGTGAATGATCCTTTGCCTGTTCCCTGTGAAGAGAAAGGTCATCACAGATAAAATTGGTCTTATTAAATAGTTCCTTGATCAAGGCTAAGTTGCCACCTTTAGCCTTTTGATTCAGTTCTTTTTTGATTGCCGCAATGTCTCTGGCCAGGCGAGTTACCAGCAGGGAGGGAGGGACCATTTTACCAGAACTCTCTCCTTCCAGGTTGTTTACCATAGGCGAGAGCAAGCACAGAATTGTCTCATTGACTACTGGGAAGCTTATAGATAATAATACATCATGTCTACTGGAATTCGCTAGTTCAGTGGCAATTATTTTCCCCATAATGTTTAGGCCAGCAGAATTATTATTATACAGATCATGACAACCGCCTTCTTCCTTGCCTGTCACTTGTCCTTGTCCCATAATTGGGAAAGATCAGATTCTAAAATCTCTGCATCTGTTAGATCATTAAGATTAGTTCTTACAGATATATGATCAATCACTGGGGGGGATGCTGTGACTGTCATGTCTATTTGCACAGGTGCAGGAGGACTTCATGTTCCGACCACTAGAAGAGGCTCACACATCAGTTGCAGTGAATTTTTGGCTTTCAATACAGTGTTTAAACCTGTGCACTCTGTGCCTTCAGTAGAGTCCTCTCGCCATGTGTTCGCATCTTTCACATCAATTATCTGGGAACCATGCCGAGTCGGGGAGATTACTTTCATCAGTTTAGTAGAATTGGCGGGTACCTTGCGTTCATTCCTTTTATTAGGGGCAAGCCTTCCCTCTTCTAGTGAGCAAGATTGTTGTCTTGTTCTAGGGAGGGAGGGCTTAACTGCATATGGCATTCTGCCTTTCTCGTGGCCTATGCCCAATACAACAACCTCTTAGTCAGTACTCAGCTGGAGGAGTCACAATTTCAGATAACAACTTTCAATTCAATATACAATCTCTCTTCTTACCCCATGGCAGTGTCTTGGCTCCTAGGCGTCGGCTCCTTTCCCCGTGAACCCCGGGGAACACAGGAAACACTCCCAACACTTTGCAACGCTCCACGTCCAGAGTTGAGGTTTTGAAGCGTTGACTCCACCTTCCACAGCCAGCAGCCAGCAGGAAGGAAAGACTCCACAACATGTTGCACTGCCAGAAACTCCACACAGGAAGCACTCCTAACACAAGAATGAATGTATTGTACTTGAAAAATTGTAAGTAACTTTATGTGTTAATAGACACATAGGGATCTTCCAACTTCCTAGGTCACTGTACCTAGGATCCATTCTCCCACAAGTATTCTCATACCTCATAGTGCATGTGAGGTCTGTTGGTTACAGGACAACATATCTTATCAATAATTCACAAAATGGTTATCTTTAACTGAAATAGCGGTGCCCACTTAACCCATATCCAACTCTATTAGTATATTTGCACATGGAATATGGTAGAACTCGCTGCTTTACTACTCTCAGTGGAGATAGCAGTGCAGCTAGCAGCAACATTGTGTTAGGCATGAGAAGTACATACATTGCAGATGGAGCCATATCCTGTCTTCACCAGCTCAAAAATGTATGTGTGATCCTGGGCACATTAGCTTAGCTTCCAAATTTGGGTGTCCTTAGAATTGATACGGTTGGTTTATTAGACTACAGTGTAGCAGTGACAAAGACAGCAGTTATGGCTTGTAGATATTGACAATGTTTGTGGCAACACATTCACCATGCAAAGAAAATCCTGTTTTCAAATGCGAGGGTTGCCTGCCCCCACCATCCAAAAAAAAGGATGATCAATGGGCGCAGGTGGCCCTGCCCAAAACCGAATGATGCCATTTCAGCCATCCCCCTTTAGGCCACTCCCAGCAATGTACGGGCCACGCCATTTGTTGGACACCCCGCCCCCGCCTCTCGATTTTGCATTCCATTTAAAGCTGTGAGGTGTAGTAATGTCCTATCTCCTTTCTATTGTTATGTTGTGGGTTGCAACCCACGTGTTCCTGTGGGCGGGGTTGCCACCCGTGCGCCAGTTCGCCCCTAATTAATAACGAGCAACATCTCGACATTCAGCCTCCATGATTTATTGTATCCTGCTTTATTGGTACGTCAGCTTTGCAAATGCATACACATCGAAACTTAACAATGGCAATGAGGTGATCCCACGAAGTGTTCCGCAGTGCCCCAACATTCACTCTGGTAACGCTGCTTCATTTCATGAGGCTGCAGGAGCTTGCGTTTACACCCTGTGAAGCTAAGCAGGTGCCGCAGAGCCACGGGGAGCTTTGCCCGGCCTCGGTTGGCCCACAGGCTCCCCCACAAGGTTGGTGAGCTTCGAGGACTGACAGTAAAGGCACCGTGTTGTGGCCTAAATAGATGACAGGACGCTGTAGGGTTTCTAACAGTCTTTACTGACTGACAACAGGGAGAAAGGCTCTAAGGTGGCCTGGTGATTCATGGAGCTTACTTACAGTTCATTGCGATCAAGTCCTGTGCTTTCCCAGTTGATTCACTGTGAAAAGGTTGTGCTCACCAGTGGCACGCTGTAGACTTCTAGGGCCCTCATGAAGCCTCCTGTGGCTGTGGTGTTGCGCCCTAGAAGCTGTGGTGTGAGTTCTGTCACTCACTGCCTCTTATCCTGTAATCAGGAGCAGTGCTCCTGTGTGACCGCTTCAGCTGGCCGAGCGCCAACTCTGAAGCGGGAATGTTTTCCCGCAGAGCGTGGGCTCGCGAGATCCCGTCTCGCGAGATCTCGCGAGAACACGCTCCCGCGATCATGTGATGTCCCCACACACCTCCTTTGCTGGGAAAAAGGATGGGTGGTTACTCCATGATGAAGTCCGCATATTTCCTGGGTTTCCTTCTCTCTCTCTGGGGCCTGCCAGGATCGGGGTATGGAGCTGGATCGATGAAGTGTCTTTGGGAGGGTGCTGGTGATTCAGGTTCTCTTTGTCCAGCTCTTTGCTGTGATTCCCTGGGTGTTGTTGGGGGAATGGGGCTTGCGAAGTCGTTGTGATGGTGCGGCTCTATGGTATCTCTACTCGGGAGGTGATGGTTCTCGTATGACTCTTGGCAGGCTTGATCTCCTCCAGTGTCTCCTTGGGAGCGTACAGTGTCTTCTTTCCTGCGGTACATGGCTACCCTTTCTAGATTCCATCTCCTGCCATCGCTGGTGCACATGTGGTTTGCCCCTCTCTCCATGACTTCTATGGGACTGCTGTATCTGGAACCAGTGGAGATGTCCTTGTGGGGAAGTCGTATCTTCACCAGATCCCCTTTGTTGACTTGTGTGTGTCGAGCGGCTCGGCGCAAATCCCCCTGTGCTGTCATTGCTTCTTTGTTGCGCTGCATGCGGCACGTTATGTCATCCATGTCAACGTCTTCGTCGGCCCTCACTTGCTGGAGCCATGGTGGTCAATGCATCCGCACTTGGAGCACTCCTTATTCCTGGCGGGGCAGTCGCTGTCGTTCGCCATGTGCTTGGAGCTGGCGCATCTGTAACATTTTGGTGCCTCCTTTTTCCTGGGACTTTTGTCTTTGGGGCCGTCGCGGGAATGCTTGTCTCTGCGACCTCTCTATTGTAGCGCGGCCATTTCGGGCACAGGCAGGTGACTTCCCGCCTCCTTGCGTCTGCTGGAGGTTTCTTCCTCTGCCCTGGCAATCTGGATGGCTTTATCGAGGGTGACCTCCTTTTCTTGGATGAGTTTGTCCTGTACTTTCCTAGAGTTGGTGTGGACAACGAGCATGTCGCAGATAACCTGTTCTGCATTTTCTCCAAAGGCGCAAAGAGAAGCGAGTTCCCTCATCCTGGTGATGTAGTCATCCACGGGTTCGTTCCCTTCCTGTTTGCGAGTGTAAAATCTCAGCCTGTGCAGTACAATGTTCTCCTTATTGGTGAATCTCTTCATGATGCGACGAGTCGCTTCTTTGTAAACATCGTCGTTTTCGACGTCATCGTCGGCCGCAGATATTTCTTTAAGGCCGGCAAAGATGCGCTGACCTTCAACCCCTAACGCATTTAACAGCATCGCCCTCTTCCTAATGGGGGCATATCGCGTGCCGCCCGCTGCTTCCAAGTAGGTGGAAAAAAGGGGTTCCCATTGCATCCAAGGAATTGCCGGTGTCCCTGGCAAGGGGAGAAACCCAGGGGGTGGTGTGGCGCCTTGCATGGTGGGTCCGTGGGACTTCTGGTATCCTCGTCGCCAGTTATGTTGTGGCCTAAATAGATGACAGGACGCTGTAGGGTTTCTAACAGTCTTTATTGACTGACAACAGGGAGAAAGGCTCTAAGCTGGCCTGGTGATTCAGGGCGATTACTTACAGTTCATTGCGATCAAGTCCTGTGCTTTCCCAGTTGATTCACTGTGAAAAGGTTGTGCTCACCGGTGGCACGCTGTAGACTTCTAGGGCCCCCATGAAGCCTCCTGTGGCTGTGGTGTTGCGCCCTAGAAGCTGTGGTGTGAGTTCTGTCACTCACTGCCTCTTATCCTGTAATCAGGAGCAGCGCTCCTGTGTGACCGCTTCAGCTGGCCGAGCGTCAACTCTGAAGCGGGAACGTTTTCCCGCGGAGCGTGGGCTCGCGAGATCCCGTCTCGCGAGATCTCGCGAGAACACGCTCCCGCGACCATGTGATGTCCCCACACACCGCCATGGAGGAAATCAGTAGAGCGTGCACCAGCAAAAAGAAAACATGCTAGGCCACGCTGGTCGCATTTCCTGCAAACAGACACCCCCACGGAGGAATACTGGATGCCTATCAATCCAGAGCAGCCTCAAACAAGACAAATTAATTAATGGGCCAAACAAACGCCACCGTCACGGATGCCTCCACAAACAAACCAAGCATTTCTTCAATGCCACGAGCAGTGACCTGCACACCGCACATGCCCTAGAACGCTTTCTTCAATACTCTGCATTGTCCAGCCAACAACAATAAGGAAATAAGAGACAGATTGCCTCAAAGTCCAAGGTGAGCATTTTCAATTTACTGTGGCCCCGTCACCATGTCAGGAAATGAGGCGGATAGCAGCTCACAAATCCCTCAATCCAGATCCACTCCCCGCGAAGAGGGAAGTCATGACTCAATACAACTACAGTCCATGCAGCATTTTGACATTTCAGACACCAGTAGCTTGGCGCCCAGATGGGCCAGGTGGCTTAAGGAGCTGCACATATATATCGATGCGACAGGCGTCCAGAAAGAACTCCCTCTGAGGGGAATTTAATTGCATTCACTTGGCCCGGTAGAAAGAGATATTGTATTTGAGATGCCAGAGAACAATACCGACACATTTCAAGACGGAATTGACTCGCTGAATAATTATTTTGCACCGCTGAGAAAAGTAGATTATGAGAGACGTATTTTCCACACAACCACGCAGGATAAAGGCAAAAATATGGACAATTTTGTAATGAGACTGCGAAACGAATAAAGTATTGCGATTTCAACCGATACTCGACAAGAAGAACCACTCAAATCGCAAGCAATTACAGGCTGTGAGTCTCCTGAATTCCGAAAGAAATTGCTTCAAAAGAGTACCTTGGATGAAATTCTACAGCTACCAAGAGCAGATTCTGGTCTGTCTTTGCAAACAGAGTCACTCAGCAACATTCAAATAACACAACCTGCCTCACCAGCAGCCTTGTGCCCCATTTGCACTTCAGAGAGCACCGCAGTGCCGGAAAAGTGCTATAGATTTGGATACAAATTCCCACATGTCGGCTTGTGCCCGGCCGTAAGTCATCATTGTGATGAATGCGAGGGTGAGAATCACTTTTAAACAGTGTGCAAGAACATTACACTCTTTCAGTCAGTGGAAAAACCAGCACAGATGCCAGGAAACAAGATGGCCGTCGCTCAAGGCGGGGAAAGTCTACGACCCGACACATGGCAATCTCCTACTACCAGCAGACTCAGCTCACACAACGGTTCATGAGAATCATCATGCAGAGACAGACGCTGTGAGGACAGATGAGACAACTATCAAAAGAGATAGGCTTAAACTCAATGTCGGAATAAAATAAGGGTAAAATGCGTTTGAGAGAGCAGACGGCAAAAGATTTATGTGGCCGGCCAGAGTTTGTCTGTTTGTTTTATGTGTTTGAATAAAATCGTGACATCATAGTCGGAAACAGTTTTTATGTGAAAAAAAGGTATGATAATTGCACGATTGTAGAAGGAAATTATTGGATGACATGGATTAATGGTTGTTTTTTTAGCAAGATTAAAGTAAAAAATATTGTTGAAAAAAACGGGATTGGAGCTTGCAACGATTGGTGCTTGCTCATATTGTTGATTTTTGAGACGAAATTGTAATAAAGTGTGAAGTGAAAAAAATAAGCAAGTGTTATATGAATAGGGGATAAACGAGTTAAGCATGGAAGACATTAGTCCGTTAATACAAATGTTTATGCCGTGGCCCCAAGGCGGATCGCTATCTAAAACAGTCCTGCAGCACATGATGTCATATTTACATGCCACGTACACTGGCAAAATGTTTGACAAGCGCCTGGCTAGTTTAGAACTTTGGAAGATGTACCAGGAAGAAAGGGAGGAGGAGCCGCCGTTAGATTGGATACTGAATATATGCAAAGAGGGGGGTGAAGAGTCTTCTGCGCCACCCGCCCCATCTGAAATAAAAAATGAAGCTAGTAAAGACGAAGGATTGTACCCACTAAGAGAACTTAAAGCAGCTACGGGATACAGCAACCCGTCATATGAGTCACGTACGAAAAGTAATGACGAAAGCCCAGAGACGGACAGGGAAAGCAATATTACCTGCAAAGTCCCGAGGGACAAGGAGAGACGCGAAAAGGAAAAAGGTGATCAAGCCCAAGCAAGTACATCTCTAGGTACAGGAAGAGAGGTAAAGAGATGGAAAGGAGATGAGGATAGAACTGATGAGATAGCATTCACACAGAACAAATGGATGGGAGGTCAGATTTTATTGAAACTCGATGGTAAAGGCATTGAGGACATGCGACAAAGGGGAGAATGAGATGAACAAGAGAAAAAGGATAAGGAGAAAGGACGATTGAGAGATGAAGGGGCGAGAAAAAAGGACAGGCAGAAACAAGAGCAGTTATACCATGATAATCAGGCCAGAAAACAGGAAAAGGTGGAAGAACAAAGAAAACGCAATAATAAGCAGAGAACAGCTGATGATCAGGAAAGAATAAAACAAAGGAGAATACAAGAAGAAGAGCAAAATATACGAGAGAAGAGAATAAAAAGATGGAAAGATGAGGAAATACGAAGGACAAATGAATGAAGAGATACTAGGAAAAAGGAGGAAGACAGGGTTAGAGAGGAAGCAAGGAGGTGTAGAGAATTTGATGATGACATAGAACGCAAGCCAAGACAGAGAACGCGTGATCTCGAGTATCTGGAAAGGGAGGTTAGAAAACCCGATCCAGTGGTAGAATGGAAAGATATAGAAGAATTATTTCCTGAGTACGATTCAGTACCAAGCACGTCTAGAGTAAATCTAGAAGATGACTTCGACACCAAAAGTATCGGGGAGACAATCGATAGAATATATGATGAGATGGGAATAGAAAAAGTACCCCAAGGAAGGGGAAAGGATGAGCGCCTTGAAAGCACTCAGTTGTACGATACTGAGGACGCTTCATGCAGCAGCAGACATAGAGGGTTTATTAGCAAAATACCGAAAACAAAATCTCGAACTACCAAAATCTCGAAAAAAAAATATCGAAATTTAAAATATCGAAAATGTATACATGTCATTAAAAGGGTCAATATCTCGAATACTTAAATGTCGAAAAAAAATATACCGAACATGGATAAATAGAAATAAACAAAAAGACGAAATTAGCATTTTATGATAGGGGGGGGAAGCCCCCCCAACCCCCCCCCCTGTCGACCACCCCCTTACCCGGCAGCCCGCTACCCACACTCGCCCCCCCCCCACCCACAGTGTTGTCAACAAACGGATTAGAATCACGAGTGTAGCATGGGTTAAAATGATAGGTGAAAAACAAGAGTAAAGAACCTTGTTCAGGAACCAGGATTGGAATAACGATATTGCCAAGCCGTCATTACCTGACAGGACGACATTTGATGCTGTACTGCGGGAAATCACTTGCGTTTACTTCGCAAAACACCAGGTAATATTTATAAAACATTGAAGTGGAATATCAGTAAAAAAAACATTTTACGAAGACATATATGACAGGAAACATTTCTTCCTTTTTTTTTTAGAATACGAAATGGAATTTGTAACAAGCCATAAGGGAGGAAAACAGCTAACACTAAATGGATACGTTTATCATAAGGAATATGAGAAGAATGAGCGTATATACTGGAAATGTGCCGAATATAAAAGAAATACATGCCCGGCTCGCGCAATAACTGAGGGAACAAATGTGCGCAGTAAAAACGAACATAATCATCTACCGGACCAGTCTAATATAATTATAAAAAAAACCCTCTCGGAGCTGAAGAGAAAGGCAGAAGAAAATCTCGGGGAAACAAGTGGTTCGGTTGTGTCAAAAGTATGTGACCATTTACCAGTCCATATCGCTGCACAATTACCAGGTGAAAAGTTAATGCAACGGACAATAAACAGAGCGAGAAAACAAAAAGAAAATATGCCACCTGTACCAAGGCTTTTCGAGGACATTACAATCCCTGATGTATTTAAAACAAATAAAAATGGAGACATTTTTCACCAGGCAACAATTGATTTACACCAAGAAAAAATATTAATATTCGCAACTGCAAGTAATTTCCACCATCTGACAAACAGTGAAAAGTGGCAGAGTGACGCAACTTTCAAAATATGCCCACAACCATTCCACCAGTTTTATACTATTCATGGAACAATAAACGGCAAGACAATTCCACTTGTATATACATTGATGCCGAAAAAGACTGAAGAGGCGTACAAAATCGTTTTTGACAAAATAAAACAAACGATCCCTGAGGCAAACCCAAATACAATAATCATGGATTACGAGACTGCGCAAATCAACGGTTTTAAATCAATTTTCGAAAATACACGGATTCAGGGATGTTTTTTCCACTTCACACAAAGTATATGGCGAAAAATGCAGAAATTGGGTCTGAACACAAAATACACTGAGGACAGTTGCTACCAGATTAATATTAAAAAACTTTTTGCATTAGCTTTCGTACCAATAGATTATGTGACTGAATTTTATGAACATTTAATTGACAGTACATTTTACAAAAATCATGAAGAAGAATTTAGTGATCTATTAGACTATTTTGAAAAATCATGGATTGGACAATTAACAAGAAGTGGCACAAGAAGACGACCAAAATACCCATTAAATTATTGGAATTGTTATCAGGCAACCCTAGAAAAAACACCTAGAACTAATAACGCCCTGGAGGGATGGCACAGCAGGTTAAACAAGCATTTTAACATCAATAACCCCACGTTGTGGCAATTTCTACGCGACTTGCAAGAAGAAGAACAACACCAACAGTTTAAATTGGCACAAACCATATCCTTAACTAACCAGACACAAACGAGAAAAATATACAGAGACTATGAAGGAAAACTGATACAATTAATAGAAGCTTTTGACCCCCAAAACCAAGAAACCTTCTTAGAATCTATAGCGTTCAACTTGAAATGTTAAAAAATGTAACTCACGTTTCGGATAAAGTTGCAGTCCACTGTGCCATGACGAAATTTATGACGAATAAAACAATCCTGGTGATGAAAAATAAACCCAAGAAAAAATCCAAACAAAGAAAAATTTCCAGCCAGGAAAAAATAACCAGGAAAATCCATGGAAAAAACCAAGAAAGTCCACATGAAAACAAAAAGCCAATGCAAATCCAGTAAAAAAAACACGTTGTAGCCATAATCCAGAATCCAGCGACTGCAAGTGAATCCACTGTAAACCCATATTTCACCAAATCCGGGCAATCCTGTAGAAATCCACAGTCCATGTAATACGAATAAATCCAGTGAAAAAAAAGCCATCCATGGAAAAATAAAATCGAAATCCAGGAAAAACCAGGAACAGCATCCAGGAACAGCATGCAGGAGAAGCAAAGTCCAACGAAACCAGGAAATGTAACCTGAAAAAATCCAGTGGAAAAAGGCCATTCCAAGTTAAAAAAAGAAAAAAAATCCACGAAAATCCAGGAACAGCTTGCAGGAGACGCGACCGCAGCAGAAACCAGTTGAATATGAACTTTAAAAATGGCGCTTACGTTTTACGTAGGAACACGTAACGTGGATTTAAATAAGTAAACAAAGATAAACTTACAATATATACAACTGTTATTATTGATACAATAGCACCATCAAGAGGAAAAAGGATGTATTACATGTTAAAATTTTTATTCAGTTTAACATAGACTATATGTAAGTTTATATTAATAAATATAACAATATATTAAATACTGTTAAATTACAATGTTTTTCATCTAAAATATTAACAAAATTAAAGTTACACAATGCTTTTCATCTAATATATAAACAAAATTACAGTTAAAGTTGTTACTAAAATAAAAAGAAAAAAAAGTGTAATTTTGATTTACCTTTGTCAAAAAATATGACTTTTACTCATGTTAATAAATTCGAGATTACTTGAAAAATTTCGAGATTTTGACTTTCGAGATTTTTTATTTTCGGTAAAATATATTCGAGATTTTATTTTTCGGTATTTAAGAATTCGAGATTTTGACTGACCTCCGACATAGAGAGCTGTTGTTAGATAGGCTGACTCTAAATAGAAATTAAGAAGATGAGAGAAGCTGCACAAGTTGGGCACAGGCAATATCAGATGTAGAAAGGGAAGCCTGTGAAAGACAAGAAACAGAAGAACGAAGAAAGAGACACAGAGCGAGCTCGCGAGAGATGTTTCTCTAGGTTTAAGGCAATAAGATAGTCGGATTCAACCGCGTCTGCATCTAAAGTACCAGAGTCAGTGACACAGTCAGATTGGCATGAAGGATTGCCACACAGTCAGAGGGGATGTCTCCCCCGCCATATGTAAGCAGGTTAAGGACATTGCCAGGCAGACGGCGATGTGGGAATATTACCCCTGCGGTAGACAGACAAATGATGAGAGAAGTAAAGGAGTTTAGTGCGTCACAGTTTCCCTTGTTAGAGAAGGGAAGGACAAGGCCACAGTATATATCATGGCCACAAATGGATAGAGAGAATCTAAAAAACAAGCTTCCAATGTTGACATCTGGAGCTGGGAAATGGATACATGAGTTAGAAAAACTGACGGGAGGTAATACGTTGGCTATAGGGGATATCAAGGGTCTTTTGATCACAATACTTGGGGACAGAGCTGACGATGTTTGGACACGTGCAGGTTACCCTGGTGTGACTACAGTTAATACAGCGCCGGAAGCTATTTTGAAAACAGCTAAGCCACACACGGTAAAGCAAATGCAACGTTTTCTACGATTAAGTAATTACGTCAGGGCATGGGTCTTTGACTACAGCGCTTATACCAAGCCCTTATTACAATCCTTAAAGAAAGCACAGGCAACGAAAGAAAAAATCGTGTGGACTAAGGCCATGGAGGAAGGGTTTGATGAACTAAAAAAGGCCATTTGCACGGCACCAGTTTTAGGGATTCCCAATTATGCAGAGGAATTCTACCTGTTTTCACACACAGATGGTACTGTTATGACAGCAGTCCTTACACAGAAAACCACATTGGGGTACAAGCCCCTGGCATACTACAGTGGGATTTTAGACCCAGTAATGAGAGGTCATTTCCCGTGCCAACAAAGTTTGGTTCCTGCCGCTTTCGCCATAGAGAAAGCTACAACCATTGTAATGGGGGGGCCCAATGACGTTATTCGTTCAGCACGCATTATTTGCCATTTTAGAGAAACCAAAAGGTACATTGACATCACAAAGAGCTTCTGCCTATGAAGTGATCATATAAAATCCAGCAATTAAAATAGTTCAATGAGGAATAGTGAACCCAGCTATGTTTATAGCAGAGCCAGTTACTGAAGGAGTGTCAATACATGATTGCGGTAACTATGAAGAATTCTATCATGAGATCCCCAGAGTCAAAGAAAATGCATTGGCAGAAGGAGAAATTGTCTTCATTGACGGTTCTTCTAGGATCGATCAAAATGATAGACAAAGATATACAGGTGCCGCTGTGGTGAAGCACAAAGCAAATGGGGAATTACGAGTACTTATTAGTGCACGTTTAACCTCTCATTGTTCAGCACAGGCTGCAGAATTATTGCCGTTGATGCTCGTGCTTGAGAATCATGCAGACCAGGAAGTAACGGTGTACAGTGACTCTGCCTATGTGATGTCGACAGTGCATGCAGGCTTAGCATGCTGGAAAAGGAGGGGCTACCTCTGAGTGGATGGCACGCCAGTACAGCACTCCGCCTTATTGGACAGGCTGATTAAGGCACTACAACTCCCAGTGGGCATAGCAGTCGTGAAATGCGCAGCCCACACAAAAGGGACAGATTTTGTCTCACGTGGAAATCAAGCAGCAGATAACGAAGTCAAGCATGTGGCAACTGAAGATGAAATAATGATGGATGTAAGAATGACTGATATGTAGGAGAAAAGGATTGTTGTGAGGAGTGACCCGGAAGGCTACAGTTACATGTCAAATATACAGTTAAGGGAGCTCTAAGGGGAGGCACCACAGGAAGAAAGGAACCTTTGGAAGTGAAGAGGGTGTTCTTTAAACCCCTCTGAGGCTTTATGGTGACAGGACAGCACTGGTAAACCAGTAATGCCTATAGCCCTACTGAAAATAGCAGTGGAACAGTTACACTATCCAGCACATGTAACAAGAAAGAATCTAGCAGCAACCATTGCCGAAGACTGATTTGTACCAAACTTAGCAGAGCATTTTGCATTTTTTATGATAAATTGCATAGTGTGTCAGAAATGTACAGCTGGGCATACAGTACGTGTGATCAGAGGCGTCATCCCCAGGCCTAATGGTCCTTTTGAGCACTTGCACAACGACTATGTCGATATGATTCAAGCATGTAATGGGTACAAGTATCTAATTGTTGTGGTGTGTCCATTCTCTAGACGGATAGAAGCAGGTCCATGTACACACCCAGATTCTACCTATGTTGCCAAATTATTGGTGAGGGAAGTGTTTCCCAGATGGGGAGTTTGTGAAGTGATGAGGTCAGATAATGGTCCTCATTTTGTTAACACAGTATTTGAACAGATCAGCTGTTGCTTGGTATAAAACACAAGTTTTCATTGGCCTATCATCTGCAAGGGAATGGCATATGGGAGAGGCTCAATGGCTTGTTAAAGGAAAGGATAGCCAAGTTAAAGCTTACTCTCAAGAAAGGATGGTTGCGCTGCTTGTCACTGGCATTGTATGCACTCAGAAACCAGCCTGGTTCTGACCACATCTTACGCCACATGAAATTGTGACGGGCAGAAGAATGCGGACGCCGTTAATGACTCGAACTAGAACTAGATGTGATGCTCAGCTAACAGGAGAAGTGCTAGGATTGGAAATGCAAAACTACCTGAATTGAATGACCTCCATTTTTTCTGTAATTTCAGGACAGCTGCAGAGACGAGGAGGGTGTAGGGCAGTACAGAACACAGAAGGGGATACTACAACAGACAAGGTTATGGAGTTACGTGTACCTCAACTATACCCTTGGGATACCATCGTAGTTCAGAATCACACAAGGAAAAGGTGGGACGAGCCAAGTTTCCATGGCCCTTTTATTGTGAAAGACATAACACCATCTGTAGTCAAGTTACAGGGAAGAAGAGCTTGGATCTTCATTAGTGACATCAAGCCATATATTGGAGAGACCCTTCTGTCCGCACCCCAACCTGGAGAGACTACAGTCATTGGGGAAGAACCACAGCACGTGCAGACGAGATCTATAACGAGGAAGAAGGATGCATGACCAATCAAGGGAAAAAAGCAAGGAACATTTGTGATGAGGTTGTGGCCCAGTTATAAGACATTTCCTTTGAGCAAAATAAAGGAAAAGGTACACAAATACGAGAAATAAGAGAATTGCATTCATTCGAGTAACAAGTAGCTTGTTGACCTTGGACTGAGGCACAGTGAAGCCTTTATAAGAAAAGATATGCCGATCGAGGATGTATAAATTGGAAGAGAATACAGTATCCTGAGTCATTTCATACAGAGTCCTTGTTTGGACTTACTTATGGTGTCACACAATAGTGACCTCATCAGGAACATATTGACCTATTTCAAATTGGTAATGAGGTCCTATCCGTCATTGGTAGGGAGACTTGCAAGCATAACAGAGTTTTTGCAAGATCCTGATAACGAAAAAATAGTAAGACGACTGCTCACAGTGATCGCAGAACAGTTTCTTTTACTTCCAGAGTACAGCGAGGACAAGACAAATGTCCCTATCACCAGAGACTCATAGACTGGCAAATGCAGTGTTTTTTCATTTAATTGAAGACTTTTCAGACCTTGTTGGGAGACATGCTAATGTTGAAGTGCTCACATTTATCCGTGATCCAGCCAACACTACAAACTTAAGTATGCTTCTACATAGCATAATAATACAGGTTGCACTTTCTTCTCATCAAAATCACAGAAGAGTGTAGAGACTTTCATTCGAGGGATAGATCATTGAAGTGTTGACAAGAAATACACTTTTTGCTGACAGGGTAGCAACATGTCATCTGGAGTGAAGCAGATTCGAGGTATGGTACTGGGAACTAGTCTATATGGAACACGTAGTCTAGACTTGCCGAGGTCCTTGTTCAGTGTTGGAACATTATATTGCACAACAGAACTGTTTCCAGCGATAAGAGACAGTCCATTATCCAGAGTCAGAGGATAACTGGTCCAGAACTATTGATCCGTGAAGCAGAGACAGCAGAACACAGAAAAAAGTGATAATAATGAAAATGTATTAAAGAACCAGTTTTTGCTTCCTTAGATGATTGAGATGGGAAGTCAAAGCAGCAGCATTGTCCTTCCTCAGGAGGAGAGACATTTATATTGCCCAAGAAACAAATGCTGTAAAATGACATACAAATGCATTATCTATGCATGCATTATATTCATAATCATATTGCTGTCATTAACGGATTGCAGAAACTTTGCGCCAATGCAATGGCAAAGTTTCACGGTATTAGCACTAGGGCAAAGTGTGCCCTATTATTAAAAACACTGGCACACACTAGAAAACTACTGCACCATGACAAGTGCAGTTTGACATATTAAAACCACCAGTGCAAAAATTGCCCTAGTGCAAAAAAAATTACTTTCTACTGCATTTTTGCAGCAGGGCAAAGTTTGCCCTAGTGCTAATATGGAATGGTATTAGCATTAGGGCAAACTTTGCCCTGATGCAAAAATTCATAAAAAATCTATCTTTTTTTGCACTAGGTCAATTTTTGCCATAGTGTTTTTAATATGTCAAACTGCAGTTGTCATGGTGCAATAGTTTTCTAATGTGTCCCAGTGTATTTAAAAATAGGGCAAACTTTGTCCTTGTGCTAATATCGTGCAACTTTGCACTTGCACTGGTGCAAAGTTTCTGTAATATGGCCCCAGAACTGCGTTTTTTATAGGTGCACAAAGTTTTGTTCCTGTGCACCCACCTGAGGATGTATGCATGATACCTACAAGAGCGCCCAGACCTTATATAGTCATTCCTGTTCCAAGAAAGAATGATAGAGTGACTGAGCTTGAAATGGATGTGGTAAGTAATGACACACACACAACTCTTGTTTTAGCAAATGAGTTGAAACGCCAGAGACAGGGTAGGCAAAGTAAACCAGACAAGGGATTGATGAAAGTTACACCTACACAGATCATGAGTACAAACACACCTGGTCTAGTGTCAATGATTTCAGAATCACATTCCAGAGAATGGGGGAAGTTTGGACAAACAACGATGAGAGGTTTCACACCAAGAGAAGTTGAGAGACAAATGGAGAAAGCTGAACTTTTAAGGAGACAAAAGGCTTTAAGGAATAAGCAAATAGAGACAACACCTTCAAGCACACATGATCCTCTGAGACACGATATCAGGGCAGGGCCTGGAGGGAAGACACGGACAGAAATTATAAGAGAAATGTTCATGCCTAATTGGTATATTGAAAGGATGAAGCGTGTTGTACTTTCTCCTACTTGAACAGTGTAATGGAACGTTCCGCTCGTATAGCTGCACGTTATAATGCCCAATCTATATCGGGCAAGGGCAAGATATCAAGGGGCGGAATGGCGATCACGCATGGGCATTGTGACCGTAAGACTCTTACCACTGCTACGTGCAAGGGAATTCGATCGCGGGTCTTCACGACTGGGTGAGCAAGACTAATTGAGCATTGGAGGTTGCCATGGAAATTGGCTACCTCAGTACGTTCACGTTGCATGTCACACTTTACTTCTCGGTCACGTGACAATGCCGTCCAATAAGAGCATGGCTATTCTGGTGCTCAGTGCTTCTGATTTTGAATCTACAGAAGGGCTTTGTTCCTGTTGCTTTTGGTATTTGGATTTCTCTGTTGCAGATCTTTTGTTATTCCATGGACTGCCTTGTTCTGCTCCTTTTCATTGTTTCCTGTTGCCGAATTCGGACCGCTTTGGACATTCTTCTGCTTTTTTGAATTTGATCCTGTTTGCTGCTTTGGTTTCGATTTGGATTGTTTCACAGACTCTGCCTGGATTTTGTCTTGTCATTGGAATTGCTTGTCTGTGAACTGACTGGAACTCTGATTGGATTGTCTGGATTTTGTTTGGATTTGGTCACCTGGATTGTTTCTGTTAATGGTTTATGATGGCTCAGTAACTTGCACACAGTGGGCTTCATTACGATTTTGGCAGTAGCCATGTCGCTATTGGCGGCATGGCTGCGCCAAAATCAGGTCCGGGTCCGGGTTCCCAGAATGGGGAATTACCGGGCCATTCTGAGTTTGGAGGGACCGGTAATTCCTCCCTCCAGGAATCCGGGTCCGGACCTTCCCCATTCCCATCTCAGCCTCATAGGGCTGAATGGGAATGGGGGAGGGAGCAAACAACGGGGCGATTATGAGCGGCCTGTTGTTTGCTCCCTCTTCCCCTCGCGGGACCCGGTAAGCACGCCTGGTTTGACCAGGCGTTACTTACCGGGTCCCGCGAGGGGAGCTTGTAATGAGGCAGAACAGGTTTAACGGGTCTGCCTCCTTTAGCGGGTCCCGTTAACCCGTTAACCCGTTCCGCCTCACTTGTAATGAGGCCCAGTGACTTGAGACTTATTGTAGTGTGCTGGGTTCTAGGCGTCCGCATGCCGGCGTGTCCGGTGACCCCCACTGGAACTAGAGACTGGGTCACCTTGGTTTAGGCATCCTTGTGCCGTCGGGATAGCCTTTTTATTCTGAGCTGCCATAAACTGTTTCCTTGTGGATTATGTCTGTCCTGTGGTAAATCCTGTCCGCTATTGTTCAATTATTCCTTGTTCTTTTCATCTAGGTATTGACGGGTCCTGCTTTATTTTGCAGGAACGCTGATTACATCACAACATTGCTCCTCCTGGGTTACCTACTTTCTGAAATACTAGTTTCTTTTCTTACTAGTAAGTCAACTCATTTATTGCATTGTATTGTTCTGCTTCATGCCAACTAGGTATTTATTGCTTGATCTTCCTTGTTGTAGTATACGGCTGACCATTCACCGCTGTCCTATTCAAGTTTGACATCGGGTGGAATCCAGGAAGACTACTCCGACCTACAGCTGGTGTTCCTTTCTTCCTGCTAATTTACTCCTCTGTGTGTTTTACCACTCAGAAGGGTACATTGGTCAGAAGAACTCGTTGACTACTCTACGTGAGCCACTTCAGTGTTGACGGGTTATGACATAATCAGAAGCCAACATGGAACCCAGCGATGCTCTGTCTCGTATCATGCAACTTGTTGCGGATTTGCATAATGAGATGCAGGCTGCTCATGCCGCCACGGAACAACGTATGGCTGAGTTGCAAGCAGCTATTTCCCCTTCTGGCGTCAATGCTCCCTCTCCTACGGGGGCTTCCGCTTCGGGGTCCGCTACTCCTAGTCAAGGTCAGGGTCCAGTTTATATGGCCACCCAGTCCCCTTTAGCTCCTTCGGAGCGCTTTCATGGTGATCCTAAAGTATTTTGGACCTTCTTGAACCAATGTCGTCTTCATTTTCTGTGTCGTCCTAGTTCCTTTTCAGATGCCACCACTAAGGCTGCTTTTGTTCTGTCCCATCTTGGTGGTACCGCAGCTGCTTGAGCTAATCCTTTATTGGAAGAAGGAAGTCCACTGCTTTTTGATTGCGATGCGCTGATCGAGGCCATGAGCAAAATTTTCGCCTCCAGGTATAAGACACAGTCTACAGATCTTGAGTTGCTGAATCTGCACCAAGGTGATTCCACCTTGTTTTCAGATGTGGCCAAGTTTAACCAACTAGTAGCCGCTCGGACTCCCTCGGATACCTTGGCTACGGTACCAGTGGTTCCTACTGGGTTTTCTGAACTTCTTGACCTTGATTTGCAGATTGATGCCCGCAGGGCAGAAAGGAAAGGGGAAAGCTGAACTCAAATACTGGTTCCATTGGTTCCAGCAGCAACTAGCTCTGGGGCTCCTGAACCTACGCAGATAGGAGCTGTTCGTGGTCCTTTGACTGCTACTGAAAGAGAATTTCGCAGATCCTCTGGTTTATGTTTCTATTGTGGTTCACCTGATCATTTGTTATGGACTTTCCCAAAGAAACCTAAGAAACAGGGAAACGCGAGGGCTCGGCAATGAAAGGAATCCAAATTCCGAGTCACCAGTCCATGGATCCCATGGCTTCCACCTTTACGATTCCTGTTCAACTCTCACTCTCTAGTAAACCTCCTTGGGCTGTCACGGCGGTTATAGATTCAGGTGCCACAGGCAACTACATGGACGTTCAATACGCACATGAGTTAGGCATACCTGTAGTCACTAAAGAACAACCCGAAGAGGTTAATGCAGTGGATGGCACAACTTTGATTTCTAGTCTGATCACGGAAAACACTGTTGGATTGAGGATGGTCATTGATGATCTCCATAGTGAGACCATTCACTTCAATCTCATTGCAGCCCACAGTATAAACTCATTCTTGGTTTGTCTTGGCTAACACTGCATAATCCCGGAATTGAGTGGCATAATGATAGTGTGGATTTCAGTTCCATTTATTGTGGGACTAAGTGTCTGGAGATTGACTATGATACCACCACTCCTTGCTATCCCTTAATGGGCGCAGCTCCTACTGTTGGGTCGGTTATAGATACGTCCTTGCCTCAGGAATACCTTGGATATAAGGACGTCTTTGATGTCAAGTGTGCTGAAACCCTACCACCACACCGACCATATGATTGCCCAGTAGATATTCTTTGTGGGGCCGTTATACCTTCTGGTCGAGTATATTCCCTCACAGTTAAGGAGGTTGCTGTGTTGAAGGAATACATTGATAAGTCATTGAGTATTGGTTTCATTCGACCCTCACGTTCACCTACGGCGTCTCCCCTATCTTTTTTGCCTAAGAAAGAGGGAGATCTCCGACCTTGCATAGATTATCGTGCACTAAATGCGGACACGATATGCAACCAGTACCCTATTCCGTTGATTTGCGTATTACTGGATCAATTGGGAACGGCAGTCATTTTTACTAAACTCGATTTGAGGGGTGCTTACAATCGTATCCGCATACGCCATGATGATGAAAGATCGCGTTTAAAACATGGTATGGTCTATATGAGTACTGTGTTATGCCTTTTGGACTATGCAACGGCCCTGCTACCTTTCAGCATTTTATGAACTTTCATGATATGCTGGATAGTTATCCGTTTTTGGTTATCTAACTTGATGACATTTTGTTCTACTCACCTTCCTTGGAGACCCATATTAAACATGTCTCTTCTGTGTTACGTTTACGGGACAATCATTTGTACGCCAAGCTGGAAAAATTTCTGTTTCATGTTACCAGTGTGGAATTCTTGGGCTATGAGATTACCAATAAGGGTGTCTGCATGAGCTCATCAAAGGTCAAAGCAGTATTGGATTGGCCTATCCCGAAGGATGTTAAGTCTTTGCAATCATTTTTGGGATTCTCCAATTTTTACAGGAGATTCATACAGGATTTTTCCAGAATTGTGGCGCCACTTACGGCTTTGACAAGTAGTAAGGTGAGATATACCTGGGACTCAAAGGCACAGTCAGCCTTTGTTACTCTGAAAAATGCCTTCACGTCAGCACCAGTCCTCCAAACCCTGATCCGGCATTTCTGTTCATTGCGGAGGCCGATGCTTCAGATGTGGCTTTGGGGGCAGCACTGTCACAAGTATGTATGGACACTAAAGAATTACATCCAGTAGCATTTCTTTCATGAAAGATGTCCTCATACAAAAGGAATTATATCATCACTGAAAAGGAACTCTTAGCTGTTCGAGACACATTTCTAGTTTGGCGTCACCATCTTTTGGGTACTGTACAGCTGGTCCAAGTCTACACAGACGATAGGAATCTTTTGACCTTGCAATCCATCAAATGTTCTACGTCTTGACATACTCGATGGTACACATTTTTTTCCATGTTTAACTTTACTATCACTTACCGTCCGGGGGCCCTTCATTCAAAAGCAGATGCTTTGTCTCATTTGGATGGTGCTAAGGTGTCACGTTCAACTGATGGCAATTCCATTCTTCCCACCCAAGTAGTATGTGCTTTTGTATTACAGCAGACCATTAAGTCTAACATTCAGGATTGGGTTTGTTCTAATCCGACAGAACTTTCCGAATATAACATGGATGGGGTTCAGGAACTACCGTACATTCAAGATAGGATCTACATACCGGATGAGGTCAACCGGACAAAGGCAATTCAATGGTGTCATGACCCTAAAATAGCGGCTCATCCCGGTCAAAGAAAGACCTTGGATCTGCTTAAACATTGGTGCTGGTGGCCTTCTATCTCCCATGATGTTTCCAAGTATATCACATCCTGTGCCATTTGTGCCCAAAGTAAAGGTCTCACATGAAGCCAGTAGTGTTGCTTCGCCGGCTGCCTGTTCCTCACCACCCATGGACCATGTTATCTATGGATTTCATTGTCGAGCTCCCTGTCATCCGAGGTTATGATACCATATGGGTGGTCGTAGATTATTTCTCGAAAAAATGGCCTTGTTGGTTCCCTGCCGGGGTTTGCTGTTGGCACCATTGTTGGCGGACTTGTTCTTAAGGAATGTGTTTAGGTTCTTCGGTTTGCCAGAAATTATCATATCAGACCGAGGTAGCCAATTCACTTCTCATTTTTGGCGCTCATTGACTGGGTCCTTGAGGATAGAGGATCGGTATTCTAGTTTTTATCATCCACAAACGGATGGTCAGACGGAGCGCATCAATGCTACTTTGGAGCAGTTTCTGCGATGTTTAATTCTCCAACCTCAGGAAACTTGGTTGTCCGCCTTGGTTATGGCACAATTTGCGTACAACAATTCATTCCACAGTTCTACAGGGGTGTCTCTTTATTTGCCATCGGTGGGTGTCATCCCCGATCTCTTCCCATTCCATTGGGGGCTTCGTCCTTCAATCCTGCTGTTGCTGCATGTGTTCAGGATCTCAATCAATTACGTGCTAATGTACATGAGCAGTTGCTAGCCGCACAAGTCAATATGAAACGGCAGGCGACACCCGACACATTCCTGCTCTGGAGTACAAGGTTGGGATGAAAGTGTGGTTGTCCACAAGAAACCTACGGATTCCTGGGCGTAGAGCTTCGATATCTCGTTTTCAGGGTCCTTTTCGGATTATTAGAGTGTTGAACCCTGTGGCAGTGCTTTTGGAACTACCCGTTCGCTGGAAGGTCCATCCTGTCTTCCATGTTTCTTTAGCCAAACCTTTTCATCCTGCCATGAGAATCACTGATTCCACTGCCCCATTGTTAGTTCAGGGTTCAGACGAATATGAGGTGCATCGCATCCTTGACATTAAGTCTGCAGGGGGTCACGATTATATTTAGTGGATTGGAAAGGTTATGGTTGTAAAGACTGGGAGTGTCTGTACTTCTGCTCTCTATATGGCAGAGGAGAGGCACAGAGGACCCCAGCCAAGATTCTCTATACGGAAGCGCTGGTCAAGCAATCAAGGCCTAGCTTCTCAGGAGGTGATGCAGGCTGGTTCTTAAGTACAGTGTAGTCCCCAAGCCCCAAACAAAGGAATGTCCACACACTGTATTAGTTAAAACACAGTCTTTATATAATTAATGTTCAAGGTTATGTACACTATCACAATAACTCACTTTGTGCTCAGTGAATCGACAATGGCAAATATACAGTTCTAAAGTGGTACCACGGATCCTCGAGATCCCATGAGGAAAAAGGGTTGAACGATGACGGTGATGTGGCAGCTTCGTTCCTTGCGGTGCTCGTCGACGACGGAGCGTTGGCGTCCTGCAAGGAAGAGGCGTGCAGGTCACCTCGATGACGATAGTTCAGGACCGCTAAGAGATTGTGGAGAACTGTGGCCCAGCACATGCTCCTCGGCGCGTCAGCCTCGATTTTCTCTGGCGGGACAAAGCGGTTGACGGTGCAGGTGAGAGCGTCCTTGGGTCAAATGTTACTTAGGCAAAGGCAGCACGGCAGCTCCGGTCGGCGACGGCGTTCGTCGACGGTGATGGACAACAGTGTCCGGGTGCTTCTCCTTGCGATTCCACAGTGGTCCCCGTCTCCGGTCGGCAGCCTATCATAGGTCTGTCTACCAGGGAGCTTTGGCAAAGATCAGCTGGTGCACAATGGTCTCTCATAGCTCAGGAAGAGGGCACCTAACCAGGTCCTCTATGGATCAGTCCTTGGAGGCACAACAGCTTTCAGATCGCCGAAGTAGAAGAGTAGCAAGACTTCTCTTCCAGCAGGGCTTCAAGGTTAAGCTTCAGTTTCCACTCCAGTTTCTCTTCAGCTTCTGAACACACATTCTAGCAGTGAGTGGCCCCCAGATATACTACTTGATATCCCATGCATTCTGCTGGGTCACACTCAGGCAACCAATCTGTCAGAAGGGCATTCATGCAGGCAGGCAGCCAATCAGGGGCATAGTGCATCCAGGCCATTCACTTCTCTCCAGACACTCACAACAAGTTATGTGTATTGGGACAAGTACCCAGCCATTCAACACTCCACACTGCATTCATACCATTTTCGGGCAGGGCTGTCTCAGTCATTGTGTCAAACACCAGAAACTAGACATCCACAACAAGAAGTGCATATTGGTCGCACACTCCATTCACCCAGGTCCCACCCACAGGGTGTACCCACAACATACAGTCACTGGGAAGGCTCCAGCCAGTCTGGCCTGGACTTCACAACAACACCATATATGGAACTTCCACCCAACAGCCAGTCAGGGAGAAGGGACAGAGGATTCCCAGGATTTTGGGAAAACAAGGTAACAGGCAATACAAAGCAAGAGGCCACAGGGGCCATCTTGTTTCCTATCAGGAATCATCTAATTCCAATGGCAGGGCCTGTGTATCCCAAAATGGAGGATACTCAGAGCACCTGTCAAATGCATCATGGAGCTGCCACCAGCCCATACCCAGTTCTGTGGGCCACACACATACACTAGGGCAGAGGTCTTCAAAATCCAGGGGGGCGCGGCCGCATCCCAGGGGGGGCGCGAGAGCCAAGCATAAAATGTAAAAGAAAAATGTTTTTATTTTTAATTTTTTTTTAGATTGGAGGAAATGGGAAGGGCCAGCTCACATGGTCAGACTGGACCATACAACGGCCTTGGGCACTAATGAAAAAGTGGCCCGCAGTTGCAAATGGATATTCAGTCTTTTAGTCAAAGACTGTTTGAATAGTACCCAAGGGGTTGTTTTTTTGTTCAAATGTAAACAAATTGTGATATTTAAAGAATATTTATTCAACAACAATGGTTAAAACTACTAGCTGCATAGTAAAGTACCTCCTCAAACTGGCCCACATTGGCCAAAAAAGTGGGCCATTTTGACTGGCCTACACTAGAATTTTGCATTTTTGGTACGGTCATCGCCTAATTGCCCTATAGGCCAGTCCAAGCCTGCCGGCTCATCCATAATGGGTGAGGGGGTGTCCATCCACTGGCCACCTCACCCATTATGTAGGAGCCGAGGAGCCAGCCCAGTAAAACACTGAGCACTCCCTCAGCTGCTTTTTCCAGCTGAGGGAGTGCTCCTGGGCTGGCTGAACTGTCAAAGGGAAACACCCGCACATGATCACTGAGCCATGCAACGCTGGGGGTGTTTTGCTTCGCCAGCCTTGCAAAGCTCATTGGAAATGCTGGCTGGGGCACTGCATGTATGTATGTGCGAGGTGGTGCTCCTGCGCCTCGTCGCACATACAGGCAGAGCAACCTGGAGCGGGGCATTTTAGCAACCACGCACAGGCCCCTGCATAAGGTATGTTTATGGCATTTTTCTTTATTTAAATATGTCTATGGATGTGGGTATGCTTGTGTTATGGGACTGTGGTGGGAGCAGGATGGGCGGCAGCATTGGGATAGTGGTGGGAGTAGGGTGGGGAGAGCCCAGGGTCTGTACTGGGAGGAGGGTGTGGTGACGGCACGCAAAAGTTCATAGCGATTTCTACATACTGTCCATCTGGCACTTTTGGGGGGCCCTGCCTGCCAAACTTTGCTCATGGGGGGCCCAGGCCAAAAAAGTTTGAAGACCACTGCACTAGGGGCACAGGTTTGCACCCCCACCCATGGGTGCCATAAGGGTATCCCATGGGTCTGTACACCAAGGCCCTCATTACAACACCGGCGCTAAACCATGGCGTTATTAGCACCATGGTTGCTGCCGGTATTGTAACGAGTCCGCCATGGTGAAATGGGGAAGTACCACCGCATTCCAAGGTTGGCGGGGCGGTATTTCCCCATTTCACCATGGCCCTTCCCCATTCCCATTTTTGCCCCATAGGGTATAATGGGAATGGGGAAGGCGGTAATTACGGTACCGCAAATTGCGGTACCATAATTAGCACCAAGGTCCCTTTGCGGGTCCATTCCTTAACGGCTGGTAAAACCAGCCGTTATGGTGGGAACCCGCAAAGGGAGCTCGTAATCAGGCGCTAAGGGATTACCGCTACCGGTACCCTTACCGGTACCCTTACCGGTACCGGTAATCCCTTAGCGCCAGGGTCGTAATGAGGCCCCAAACCAAGAACAGGAAGAGCTGCACTGCCAGGACTCCAACATGGACTCCTGGGCAGGAAACAATCCAGAACACAAATTAAAAAAGGACTACAGGACAAGGACAGGGAGGCCCTGTCCCTCCAATGCATTTCCAGCATCACAGTGGCCCCACCCCAGACTGAGGTTAGGGTGCCTAATCTCCCACGAGATAGACACCCTCATCCGGATGGTCAACATACCTTCTGGAAAGGCCATCTGCATTATCGTGACTCTTCCCCGGTCTATGCTCTATGGTGAAGTCTAGCCCTTGCAGGCTAATGGACCCCCTGAGCAATTTCGTGTTATCACCCTTCATCTGCATAAGCCACTTCAGGGGCTTATGATCTATTTGGACCTTGAAGGTGGACCCTGTAAGGTAGGGGCTAAAATGCCTAAGGCTCCAAACTATACTAAAACATTCCTTTTCAACAGTAACCCACCTAGGTTCTCTACACTTGAGTTTTCTACTGATGAATATGATAGGATGTTCCCTCCCTTTGTCATCTAACTGGGACAAGACAGCTCCAATTCCGGTGTTGCAGGCATCCGTCTGGACGATGAAGGGTTTGCTGTAGTCAGGTGCACACAACACAGGTGCCCTACACAGACTTTCTTTCAAGCCATCAAAGGCCCTCTGACAGTCTACAGTACAATTAACCTTCATAGACTATTTGGGTGAAGTCAGAACTGTCAGTGGTGCAGCTATGTTTCCATAGTCTGCCATGAAATTGTGATAATACCCAGTGAGGCCCAAAAAGGCTCTCACAGGGGTTTGAGTAGTGCGAGTCTCCCAGTCATGTACATCCTCTACTTTACTGGGGAGAGGTTGGATGGATTTGACCCCCTCCTACCTCATGACCAAGATATGTGACTTTCCCCTGAGCTATCTGGCACTTGGTGGCTTTGATAGTGACGTTAGTCCTTTTCAAGGCCTGCAACACCTTATCCAGATGTATCAAATGCTCTTCCCAGGTGGAACTGTAGACGGCAATGTCGTCTAAGTAGGCCACACAGAAGGCCTCCAGCCCACTGAGCGCATGATTAACCAATCTCTGGAAGGTGGCAGGGGCATTCTTCAACCCAAAAGGCATGATCCTAAACTGGGAGAGTCCCTCAGGTGTTGAGAACTCTGTCTTCTCCTTGGCATGGTCCGTCAGAGCTATTTGCCAATAGCCTGAGGTTAGGTAAAAGGTGCTCACAAATTTGGCAGCCCCTATGGTGTCCACAAGCCCATCAGCCCTGGGCAATGGGTGTGCATCAGTTTTGGTGACGTCATTGACTCCTCGGTAGTCCACACAGAGCCTCCAATCCTTGGTACCTGCCTGGTAACTTGACTTGGGGGCAAGGACCATGGGACTGGACCAGGGACTGGTTGAGGGTTCAACAACACCCAGATCCAACATCTTGACGACCTCAGCCTGGATGTGGTTCTTAATGGTATCTGACACATGGTAGCACCTGCTTTTGACAGGCACACTGTCACCAGTGTCAATTTTGTGCCTACACCATGGTGTAAGGCCTGGTGTCAGTGAAAACAGAGAGGCATACTGCTGGAGAAAAGCCCTGCAGGCCCTCTGCTGCTCTGTCGTCAGATCTGGAGAGAAATGTACTCCCTACACTGAGCCATCCTGAGGGTTTCTATGCTATGTCACTCGCATCCTTTTCTTGCTCAGAAGCTAGCAGGAGACATGAGACCTCCGCTCCCCTTCCCACGCCGCCAACAACGCATGTCCTACCATCCTGTGTTCCCACAGGTGTCCCAACAAAAATGGTACCTCACATGTGTGGGTGCACCTACCTGGGTGCAAAGGGAAAAGGCTAACCCACTGGTAACCTCAAGCCTTTCAGCAGAGCATATTTTGCTCATGTGGACAACATACAGAGTTGGGCCTGGGGTGTCGAAGCCACCAAGGAAAACAGGGAACCCCATGCATTTCCAAAAAGAGGACACCCGTGGAAATCCACAGAGGTCTGACTTGCGCAAATCGCCCCAGAATGGTGCGAAAAAACTACAATTTTCAGACATGCCCCTCTTGCCACCCACCGAAACACGCCGCCAACACCAGATGTCCTACCTTCCCGCGTTCACACAGGTGTCCCGATGTAAACGGTACCTCACATGTGTGGGTGCACCTATCTGGGCGTAAAGGGAAAAGGCTAAACCACTGGTAACCCCCAAAGGGTTTGGGGAGACAACCTACAGATTTGGGCTTAGTGTGTCAAAGCCACGAAGGAAAACAGGGTACCTCATGCATTTCCGAAAAGAAGACACCCGTGGGAATCCACGGAGGTCTGACTTGATTGAATCGACCCAGAATTTATTACCCACAATCCCAGACAAATTGAAAATTGTGTTTTTTCCACTAAATTTCAGACTTTGTCAGGGATTATGGGTCATAAAATATGGAACGTTTTGCGCAAGTCAGACCTCTGTGGATTCCCACGGGTGTCTTCTTTTTGGAAATGCATAGGGTTCCCTGTTTTCCTTGGTGGCTTCGACACCCTAGGCCCAAATTTGTAGGTTGTCCACGTGAGCAAAATTCCTGAAAATCTGCTGTGTGAAAAGACTTGGAGTTACCAGTGTTTTAGGCTTTTCCCTTTTCACCCAGTTAGGTGCACCCACACATGTGAGGTACCGTTTTCATCGGGAAACCTGTGGGAATGCGGGAAGGTAGGCCATGTGTTGTTGGCTGCGTGTTTCGGTGGGTGAGCAGAGTGAAATGTGCGGAAATTGTGTTTTTTTCTGTCATTTTCCAGATTTCCCCCCAAACTATGGAATCTTATCTTTCCCTACATAGTTGTTGCCTGACCCGTGCAAATCACCTCTTCCTAAACTTGGAATAATGTCTACTTTTCAGAAATGTATGCCTTTCTGGCTTCCCATTCAGCTTTCCTACCCTTTTCTTCCATTCCGTCCACGCATGTCCTATTGGACAAAAAATGCCAAAATCGCCTACCTCTCACAAAATGGCCGATTAGCATAACAAAATATGTTATTTTGGTTTCTACTCAATCTGTTCTTGAAAGTCTGGAAAATGGCGAATCCAGCACAGCAAACCATTTGTTCCCAGCTCTTACAAGGAAAACACCACAGGCTTCTTTGTACAACATTTTATTGTCATTTTCTGAAAAAAAAACAAATGTTCACCTTTTTGGCTATTTTCTCTCACCCCCCTACAGCAAACTAGGATTCTTAGGTGGCGTTATGACCGCCTACCTGTGGGAAAAAAGGGGCCAACTTTGGCCGAGATATCTCATGTAACAAAGAAGTTACAAGGGATTGAATGGCGGCATACCGAAATCACCAAAAAAGGCCTTGGCACTGGGGGGAAATACCCATGACAGTTAAGGGTTTAAGACGGTAAAGCCCCAGAGGAGATATCATTTGTAAGGTAGCTCAGTTAGTTGATTCTCCAAATGCAGATTGTGCACAGGAATATGCAACACCTGTGTTCAGCACCTGGCTTAATCTTCTGGTGGGATAATAGGCAGAGTGAATGCATTCAGCTTCCGATGCAGCACAGCATTTTCCAGGTCAATTGGTTCAGAAAAAGTGGTGGAAAACACTATTACTGTCACTTTTTTCTAATTGGCCAGATTTTCGTGCATTTTCTGGGTGGAGTTGGGGAGCCGAGTGGACACACCAGGACGCCCTGTATTTCCCGCTCCACCAGACAAATGCTGCCTTACTGCCAGCATGGATTCTCATGCTGGAAATAAGGAAAGGGATTCCACTGGGATCTGCTTGGAAATGAAAATTGGTAAAAGCGGGCGGAGTCCAGAGGAAGTCATTGTCAATTCCGCCAGCAATCACTAATTGGGTGAGTTATTTACACTCTTCCAAAGTGGAAAAACAATGTGATTTCACCTGCCTTTTACGCTAAAATCTTCCATTTTGTGGCGGAAAAGTAAAAATGTGCGCCAATGGAAGTGGTCCACTCCATACAGTTTACTTTGCGCCTTGGTGCTTGGGGGTTTTCCATGATGCTACACATGTAATAAATAAATAAATACATTTAACATGACCCCAGATAAATGCCAATTTGTGATCAAAATGAGTGAGCATGGCATGTCGCTGGTAAGAGGGTGCCCTGTGCTTCTTGAGTGCATTGGCAAATGCCCTTAATTGCCATGTCGCGTTAAGCAGGTGCTGAAACCCATCAGTGTGGATTGCGCAATAATAAGTCGACGGAGGTATTTCAAATGGCCAATTTCGCTCTTTGGGTGACATTGTCAAAGTGGGTGAATGTTGCCCAGCATGTGCCACTTTCTCTGCGGAGTGAATTGTGCCCACCCGGAGTGAGAAGTGTGAGAAACCCACAAGGGCACTGTGCCCTGCTCTTTCTGTGTGTGTCTTCCCCACAGGGCGACAGATGCCGACTCAGACATGGGTAAGTCTCAGGTAGCAAGCCTGTACCCTAGTTGATGTGGCAAAGGATTCCAGACTTCTGAGGCTGATAACATTAGTAGCATTGAGTTACATGCCACCTGACAGGTATGTGTGATAAAGTTGCAAAGCAGAGCGGTTAGTGGGCTAAAGCAGGAGGCAATGTATGCCCACCCACAAAGGGTACGTACAACCAAAAGTAATAGGCCCCTCCCCCCATCATGGCTGTAGGGGCCAGGCTCCAAAACAGGGCAAGAATGCCCTCTAATCATCCATGCCCACGAGTAGAGTACTCCTCGGGCTACAGTAACCCTGTTGAGCAACCTCTGTGCTTTCCAGGTGATATTAACGCTATTTAAAGCCAGAAGTCTAAAAGGTAATCGCTTAATTGCAGCTGGAAATCAGCTCCTGGCGTGATAAAATGTCTTAACCAAGTGTGACATCATCCCCTTCCTTTATAAGCAATGTGTGTGCTCTCGTGTTTCGTCATCCATTGAATTACTGTTAGAAACAAAGGCAAGAGTTGTGTCTCTTGTGTAGGGATTAGGAAGGCAGTTGCCAGCCTCTGGCATAATATGCCCATGTTCTTCCAATATTGGCTAGCTGTTGCCCTCTTATGGCCAGGTAGAACCATCATGGCAGTGACTGGCAAATGCCTTTCCCCTGCAGACAGAAAAGCGGAAATAGGAGGCCAATTCAAGACACGGAACAAATAGAAGTTAAGACAGACTGCAGCTGCCTTTGCTGTGTTAGGGAGAATATGTTGAGTGTTCAAGCAAGGAGGTATGTATTAAGCAAGCAAGCAGTGAGACATGGGAGAGGCAAAGAAAGGCCAGAGGGGCTCTTTGAATAATGTAACAGGGCAGAGGACCCATGCTCTGATGTCCTAGTAACATATGAGAGAATCAAATAGATCAGGCTTTGCAGCAAATGTTAAACGAGAAAGATACAGAGTCCAGCTCTGCATTCAGAATAACAAAGGCAAAGAAAGGCTCTGAAGCCAGCATGAGATGGAATAAGAGGGACCAGACTCATCGTGAGAGGCTGGCTTGGCCCTCACAGGGGCCCTGGAGGGGCAGCCCACATAGCAGGCTGCCCCTCTGGCCACCCCCTGGGTCCACATACACCCCACCTACTAGGCATCCCCCGGGTCCGACACATCTGGCCGCGGACCTGGGGAGTGCTTATAAGGGGGTGGGCTTGTGATCGCTCAGCCTCCTTGTTTGCTGTACCCCCCCCGGCCCCCCGGAGGACAGTCAAAGCAGCAACATCACACACCTGGTCCCTCTACTTCCATAACAGGGCTTACTCAGAGGTACAAACAAGATTTCCTCTTTCTTTGAAACCCCCATCGTTCCATTCCAAGAGACACACACGTCTCCTTGCCCAACACAAAAAAGTAGCAACTTGCAGTTGGTAGAAAAGGCTTCAACTCCTTTATTTGGCAGGAGTCCACTTAGAGGTGATCTGCCTCTTAACGAGCTGGTGTCCTAGCTGTGGCCCACTGGAAGTAATTGTTATTTCCTCTCCCTTACCATGAGCTCATAGTCAGATGAAAAATCCAGAAATGCAACATACAAAAACATGTTCTTTGCTGCTGCATCCTTTAATTTTCTTCTGTTTTCTTTTCTTCTTTTCTCTTGTTTTATACAGTGATATTTGTAATTTAATACATACTGCTATTTTAATTCTAATTTTGTGAAAAGTCGAGTTCTTTACTAAAACACAATAAATAAATAAATAAATAAATAAAGCAAAGTCCCCAAGATGTCCCCTGTCCCCCCAGATCATTCCAGTACATCCAGATAGAAGATATGTATTTGCTTTTACTCTGGGAGGACGTTCATTTATATTCACACGAATTCCACAGGTTTACACTGAAAGTCTGAGTATTTACAGTAGAGCCTTAAAAGAACAACTAGATATGCTAGAACTACCAGCAGTTTGTGTTTTGTTACAATACATAGATGATTTATTGATAGCAGCAGACACAGAAGAAATTTGTAAAGAAAGTACAGTTGCACTATTAACACATTTAGCAGCAAACGGACACAAAGCTTCACTAAAGAAATTCCAGTATTGTCGAAAGGAAGTAACCTACTTGGGCTACCTCCTTTCCAAGAAAGTATAGAAAGCATCTCTGGTATGCCTAGTCCAAATACACAGAAAGAAGTCAAGGCTTTAATTGACATGGCTTCATATTGTAGGCAATGGATTGCCAATTTCTCTATGATTGTGAAACCAATAGTGGCATTGACAAGGAAAGATATTACCTTACCTTTGCCATGGAACATGGAATGTCAGTAAGCATTTCACCTGCTCAAAGCTGCATTATGTTCAGCTCCAGTTTTGGGCACACCAAATTATGATAAGAGTTTTAAGTTATTTGTGCATGAAAATGATGGATGTGCTTTGGCTGTTTTGACTCAGGAACCAGGAGAGAGAAATAGACCATGTGGCTACTTCTCTTCCACATTGGATCCTGTTGCATGCGCTTTGCATGCTGCTTGCAAGCTTTTGCTGCAGTTGCCGTGTCAGTAAAACAAACCGAGGGTATGGTTTTAAGTCACGCTTTAGCCATCATGGTGTCCCAAGCATTGGACCTTCTTTTAAACAGACCGCACATGCAACACCTTACATCGGCTAGATTAACAAGGCATGAAATAGTCTTGTTTGCAGCGCATATACAAATTATGAGGTGCTGCGCTTTGAATCCGGCCAAGTTAATGCCCCCTCCCAATGAAAAAAGGGGTGAAAAATAATTCCCCCATGATTGTTTAATGGTTACTGAGCAAGAGACAAAAGGAAGAATTGATCTAACTGATACCCCATAGAAAGAGCCAGATGGAGAACTGCTCTGCGACGGTTCTTGTTTTAAATTGCCCGATGGTACATCAACTGCTGCATATGCCATCACAACACTGAAAAATATTGTAGAAAGTAAAAGAATCCCATACAACTCAGCACAAGCTGCAGAGATAATAGCGTTAACCAGAGCATGTGAAATTTCTGCAAACCTTAATGTAAACATATATACTGACAGCCAGTATGCTTTTGGGGTGGTACACAATTTTGGTTGATTATGGGCTGAAAGGGGTTTCCTGACATTACACAGAACTAAAATCCAACATGGCACTTTGATAGTGAGACTGCTGTCTGCACTTGCGCTTCCCACACTATTAGCAATAAGGAAATGCGAAATAAATAAAAAAGTAACATGTAACATTGGAAAGGGAAACGCATTTGCAGACAAAATTGCAAAACAAACTGCCACTAATTTACACACAAAAATGTACGTTGAAAAAACAAAGGAAATACCCTGCATGATAGAAAATGGGATTTCCACAGTTAAGGAAATGCAAGCAAAAGCTACTGCAGATGAAATAAAAGCATGGTCTGAGGGTCCAGCAGAATTAGACGTTGAAGGTTGTTGGGTGAACAAAGAGAACAAAAGATGGATGTTGCCAAATTCCTATGTATCAGCGATGGTCACTATGGCCCACAATCCAAGACATATTTGTGCTAAGAAAATGATTCAACATCTAGACACAGTATGGCAGAATCCACACATTAGAAAAACTGCTGACAGATTGGTCCAAAATTGCATGACTTGTTTATAACATAACATTGGAAAAGGAACAGCGACACCAGTAGGAAATTTTGCCCCCCCATGCCATTTGAAGTCATCAATTTTGACTTCATAGAAATGGAAAGGTGCCAAAACTATAAGTATGTCCTAGTAGTGGTCTGCGCATTCAGCAAATGGGCAGAGGCCTATCCCCTGAAAGATTGTACAGCTATGTCCACAGCTGAAGTTATGCTAAAGGAATACCTTTCCCGTTTTGGCCTACCCCGAGTCATATGGTCAGATAACGGCCCGCACTTTATTGCTGCCGTGATATTACAAATTTGTGCAGGTCTCTAAATTGACAAACGATTCCATCCGGCCAGAAACCCGATGAGTGCCAGTTTGGTAGAACGCCAGAACGATATTTTGAAAAATAAGATCAGTAAAATCTGTGAGGGCAATAATTTGAAATGGCCCGATGCATTGCCGCTAGCTCTGTTGTGCATGCGAACCTCTGTACAAGCAAGGACTGGACTCTCCCGCTATGAAATAATCATGGGGAGACCAGCAAATGTTTGGAATGCTCTGCAGCCGAAACGTCTGAGAGACAAAGAACACCCTTTGCTTATTAATTACTGTAAACAGTTAAATCAATACTTGTGTTTAATTCATCAGCAGGTGCAGGAGGCTCTTCCTGTCACATATACCGGCCCAAGGCATTGTCTGCAGCCTGCCGACTGAACACTCATTAAAGATTTTGAGAGAAAATCTTTGCTCGCACCGCGATGGAAGTGGCCCTATCAGGTGCTCCTGGCGGCACAGACTGCAGTCTGAGTGGATGGCCGCAAGTCTTGGATCCACGCAAAGCACTCGAAAAGAATTCCGTTTCCTTTGAAAGAGCTCCCTGATCCTGACATTGAAAGAAATACAGCTGCACTTGATCACAAAGATAACATTGCTAGTTCTTTGCCAGAAGTGCTTCCTAAGCCAGAGAAAGGGCCTGGGGAGATTGCAACAAAGATCGAAAGGGCAAAGGTGCCTCAACCTTGTCCGACTACTGACATATCATCACTATTTGCATCGCAAGCTGGCACTGATCCTGCATCTGGAAATGAGAGTGCATTGTTCATCGATCGTACTGTACCTGGAGCCATAAGGTACAATCTACTTTCTCAAAATCGGAAGTGATCTACATGTTTGTTTTGCCTCTATTCCCAACATGGATGAAGTGGGAAACAGAGGCCTAGGGAAATGGAGCGTATGAGCTGTATCAAGCTACATCAAATTGAAAGCTCTGAAACGCGGTTTCCCGGTGCTACCTTTGAAAAGTGAAGGACCAGTGCGGACCTGTGCGAACAAGCGGGGGGCATATGGTACCGACACAATTGATGCTTGCTCCTGCCTTTTTGGAGCTCTGTGTGAAATCACATCAGCTTGCTGTCATTTATTAAGCAGGCTAGCCTGAACTGGCCTGAACGCTTTGCTGCTACTTGGACGCTTTGCTTTTAACGTGTGTTGCTGTGGAGAATGTTTCCACGACGAACATTAAAAACTTTTCCTGAGATAAGCATTTCAGACAATGCCTACACTCACTCCTGCTCCCTCCTGCACCAACGCTGATGATATTGTAGAAATAGAGACTAAGCCTGTTCCTAGAAAAACTTGGTTTGGAAAAAATATGATAATAATTATGATATCGCTTTGCATTCTGATTACACTGGTCCCAATATTCTGGTATCTGGAAACTGTGCATCCTTTGAATTTTCTTTTGCCTGCTACCAATTCTCCTACTACGAGCAGCGGAGTACATGTGCTCTCTTACACTCTCCCCTCACAAGAAGTGAAACATAGCAAAGGATATGATAATAACACCTTGCTATTGATTATGAATATGACACATGCTATCTTGAATAGGTCCAATTGTTGGGTCTGTTCCCATTTACGCCAGCATGGTGGAAAAGTAATGGGTTGGTATGTACATCCGTTGCCACTCAATAACGCATGTTATGCATCATTGAGAGCATTAATGTATGGAAAATGGAAGGACAGTGATACTGGTCAGTTGGATGGAACAAACATAAATGAGTTATTGAAAGAGTGGTATTGGAACTGGTGGGTTGTTCCATATTCAGAGGCGCAAGCAAAATAAACACAGTAACAAAGAATCCAGTAGATAGTCTCGTTGGACCTCACAAATCCCTAATCACTTTTAACATGGCTCCAATAGGGAATAAGGATGCTGTGCCTCCCTCCTATACTATTAATTACAGTGCACGTTCTGTCCCGTTTTGCTCATGGAAAAAGGGTTCCTATCCCGTGCGAACGTTTACTAGATGCATGAATACTGCAGTACTCGAAAAAGAAGAGGAACCATTATATATAGGAGGTTCTGTTTATTTTGTATGGTGAGATCAGGCCTATCCATGGTTACCTAGAACTTGGGAAGGGACCTGTTATTTGGGTATACTTTTCCCTGGTGTATTTCTCTCCAAAACGTCTGAAATATCAAAACTATCCAGATCTAGGCCACGGCGAGATGATACCGCAGGACTGATTGCAGGCGATATAGCAAAGTAATTTATACCATTTTGGGGACAAGCAAAAAATTCATGGAATATAAGGAAACTGTCCAGGATGTTAGAAAAAATGATAAATGAAACTACAGATATACTCTGTAATATGACACTGGAAGAGAAAGCAGTCAGATTAAGGACACTTCAGAATAGAATGGTCCTTGATATAATTTTGGCTGATCATGGAGGTGTGTGCAAAATTGTGGGGTCAGCGTGCTGCGTATTCGTAAGTGACTCCTCCCCCACGATATTCGAAGCAATCAAGAAATTGCATGTCCTGAGTTCTGATATTCATGTCCCCACAGGTGGTTGGAATCTGAATATAAGTTTATGGTTTTTGGAACGTCTGCGATCATGGGGATGGAAACTAAATGCAATTTTGATCACGATACTTGGAATTCTCATGTTCAGCTGTTGCTGCATGCAATGACGGCCAATCCTCTGCTCCCAAGTTGCAAATTAATGTGTACACGCAATCAGAATGAAACCTCCTCGCATATTAGGTGAAGGTGCCCAGCACGCAAATAAAACCATCAAAGAGTTCATTGCAATTAATATTTCTGATGATGATTACAGTAGTATGCATAGTTCAGAATTAGACACGTGGTCAGATGAAGATGCGATGTATGGATGATGCTCTTAGCTTACGGCCAAAAGGAGGGTTTGTTAGTCCAGAACCAATCGCATCATGTGACAAACATCGCAAACACCGAATCGCCAATGTAACCAAAGGGCGTACATTTTGTGAAATATCTGCCATTTGCTTTTTTCTTTCTGTCAAAATGCTTTGCAAAATGTATTCTATGCTTCTAGCTCAAACACGGTGCGAGGCCACGGCCTGTATGTTGAAAGACTAACACAGACAGGAATGTCAAATGATACATAAATACATTGTTTTCCTTCCTCACGAAGTACTTGGAGGCCAGCAGAAACTACATCTAATCAGCGGCCCAGGTGCCGGCCTGTCTTGCAAACTCTGTAACAAGAGGCAGTTAAAGCATAAATTATATTCTTTTAGCGGTACTCCTTTGCAGAGACTGGTATTTTCTGCCTCAGAACTCTCAGACCCTTGGTTCATGAGTAGAAACACATAGATAACGTGCTAAGGAATGTTTCTCTCCTACGAACATGATATCCTAGCTGAACTAAGAGCTTTATGTTCTCCATAACAAAAAGTTGTCTCTGCTACTGTTGCTAGAATAAGTATATTTAGACTGAATAGAGACTTGTCATAACGTGTCATAATTTTCATGATTGTCATTCACCGAACCCTAGACTAAAAGATACATTATGGGTGGTTTGATTTGCCTTCAAAGATTGCATGATATGTATATATATTGTTGCTTGAGCGTTGCTCGGTCTCTTGTGTCTCACGAGGTCTGGGTACACACGTTGCGAGACGTTAGACCCCAGTCGGCCGACTGAGCATACTTTGAAATAAACCAGACTTGTTTGGAAATCGAACCTCGTGTCTGCCGTGTCACTAGTATATGGTTATTGTGCCTTAGTTTCCAAATGCAGGGTTATGGCCTAGCACTTTGGCAATCTTATCCCTTTACCTTCCCCAGGTTGAGCAGACCCGGGTCAGTTCTTATGTGCTCATGCATTTTACTGTGAAACGCCAAGCTTTCGCGGGCTTCAGCATGCCTTGTGTGTGTACATCCAGGATGTGGGCCGGACTGTTTAGCTCCAATACACATCCTGGGTGCCAGAGAGTCTGGTGTGCTGGGAATGACTGGGACCACTGTGGTGCGTGATTGGTCCACGTCTGGTATGCCTGTATGTGAGCAGATCTCCCATTGGGTCCTCTTCATTTTGGCGCAAACGAGATTCTGGATAAGAGAAGGCTCCAAACACCCATATTAGGTCGATCTCTTGAGCTCTTACTGAAGCTAGGAGAGGATCCAAGTATCCTGAACCTAAAGCCGAGCTGAGGAACCGCTGGTAACCAACTGGAAGGTTTGTCACCCTGAGCCTGCTGTTGTCCTGCTGGACCCCTTTGCATCTGATTGAACCCGAAGGTCTGAAAAGCGCTTCGACCCATGTGAATAGTGGGACCAACTAATCATGGCACCTTCCTCGTAACCTTGCGCAGGACCTTTACTCTGAAACCGCCATTGTTTTGAGTGGACATTTGATACTTGGTATTTCTTAAACTCTGTGGTCACAGCACTCTCACACCAAATTTCGTATACTTGGCATTCCCAGGTCTTGAATAAAGAGAGAGCCCCCGAACCCGAGTGAACACGGTCAACGTGTCACCCAGCCGTGGTGACGAACTTTGCAGGTGCCTTGCTGCTGTGCCCCTCAGTTCCCTGAATCCTGCTACAGTGAACCTGGCCAGATCCCTTAATCAGGAGTGGAGTAATCGTCACTATCCTGCCAATTAATCATAGCTGTATCTCAGGCGCTGAAAGCCGCAGAGCCGCACCATTGCTGCATTTGAACCTGCAACCGAAGTGGATTCAACTGCGGAAGTTTGGTCCGGAGGGCACAGGGAGTCGGTGAGTACTTGAAACCCTTACCGGTGGCCCCTAACGCATCCATCCATATTTGAGCATGAGTGTCCCCTGAGGGCCGCTCACATTTCCACAGGTAGCTTGAGCTACCGCCCTATTCCCAGCTCCTGGAACCTGTTCTGCCCTTTTGGGGAAACCCTCCTGGAATAGTGGGAACCTATTCTTCATCGCCTCACCCACCTTCTTGAGCTGCTACAGCCCCTGCAAGAGACCCCGTTTTCGCTCCCCCTGCACCATTGCATGCACCAACACCTGAAAGTACGTTTGAGCGTTAGGCTCCACTCTTCAAAGGGACTGGACTGCCTCTTAGTTAGGGATTGATTGATGAACTGCCTAAAGAATATTTGCACTGCTTGCTCCCTTTCCTCTTAGGTTGTGGACCTATGCTGTGCATTAACCCTTTAGGCCAATTGCTATTGTATATATATGTATAGTAGTGTTGTATTGGGTTGAAGTATTACTGTTGATAATTGCTTTGTGTTTGATTTCAAAGGCCTTGAATAAATGTATATGTATTTTTAATATATACACCTGACTGGGAGTGATTTGTAGTGTTCTTTACTCTGTGTACTCATTGTGGGCTTTCAGTCACCCTCACCCCTCCTGAGACCTAGCCTTGACCGCCGCCAATGCTACCTTGATTGGTCTGGCTTGTCCAGAAGGTTACCCTGTTTCAAGAAACCAGGCTGGCCTTCTGAACCTCTGCCCACCCGGTCAGAGTTCAGAAATCCATCTTAACAAAATAGTATACAGCGGTGGGATAGGACTGAAGGTACCCAGCGTTGCACACTGTTGAAGGCATTTCAGATTACCCCAACCCAGAACAAATAGTGACCTTAGTAGTAAGTAAGTGTAAAGGCCATAGACCTATCTATATGCATGGAAACAGTTCAAACCCTTGGGGTTCCACTCTGTGAGTCTGGCCTTCCCCTCCTATGAGAAGGAAGAGATCACAGGGGCATCCTTCTCCTCAGACTCATTCCCCAGTGGGATAGAATCTGAGGTAGTCCTAGTTTCCCTGGGTTCCTGGGAGCCTAAAGTCTCAGAAGCGTATGCTAACATTCCAGATAACACCGAGCACTATTTCAAAGACAGTGTGCTGATCAATGGAGTTGACACTCCTGCCCTTAGGGATAGTGGGGCCAGCAGAACAGTAGTGAGTTCTACCTTGGTACACCCAGAGGAACTTGCCAGAGCTCCTTTGATGCCCACTAAGTTAGCTGAAGGTCCCCCTCTCAAGTTCCCAGTAATGCCTGTAAATCTTACTATCAATGGTACAGTGGTCAGGATTCCAGTGAGCATTCAGAGGCAAGTCCCAGTTAAGGTCCTCCTGGGGAATGATCTCAGAGACTTGGGTCTTGTGGGTGACAGAGCAGAGAGACCATGCACAAGGTCACAAAAAAGGGCTGCACCGGCCAAGTCCAATGCAAAGCCCAAGCCAAATGGGAAACCGAAGGCTAAAAGAGTCAGAAAAGACAGAAGAGGGAAAGAAAATATTCCCCCTAACTCACCTACCACTGAGGTGGAGGTAGTTGGTCAAACACCTGGATCTGACAAGGAAGAGGTGTTGCCTGAAATCCTCAATACCCATGACCATACTGAACTACAGAGTTTGTTGGTGGAAGGTGGTCCTGATAGGGTTGAGTTCAGTAGGGGCCACCGTGAGTGCCCATATTTGGAAGGCCAAAGGACACAGGCCTGCTCCCAGCTTGAGAGTGAACCTCCTGGGAAGCACAGGATTTATTTGGAAGGTGGGCTCCTCTACAGTGAGCCCACAGAGTCACTGGAGGATAGCTCAGCGGCAATGCGCTCACCTTGGAAACAAGACGACACAGAACAACACAGGTTCGATCCCAACGTCTGTGCTTAGAAACCTCTGGGTATTAAGCACCTTTGTAAATAACCAATCATATCATATCATATACCATAGGATGTTGGTGGTTCTACTTGCTGGAAGACCCTTCCTCTTGCAGTTGGTGCATGAAGTCTCCTTTGCTGGTCACCTTGGCATCAACAGAACCAAGCGAAGGTTATCCATGCACTTCTACTGGCCCAAGATGGGGGTGCAAGTAGAAAGTCACTGGAGGAATTGTGCCACATGGCAGTTATCTGGGAAAAGTGGCACAGCAATCCAAGCTCCATTGGTAACACTCCCAGTTATGGGAGTACCATTTTAGAGGGTAGGGATTGACATTGTTGGTCCCCTTGACCCCCAAACATCATCAGGCAATAGGTTTATCCTGTTGCTGGTCAACCATACCACCAGCTATCCTGAGGCCATCCCATTAAAGAATGACTGCCAAGACAGTTGCAAAAGCTTCACTCATCATATTTACTAGGGTTGGTTTCCTTAAAGAAGTTATGTCTGATAGGGGCAGCAACTTTATGTCCAAGTATATGCAGGCCATGTGGAAGGAATGTGGGGTTACTATATGTTTTCCTCTGCATACCGCCCAACAACCAATGGTCTAGTTGAGTGGTTTAACAGGAGCCTTAAAAACATGATTGGGGCTCTGGAAGAACACCAAAGGAGAAAATGGCATGTCTTAATACCATGTTAACTGTTTTCCTACAGGGAAGTACCTCAGGAGGGTGTTGGCTTCAGCCCCTTCAACTTTCTTTTTGGGCACCCATCCTGTGAGTGGACCCTTGGCTATAGTAAAGGAGGGGTGGGAGATGCCCACTCCCCCTATCACTAACAATGTAGTGGACTATGTGCTGGGACTCAGAAAAAGAATGGTACTCCTGATGGGTCAGGTAAGTGAGACGTTGAAAGCTGGGCAAGCTCTGGTTAAATATTGGTATGACCAGAGGGCTTCCCTGATCAACTTCCCACCAGGCCAACAAGTCCTGATCAGGAATCCTATAAGGCCTAGAGCTTTGCAGGACAAATGTTCAGGCCCTTACACAGTGCTGGAGCCACTGGGTGAGGTTAACTATTTAGTGGACCTTGGAAGGGCTGGACAAGCTCCAAATGTGTTCCACATGTATAGGCTGAAGGCTTCCATCCCAAGAGTTGAAATAGCTGCACAGCTGTTGGCTTCAGACGTTGAGGAGGAGGAGTCAGAACCTCTCCCATACCTGTTCAAGGGCGCTGCTACAGATAGCTCCATTGAGGGTGTCAAAGTGGCCCCTCACCTGACTACTGTTCAAAAAGAGGAGGTGAGAAGTTTGCTGAGGCAATTCTCCCCCTTGTTTTCCCTAGCTCCTGGTTTGGCACCTTGGTGCAAACATGATATTGACACAGGAGATAGTGTGCCTACCCAAAGTAGGGGATACAGAATGTTAGACAAAGTAAGGTCTTACATCAAGACAGAGGTCAACAACATGCTATATCTTGGGGGTGATTGAACCCTCCAGTAGTCCTTGGTCCAGCACTGTTGTTTTGGTTCCAAAAGCAGGTTCCTCTGAGCTGAGGTTCTGTGTGGATTACAGGGCTCTGAATGATGTCATGAAGACAGGTGCACACCCCTTGCTTAGAAAAGAAGAGCTGGCGGATACTTTGGGTGCCTCCAAATACCTCAACACATTTGACCTCACTGCAGGCTATTGGCAAATAGCCCTTGCAGAACATACCAAGAAGAAGGCAGCTTTTTTAACTCCAGAGGGCCTTTACCAGTTTAGGGTAATGCCTTTTGGATTAAAGAATGCACCTGCCACTTTTCAGAGGCTTGGAATCATGTCTTTAATGGGTTGGATGAATCCTGTCACCATTCGCTCACCCACACCCCTCCCCGTACCTGAACCAAAACCCCCAAATCTACGCAAATGCTGGAAGAAACTAAAAATCCTTCCCGACCTAGCTGACATGCTCTTTCAGTCTTCTCCCCCTACTTGCCCACCCAATGAACACCTAACCTCCGATGCCTTCGACTCATGACTCAATACCTCATTAATCCCGCTCAGCCCCCCTTGCAAACCATCAGCTCGCAATGGCCCTTTCCCTAGATGGTTTACACCAGAACTCAAGACCGCAAAACATTTATATAAATCACTCAAACGCAAATGGCAGAAAGACAAACCCCCCCTGAGCATATCTATCTTGGCCCGGCACCATCGCCACTACAAAGCTGAAATCCGGAAAGCAACCAAAGCCCATTACAACTCCCGAATCCTGAACTGTGAAAACCCCAGCAAAGAACTCCACAAAATCAACTCTGAATTCACCAAACCATCATGTACCACCACCCAATCGACCCCCTCACAATCACTCTGCGACTCACTCTCTCTCCACTTCTACACCACTGCTCTCGAAAGAACAAACTCTCCAACCAACAAACTGGCCCTCTTGCACCCACCTCACAATCAAACCACCCTACCTCACTTCCCACCGCCTGCAACCGCTACCCACCCGACCTTCGACTCTTTCACTCCACTATCAACTGACCAATTTCTCAAACTTTTCTCCACCCGCAAATCATCCGGCTCCCCGCTAGACCCCTGCCTAGCCACAACCCTCAAAGAAACATTTGCATCTACTACCTGCGCAGGAGAACACGCAAGAGCCGTCATAAATGACTCCCTCTCCTCAGGAATTTTTCTCAAACCGTTCAAAACTGCTCATGTCAAGCCTCTTCTAAAAAAAACTTCCCTCAACCCTCTCAACCCCAAAAACTACCGCCCCATCTCAAACACCAGGTTCCTTGCCAAACTCATTGACCAAACCGCCTACTCCCAACTAAATGCCATTGTCAAAGCCAACAATCTCCTAGACCCCACTCAATCAGGTTTCAGGCCCCGACACGGAACCGAAACCACCCTAACCTCAATCTGGGATGACCTTAAAAACATTGCAGACTCTGTGGGATGCGCTGCGCTAATCCTTCTTGACCTATCCGCCGCCTTTGACACAAGCAACCACTCAATCCTCCTCGACTGCCTCCACTCCCTAGGAATCCGTGGAAATGCTCTCAAATGGATAGCATCCTTCCTCAACAATAGGAACCAAATAACCATACTCTCCTCCTTTGCCTCCCCCGCCCGACCAGTCAATACCGCAGTTCCACAAGGAGTGTGCCTATCAGTCCTCCTGTTCAACCTCTATATGTCCACCCTCCCACAAGTAATACGCTCACACAATATCCTGTGCTACAACTACCCCGACGACACCCAACTAATCCTAAAACTCCTTAATTCAAAACCCAACTGCAAACCCAACCTCGCTGCCTGTCTCCTGAACATTGATCACTGGATGACCACAAACCACCTCCTGTTAAATCCCTCCAAAACTGAAATCATGGTATGTGGCAACACCAAACTTCTTCCACACCCCTTACCCTGGTCATCTGCCATGGGAAATTCCCCGACAACCTCAACCTCAGTAAAAAACCTTGGATGCACTCTCGACGCTGACCTAACCCTCTTGCACAAAGTTAACAAAGTCTCTAAGTCCTACCACTACCACCTCACAATCCTTAGGCGCATTTTTTCCATACCTCTCCTTTCCAAACAGACTCTCTGCGGTCCAATTAATTGTAATGTCAAGACTGGACTATGCTCACCCCCTCTACCTCAGAATCCATGCGTACCACATGACTAAACTACAAAGAGCGCAAAATGCCACAGCCAAACTGCTACTAGCACTTGGCCCAAGAGACTACACCTCCCCAGCTCTCAAAACTGGACTGGCTTCTGGTTGCATGAAGGGCGATCTTCAAAACCCTATGCATCTCTCACCGAGCTATGCATAATACCGGACCTCAATACCTTAAGGACAAACCTAAACCCTACCATCCACCACGCACTCTAAGATGAAGCTCTGCCCGCCTCCTTGTGATACCAAAAACCAACTCCGTCAGATTAGGTGGATCATCATTCTCAGCCCTGGCCCCCACTCTGTGGAACTCACTTCTACTCCACATCCGACTCACCGAAGACCTCATGTCCTTCCGCAAATTACTGAAAACGTGGCTCTTCCATAAAAAAAAATCAACTCTCAACACAAATAGTATAACAGCAATAATAAACAGTAGCCCGTGGTTGCTGTAAAAAAAAAAATAATAATAATTAAATCCAGCCAGTCCTGATCAGGAAAATGGAAAACTAAAACTGCTAGAGTAAATTGAAGCGAACAAAATGAATAGAACGAATGAAGTGGATGAAAGGAATGAAGTGGATGAAAGAAATGTAGTTGCAGTGGGTGAAACAAATACAATGGATGAAATGGATGAAAGGATGCAGTGGATAAAATGGATGAAGCGGATGAATCACATGCAGTAGAGGTAACGGATGAAGCAGATAAAAAGGATGAAGCGGATGGAACGGATGGAATGTATGGAGCGGACGAAGTGGATGGATCAAATGAAGTGGAAGGACCGGACGAAGCAGATGGACCGGATGAAGTGGATGGATCGGATGAAGTGGATGAAGTGGATGGAACGGATGTGAAGCGGATGGAACAAATAAAGTGGATGGATCGGATGAAGTGGATGGAACAAATGAAGTGGATGGAAGGATGAAGTAGTTGGAGCGAATTATGTGGTTAGAATGGATGGAGCATATGAGGTGAATGGAACGGATGGAACGGATGAAGTGGATGGAACAAACAAAGTGGATGGAACAAACAAAGTGGCTGGAACGGACGAAGTGGATGAGACGGACGAAGTGGATGAGACGGATGAAGTGGATGGGACGGATGAAGTGGATGGGACGGATGAAGTGGATGGAATGGATGAAGTGGATAGATCGGATGAAGTGGATGCATTTCCGGAGCGGAGGGATCAGATGGAGTGGATCGATCTGATGGAGTAGATGGAATAGATGAAGTGAATGAAACAGGTAGAGTGTATTGAACAGATGGAATGGACAGAACAAAAGGAGTGGATGGAACAGAAGAGTAGATGGAACAGATGGAATAGATGGAACTGATGGTGTTGAACGAAAGCTGGAATGGATACAATGGATAGAGCATATGGAAAGAACAGAGCGGATTGGAGTGGATGGTACAGATGGAGTAGATGAAGTAGATGGAACAGGTGAAGTGGATAGAACAGATGGAGTGGATGGAACGGATAGCCCAGATGGAACGAATAGAGCTGATGGAACAAACAGAGTGAGGGAACAGATGGAGTGGAGCGAACAGATGGAGTAGATAGAACAGATGGAGTGGATAGAACAGATGGAGTGGATGGAACAGGTGGAGTGGAGGGAACGACGGATGGAGTAGAGGGAACGGATGGAGTGGAGGGAACGGATGGAGTGGAGGGAACGGATGGAGTGGACGAAGGGGATGGAAAGGATGGAGCGGACGGAGAGGATGGAATGGACGGAACGGATGGAGTGAATGGAACTGATTGAGTAAATGGAACTGATAGAGTTGATGGAACAGATGGAGTAGATGGAACGGATGGAGTAGATGGAACGGATGGAATGAATGGAACAGATGGAGTAGATCGAAAGGATAGAGTAGATGGAATGGATGGAATGGATGGAACGGGTGGAATAGATGGATCGGATAGAGTGGATGGAATGGATGGAGTGGATGGAACAGATGGAATGCACAGAACGGATGGAGAGCATGGAACGGATGAAGTGCATGGAACGGATAGAGTACATGGAACGGATGGAGTGGATGGAATGGATGGAACAGATGGAATAGATGGAATGAATGGAGTGGATGGAGTGGATGGAACGGATGGAACGGATGGAGTGGATGGAACAGATGTAGTGGACGGAACGAATGGAATAGATGGAATGAATAGAGTGGATGGAACAAATAGAATGGATAGAACGGATGGAACGGATGAAACGGATGAAACGGATGGAACGGATGGAACGGATGGAGTAGATGGAATGGATGGAGTCGATGGAACGAATGGAGTGGATAAAATGGATGGAGTGGATGGAACGAATGGAGTGGATGGACTGGATGAAGTGGATGGATCGGATGAAGTGAATGCAACGGATGAAGTGGACGGAACGGATGAAGTGGATGTAACAGATTAAGCAGATGGAGTAAATGAAGTGGATGGAAGGATGAAGTAGTTGGAGCAAATTAAGTGGTTAGAACAGATGGAGCAGAGGAGGTGGATGGAACGGATGAAATGGATGGAATGAACAAAGTGGATGGAACGGATGAAGTGGATGGGACAGATGAAGTGGACGGGACGGATAAAGTGGACGGGACGGATGAAGTGGATGGAACGATGAAGTGGATGGAACGGATGAAGTGGATAGATCGGATGAAGTGGATAGATCGGATGAAGTGGATGCATCTCCACAGCGGAGGTAACAGATGGAGTGGATCAATCTGATGGAGTAGATGGAATAGATGAAGTAAATGGAACAGGTAGAGTGTATGCAACAGATGGAATGGACAGAACAGAAGGAGTGGATGGAACAGAACAGTAGATGGAACAGATGGAATAGATGGAACTGATGGTGTTGAACAAAAGCTGGAATGGATTGAACGGATAGAGCAGATGGAACAAACAGAGCGGATTGGAGTGGATGGAACAGATGGAGTAGATGGAACAGGTGAAGTGGATAAAACAGATGAAGTGGATGGAACGGATAGACCAGATGGAACCAATAGAGCTGATGGAACAAACAGAGTGGAGGGAACAGATGGAGTGGAGGGAACCAATGGAGTGGATAGAACAGATGGAGTGGATAGAACAAATGGAGTGGATGGAACAGATGGAGTGGATGGATCTGATGGAGTGGAGGGAACGGATGGAGTGGAGGGAATGGATGAAGTGGATGGAGGGGATGGAGGAGTGGAATGGATGGAATGGAAGGAACGGATGGAGTGAATGGAACTGATTGAGTAAATGGAACTGATAGAGTTGATGGAACAGACGGAGTATATGGAATAGGTGGAGTAGATGGAACGGATGGAGTGAATGGATCAAATGGAGTAGATCAAATGTATAGAGTAGATCAAATGGATAGAGTGGATGGAACGGATGGAATGGATGGAACATGTGGAATAGATGGAACAGGTGGAATGAATAGAACGGATGGAGTGGATGGAACGGATGGAGTGCATGGAACGGAGGGAGTGCATGGAATGGAGGGAGTGCATGGAACGGGTGGGTGTGCATGGAATGGATGGAGTGCACGGAACAGATGGAATGCATGGAACGGATGGAGTGCATGGAACAGATGGAGTGCATGGAACGGATGGAGTGGATAGAACGGATGGAATAGATGGAGTAGATGGAACGGATGGAGTATACGGAACAAATGGAGTGGATGGAACGAATGGAGTGGATAGAACGGATGGTGTGGCCGGAACAAATGGAGTGGATGGAACGAATGGAGTTGATGGAACGGATGGAGCGGATGGAACTGATGAAGCGAGTAAAACACATGGAACAGTTTGAACGAATATGAAGGATAGAACGAATGGAACACACTAAGCAGATGGGAAGGATGAAATGGATCAACAGATTGGATGGAATAGTTTATGTAGATGAAGGATCGAATGACGGAATTGAAGGAAAGACTAGTAAACTAAATGATGAACCAGATGAAATGTATGAACAGACGAAACTGAGTGAAAAGACAGAGTGAATAAAATGGATAGGATAGATGGTACAGATGAGCGCTCGATCTCAAGCGCCTTACTGAAAACCACCATATCACACTACCATGCTTAGTCTGTCCTATACACCACCACTCAATTAGAACACAGCAATACTACGACACATTCGTTATAGCTGTTCTCATACTAACACCGCCACATACTTCACATAATCCTAATTAAACACAGCGCTGAGCACACACCACTAGCCTAAGCGTCTCCTCATGCCTAACGCAGCCAGAAACTAGTCTGGATATCAACCCACCAGAATGAACACATATTCCTGACCTCCCAACCACCACACCTACCGCTAAGAAGCAGCTATCATGCAAATGCCACACCAGCTGCGCACACATCTGGTGCACCCACACACCTTATGACTCCCTCTCTCTCTCTCGACTGACTTGAATTATGGTTCCCGAGGGCGTTCAACCTACCATCGCCTTGAGATCATACCAATGATACATAAGGCACTATATAAATGCAAAGTAACATAAAATAACATAACATATCTGGATGATATAGCAGTTTTCAGTGCCACTTGGGAGGATCATGTGAAACACCTTAGAATTGTGTTGCAGACTCTTCAGAAGGTCCACTTGACCATAAAGGCAAGTAAGAGCCAGATTGGTCAAGGTTCAGTGGTCTACCTTGAGCATGAAGTAGGCGGAGGGCAGATACAGCCTCTACCCAGTAAAGTACAAGCAGCCCAAGACTGGCCTTCCCCCACAACACAGACCCAGGTGACAACCTTCTTAGGACTCACACGGTACTACTGAATTTTCCTGGCAGACTATGGCACCATAGCTGCCCCCCTGACTGCTCTCACAACTCCAATGAAACCCAATAAGGTATATTGGTCTGAGGATTGTGGGAAGGTGTTCAATGGCTCAAAAGACTCCTTGTGCCAGTCCCTTGTTCTCAGGGCTCTGATTACCAAAGACCTTTTATCGTGCAGACAGATGCCTCTGACACTGGGATAGGAGCTCTACTATCACAGGTAGATGACATGGGTAAAGAACACCCTATTGGATTCATTATTCTCCAGCTTAAGGACAGAGAGCGCAGGTGGTCCACAGTAGAGAAAGGATGTTTTTCTGTTGTGTAGGCCCTAAGGAAGCTGAGGCCCTACCACTATGGGACCCACTTCACTGTGCAAACTGACCACAAGCCCTTAAAGTGGCTAATGAACATGAAGGGAGAGAATCCAAAGTTGCTCAGGTGGTCCATAAGCCTGCAAGTGTTTGACTTCACCATTGAGCATAGGCCAGGTGTCCAACATAGCAATGCTGATGGGTTGTCCAGAATGTTTAACCGACCTGAACATGAGACTCATCCAGGGGTGCGTTAATTCCCTCTGTCCTTGGTCTGGGAGGGGCGAGTGTTAGGAAAGTTTCCCATTTTTGTGGAATTTTCCCTCCAGTTGTGAACCCCCCAACTTTTTCTCCTGTCTGGCAAGCCTAGCCTGACTTTTGCCAGTGGTGCACAGCCTTCAGCGGCACTCCCTGGGTTTTCCCTCACTTTGTTATGGTGAAACTGGCATGCCCTTAGAGACAGTCCGTACTGGGAGACTTTGTTTCCCTTAGTCCTTTCTTATGTTGCAACTTTTCTACAACCTGTTACAAGTGCACAATGTACCTTACAGTACAGTGCGCTTGGATCTTTCTTTCATTTCCAAAGGCCCTAGACTCCCTCAAAGGATTTCTTAGGAGAAACCCGTGCCCTTAGGGATAGTGGGGCCAGCATATCAGTAGTAGTTTTTATCTTGGTAGACCCAGAGGAACATGCCAGAGCTCCTTTGATGACCACTAAGTTAGCTGATTGCCCCACTCTCAAGTTCCCAGTAATGCATGTACATCTTACTATCAATGGTACAATGGTCAGGATTCCAGTGAGCATTCAGAGGCAAGTCCCAGGTAAGGTCCTGAGGGGTAATGATCTCAGAGACTTAGGTTTTATGGGTGACACAGCAGAGAGACCATGCAAAGGATCCCAAACAAGGGCTTCACTGGCCAAGTCCCATGCAAAGCCCAAGCCAAAGGGGAACCCCCTAGGCTAAAGGAGTCAGATAAAACAGAAGAGTGAAATAAAATATTCCCCCTAACTCACCTACCACTGAGGTGGAGGTAGTTGGTCAAACACCTGAACCTGACGAGGAAGAGGTGTTGCCTGAAATCCCCAATCCCCATGACCATCCTGAACTACAGAGTTTGAGGGTGGAAGGTGGTCCTGATAGGGTTGGGTTCCGTAAGGGCCAACATGAGTGCCAGTCTTTGGAAGACCTAAGGAGACAGGCCTGCTCCCGGCTTGAGGGTAAACCTCCTGGGAAGCACAGGATTTATTGGGAAGGTGGGCTTCTCTAGAGTGAGCCCACAGATTCTACAGAAGGAGACCATAGGAGGTTGGTGGTCCCTCTTGCTTTAAGGCCCTTCCTCTTTCAGTTGGTGCATGAAGTCCCCCTTGCTGGTCACCTTGGCATCAAGAGAACCAAGCAAAGGTTATCCATGCACTTCTACTGGCCCACGATGGGCGTGCAAGTAGAAAGTCACTGCAGGAGTTGTGCCACATGCCAGTTATCTGGGAAAAGTGGCAGAGCAATCCAAGCTCCATTGGTACTACTCCCAGTGTGGGAGTACCATTTGAGAGGGTAGGGATTAACATTGGTCCCCTTGAGCCCCAAACATCCTCAGGCAACAGGTTTATCCTGGTGCTGGTTGACCATGCCACCAGCTATCCCGAGGCCATCCCATTAAAGACTGTGACTGCCAAGTCAGTTGCAAAAGCTTCACTTGGCATATTTACTAGGGTTGGCTTCCCTGATGAAGTTGTGTCTGATAGGGGAAGCAACTTTATCACATTATCACATTATATCCAGGCCATGTGGAAGGAATGTGGGGTTACTATACGTTTCCCCCTGCATACCACCCCAAAAGCAATGCTCTAGTTGAGCGGTTTAACAGGAGCCTTAAAGGCATGATTGGGGCCCTGAAAGAACCCCAAAGGAGAAAATTGTATCTCTTATTACCATGCTTACTGTTTGCCTACAGAGAGGTACCTCAAGAGGGTGTTGGCTTCAGCCCCTTCGACCTTCTTTCCTTTTGGTCAACCTGTGAGAGGACCCTTTGCTATAGCCAAGGAGGGGTGGGAGATGCCCACTCACCCTATCACTACCATTGTAGTGGACTATGTGCTGGGACTCAGAAAAAGAATGGTACTCCTGATGGGTCAGGCTAGAGAGAAGTTTAAGGCTGGGCAAGCTATTGTTACACATTGGTATGACCAGAGGGCTTCCCTGATCAACTTCCCACCAGGCCAACGAGTCCTGATCATGAATCCTATAAGGCCTAGAGCTTGGCAGGTAAAATGGTCAGGCCCTTACATAGTGGTGGAGCAACTGGGTGAGGTAACTATTTAGTGGTCCTTGGAAGGGCTGGACAAGCTCCAAAAGTGTTCCACGTAAATAAGCTGAATGCTTTCATTCCAAGAGTTGAAATAGCTGCACTGCTGTTGGCTTCAGATGTTGAGGAGGAGAGTCAGAACCTCTCCCTGAGCTGTTCCAGGGTAGACCTTCAGATAGCTCCATTGAGGGTGTCAAAGTGGCCCCTTACTTGACTTCTGTTCAACAAGAGGAGGTGAGATGTTTGCTGAGGCAATTATCCCCCTTGTTTTCCCTAGCTCCTGGTTTGCCACCTTGGTGCAAATATGACATTGACACAGGAGATAGTGTACATACCAAAAGTAGGGGATACAGAATGTCAGACAAAGTAATGTCTTACATCAAGACAGAGGTCAACAAGATGGTATATCCTGGGGAGTTTGAACCCTCCAGTAGTCGTTGGCCAAGCCCTGTGGTTTTGGTTCCAAAAGCAGGTTCCTCTGAGCAGATGTTCTGTTTGGATTACAGGGCTCGGAATGCTGTCACGAAGACAGATGCACAACCCTTGCCTAGAAGGGATGAGCTGGTGGATACTTTGGGTGCCTCCAAACACCTCAGCACATTTGACCTCACTGCAGGCTATTGGCAAATAGCCCTTGCAGAACATGGCCAGGAGAAGACAGCATTTTCAACTCCAGAGGGCCTTTACCAGTTTAGGATAATGCCTTTTGGAGTAAAGAATGTGCATGCCACTTTTCAGAGGCTTGTGAATCATGTCCTTAATGGGTTGGATGAATTTGGTCTTGCATATCTGGATGATATAGCAGTTTTCAGTGTCACCTGGGAGGATCATGTGAAACACCGTAGTATTTTGTTTCAAGCTCTTCAGAAGGCCCACTTCGCCATAAAGGCCAGTAAGTGCCAGATTGGTCCCGGTTCATTGGTCTACCTTTGGCATGAAGTAGGCAGAGGGAGGATACAGCCTCTACCCAGTAAAGTACAAGCAGTACAAGACTGGCCTACCCCCACTACAAAGACCCAGGAGACAGCCTTCTTCAGACTCACAGGGTACTTCCGAAATTTCATGGCAGGCTATGGCACCATAGCTGCCCCTCTGACTGCTCTCACAACTCCAATGACACCCAAGAAGGTATCTTGGTCTGAGGATTGTGGGAAGGCCTTCAATGGCTTAAAAGACTCTGTGTGCCTTGCCCCTGTTCTCTGGGCCCCTGATTACCAAATACCTTTTATTGTGCAGACAGATGCCTCTGACACTGGGATAGGAGCTGTACTATCACAAGTAGATGAGAAGGGTAAGGAACACCCCATTGGATTCATTAGTCGCCAGCTTAAGTACAGAGAGCTCAGGTGGTCCACAGTAGAGAAAGAATGTGTTTCTGTTGTGTGGGCCCTGAGGAAGCTGAGGCCCTACCTCTATGGGACCCATTTCACTGTGCAAACTGACCATAAGCCCTTAAAGTGGCTGATGAACATGAAGGCAGAGAATCCAAAACTGCTCACGTGGTCCATATGCCTGCAAGTGTTTGACATCACTATTGAGCATAGGCCAGGTGTCCAAAATAGCAATGCTGATGGATTGTCCAGAATGTTTAAGCGACCTGAACATGAGACTCATCCAGGGGTGGATTAATTCCCCCTGTCCGTAGTCTAGGAGGGGCGAGTGTTAGGAAGGTTTCCCATTTATGTGGACTTTTCCCTCCAGTTGTGAACCCCCCAACTTTTTGCTGCTGTCTGAGAAGCCTAGCCTGACTTTGCCAGTGGAGCACAGCCTTCAGCGGCAGTCTGCTGGGTTTTCGCTCACTTTGTTATGGGGAAACTGACATGCCCTTAAATACAGTCAGTACTGGGAGACTGTTTCCCTTAGTCCTTTCCGATGTTGCAACTGTTTTGCAACATGTTACAAGTGCACAATGTACCTTACAGTACAGTGCGCTTGGGTCTTCATTTCATTTCCAAAGGCCCTAGACTCCCTCAAAGGATTTTTTAGGAGAATTGCAGATGTGCCTTGGACAGTAACACTATATTTGACTTGCAGTAAAATATAGTGTTAAAAATGCCTTCATGTGTATCAAAATATAAATATTAAGGGAACTTGTCATGCAGTGAGATTTCTATGTCCCTGAATCAGACCAAGCCCTCTGTCGAAGGAAAATGATGGATAGGTCTCCTCCCCTGGCCAGTCCAAAGCACTCCCACATTTTCTGGAGCTATCAGCCCACAGATAGGAGTGGACTATTGGACAGCCACCAATCCTTTCCGCGAGAATCATGACATATTTGTGATGTCGTTTGCCCTATAACTAGGTAACTCCACCTCAAATCAGTACTCTTACCACTAACCCCAGAGGTGATCTACATGCCAATATTTGGAGCAACATGCAAGCAGTGAGGCCTAAATCTTGCAGAGGAACCAGGAGATCTAGTAGCTGCCTTGGGACCCCTTGGAGGAAAGAGGAAATCCTTGGCTGACCCCATTGGCTTTCCCAGCAGTTGTACTCTGATGCTTCCCTGATGTCCAGTTCAGCCCTATCCTGTAAGTAGCAATAAGCACACCCCTAAATTGCCTAATCCCTTTCTTCTTGTAGCATTGCATTCAATATTTCCCCATTGAAAATTCCCCAGTGAAACCCCCATTGCCAGTGCATTTTAGTCACCTCCCCATTGAAGAATCCTTTGTTTACCCATGGATTCAGTCATCTCCCCATTGAAGAATCTCTTGTTTGCCTGTGTATGTTAGCAAATCCCCATTGAAAAACCCTCATTAGTCTGTGTAAATCCTTATTGTATTTTTGTAAGAAAATCAATTAACTTCCCCATTTATTTCACAGGATTTGCATGGTGGGAATTCGAAACCCACCATATCATGCCAGTGCAATGGGTTTCTGGACATCCTACAAACTGACTTTAAGTGGTTTTCGCACACACATGTGGAGCAAAGTTGAGCAATTGCCAGGCATGTCCCGTCCAGTGGAAACTCAAACCAACACCTATAGCAGAATGGGTCTACCTGCAGCTTGTGTCTTGTTCCCACTGACATTCTCTGAATAGAATCTGGGGTGGTCAAGGATATGTTCCTCTTGCTCATTGTCTCTGCTTATCGTTCTATGGCCAGGTCAGCCCTATGCAGCATTAATATTCTTCTAGTGTTCTAGGGTTTTGTAGTAGTTACTTGCAAAAAGCTTGTGACTCACACCCCTGATGATTTGCGATTCCTCTGCACAAGTCCATACACCTGCTTCTGGGTGGTCGAGATTTCGAGGGAACTGCATGTGCATTTCTCAGGTGAGAGGATGCACAGTCACATCCATGAATACGTATCGTTCCACACAAAAGCGGGCGTGCTATGGACTGCATGCAGTCCGTCCCTCATAATGCCCACTTTCTGGCTTGTTCTTGCCTATTTTGCGTGTTCCTTACCCTATTCCGTCCCTACACAAGGTGCTCAGGCACTGTCCTGGAAAAGTCTTGCGCAGTCGGTTTGATGAATCAACTAGCAGTGTTTTGCACACAATGTGACGAGCAAGTACCAGATTTTACGTCCAAATAATTCCAAGAATCGGGCCATAATTACTTCCAATTTTATTCAAAGATAAAAACAAGCAAACTCAACTCCACACAGACAAAACTGTTCCACCTGTAGCCCAACATTGCAGGGGTATGCCTATTAATATACAGGGACAGGTGCAAGAGGAACTCCACAAACTGCTTGAACAAGATATAATAGATCCAGCATCAGGACTCATGCCATGGGTGTCCCCCATTGTACCAGTGCCAAAGAAAAGGTTGTAGTCAATACGACTCTGTGTAGACATGAGGAGGCCCAACCAAGCAACCCAAGAGAACATCACCAAGCACTTCGTACTGATATGATACATACTTTAAATGGTGCCAAAGTGTTTTCAAAACTTGACCTAAATACTACTAAATACTGCCTTATTTATCCGCAGAAATCCTTGCCTATATTGCAGCATCGATTGTGAATTGCAAGTTAGACTATGGTAATAGTCTCTTTATTGGCACTTCTCAGGCCAATCTTAAATCTTTGCAGGTGGTTCAGAACAGCGCTGTGCGTGCGGTGTTTGGCCTCAAGCCTAATATGCATATTCTTCAGGCCAGGCGCAGCCTGCACTGGCTACCTGTTCAACAGCGGCTGCAGTATAAGGGCCTTTCTATTGTATTTAAATGCCTGCGGGGCGATGCGCCATCCTATCTTACAGCTAGGATAAAAAAGAAGGCCATTTGATGTATATTATGATCCAATTCTGACATCTCTTTGATTCAACCTCTGTCTTCATTGAAGAGAATTGGGGGTGCCAGTTTCAATCTGTGGGCTCCTGCCCTGTGGAGTTCTATTCCTAGATATCTGGCTGAAAGCAACTCACTAACTGTTTTTTAAAAACAGTTAAAAATGTACCTCTTTGATGCAGGCCATGGCTAATTTACTAGACTGCCTTAACAATCTTCCCTACTTTGCCACTGGTAACATCCACCAATATATTGTGTAGGCTCTGTAGGTTGTCTTATCTTGGTCCACTATGTCTATCTGCTCCCCTATTTCCCTGTTGCTGTTTGTTGTCCATGTGTTTCTTTTTCCCCTCTTTTGTGTGCACCCTGAGGCCTTTGGGTTAGTGGCGCAATAGAAGAAGACATATAGATAGACAGATAGGTAGATAAATAAAGGATATCACCAGCTAGTACTGAAGCCGAGTGCCGCTACATCACCACTCTCATGACACACTTGGGTCTTTTCAGATACAAGAGTCTGAGTTTTGGCGTGTGCTCCGTTGCAGATATTTTCTAATTGGAAATACTCAATTTCATCAAACATGTTCCAAACTGCAATGTAGTCGAAGTGAGGTAGTTCATTTGCATTCACTACAGGATTTCAAATAATTACAATAAGGTGACTTTTTTGATACAAATTGGTGGCTTATATTTGTGCTATTCCACAATCATAACAAGTTAAACCGATCCTCCATATTATTTCCGTTGTGTCATTAATTTTCAAAACAAGTTAAAGAGATCCTCTGTATTCTTTTTGTTGTGTCAATATTTTCTCAGAAATGAGGTTCCTTTTTAAATTGTTCATATATGACTTCTTGGAGGGTTGATTTGAATTTGTTTCCCTACAGGCTCTATTGTTCCCATCTTTATTACAGTAAGCTGCACAGACCACAGCGGGCAGGCTCCCCAAGGTAGGATACAAAAGCCACAAACAAAAAGTTGCTAAAAATGAGTCAAAACTATAACTAACAATGAGTACCTGTAGCACAATCCTTAAAGCAGTCCCCAAAAGTAGCAGTGTTTGGATAGCCCCATGAAGAAAAATGTCCAGAGGAAAGGTACAAAATAGTCCTGGATGGTAGAAGGAGAAAAAACAATGGGCCTCATTACAAGTTTGGCGGTAGCCTTGGCCCCTGGCATTGGGGAAATACAGGGCCATTACAACCCTGGCTGACCCTGTATTTCCCCATTGGCAGTGGGCGGAAACTTTTACTCCCCATTCACATTTGAGCCCCATAGGGCTCAAAGGGAATGGGGAGGTCGGATGCATGCAGAATGGTGCCAGTGAATCTGTCATGCTCTGCTTGCGAGTGCCGTTCAGCCCGCCAGGTCCGACCTGGCGGGTGAAAAGGCACCCGTGAGCAGAACTCGCAGTTTGCCGGTCCGGTAACTACGGTACCGGCAAGCTTACCGGGACCGTAGTTACCGGACTGGCATACTCGTAATGAGGCCCAATGTCCAGATTCATGACTTACCATCACGAGATGCCACGAGCTACATGCAAAAGCAAAGTCAATGATTTCTACAACAGATGTGTAGATCCAAAGGAAGTTGCATTAATAGGCCAGGGCCAAGATCCAGGGGTGTAGAGTTTGTGCTGGGGACGGCTGGCCCTCTAGCGCGCGGGTCGCTGCGCATTGATAAAGAGACAGAGCCTGGAGCTCATGCTGCAACGTCTATCTTTATTTAACTACACGCATATAATAACTTAACCCTGCCCTCCCGCATCACTTTCCTCCCAGTCTCCTGCCTCCTTGGTACCCCAGAACTGAAGTGTCAACATGACACCCCCCCCTAATTTAAACAGATACCCAACAGGGTGGTATACGATCATGTACTTAGTCCACTAGCCCATCTCTTCAATGAGGCGTTGAGGCTTGTTTCTTGCTCTCTGTGGTCTGGAGCGGGAATAGTCCCCTGTGCACCTGGCCTCGGTCTTTCATCTAGGTCCTCTAGAATCAAAGCATCTGATTAATTCTGATCCCCTTGATAGGATTAATCAGATAAAAATGAATCGGGTATTTCAATTCTTCTGCTTAGTCTCCTGGAGCCCGCTAGCGGAATCTCCTTGAAGTGTGTAGAGTTGCGGATGGTCTGTCCTTTGTCCCGTTGGGCCGTGATTCTGGAACCTTTCTTTTCCATGATGATTAGGAGTTCCTCATGGTAGGCCAAATTATGTTTCTATGGTTATTTTACACCTACTACATCCCCCACCTCAAAGAGGGGTTCTCTGGATCTCCTGCGCATGTTAGTGTACTCTTTCATGCGACTCTTGACGGCTCAATCTCATTTCTGCAGTTCATCATCCTGTGGTTGTTTATGCTCCTGAGGGTTAGCTTGCAGTAGCCTGGTCCTGATGTCTCCCCCAAACATCACTTCGGCTGGGCTCTTTCCTGTGGAGCTATGTGGCGTGCTCGTGTAGTCCCTTAGTAGCTGATGGAGCACCTGTTCGTAAGGTTGCCCCATGAGCTGAGCCACTTGCTGGGCCCTTTAAAGGTTGGCCATAAAAAGTTCAATCATGCCATTGGCCTGCAGCCAGAGTAGCGTGACCTTGTGATGGCGGAAACCCATGTATTCGCTGAATCTTGCAAAGTCCTGCCCTTTGAATGGAGGTCCATTGTCTATCATTACTTTCTTAGGGATGCCATATGCTGTGAATATGTGTTCCATTATAGGGATGACGTGGCGAGCCACTGTTGAGGATACAATTTGGGCTTCCGGGTATCGGGAGTACTCCTCCATGATTGCTAACATGTACCTCCCCTCTTCAATGGGTCCAAAGATATCAGCGGCTACAGCCTCCTATATATGCCCTCTGGTAATTCGTCATTCATAATGGTTCCGGATTGTCGGTTGGGCGTAAGGACGCAGCACATGGGACACTGCTTCAGGAGTTCCTCCACCATCTTGTCTAGTTGTGGAAACCACACCTTTTGGCGTAGCATGTGCTTTGTGGAGACCACTCCTCGATGTCCCTCATGAGGCTGAGATCACCAGTTTGTGACCCTTCAAAAGCAGGTTGTCCTTGGAGAGAGTTAACTCCTCCTTCACTTGCAACAGTCTGTCCACTTCATGCCATACATCCTCCAACGTAAGCCAACCTCTTTCTTTTGTTCTACTCCATTGACCTGACCTAAGCCCTTCACACACAATCTGGCATGCCTGCTCTGCTTCTATCTCTTGGGCCACGTGTGGTGGCTCAGTGACTTTGGGTATTGCCTGCTGGATGAGGTACCGGAAGTACCGATCTGCCACTGACATTTCAGGAGCACAGCCATTCCTGGGATTTCGGGACAAGAAGTCTGCAGGATTCTCCTCTTTTCCTGGTCTGGTCACTATCTCAAATGGGCAGTCCTGTAGCCTGAGACCCCACCTTGAGATGCGGGCTGGCATTTTAGCCTGCGGTTGCCATAGAGGAACAAGAGAGCCTGGTGGACAGTCACTACCTTGAATGGCTTGCTGTAAAGAAAGAGGTGAAAATGTTCACATGCCCACACTACTGCAAGACTTTCTTTCTAAGCCTGAGAATAGGCCTGTTCTGTGGCTGAGAGACGTCTGCTCGCATATGCAACTATGTGGGTTTGTGTCGGATCAGCTGAGTCAACTTGAGCCAGAACAGCGCCCAGCCCCACTGGGCTTCGTTCACCGTTAGCTCTGTTTTGCAGTCTGAGCCATAGTAGGACATATTTTCGGCTTGAGCCACTCTTTCGCGGATTGTCGTGAAGGCACGTTGGCAGTTCTCCGACCATTTGAGCACCAGGTTCTGCTTGGTCAGTGCCCTGAGGGGCTCACTGACCGTGGCATAGTCTTTGAAAAACCTTGTGCAGTAACTGACGAGGCACAGGAAGGACCTCAGTTCCGAGACATTGGCAGGTAGTGGTGTCTCGTTGAGTGCAGTGACTTTATCAGGGTCTGTTGTCATGCCGTTTTCAGAAAATACGTGCCCGAAGAACTTTAACGTGCCCTTCCTGTACTCACATTTTTCCTAATTGAGGGTAAGTTTGGCCTCTAGTGCCATACACACCCTGGCTAGCGTCTCATTGTGTTTACCCACGTCCGTCCCGAACACCAAAATGTCATCTGTGTAGTTTATACAGTTTGGAATGTGTTTGATCACATTATGGATCTATGCCTGGAATATCTCTGTGGCGGAAGATACCACAAAGCTCACTCTTTTGTACTTGTATAGTCCCAGATGTGTAAGGAAAGTTGTGATGTTCCTGCTCTCTGGACTCAGTACCATTTGGTGGTATCCGTTTTGTAAGTCCAGTTTGGAGAAAACCTTGGCTCCATTTAATAAGTGTATCATATCGAGGATACGTGGTGCCATGTGCCTCTCTCTCTGAATGGCTTGACTGGGTCTTCTCATATCGACGCAGAGTCTGATGGCATTGGATCCTTTCTTTGGCACCGGCACGATGGGCGATACCCATGTAGTGGGGCCCATGGCCAGTTCTATGATGTCTTTTTCAATGAGTTTGTGTAGCTCATCCTAAACCTTCCTTTGGATATTCACTGGTATGCCCATATAGTGTTGCGCGACTGTGCGAACATCCTCATCAATGTGCAGCTTGGTTTGCCTGTTCCTTAGTTTTCCTGTCCCTTCAAACAGTTTGGGATACAGCTCCTTTTTCATGTGCACAGGATCGACATATTTGTGCACCATGACCTTGTAGAGCACGTGTATTAGGCCCATGGCGGTCTTAAAACTGATTATACAGCCACTTTCACTCTCTGTCGACAGCACATGTTGGAACACTCTTTTCGCGTGTCCCTTGTATTGGCACACTCCCTCAAATTGTCCCAGGTATTTCAGGGGTTTGGTAGCTCCATACGGGTATATTTCAACCGTCCCTGACTTCAGTTTTGAGGCTTGTGGTAGTTCCCTATACACCTGTTCACTGATCATGTTCACGGTAGCACCAGTGTCTATAAGGAATTCCGTGGGCCTTTTGTTCAGTCCCATGATCAGTGTTGGACTGTGCTCTGTTGACACTGTGTTGTCCAGGCCGTATATGTAGCCCTTCTTCCATTGTTCGCTTCCTGAGGAGCTGAGTTCGGATTCCGACGGGGACTGTTCTACTAGGTAGCATATGTGACATCTGGATCTGCGCTCAGGCCTTGCTCGAGGGACGTACCTCCTTCTGTCTCTCCGTTCTCTTTTGTACCTGTCTTCTCCGGATTCTGTCTCCTTCGGTTCAGGGTCCTTGGGTCTCGGCAGGGGATGTGGTGTCACACCTATTGCCTATGGTGCTGGGAGAAGAGGTCTAGGTTTGTATCTGCGGGTTGACTCCCTACCCCTGTCCCTCCCTCTCTCTCCAGTCATTCGACACACTGATCTGAAGTTTCCTTCCTCGCCGCATGTGGAGCATCTCTAGCCAATCGTGGGTCATGCACCCTCATGTTGATACTCGTAACCGCATTTGAAACAGAAAGGCTCTTCCAGTTGTCTCTCTTGTTGTAGCCAGTGTACGGATTCTGTGGGTGTGGTATTGAAGTTTTCAACCTGCGAGTCCACTGCCCTTTCTGTCAGAATGTTTGAGACTCACACCCTGCAATGATTTGGGAACGCAGGACTTCTGTGTTGGAGTAGTTCGCAAAGTCACAGTGTTTCATTTTGATCCTCAGTCGCATGACGTAGGCGTCCATGGTCTCGCCCTTCGCTTGTTTTGTGTTATGGAATAGGTGGCGCTCATAGTCCACGTTGGTATGCGGGGTGAAATATGTTGATAGTGCCCCTTTTAGATCTTGAATGGAGTCGATGGTCATGGTGGGCATCTCATCAATGATATCTCGTGTTGCGGGCCCTATCGCCAGTTTGAGTAGGCACTTCTGCCTCTCTTAATTAATGGGCCCTCTGGCCCCCATGTATAAAGTCCCTTATCCATCTGGCCCACCTAGGCCCCATATTACTTGTGTCCATTACATCGAAAGCCCCTGGCATTTGTACAGCCAGAGAGTCTGGTAATCTATACAGTGCCTGCGCCTGTGCAGCATTTGGGCCTTGCTCCTGCATGCCTTGGGCTGCATCCTGGGACCCATCCTGGCCAGACATTGTTTCTTGCCTCTTGCCAGCCTTTTATTAAGGCATGTGGCCTCCCTTTGCCAGTTCACATGGCTGCCTGTAAGACACGAGCACTGTGGTGGCTTATTTGTACTGTGCAGGGCCCAAGGGGAGTGAGCGTGTGTGTAGATGGCCGCCAATAAGCACGAGCACCATCACGTGACTCCTTATGTTCCTCACTCACTGTTGCTTTCCTCCCTGCACCGCTGCAGCCCGGTCCTTCCTGACCGCTTTACTTATAATTTCCCTTTGGGGCGTGGCACCGCCTCTGTAACCGTGGTCCCGCTAGGTCTCTCCTGACTCCTTCTGCCGTACCTCGGCTTCCTTATGCTGGGTGGGGCACCTCGGTCACCGTCGCGACCCGGGCAGACTACTGGCGTCCTCGCCTTGCCGCCGCCGCGCCCAGGGTTCTCGCGCTGGAAGCGCACCTTCTCGTCGCCAGTGTAGAGATTGTGACGGGGAAGGCTAACCCTCTAGAGCGCGGGTCGCTGCGTGATAATAAAGAGACAGAGCCTGGAGCTCGTGCTGCAACGTCTATCTTTATTTAACTACATGCACGCACTTACTTAACCCCGCCATCCTGCGTCACTTCACTTCCAGTCTCCCGCCTCCCTGGTACCCCAGAACCAGGGACGTCATTTGGGGGTCGCCAGGGGTCGCAGTTGCGACCCCTGAGGTCTCCCTTGCTACCCCTGTGGTCACTCTTGCAACCTCTAGGAAAAAAAAAAGAGTAGTTTTTTACTTTTTTTTTTAAAGGAAACCTCCTAGGCTGTGGCCAGTGTCGTGTGGCTCTTTATTTTTGGAGTGACTGACTTTCTTGTTCAGGCCTCTTAAAAAAAACAGGGGGTTCCACAGGTGCATCACTTTGAGCAGTGACGCTAAATAAGAAAGAATAGGAATAACACATCATTTGTCTTTCTGGAATTCTATCCAATAATTGCTAGATGCATAAAGGTTTATTTCCAGGCACACTTCAGGGGTTGAGACACTGATTTAGCCTGTTTGTAAACACATCAACTCAGTCTTTCATCCTTGTGAGGTCAATAAATGAGTACCAACCCAGGTTGGGTGATATTGTATGTATATGTGTTCTATATAAAGCGCTTAACGGAAGTGCTATATAATAACATACATTTGGCCTTGGACATCTGCTTGCATTCACATTAATTTGTTAATATGGGGCTATACACACTGATATTAAAGATACATATGGTGATCCAGTCTTGTATGAAATGTATATAACAGTATAGTGATATGCAACCATATTTTTCATAGTGTACTTCGGGACAATATGTGATGTCAGTTCCTGTTTTGTCAAGGAGTGAAAGGTCGTGGTCCTTAACTTCCTGTGATGTCATCAGAGGTCAAAGGTCATGTGATATCACGTCCACTACCCCTGGCATTTTGGTGAAATGACGTCCCTGCCGGAACTGAAGTGTCAACATGACAAGGGGATAGTCAATGGGTTTGTCCAACTGAAGCCACACGCTATGAAGCCCAAGGAGAGGCATCCGGCCGTCCATGCGGCAGTACAAGGCACGTAAAGGGAGGTCGGAGCACCGCTGTGCGCGTGCAGATGGGCGGAGGAGAAGGAGGGACATATGGGGCTGTGCGGGGCAGTAGTCTCCAAAATCGGCTTTGGAGCTGAGCACATGAGGCTACTTTTGCTTTACTTAAGTTGTGCATGCATTGTTTTTTTTGGTGTCCCGCAGCAGTGAAGAATGGGTTCCGAGTCCATAGGGACATCTAACAAATACCATGACTGCATCCAGCGCTACTGACTACGCGAAGAAATCTATTAATGGACTGTGGTACTGCATCCTTCTGTTACTGGCTCAGCAGGGACACTTATAAATGGACTGCGGTACTGCATCCTTCTGTTACTAGTTCAGCAGGGACATCTATTAATGGACTGCGGTACTGCATCCTTCTGTTACTGGTTCAGCAGGGACATCTATTAATGGACTCCGGTACTGCATCCTTCGGTTACTAGTTCAGCAGGGACATCTATTAATGGACTCCTGTACTGCATCCTTCGGTTACTGGCTCAGCAGGGACATCTATTAATAGACTGCAGTACTGCATCCTGCTGTTACTGGCTCAGTAGGGACATCTATTAATCTACCTGCTCACCTCTAACTTCCGTCCTATCTCACTTCTCCCATTCCTCTCTAAGCTACTCCAGCGACTCGCAGCTCTCATCCTTTGTCACCAATCTCTCTCTCCTACCCCCCTCTCAATCTGGCTTCTGTCCTAAACACTCTCCTGAAACAGCCCTCACCTACATCCTTAACACCCTCCTCTCCACTTGACACTCTAAGCATTCCTCTGTTCTTATTCTACTTGACCTCTCTGCTGCCTTCGACACTGTCGATCACCTCCTTCTAAACACTCTTTCTTCGTTGGATTCAAAGGCTCTGTCCTTAACTGGCTATCCTCTTACCTAGCCTCCCGCTCTTTTACTGTTTCCTGGGCAGACCGTTCCTCTCCTACCCAGCCTCTGGAATACGGAGTTCCCCATGGTTCAGTGCTTGGCCCTTTCCTTTTCTCACTCTACACCTCCCTCCTTGCCCCTGTTATCTCCTCATTTGACATTTCTCACCATTTCTATGCTAATGATACTCGGCTCTTCCTTTCCTTCTCTTCCTTCTCTACTGTCCTCCATCTTAAACTCTCTTCCTGTCTTACTGCCGTTAAGAACTGGATGTCTTCCTGCTTTCTTTCCCTCAACACTGATAAAACTGAAGTAGTTTTCTTCCCCTCCAAATCTCTTCCCCTCCCTCTCCTCCTCCTTTCATTCATTTTCCTCCTTCTAATCTCCCTATCTCTGACCACGCTCGTAATTTAGGCATTCACTTTGACTCTTCTCTCACTTTTTCCCATCTTATCTGTCTCACCTCTCCTGCCCGTCGCTACCACCTCTTTAATATTCGCAAAGTCTGCCCCTCTCTCACTTTCTATGCTACTAAACTTTTAATCTCCTCCCTTCTCTCGCCTCTTCTACTGCTCCTCCTTACTCTTCGGACTACCGACTTCTCATCTCGCCCCCTGCAAATCTATCTACCACTCTGCCGTCCGCACACTCTGTCTCCTCACCTCCCGTGACTCCATCTCTGCTTCCCTTTCCTCCCTTGGCTGGCTTCCCTTTCCTCCTTTGGCTGGCTTCCCTTTCACTCCCAACTTAACTTTCATTTTCTCTGCTTAGTATTTAAATCTCTCCATGGTCTTACTCCCCCTTAACTCTCCTCCCTCCTCTCTTTCTATACTCCTTCCCGCTCCCTTAGCTCTGCTGACCACTTCCTACTCACTGTCCCTCCATTCCCTTGTGCTACCTCCCGTTCCCGCTCCTTCCAGCTCCTAGCCCCCCTGCATTGGAACTCCTTACCTCTCTCAATCCGCTCTATTCCTACCTTTTCCTCATTCCGCACATCCCTTAAATCTCTCCTTCTCCATTCCCCGCCATGAAACCCTTCCCCCTTCTTGCTCCCCCTCCCTCCTTTTTCGTTTCACCAGGATCATCTCCCTCCCTTCCCCCCTCCGCCCCATTCTCACCCTTTTACCCCGTCTGATTCCCCCCTCCTTCTCCCCACTCCTCTCTCTCCCTCTCAGTTCTAACACACTACTTTCCCTCTTCCCTTCAGTTTAATTGTTCTACTTACTGTTTTGTTGGACTGATTCATAATTGTAAATTGCTTCTACTGTTTATTGTTATAATGTCAATGTTATACGGATCCTGTTGTTAAAATGTGCAGCGTTTTGGACTAAAGCGCTATATAAAAATAATAAAACTACTGCAACCTTCGGTTACTGGCTCAGCAGGGACATCTATTAATAGCCTGTGGTACTGCATCCTTCTGTTACTGGCTCAGCAGGAACATCTATTAATGGACTGCCTAACTGCATCCTTTGGTTACAGGCTCACCAGGGACATCTATTAATAGACTGCGGTACTGCATCCTTCTGTTACTGGCTCAGTAGGGACATCTATTAATCGACTGCGGTACTGCATCCTTCGGTTACTGGCTCAGCAGGGACATCTATTAATAGACTGCGGTACTGCATTCTTTTGTTACTGACCCAGCCGGGACATCAAGTTAAGGTTTGTATATTTGCTCTCTTGTGCCTGCTAATTTCACAGATTTGCATGACCTTTAGGGGGTAATTCATAGAATTCGGCACACACGTGGTGCACGCGGCTGGCACACAGAGTGCGCGTGCGGCAGTCTGTGCCAGCCGCGTGCACCAAAACCCATTTCAGCGCACCGCGTATTCATGGATTTCAACATCCATAACCAGCCGTGGCGCAGAGTGGCGCAGCGACCCTGCAGCAGCGCCAGTTAAGCACCCAATCCTGCCCCATGCGCAAAAAACATTGCACAAATCCCCTACATAGCGCAAATGCCAGTGGACCAGCATACATCCCCCCAACTACTAAAACGCGTGGAAAACTCTCCTTGCACCCCTCAGAATACGCGTACCCCGCTTGCGCTAGCGAAAACGTGTGTAAAGTCCACGTGCACCCCCGGAATACACGTACCCCGCTCGCGCCAGCGAAAACACGTGTAAAAGTCCATGCGCACCCCCGAAATACACGTACCCCGCTCGCATCAGGTAAAATGCGTGGAAAAAGTCCCCCCTGTGGTGTGGGCTGCCTGTGGGGCATGGGGAGGGTGGATGGGCTGCCTCTGGGGCATGGGGAAGGTGGGTGGGCTACCTGTGCGTATTCCAGGGGTGCGCATGGACTTTCACATGCGATTTCGCTAGCGCAAGCGGGGTACGTGTATTCCGGGGGTGCGCGTGGACTTTTACAAGCGTTTTTGTTAGCATGAGCAGGGTATGTGTATTCTGGGGGTGCGCGTGGACTTTTGCATGCATTTTCGCTGGCACGAGCCGGGTATATGTAATCCGGGGGTGCGCATGGACTTTTACAGGCGTTTTCGCTGGTGCAAGCAGGGTACGTGTATTCCAGGGGTGCGCAGGGAGTTTTACATGCGTTTTCGCTGGCGCAAGTGGGGTACTTGTATTCCGGAGGTGCGCAGGGAGTTTTACACGCGATTTGGCAGTGGGGGCCCTGCAGGCAACTCACACCACAGGGGACTACCCTTCACCCCTGACCATGCCCTGCAGGCAGCCCATCCACCCTGGGCATGCCCCGCAGGCAGCCTACACCACAGGGGACTACCCTACACCCCTAACCTTGCCCTGCAGGCAGCCCACATGGCACCAGGCACTTGTGAACCCCAACACATGTCCCCCCCCATTGACAGGCACCTGCCAGCAGGCCCCGACTCATGTCCCCCACCCACCCACTAGTGACGGGCACCTGCCAGCAGGCCCCAACACATGGCTCAACAAATATGTCATAACAAAACAGACCCATGGCCCTAATGCCAACCCAAATCTCCCCTTCCCCCAGTACAAGAACGCAACCATCCGCTGCACCCACTCCCAAATTAGCCATGCCATGAGAGTCTCAAAAGAACCAGCATGGCCATGCATGAGTGTACAACAGAGCCACACAGTGGCAACACATGACGGAGGCAATGCGCATTGAGACATGCACAAAACCAATGACAGTACACCACACCAATAATGAAGAAATATGAAATGTATTGAAAAAGGTAATCAAATAACAAAATGAAAAATCAAATGTGCAAATTAAGAAATAATGAAAGGAAAAAAATGAAAAGAAAGAATTCCAATGTAAAACAAAAATCCACAACAGGAAACGAGAAAAGTAGTCCATTGCCATTGTCCATATAAAGTACATTAAAAAAATAAAAACCATTGATCCATGGGAAGTTCAAATAACGAAAGTATGTACAAGTCTTGAACTATTTACAATGCAAGTCCAAAGGGTCCATGATCCCAAAAGAAAAGGAAACCTACCAAAAAAACCTATAAAAAAAACTATATACATAAAGTGGAGCAATGTCCATGAACTCCAAAAAAAAATACTAAACAAAGGAAACCTAACCCTAAAGAACTATGTACAAAGGCAGCGGGCAAGTCATCATCAAACTCCTCTTCAACATCTTGGAGGCAAGCCTCTCCCCTGGCATCGAGGTCTTGCAGGGATGCAGCCCTGGCCTCCTCCAACTCCCTGCGAGTTGCCTCGAAGCACTCAGCCCGCCTCAATGCCCTGCGCATGGAGTTCTCCGCCCTGACCATAGTGAGCCGTGCCTCCTCCGCCTGCCGCTGCTCCGCATCCATCTGCTCACCCAACTGCTGCCACATGGAAGACACTCCCAATCCAGGGTCCTCCTGCCCTCCGGCCGATGCCTGCCCCTGTGATGTTGATGGCCCCGAGCCATCATCGCTCCCACCTTGAGCCTGCTGCTGCCGCGCATGTGCCCTGCCTATCGATGCCTGCATGTCCTCCTCTTGCTGGGGTCCAGTTGGTGGGGTGGCCACCCCTGCTGGACCTCCGACTCCCGACTGTGGCAGGGAGGTGTCCTCCACCAGCCTGGCCGCTGGCTTAGGGGCAGCTCCACAGGGTGCCCAGGTGATACTTGGGCAAGAAGATGGCACAGAGGATGACTGGTGCATAGGAGGTGCAGTTGAGGAGGGGGTCGCTAGAAGATCCAGCACACGTAGGAACCCAGACTTGGTGACCTGTCCTAGTAGGCCGACACGGTCAATGAGGTATTCGAAATGACATGCATTGTCCTCACGAGAACCCTGCACGTCACCCTGAATACCAATTTGACGCAACGCCACCCCAGCTAGGACAGGCTCAACTCGGTCATGGATTGCCACGTCCACAGGGAGAGGAAGGCCAGTTGTTGTTTGCGCACCACCTCTCTGAAAACAGGTCTGGAAGAAGGCATCCCTGCTGGTGCTGGACGATGCAGTCACAGGATCGGGGACAGGATTACACACAGGCACCTCCGCGGTGCCCTGTGCTGCCTCCTGTCCCTGCCCCTGGACTGCACCACTCGCACGAGTAGAATCCCCCCTCCAGGCCCCGTGCGTGGGCCTTCCACGGCCTCTTCCTCAACCGAACCCCCCACCAACCTGGATGACTCCGTGCCATCTTCCTCCATAGGCCCCTGTGGGAGCTTAGCTGCCCCTACTGCTGCCGAGGAGTCCACCTCCAACCTCCGCCTCTTGGACCTCCCCTCGCCAGCTGGTGCCCTGGACGGGGCACCAGACTCCTCACTCCCGGAAGAGATGACAATGTGGGAGGAGAGCTAGGCCTTGCGTCTCTGGCTGGCGGTGGGATCTATGCCGCTGTGCTCCACAGCACCGTCTCTGCCCTCTTCATCAGTCGACGCTGCAGACAGGGAGAAACAGAACACAGGCATCAGGGCACTGTACAATGGTTGGATACACACATGACAGTTGCGCATGAGTGGCAGTGTCAAACTTCACAGATGGCATCACACTCCCCAGCACTCATATCATTTTAATCCATACACAAACTAATAGGAATCATGCAGTAAGCAGCAGCAGCCATACATACTCACCAGCATCAACATCCGAAGGTTGGCATGACGTCACAAGCAACATGGGGAGCGCCGAACACATGCACACACGCCAACAGACAGATATGCATCTGTACATCTCCACCACCTGTCACAGTGCAATCATCGGCAACTATATCACATCTGCCAGTCGGGTTCCTACATGTCTGTGTCACATGCATCCATGGCGTATCACATTCGTACACATGTCAAACACACACACGCACATGTATGCTTTGCACGTACATGAAGGTGGAACCGCCATCCATGTGTCACACCCCAACCATGCCATAGTACATACACAGAAAAGCTAACGTGTGCATCTCCACATGCAGTTGTGCATTATGCTTTGGAACACATACACCATTGATGTGCATCACACATGACAGGACTCACATGCAGCACGGTCATGTCCCTGCCCATACACATCCATACATGGGCCTTTTCAGACATATGTCCAAGCTGCACACTCCTGGCACACCTCAACATGCACTGCGTCCAATAAGTATGCATGGACACTTACCGCTCGATTCCAGACTGCTCTGCCTCTCGAGGATCTGATGGTGAAGCGCTGGGTTAATGCGTTCCAGGAACCTCATGTGGTCAGTGGTAAGGTGGACCAGGCGCCTCACTGCATGCGCTGCTTCCAAGAGGCGCCGGGCCTTCCTGAGGGTCCTGGACCTGAAGTCCTCCCAGCGCTTCTGGACGTGTGGTATGTCACGGGCTGCCTCACCCTCCACGTTGATAGCAGCCACAATGTCCTTCCAGATCCTCTCACGTCCATCCTTGTCGGCGCGTCTTCTTCCGTAGAGGGCATCATAATGCACCAGGACTTGCTCCACCAGGATGCCAACTTCTGCGGCACTGAAGCTGGTAGCCCTCTGCCTCTCTGGATGGGGGTTGCCAGTGGTCTCTGAGGGTGTTTCCCCCGACATGGCAACCCCCGAGACAGGTGTGGGTGGGCAACTGGTTCCTGGTGCTGGGCTGTGGAGCGATGGAACTTCAGTCGGGAGTCTTCTGTTCCAGCAGGGGTGGTCACAGCAACTAGACCCCTGCAGATGGCTGACGTGCAGGCACCAAAGAGCAGGGCACGTGGCCAGCAGGCAGGCAGCAGCAGATGGCTGGTGGGAGTCGGCTCGAGGCTCCGGCGGACAGTAATTTGGCCTTCTGGGCAGGAGCGTGGTCTTCCATGTGTTGTCGCGTGGCCAGCTTGATACAGAGTAATTGGTCACGTGAAAAAACAGCACGTCAGCGTGTAATTCGAAGAAAGGCCCTTAGCGCGTAAGCACGTCTGTGACGTAACACACGCAGGCACACACGCAGGCATTTCCCTTGCCACGGGTTGAAGGTCCCACGTGTGTTTCCATCGCTCTGTACGTGCTCTTTGTGGAAAGCGGTGCGTGTGTTTTCCAGACGTTGGGGTTCACACGCGATTACTTCACAGCGGCTACAGTGCATGCTTCTTCTTTTGGCGTGGGTGTTGGCTATGCGTTCTTCTACACGCAAGGCAGACAGTGAGTCTCACATGCTATTTTTCCTACTGCGGTTGTCCCTGTTAGTCGCGTCCCCCTTTTTTGCGGTCATACTAGCCCGCGTGTTCGCATTTTTTGTGTTTCTGGCTGCCACAGAGTACTGCGTGTGTTTTTTTAAATGCACACGGGCTACAGGGGTCGCGTAACTCTTTTTCTTGCATTTTTGGGATGCCTGAGAATTGCGTGAGACTTCATTTCTCCTGAGGGGCCACGGAATGGGACATTCATGTAGCTGTATATACGTGTTTGTTGTTTGTGCGCACTTTTATACTGCGCCGGGATGCTTCCGCCTGCCTTTGTGTGGCAGACGTGTTTAGGCCTGTGCATGTCTTTTGGCGTGCGCGTGTTTCCCCGATTCGATTCCATGAATACGTGTAGTTCGCTTGCGTGTGCGTTCCGTGTATTTCCCAGCAGTACTTCCCCAGTTACGCCCTCATTTTCACGTGTTGTTCCCCATTCTGCATGTTCCGCTCCTTGTTCCGCCCCCTTTTGGTGTGTGCGCTACATGCTGTGCGCTTCGGCATGACGTTCGGGATGTTGCAATGACGTGTGCGCCCGTGTGCGCCACCCGTGGATTTGGCGCACATCCTGGGAAAAACACGCGCAGGGCTTTCCATGAATCGTGCGCGTGAGCTTGCTTTTTCACGCTTGCGCCATCTTTTTCGGCGCACATTTGTTCCATGAATCGGCCCCCAAGTCTCTAGAGCGACACCAGGTAATCGGCCAGAGCCGCCTACATTTTTTTTTCTTCTGGCGGTGGGGTGCTGGATGACAGTTTTAAAAGCGGGTAATGCGTGGGGCCATTAACCCATTATGCTGCCGACCCTGCCCTTTCCCCCCTTCCCCCAACTCCTTCCCCATTACTACTTCCTTTGGTCCAATAGATGCATGTTTCATCCCAATTCAGTGGCTATTTAGTGTCACAAAGTGATGTTAGTCATGGGAGGTGTGGGTCATCTAAAAGCTGAGGCGTCCAGTTAAGACTTTGGCTTAAAAGAACATGGGTGCATGTGAAAAGCAAAAGATCTTGAGCCATCTCACCTGCATCCCTTTTATGTTGGGGATCTTCTCTTTACTATTTCGACCAGTTTTTGACCTGCGGGGGTAAATTCTGTGCTAAATGGCTGTGTTCCAAACCACTTCTAACTCTGTAACTAAACAATGTTCTACTGTTAACTCACAAAGGCCACATCGAGTGAATAGTGAGTGAAATACTTTTTGGACTATTTTCTAGACAAATGTACTGAAAAGTACCCCGGATGAAGAGAGAAATTCTCGAAAACGCTTTGGGCCTTTTATTCACCCTTCCAAACTTACAATTAAACAACTTTTCCACAAGTATAATATGTGTGAAGGAATGTATATTTATTTACCATATGTACATTTCTCTATCACTATAAGAGTTACTAAGCTATCTGAACACAAGTCATAATTGCTTGGCGTTTTTAGCCTGAGATAGTGTGCAGGGGACGTGAAGTCACTCAATGTCATGTGTATATATACCACCTATGTTCCAGGGCTGTCCTTTCTCCCTCACACCTCGGTTGTCATTAAAACCCTACCCTTTAAAGGACATATAAAAGGAACTCTTAATTATCATCAAACTAAGGTTGTGCCTGGTGCGCAATACCAAGCGTACCAGTTAGCAATGCCAGTCAGTGGCACAATTCTTTCCTACGGGCAAAGAACCAAAGTCTGCAGTCAAAGTCCAACATTCCAGAGTAGCTGAAAGGAAACCCGGAAAAGGATGAGGAACCCCAAAGATGAAGTATCAGAAGAAGGCTCACCCCAGAGCAGACTTAAAGATTGCAGAATGTAGCTCTGACATCAGCAGCCTGAGGATTGGCGGTTTATGGCTGGATGGGTGGGGGTCTGCAATGGCACCCCACACTGCCAAAGCAATGGAACCAAGAATCCCCCAAGGTGAGCCAGAGGACCATAAGGAAGCGATCCAGTCACTGGAGAAACATCGGAGCAGCACAAACATTGATACTTTAGAGTGTTGCTGGAGATGCCACAGGTTTGTGCAGAAGCACCTGGAGCATTCCTAGTGCCAGATGGGATTACCACAATAACTGATCTCAGGCCCAAATAACCGGACAGACTCAAAGAATATGGCAAAATACTACTTTATTATCAGTTCAATAAAGTAGGGAAACCTGGCGAACAAAACAAATCGCAGCTCACACACGCGCAACACATTTAAATGACACAAAAGGCTTCATACCTCGATGTATGTCACCTATGACATCATCCTATGTGGCAAACTGTAAAAAACTATTGGGCGGAGGAATTGATTAAGAGAACATATATACATATAGTCCATTTAGGGGTTAGTAACTTCATTGGCTGCCTCTTATCAGGTAGGCATGCCTTGAACCATCTCTAACTACGTATAATACCAGAGTAACAGCAGCGGATAGGCTTTTGCAACACTGTATAGACCACCATTACATAGCCTCTCAGGATTGGTTGGTACTCTCTTCCAACCTTGGACATTCGGCTTGTTAGCAGCACGTAAGAAAAACGAAACCCAAGTGTGGGGAACAACGTCAGACAACTTCCCACTTGGCTAATTAGCCTCACCATCTCTCATCAGTTAGGCCCTAAGCCAAGGCTTCTTCTTTGTAGTTGACCTTGCTGACTGTTCTCTTCCTCAGAACTTTAAAGGGAGTGAAGGTACATTTGTGTGGAGCTTCATGAATAGGCCTTGTTTTCTGGTCTTGCACCTCGTGTGAGCAGATCATGATTTTGTCCATTCTGCCCTTCTATTTAGCGCTATTTGATTCAATTATACTGGGTGCTATTACTCTCTTCGGCCTCTGGAAACTTGGTTGCTCCGTTGTGCATGTGCTTTCTGCATCTTTAATTGTACAATACTTGGCACTCACAAATGTTCACTCCTCTAAGAGAAATATGTCCTGCATACATGGCATATCCTCTTCATTTCCTTTCCTGCCATGCAGTTGCCTCTTGCTATAATGTCATCCTATGTGGCAAACAATAAAAACCTACCCGGCGGAGGGATTGATTAAGGGAACATATATACCAATAGTCCATTTAGGTGTTAGTAACATCATTGGCGGCCCCTTATCAAGTAGGTACACCTTCAACCACCTCTAACTACGTATAATACAGATAATAGCAGAATAACAGCAGCGGATAAGCTTTTGCAACAATGTATAGTCCACATTTACATAGCCTCTCAGGATTGGTTGGCACTCTCTTCCAACCTTGGACATTCGGCTCATTAGCAGCATGTAAGCAAAACGAAACCCAGGTGCGGGGAACAACGTCCGACAACTGCCCACTTGGCTAATTTGCCTACCATCTTTCATCAGTTAGGCCCTAAGCCAAGGCTTCTTCTTTGTAGTTGACCTTGCTGACTGTTCGTTTCCTCTGAACTTTAAAGAGAGTGAAGGTACATTTATCTGGAGCTTTATGAATAGACCATGTTTTCTGGGGTAAAAGATAGCCCCTGAATGTCAGAAATAAAGAGGCCATGCCAGGATTTAAGAGTGAAGCCTGCTGGTACTATCCAGTGGAAAATGCAGGCCAGTCCAAAACGCTTCTTTTTCTGACTTAAGGCCAAGTGATGTGGAAAGAAATGGACCTAGGTAAACTCTATTAAAATTGACAAGTGTGCAAGTGGAGAAAGACACTGGGCCTCATTATAAGTTTGCCGGTCTGGGCACTACGGGACTGGTAAACTTGCCAGTACCGTAGTTCCCGGACTGGCAAACTACGAGTTGTGCTCGCGGGTGCCTTTCTGCCCACCAAGTCTGACCTAGCGGGCAGAGCGGCACCCGCGAGCACAGCATGTCAGATGCACCCGGTCGAATGTGAATTAACATTCTTTATTTGCTTTTGTGGATGTATGTTTCAAATAACCAATGTGGAAGAACCCATTTCTACAATGTGGGTTTGTATGAATTTGTATCTATTATGTTAAATTTGAATATGGAATTGTGGATAGATTAACATATAGTAACAAGCCCTGGATTTGATAAAGGCCTTCTATATAGCCGAAACGCGTGTCATCCTTGAGGGCAACCTGTGAGAATAAACACAAGTTTGAACACTAATGTGGCGCTGTCTCATATCTGAGTATGTTTGCAGCTATTTATTTTGATAGTGGTTTAATTGGCTTTTAACCACAACTCAGCGAGAAGCGACTATTGGTCCATGTACAAAATCAAATAACTTTCATTGCTCAACATATTTGTGTCGTCTTGTCAGACCGGGCCTCCAAAGCCATAACCCTTTATCAAACTGTTAGAATCTGAGGTAGTCCTAGTTTCCCTGGGTTCCTAGGAGCCTAAAGTCTCAGAGGCTTGAACTGGGTTGCCCAGCCCTTTAAGATGAGTAGCAATACTCGGGTAGTTTGGCAAAAAGTCCGTTTTATTAACAAGTATATAAAACGGGGAGTACAACGAACATCAGCAGTCATTCAATCCTCTTACTCAACTCATTTTAGTAGAAACTGAGGTTATATCACATAAAATCTTCATCATTGACGTTGACCCGTGTCACTACCTACGTGGCAAACTACAAAAACCTATCAGGAAAGTGATAGGCTCTAAGTAAATAGCTAAGTATATGTTCCATATCAGTATAGAACAGTGAAAGAAAGTGATAGGGTGCTTAACATCAGGTAGGGCAACTAAGCCCTCCCCTCTAATGGCCACTATGAACGTCACTAAATACACAACGTTCCATTGGCTACACAAACAATAGAACCCTTGATTACACGGTCCTCTTCAATTGGTTGGCTTCTAACCCCCATTAGTACTTGTCCACTCATGTTTAGCTGCACGCGGTCTGAACATCCAAGTGTTAATGGGCTCATCTAGAAACTAACTTCCCACTATATAGTCAAGGAGGGGTGGGAGATGCCCACTACCCCTATCACTACCCATGTAGGGGACAATGTGCTGGGACTCAGAAAAAGAATGGTACTCCTGATGGGTCGGGCTAGTGAGAAGTTGAAGACTGGGTAAGCTCTGGTTAACCATTGGTATGACCAGAGGGCTTCCCTGATCAACTTCCCACCAGGCCAACACGTCCTGATCATGAATCCTATAAGGCCTAGAGCTTTGCAGAACACATGGTCAGGCCCTTACACAGTGGTGGAGCGACTGGGTGAGGTTAACTATTTAGTGGACCTTGGAAGGGCTGGTCAAGCTCCAAATGTTTCTCACGTAAATAGACTGAAGTCTTTCAACCCAAGAGCTGAAATAGCTGCACTGCTGTTGGCTTCAGATGTTGAGGAGGAGGAGTTAGGACCTCTCCCTGACCTGTTCCAGGGCAATCCTTCAGATAGCTCAATTGAGGGTGTCAAAGTGGCCCCTCGCCTGACTTCTGTTCAACAAGAGGAGGTGAGAAGTTTGCTGAGACTATTCTCCCCCTTGTTCTCCCTAGCTCTTGGTTTGACACCTTGGTGCAAACATGACATTGACACAGGAGATTGTGTACCTACCAAAAGTAGGGGATTTAGAATGTCAGACAAAGTAAGGTCTTACATCAAGACAGAGGTTAGCAAGATGCTAGATCTTGGGGTGATTGAACCCTCCAGTAGTCTTTGGTCCAACCCTGTGGTTTTGGTTCCAAAAGCAGGTTCCTCTTAGCTGAATTTCTGTGTGGATTACAGGGCTGTGAATACTGTCACGAAGACAGATGCACACCCGTTGCCTAGAAGAAATGAGCTGGTGGATACTTTGGGTGCCTCCAAATACCTCAGCACATTTGACATCACTGCAGGCTATTGCCAAATATCCCTTGCAGAACATACCAAAGAGAAGACTGCATTTTTAACTCCAGAGGGCCTTTACCAGTTTAGGGTAATGCCTATTGGATTAAAGAATGCACCTGCCACTTTTCAGAGGCTTGTGAATCATGTCCTTAATAGGTTGGATGAATTCTGTCTTGCATATCTGGATTATATAGCAGTTTTCAGTGCCACCTGGGAGGATCATGTGAAACACCTTAGAATTGTGTTGCAGGCTCTTCAGAAGACCCATTTGACCATAAAGGCCAGTAAGTGTCAGATTGGTCAAGGTTTAGTGGTCTACCTTGGACATGAAGTAAGTGGAGGGAGGATACAGCCTCTACCCAGTAAAGTACAAGCAGTACAAGACTGGCCTAACCTCACTACCCAGACCCAAGTGAGAGTCTTCTTAGGACTCACAGGGTACTACCGAAATTTCATGGCAGACTATGGCACTGTAGCTGCCCCCCTGACTGCTCTCATAACTCCAATGAAACCCAAGAAGGTATCTTGGTCTGAAGAGTGTGAGAAGGCCTTCAATGGCTTAAATGACTCCTTGTGCCAGGCCCCTGTCCTCAGGGCCCCTGATTACCTTTTTTGCAAACAGATCCCTCTGATACTGGGATAGGAACTGTACTATCACAAGTAGATGAGAAGAGTAAGGAACACCCCATTGGATTAATTAGTCATCAGCTTTAGGACAGAGAGCTCAGGTGGTCCACAGTAGAGAAATAATGTTTTCTGTTGTGTGGGCCCTAAGGAAGCTAAGGCCCTACCCCTATGGGGGCCACTTCACTGTGCAAACTGACCATAAGCCCTTAAAGTGGCTAATGAACATGAAGGGAGAGAATCCAAAGTTTCTTAGGTGGTCCATAAGTCTGCAAGGCTTTGACTTCACTATTGAGCATAGGCCAGGTGCCCAACATAGCAATGCTGATGGGTTGTGCAGAATGTTTAAGCAACCTGAACATGAGACTCATGCAGGGGTCGATTAATTCCCCCTGTCCTTGGTCTGGGATGGGCGAGTGTTAGGAAGGTTTCCCATTTATGTGGAATTTTCCCTCCAGTTGTGAGCCCCCCAACTTTTTGCTGCTGTCTGACACGCCTAGCCTGACTATGGCCAGTGGAGCACAGCCTTCAGCTGCCCTCTGCTGGGTTTTCGCTCACTTTGTTATGGGGAAACTGACATACCCTTAAAGACAGTCAGTACTGGGAGATTTTGTTTCCCTTAGTCCTTTCCTATGTTGCAACTTTTCTGCAACATGTTGCAAGTGCACAATGTACCTTACAGTACAGTAAGCTTGGGTCTTCCTTTCATTTACAAAGGCCCTAGATTCCCTGAAAGGATTTTTTTAGGAGAAGTGCAGATGTGCCTTGGACAGGGCTGGTTGTAGCTTTTACTTTCACATAGTTTTAACCCTTTCTTGCCATGCAAACCGCATTTACTGTGGTTGGCACAGGAAGGTGGCCTGGCTCCAAAATGCCCATGCCATGAGGTTCATTGTCCTGTCCTTTGGCCATCTTGTTCCTTCACCTTCCCCAGGTTGAGCAGACCCAGGTCAGTCCTTATTTGGTCATGCATTTCCCCATGAAACGTCAAGCTTTTGCGGGCTTCAGCATACCTTGTGTGTGTGCCCCCAGGATGTGGGCTGGACAGTCGAGCTCCATTACACATCCTGGGTGCCAGAGAGTCTGGTGTGCTGGGAATGACTGGGACCACTGTGGTCCATGATTGGTCCACATCTAGAATGCCTGAATGTGAGCAGATCTCCCATTCGGTCCTCTTTGTTTTGGCACAAATGAGATTCTGGATAAGAGAAGGCTCTAAACACCCATACCAGGTTGATCTCTTAAGTTCTCACTGAACCTAGTATAGGATCCAAGTACCTGAAACTAAGAAGCCGAGTTGAGGAACCGCTGGTGACCCGCTGGAAGGTTTGGCACCCTGAGCCCGCTGTTGTCCCGCTGGACCCCTCTGCATCTGATCAAACTAGAAGGTCTGCAAAGGTGCTTCCACCCATTTGAATAGTGGGACCAACTACTCATGGCACCTTCATCTTAACCTGCAAGCGAGCCACTTTGGTGTTTCTGGGCCAACCAGTGAACTAACCAGCTTGCGCGGGACCTTTTCTCTAAATCTGCAGCCGTTTTGATTGGACACTTGAATCTTGGTAGATTGTAAGCTCTCTGTTCACGGCCCTTTCACTCTGAATTTCGTAAACTTGGCATTCCCAGGTCTGGAATAAAGAGAGAGCGCCCAAACCCAAGTGAACGCGGTCACTGCGCCGCCCAGCCGTGGTGACAAACTTTGCATGTGCCTTGCTGCTGTGCCCCTCTGTGCCCTGAATCATGCTGCAGTGAAACTGGCCTGATTCCTTCACGAGGAGCAGAGAAATCGCCACTGTCCTGCCATGGAATCATCACTGTATCTCAGCTGCTGAAAGCCGTAGAGCCTCACAATTGCCGCATTTGCACCTGCAACCAAAGCGGACATGACTGCCGAAGTTTGGTGTGCACCAGGGTTCTTGCAACCCTTATCGGTGGCCCCTAGCGCATCCATCAATTTTTACGCATTAGTGTCCCCTGAGGGCCACTCACTTTTCCACAGGTAGCCTGAGCTACTGCCCGATTCCCAACTCCTGGAACCTGTTCTGCCCTTTTGGGGAGACCCTCCTGGAATAGTGGGAACCTATTCTTTATCGCCTCACCCACCTTCCTGAGCTGCTACAGACCCTGCAAGAGGCCCCATTTTCGCTCCTCTACACCATCGCGTGCACCAGCACCTGAAAGTACTTTTGAGCGTTGGGCTCCACTCTTCTTAGGGACTGGACTGCCTCTTAGTTAGGGATTGATTGATGAAGAACTGCCTAAAGACTATGTGCACTGCTTGCTCCATTTTCTCCTAGGTTGTGGACCCATTCTGTGCACTAACAACGGCAACTTGTTGTTGTGCATATATATGTATAGTAGTGTTGTATTGGTTTGAGGTATTTCTGTTGATAATTGCTTTGTGTTTGATTTCAAAGGCCTTGAATTAATGTATATGTATTTTGAATATGTACACCGGACTAGGAGTGATTTTTAGTGTTCTTTTTGTGTGTGCATTGAGGTCTTTCAGTCACCCTCACCCCTCCTGAGACCAAGTTTTGACTGCTGCCATAGCTACCTTGATTGGTCTGGCTTGTCCAGAAGGTTATCCTGTTCCAAGAAACTAGGCTGGGCTTCTGAACCTCTGCCCACCAGGTCAGAGTTCAGAAATCCATTTTAACAGTCACGTCTCTCCTCGTCAGTCTCTCAATATTTGCCGCCTTTCTCCTCCTCTTGAACCTCCGAACCTAGATAGCTGTCTCGTTGTGCGGTCTGCCTTGCTCGTACTGTGCTCTCTTGCTCCACCTTTTATCCATATGGAGAAGGGAAAGGGGGGAAGGGAAAGGATGGGGAAGGGAAAGGGGGGAAGGGAAAGGGCTGTCAGGTATGTGTGATTCTGATCAATTGCCTGACTTTGCCTGACCCTTGTATTGGGACATGTCAGGTAAACGTCTCTGGGGTTAGTCCATTCTCTTGGATCCAATAGCAATGACTGTGTCCTGGCCACCTTGATGACAGATCCCTCGAGACTAGCTGGGGAGACACCTTCAGGTTTCTCACTCTGCACATTAAATTGAAACACTGTGGGCCTCATTATGAGTCTGCCGGTACAGTAACAACAGTACCGGTAAGCTTGTCGGTACCATTGTTACTGTACTGGCAAACTATGAGGTCTGCTTGCGGGTGCCTTTACGCCCGCCAGGCCTGACCTGATGAATGGTGCCAGTGCATCCGGTGTCCCCATCCCCATTGAGTCCAATGGGACTCAAATGGGAATGGGGAGTTATTTGTTCCGGCGCCCGTGATGGGCAATTACCGGGGCCGTAATGCCCTGGAAATTGCCCATTCCCGGGTGCCGGTAAAAAAATGATACCGGCGGCAGCCGGCACGGCTACCGCCGGTCTCAAAATGAGGCCCAGTGACTTCAACAGCTACTCAAATAATGAAGCGCTCCGCTCACAAATCATTGCAGGGTGCGAGTCACAAGCTTTTTGCAAGTAACTGCTACAAAACCCTAGAACACTAGAAGAATATGAATGCTGCCTCAGGCTGACCTAGCCATAGAATGACAAGTTGAGGACATGAGCAAGAGGAACATATCCACGACCGCCCCGGACACTATTCACAAAATGTCAGTGGGAACAAGACACAAGCTGCAGGCAGACCCATTCTGCTATAGGTGTTGGTTTGAGTTTCCACATGATGGGACATGCCTGGCAATTGGTCAACTTTGCTACACATATGAGGGCAATCACTTCAAGTCAGTTTGCAGGATGTCCAGAAACCCTTAGGTAGACAGCAAAAGTAGTGGGCAAAGAAGACATAAGGACAGACCCCATGTTGGCCATAGCATCATCATCCGTGGCTGCAAAGATACATGCCAGACACAAGGACAGGGGCGATGATGACTCGGGAGAAGAAACAGGAATAAAAGACAGACAGCGTTCACACGTGCCGGTAGCCCACCCACTAAGGAGGTCCAGGAGGCATGTCCGGTACTTAGTGGAACAGTCACTGTTGGAGAGCGAATTCAGTTCGTCAGATGGTGATCAAATGCGAATAGGATATTTGTATGCGCTGGGGAACGACCAGGCCATGAACATAGCCCAACATTACTTATGCACATTAATGGCCTACAGACAGAGTTTCTAGTGGACACAGACGCCACTGTCATCGTTATAAGTGAGCAGACATATGAGAGCATACCCCAAGCAACTAGACTTTGGCCATCAAATTATGACATCTACCCATATAGGTCAACAACTCCACTGCTGTGCAAGGGATACCTTGAGGCAACATGTAGATACAAAGCACAAGAGAAGAAAGTCCTTGTGCACTTGCTGACCACAGCGACTGAAAGCGGATGCATACTAAGTTTCAGGATGGCTATTGAAATTGGTTTGATTCACCTACTTTATAAGGTCATGGTCAAAAAACACATAGATACATTGAACAAAATACACTGAGGACCCGATACATGGAAATGAGCGCATTAATCTGACAAGTGCTGCTTGCTGATATCGACACTGCGTGAGTCCACGTGCAGAATAGGAAGTGCACGCCTCACGTATTCATGGAATTGTCTGCAAAAAGGAACTCTATACGCAAGTTGTGGGTGGAACGTACCCCAACACGCCCCCATGCAAAACAAAAACTGCCAAAACAGCTACCTTTGCGTGCACCCCCAGATGCGAATACATGCACCCTTCAAACATTGTGTGTAGTCCCTCGCAAGTGGGCCTGCATCTCAGGGACCCTGTGCAGGGTCCCCCGTAACTGTAACCAGCAGCCTGAGGGCATGCGTACAGTTTCACGCAAAGCATTTATTTTCCTGGTCAAACTGCATGTGAACCTCTGTAAACAGTCCTTGCACCCCACTACGCTGCAAACACACACCCCTAAGTGCGATCAGAACCCTGTCTGCGTGTACGCACCCATATGTCCGACATGCAAACTCACTTCCAGAGTTGTGATTCCTCTGCACAAGTCCATACGCCTGCTTCTGGGTGGTGGAGGTTTCGAGAGAACTGCATGGGCATTTCTCAGGTGAGAGGTTGCATGGTCACATACCATGAATATGGATCGTTCCCGCAATAGCGGGCATGCTATGGACTGCCTGCGGTCTGTCCCTCGTGAACACCCAATTTCTGGCTTATTCTTCCCCAATTTGCGTGTTCCGCACCCTATTCCGGCCCCTACGCAGGCCATGCTGACCCCCTGTGTGGAGACCCACGCAAGGCGCTCAGCCACTTGCAGAGCCGTGCCAAGCTTGCGCGAGCTCCACGCAAGTCCGGGAAAAGTCTTGCGCAGTCGGTTCCGAGCAGTGTTTTGCACGCAGTGTGACGTGCAAGTACCAGATTTTACATGCAAATAATTCAAAGAATCGGGCCCTCATTTTTTCAAATGTTGTTCAAAGGCATAGGGACGCTAAAAAAACAAGCAAATTCAACTCCACATAGACACAACTGTTCCACCTGTGGCCCAACACTACACAGGCATCCCTATTAACATACAGAGACAGGTGGAAGAGGAACTCCACAAACTGAGCAATACATAATAGAGCCAGCATCATGACTCATGCCATGAGTGTCCCCCATTGTACCAGTGCCAAAGAAAAGGTCAGTGGCTATAAGACTCTGTGTAGACATGAGGATGCCCAACCAAGCAATCTAAAGAGAATGTCACCAAGCACTTCGTATTACTGATATGATACATATGTTAAATGGTACCAAAGTGTTTTCAAAACTTAACATAAATAAATCACCAGCTAGTACTGAAGCCAGAGTGCCGCTATATTGCCACCTTCATGACACATGTGCGTCTTTCCATATACAAGAGGCTGAGTTTTGGCGTGTGCTCCGCCGCAGAAATTTCCCAATCTGAAATAATCAATTTCATCAAACACATTCCAAACTCCAATGTAGTCCAAGTGAGGTAGTTCATCTGCACTCAATACAGGATTTCAAATAATTCCAATAAGGCGCCTTTTTTTGATACAAATTGGTGCTTTATATTTGAGCTACTCCACACTCAGCAAGTTAAACAGATCCTCTTTATTCTTTTCGTTGAGTCATTAGTTTGCATCACATTTATCTATGGCTGTAACTTTAATATTTTATCAGAAAAGAGGTTCCTTTAAGTGCCAAGGACGAGTATACTTGTCCTTTTTACATAGACTTCAATAATAGCCTGGCACTTAAGGGGTTAAATTGTTCATATATGCCTTCTTGGGGGGGTTGATTTGACTGTTTCTCTACAGGCTCCGTTGTCTGCTTCCTTATTACACTAAGCTGCGTGGACCACGGTGGGCAGGATCCCCAGCGTCGGATACAAAAGCCACAAACAAAACTCTGAGGAGAAACAAGGACAGGGAAAGCTTTAAGTGAACAGAAGAATTGTATTAATGATAGTTGCAAAAAATGAGTCAAAATTATATCTAACAATGAGTACCTGTAACACAATCCTTAAAGTGGTCCCCGAAAGTAGGAGTGTTTGGATCGCCCCATAAAGAAAAATGTCCAGAGGAAATGTACAAAATAGTTCCGGATCGTAGGAGGAAGAATAACGTCCAGATTTCTGACTTGCCATCACGAGATCCCACGAGCTACATGCAAAAGCAGTCAATGATTTCTACGACCGATGTGTAGATGCCACGAGCTACATGCAAAAGCAGTCAATGATTTCTATAACAGATGTGTAGATGCCCCGAGCTACATGCAAAAGCAAAGGCAATGATTTCTATAACAGATGTGTAGATGCTCCGAGCTACATGCAAAAGCAAAGTCAATGATTTCTATAACAGATGTGTAGATGCCCCGAGCTACATGCAAAAGCAAAGTCAATGATTTCTATAACAGATGTGTAGATGCCCCGAGCTACATGCAAAAGCAAAGGCAATGATTTCTACGACCGATGTGTAGATGCCACGAGCTACATGCAAAAGCAGTCAATGATTTCTATAACAGATGTGTAGATGCCCCGAGCTACATGCAAAAGCAAAGGCAATGATTTCTACGACCGATGTGTAGATGCCACGAGCTACATGCAAAAGCAGTCAATGATTTCTATAACAGATGTGTAGATGCCCCGAGCTACATGCAAAAGCAAAGGCAATGATTTCTACGACCGATGTGTAGATGCCACGAGCTACATGCAAAAGCAGTCAATGATTTCTATAACAGATGTGTAGATGCCCCGAGCTACATGCAAAAGCAAAGGCAATGATTTCTACTACCGATGTGTAGATGCCACGAGCTACATGCAAAAGCAGTCAATGATTTCTATAACAGATGTGTAGATGCCCCGAGCTACATGCAAAAGCAAAGGCAATGATTTCTACGACCGATGTGTAGATGCCACGAGCTACATGCAAAAGCAGTCAATGATTTCTATAACAGATGTGTAGATGCCCCGAGCTACATGCAAAAGCAAAGGCAATGATTTCTACAACAGATTTGTAGATCCCACGAGCTACATGCAAAAGCAGTCAATGATTTCTATAACAGATGTGTAGATGCCACGAGCTACAAGCAAAAGCAAAGGCAATGATTTCTACGACCGATGTGTAGATGCCCCGAGCTACATGCAAAAGCAAAGGCAATGATTTCTATAACAGATGTGTAGATGCCCCGAGCTACATGCAAACAGGGCTGTCACAAGGTGTGGTGAGGCCCAGGGCAAAAAATCTGTTGAGGCCCCTTTACAATTCTCTGAACTGGGCCAGCTGCGGCTCCACCGCAAACAGGAGCCACGATAAATCTCCCCTTGAGTTTGTTTGTGTGGAGGACCCAAATATGGTTTGGTTTAATGATACAACTGCAAATCAACTGCAGCAAAGTTAGATTTCTCTGCCGAAGAAAGGTTTATGCCACACTACATTTTGAACACACATCATACACAGTGACAGAACAGAAGTGATGTGCAGAGGAGGCTGGTGAATTTCTAAAATGAAGAAGCTTAAATGTTTGCGCCAAATATGCAGGATCGACAGAGCACAGTGAGGGAGCCAAAACCAAACAAGTGGTGCTTGAGGGGGTTTCTTAGCCCCAAGAAAATGTTTGAAACATTGTGTTAAAAAGATGCATTTTACAGCACTTTATTTGCAAAATTGTGTAGAAAGTCATACAGTTTGCAATTGTTTTTGTATAGTAGCACATGGAAAAACCCAATAGTTGCAATCACCAACCGTGCACAGGAACATTTTCCAATACATTTCATGCCGCCTTTGTTCACAACATATGCCAGTATAAAAATATATTCATGCTGGTTGCACCAATATAAGGCAGTATTACCATATAAGGACTCCCAACCAGTAAGAATACCATGCCACAGAAAGTATGTCCAGGCTGGCTGTGCACCATAAGTGTTATTACTGGCTAGACTGTCCTACATTCAATATGGTCCAGTTTACAACTTATTCACTTTTACTTATCACTTGCTGTCTGTTAGGGAGGCTTTTGCACAATCTTCTGGTGATGGCTGTTTAATCAACTAACCTAAGGGTAGAACATTGTCACCCAAAAGGAAAGGCCAGACTCTCCAATGGCAGCTGTAGCAGAGTAGTCAGGCTTAAGTTCAGAAGGGTGGACGGATGGCACGGAGAACCACCTTTATTTTCCTGCACGGCCAAACTTGGAATGACCTTCTATGGATTTTGAGCTCATGTGCTCTACACAAAACATTAGTAGTATGTGAATGCGTACACAGTCATTTTTATATAGTTAAATGGCAAACTGAATTTTTAACACCTTGCACAGGTGCATGCCCTTTACCTTTCGTAATCCCAGAATAGGCAACGCTAATTCCAGGCGTTAGCTCATCCTCCCTGAACAACGTGCAAATTCACCCATGCTGTACATTCACTGAAGCCAGCACAATACAGAGCAAAAACTTCAGGTTGCGGTTACAGGTTCAGCATCTCTCAAGGGCTTATTAGGCCTTGCATACTCACAAAGACAGGTGACATGAGTCATATTGTGTTGCCCAATGGCAGCACAATTCTACTATATAGCATTGCGGAAATAATCCCCCCCCCCATAAACACTCAATTTATTAGTAGAGAATATCATGATTTTATTCCCTGCTCATGTACCACACGGGACATTTTGAAGTATTTGCATTAAGTAATGCCACCTGTTAGGCAGAATCTTGTGCAGTTCCCTTAGGGAGCACTACACAAGATTAGGAGTACAGGTGAGAGCAATAAATCCCCTTTGGTATCAGTCTTTACCACAAAGATTTAGTTGGTAGCTGTGGCTGAGCAGTCAGACCTATCTCAAGAGGGAGATGAGCAGTATTCAGGGTTTACACACTAGGCCTACAGTACTATGGCACAAGGAAACACTGACCAAAGCTTTGTATTAAAAAGTACTTATATATTTATTTTATACACTTCTAATAAAACACATGTATCACGGTCATCAAGCAAGTTAAATTAAGTCAAAGCAAAATATACACACTCCCAAGTTAAATTGTAGACCCAGTGAACCAGAGTAAAACTGAGCAAAACGGCACAGTGGCAACTACACACAAGGGATCCTCCAACAATTCCTCACAAGGGTGGGGAAGCACAAGTTATATATAGATGGGTTCTTACACACCCTAGCAACACTTCCCATAAGTTTGTGGACCAGTTTAAGCAAGACAGTGCATCAGTATAGGCAATACTTAAATGAAAACTGAGCAAAATGGCATTTCACATGGTTTAAAATTGGGAAGGAAAGGGTAGTTAAAAGAAATAGGTGCACCACACAGTTCTAGCTGAGAATCAATCTAAAGAAGGCAGATCTAACAAATGTGACCCGAGTCAGTAGGCCTGTGCCAAAGTCAGTTGGTACAGGGCCAGGGCCCAGGGTTAAAATGTTCTCGTAGCTGCAGTCAAGTCTTTGGTTAACGAAGTGGAAAAGGTGGATGCAGATGTTGAAAAGATAATGTTAAGAGAGAGGGGTGACCAACCCAACAGGTAGGTAAAGGATTTAAAACACCTTTAGTGCTACCGCGAAGAAAGGGCGGCCTGGCGGAACAATGTACCTTTAAATGAAGAAGTGGCTCCTGCGGTGGCGGTTGTTCCTGCAGTTCGGGTGATCCAGCAGAGGAAGAGAGGCTCTCGTCATGGATGAAGGTTCGAGTAACTGCACTACCCGGTGATGAAACCAGCCGCAGTGCTTCCCGACGAATAAAAGGTACGCTCCTTTAAATCGCAGTCCGGGCGGTGCCTGGCTTTCCGGCCTCCAAGTACAGGGTACGGGAGATTCGACCAAGGCAGGTCCGGGAAGGTGATTGGCAAACTGGTTGGCCACACCAGCTCAAGGGAAGAAGGCTCTTGCAGATGAAGATCTTCTCTTGTTGTGTGGAGACAAGTGGTGAGACGCTGCAGCAGGGCTTCACCGGTGGTTCAGTTGTTGCAGATATCTTTGGCTTCTGTCCTCTTCGGCTTCTTAGTTCCAGTGGCAACGTCTTGCTCTTTCAGTCCTCAGGACCCTGCTTTTATGCGAAAAGATCCCCATTCATACAGCCTAGCTGTTACGCACACAGTGGAGTGGTCATCTTGGCGGGAGACCCTCCAGCCTATCAGGATAGAGTGCAACATGGGTTGCTGAGGCAACCCTGTCCAGTGGTCCTACTCCCCCTCCCACACAATGGACCCACCCCAGACTCAGTGGTGCCGAAAGGAGGGCTTCTCAGCAGAAGCCCGCCAAAAGGACGAACAAAGGATCCCCGACCTGGTTTAGGAGTTTAGAGAAAGACACGAGAAAGAAGTTATATTAAAGTTCTGACAATAAAAACCTACCGGAGTAAAGTTAATATTCAAATACACCGGCGGTATGTTAGAGGCTGTCAGAAAAAGTGGTAGCCTCGAACAATGGGAAAATCCCATAGGGAAATATTCACTGTCGAATATTTACGGTAGTAACCACTGCCACCAGCCAGAAACTTTTGAGAGAGGGACTGTACGGTACCCTCTCGAAAATGAACATAAGGGAAAAACTATTAACCCCTTCTAGTACCTCCATAGTATGATGGGTTGTACTGGTTTAGTTCACAGGATTTGACTAGTAAAGTCAATGGGGACTTTACATGCCCTGGGAGACAGTAGTCAGTCCCAGGGTATGGAGTCTATGTTTGGGGGTCGCTACAACACCCCTGTGTCACTGTACTGAGGGTGCTGTGTAACACATGTGAATAAAGATGGTTCCTATGGGGTTGAGAAAGATCCCATGGGCATTAAACACAAAAATAGCCTAGAACACACATAGCAAAAAGGCCTAAGAGTGGGAAAAAGAGTCTCACTCTTAGCAGGTAAAAGGAAACAAACCTTTCAAATCCAGCAAAGCTGCTGGGGGACTCTGTAGGTAAGGGAAATTAGCCATAGAATGAGAATACTCCCTAACACCACCTTATTGTAAGATCTTTCCCTAAGCCCACAGAGATGAGTCATCATTTAAACCATGTGGGGAGAGCGAGTGAGTGAGATAAAAGGCACACACCAAAAAAGAGAGGATTAATAGATTATTATTGGTGAAGAGCAAAGAAAGCACGTATTTGTAATACTGTGTTAATATTTTAGTAAAGTTAATTTTAAGTTTTAGATTGTGAAGCTCTTTGCAATTTGCACATTCTACGTTCAGATTAGCATTTAGAGCATTTAACAGTAAAATACCTGCTAACTCATTTATAATATTGCTGTTTTTCAGAAAAGTAGAATCGTAGCTCTTTAGTGGCTTCTAGAGTCCTTCGACTCCATTGTGCACTATATGTGGACTCGCAGCGTGCCGGGACTACAACTCCCATCAGACTTGTAGTTCTTCGCCGTTCATTTAGACACGTCAGGCGCGTCAGCGCCAGCGCGCATCCCTGCTTCCACTTGTATTTATTAGATCCAATTTTCTAGTCAAATTATGACTTCCCGGTTTGATCTTGTAGCATCCATCTCTCGGAACAGGAGAACGAGGCTGCACCCGGTAGCACTCGACAATGCAACTATAACACCCTTAATAACACCCAAAATTGCGCCTCCCACTCCTGGAAACTCTATTCCAATTTTAACTAAGCAGGGCTTGTCAAAGGGCTCTACCTTACATGCTGTCCCTACCACCTCAACTAAAATAACACCTAAGGTTAAAATAGTAAAGTACTTGCTACTAAACACACGTTCATTGGTAAAGCACTGCCATGAGGTGGCTGATCTCATAGTACAAACCCAAGTGGACATCTGTGCTCTAACAGAAACCTGGGTACATGAAGCAGCTATCCATTCCCTTCAAATGGCTACTCCACCTGGTTATCTGTTCTTCTACTCTAATAGACAGGATAAACGGGGTGGAGGAGTGGCACTTATATGCAGATCTACTCTCAAATTGCATGAATCAAGCAAACCCGCACTGGATCAGTGCGAGGGGTTATTTCTTAAACTCGGTTTCGAACCAACATTCTCTTTTAATATTTGACTTCTTTGCAGACCTCCCATTAATACACCTCTCTTCGAAGAACAAATATTGGCCTTTATCGGTAACGCATGTAAACCACATTCTCCTATTATTATTATAGGAGACCTTAACTTATGGGCTAATGACTCATCGGATGGACCGTCCATCTCCTTTGCCGAGTCCTTATCATCTCTTCACTTTGTTCAGCATATTAAGATCCCCACTCACATTGGTGGTAATACACTAGATTGGGTTTTATCTAAAAACGCATCCATTAGTAATATTGTAGTGGATAAGTGTATCTGGTCAGATCATCACTCAATACGCTTTGAGATAGATCATCACAATCCCGTTAGTATCGATAAACAATCACATACACCTATTATGACCAGGAATATTTGCAAAATCACGGAAGATGCTTTCCGTGATGCAGTCCTTCCGCTGTTGCCATCACTTGAAGAACCGATGTCGCTCGAAGTCTTTGTATCTAACATTAGATCTGCAGTTGATACAGCATTTGATGTTCTTGCTCCTCTCAAACCCTCTGTAAAGAAGGGAAATAATTCTTCATGTGTCCCATTCTCAGCTGAGATAACTGAAGCCCGTGTGAAAAAACGTCAGCTAGAACGATCATGGCGAAAGCACCCGACTGAGACAAATCTTACCTTATACAGACTTTCCGTCAGACATTATAAAGCTCTTATTCTTCTTACTAAAGAATCACATCTGAATTCTCGGATTTTCAAAGCTAAGTCAAGCTCAAAGGAGCTTTTTTCCATCCTTCAGGTACTATTGAAGGGCGGTTCTACGACTACTGTCCCTCATGCTGATAGTCTCTGGTGTCAAGATATTCATAACAGCTTTACCAACAAAACCCTTACACATCAAAATAATATCAATGCCCAAGTCAAACTTATTTCTAAGCACACAACTCTGTTGTCAGATATCACAGAACCTCTTAAGGATCACCCTCTCTTTTCCTTTAGCTCAGTCTCGGTAGAAACTGTTACCGAGACAGTCTCTCGGCTCAAACCTACCTCATGTAAAGGAGATGTATTTCCTGCTACACTGTTTAAAGAATACATCTCTACTCTCGCCCCTTGGGTGACTACCTTTATCAACCGGTCTTTTCATGAGTCATTCGTACCTGAAAATATAAAGGAAGCTTGGGTTACACCCCTACTCAAAAAGGAAAATTTAGATCCAGCAGAGGCTGGTAATTATCGGCCGATTACAAATGTTCCCTTTACCCTGAAGATTCTGGATAAAGTTGCTTATAATCAATATCAGGTGTTTGTTGAAGAACATGACATTTTAGCAACACAACCGTCTGAATTCCGGCCCAATCATGGGACCGAGACGGCACTGCTCGATTTAAAATCCCATATTGCTGCTATTGTTGATGAGGGCAATACAGCCTTACTGCTGCTTCTGGACCTGTCGGCCGCATTTGATCTTGTTGATCACCAACCTTTGGCGGACAGGTTAATATCAGTTGGCAAATGCACCAAAGAAGCAATGACTTGGTTCAAATCTTTCCTAGGCCCACGTTATATGAGAGTAACCAAAGACAATGCCTTCTCCATTGTCTCCATCCTTTTATGTGGTGTCCCACAGGGGTCATGCCTATCGCCCCTTCTCTTTAACATATACTCACGTCTTCTCTGTGTTCTTCTGTCGGCCATGGGCATATATTTTGCGAATTATGCCACGACACACAGATAGTCATCAAACTAACAGGCGAATATCAAAAAGATCTTGAGTGTATTAATCTCATTTTTAGGGAAATTCAGAACTGGATGGCCCTGAATTCTTTGGCACTCAATAATGCTAAAACTGAGTTGCTCATAGTGGGCACTCAGCAGCGGCTAAAGAAACTGGATGTGAAATACGAGAACTTTTTGATTGGTCATCACGTTATTCATGTATCAAAAAATGTAAAAACTCTTGGGGTGTACTTTGACACTCAGCTGTCTTTTACTCGGCAGATCAAGTCTTCTTGCCACTTTTACATCCAACTTCTATGGCAGGTCCGTCCTTATCTGTCCAGAGAAAATCTTGCATTGATAGCGGTTGCAATTGTGAACTGCAAGCTGGACTACTGTAACAGTCTTTTGATTGCTACATCTCAGATAAATATTAGAACATTGCAGGTGATCCAGAACAGCGCAGTGCGAGCTGTGCTTGTACTTGGGCGCAATATGCTTGTTTCTGAAGCAAGACGCAGCCTGCATTGGCTGCCCGTCCAACAACAACTGCACCACAAGGGGCTGTCAATCATTACAAGTGCTTGCATGGCAAGGCCCCATCATACCTCAAGACCAGGTTAAAAAAGAAACCTGATGGTCGTTTATTACGATCCAGCGGCAACATTTCTTTGTTCCAACCCATGTTTACGCTGAAGAGGTTTGGAGGAGCCAGTTTCAATTCCTGGGCACCCCCCCTGTGGAACTCCATGCCAAAACATCTGGCCAATATCAGTTCAGTAATTGTCTTCAAGAAACAACTGAAAACCTTCTTGTTTGATCTAGGCCATGGGTAAGGCCCCCTTACCCTTTTGCAATTGACACTACTCTTATCGTGTCTGCTTCATAACATCCCATGACTCCCGATTTTGGTAGAGTCTGTCTTGTTCCTACCATCCTTGTTGTCCTTTGTTATACTCTATGTTCTTCGTTGTCTGTTTCTTTCTCTCCTGTGTGCGCCCTGAGGCCTCAGGGTTAGTGGCGCAATACAAGAGCACAGATAGATAGATAAATAGATAGATAGATTTGCGTCTGTGTCAGGTGACTGTGACTATGGTGAGCCTGCATGTTTGTAATCATTGTCTGATAAATGTATCCCTGCGACTGCTGCTTGTAGGAAGCTGATGGTCACTACGTCTCTAATGTTCTTGTATTTTTTGTGTGTTCTTTTGACATGCAACTTCCTTTAGGTGTTTGCATTCAGCTCATGTAATTCGAAACGTACTTCATTAACCCTTTTTGCATCGTGTGCCATCATATTTTAATCGAAGCACTACCTACGTGTGCTCATAAAACTACAAACCGCTTTTAGTGAAATAAAGAAGTGTTTCTATTGTTTATTTCAGGAGAAGTACGTTTTCCAGTGCTTTCGATTTAAATGTGCAAAACAGAAGATGGGATCCATTTGTGCGTTTTGCAAAGAGCAGCTAAAACACATGATTGAAGGACAACATAATTCATTTTAAAAATTCCACGCTGCTTCATTTAAAGTAGAACATATTTTTTGCTAATGCCGTTTGTCCATCTGCATCCACTCTGTGTGGGTCCTGCAATGGGCTAGCTGTCACAGTTCAGGGCCATTGCCAGAGGGGAGCAGTGGAGAGATGAACGGATCGACAGAAAGAGAAGGGGAAAGAATTAGAAAAATGAGAGCACAAGAAGGGACAGATTATACAATACCAGTAAACAACCTCTTCCCAAAGTGGCCCGCATTACTTTTTTTTTATAGGCAATCTATGGTAGAGCAGCAGTTATTTCTAAAGAAATGCAATTCTCATAACACATACCTTCAGTGCTTTACTTGTTTGACCATTGTTCTAATATTCATCCAGAAAAGTCACCAGCTTTGTCTGCAGGAGACCGAGGTCCTTACCTTACGAGAAGAGGTGGCTACACAGTGTGACATGACAGGAATAATGCACCGGCACAGACTTCACCCGGGCCCCCAGCTCCCAGTTACTCTTCCCTGCAGGCACCAGAGAGTCTAGAGAAGTGTACCAATATCGAAAGCACCACTGTACCTTCTGGCCCAGGGCAAGTCAAATGTGTCTATTTTAGCTCGGCACTCCGCGTGCACCTTGAAAATGTTTCTTAGTAAATAGCATTTGTATTTTGCCCGCATAGGTTTGTTTATTGTATGTGAAAACACCATCTTCGTAGAAAAATGGGACTGAACGTATCATCTAAACATTAGCTTTCTGCAATTCAAAGTGGAGCATTAAGATTTTTCTAGTGTGTTTAACATGGCTTTGGCTGCAACATGAAAAGTAAAAATCAACAGGCTGCTTGCTCCTGGAGCTGCACGCACAGCAATAGCAAGTCTGGGCCTCAGGCAGCTGGGAATCGTTTCGTGTCTGTCAGTCTTCATCTGCACTGCTTGTAACAATGCAGAAGCAAATGTTTAGCAGGCTCATGTATCTATTTGCTCAGCTTGTAAAAAAGCCGTAAACAGAGGAGGTGGGGTGCGGGTGTCTGACGGTCCCTTTGACCCCACCTTAGCCTCTGGTCTGAGCCCTGCTGCTGCTGCTGCAAAATCATTACAGGGGCAGAATGCAGACAGCACAGCCACCCCGTGATAATAAAGGGCATGGGTGGACTGTGCTGTCTTCTACTTGGGGAGGAGGGGGGTGCGCGAGCCCCCCCCCACTCCCCCCAAGCGTGAGGCCCGGTGCAATGTGCACCTCCTGCCCCCCTTGTGACGGCCCTGCATGCAAAAGCACAGTCAATGATTTCTACAACAGATGTCTAGATCCAAAGGAAATTCCTTGAATGGGCTAGACCGAGATTCGGGGATATAGTCACTGTAGACACAGACAGCCAACCCACTAGCCCTAGAAGTGAGTAAGGGGTTCATCCAACTGAAGTCAAACGCTATGAAGCCCAAGGAGAGGCATCCGGCCGTCCATGCGGCAGTACAAGGCACGTAAAGGGAGGTCGGAGCACCGCTGTGCGCGTGCAGATGGGCGGAGGAGAAGGAGGGACATATGGGGCTGTGCGGGGCAGTAGTCTCCAAAATCAGCTTCTGAGCTGGGGCACTGCCGGCCCACAGAGCACGAGGCTGCTTTTGCTTTACTTAAGCTGTGCATTGTTTTTTTTGGGTGTCCTGGTGCAGTGCAGAATGGGTTCGGAGTCCATAGGGATATCTAGTAACAAAGACTAGTACTGCATCCAGCGCGACTGACTCCGCGAGGACATCTATTAATGTACTGCGGTGCTGCATCCTTCTGTTACTGGCTCAGCAGGGACATCTATTAATGTACTACGGTGCTGCATCCTTCTGTTACTGGCTCAGCAGGGACATCTATTAATGTACTACGGTGCTGCATCCTTCTGTTACTGGCTCAGCAGGGACATCTATTAATGTACTACGGTGCTGCATCCTTCTGTTACTGGCTCAGCAGGGACATCTATTAATGTACTACGGTGCTGCATCCTTCTGTTACTGGCTCAGCAGGGACATCTATTAATGTACTACGGTGCTGCATCCTTCTGTTACTGGCTCAGCAGGGACATCTATTAATGTACTACGGTACTGCATCCTTCTGTTACTGGCTCAGCAGGGACATCTATTAATGTACTACGGTACTGCATCCTTCTGTTACTGGCTCAGCAGGGACCATCTATTAATGTACTACGGTACTGCATCCTTCTGTTACTGGCTCAGCAGGGACATCTATGTACTCTTGTGCCCACTAACTTCACAGATTTGTCATGACCTTTTGACTCCACAGCGACATCAGGTAATCGGGCAGAGCCGCCTAAATTTTTATGTGCGGGGGTGCTGGCAATGCGTGTGGTTATTAAACCCATTATGCTGCCGACCCCTGCCCTTTCCCTCCTTCCCCCAAACCCTTCCCTATTACTACTTCCTTTAGTCCAATAGATGCATGTTGCATCCCAATTCAGTGCTATTTCGTTTCACAAAGGGATGCTAGTCATGGGAGGTGTGGGCCATCTAAAAGCTGAGGCGCCCAGTTAAGACTTTGGCATACATTCCATAAAAGAACAGGGGTGCATGTGGAAAGCAAAAGATCTTGATCTTGAGCCATCTCGCCTGCATCCCTTTTATGTTGGGGATCTTGTCTTCACTGTTTCGACCAGTTCTTGACCTGCAGGGGTAAATTCTGTGCTAAATGGCTGTGTTCCAAACCACTTCCAACTCTGTAACTAAACACTGTTCTACTGTTAACTCACAAATGCCTCATCGAGTGAATGTGAGTGAATAGTGAGTGAAATACTTTTTGGACTATTTTCTAGACAAATATATTGAAAAGTACCCCGGATGAAGAGAGAAATTCTCGAAAACGCTTTGGGCCTTTTAGTCACCCTTCCAAACTTAAAATTAAAAATCTTTTACACAAGTATAATATGTGTGAAGGAATGTATATTTATTTACCATATGTACATTTCTCTATCACTATAAGAGTTACTAAGCTATCTGAACACAAGTCATAATTGATGCTTATAGACATATAATTGCTTGGCGTTTTAGCCTGAGATAGTGTGCAGGGGACGGGAAGTCACTCAATGTCATGTGTATATATACCGCCTATGTTCCAGGGCTGTCCTTTCTCCCTCACACCTCGGTTGTCATTAAAACCCTACCCTTTAAAGGACATATAAAAGGAACTCCTAATTATCATCAAACTAAGGTTGTGCCTGGTGCACAATACCAAGCGTACCAGTTAGCAATGCCAGTCAGTGGCACAATTCTTTCCTACGGGCAAAGAACCAAAGTCTGCAGTCAGAGTCCAACATTCCAGAGTAGCTGAAAGGAAACCCGGAAAAGGACGAGGAACCCCAAAGATGAAGTATCAGAAGAAGGCTCACCCCAGAGCAGACTTAAAGATTGCAGAATGTAGCTCTGACATCAGCAGCCTGAGGATTGGCGGTTTATGGCTGGATGGTTGGGGGTCTGCAATGGCACCCCACACTGCCAAAGCAATGGAACCAAGAATCCCCCAAGGTGAGCCAGAGGACCATAAGGAAGCGATCCAGTCACTGGAGAAACATCGGAGCAGCACAAACTTTGATACTTTAGAGTGTTGCTGGAGATGTCACAGGTTTGTGCAGAAGCACCTGGAGCGTTCCTAGTGCCAGATGGGATTACCACAATAACTGATCTCAGGCCCAAATAACCAGACAGACTCAAAGAATATGGCAAAATACTACTTTATTATCAGTTCAATAAAGTAGGGAAACCTGGCGAGCAAAACAAATCGCAGCTCACACACACGCAACACATTTAAATGACACAAAAGGCTTCATACCTCGATGTATGTCACCCATGACATCATCCTATGTGGCAAACTGTAAAAACCTATTGGGCGGAGGAATTGATTAAGAGAACATATATACATATAGTCCATTTAGGGGTTAGTAACTTCATTGGCTGCCTCTTATCAGGTAGGCATGCCTTGAACCATCTCTAACTACGTATAATACCAGAGTAACAGCAGCTGATAGGCTTCTGCAACAATGTATAGTCCACATTTACATAGCCTCTCATGATTGGTTGGTACTCTCTTCCAACCTTGGACATTCGGCTCGTTAGCAGAATGTGAGAAAAACAAAACCCAGGTGTGGGGAACAACGTCAGACAACTTCTTACTTGGCTAATTAGACTACCATCTCGGATCAGTTAGGCCCTAAACCAAGGCTTCTTCTTTGTAGTTGACCTTGCTGACTGTTCTCTTCCTCAGAACTTTAAAGGGAGTGAAGGTACATTCGTCTGGAGCTTTATGAATAGGCCTTGTTTTCTGGTCTTGCACCTCTTGTGAGCAGACCATGATTTCCTGCATTCTGCCCTTCTATTTAGTGCTATTTGATTCAATTATACTGGGTGCTATTACTCTCCTCGACCTCTGGAAACTTAGTTGCTCCATCTTGCATGTGCGTTCTGCATCTTTATTTTACAATACTTGGCACTCACCAATGTTCACTCCTCTAAGAGAAATATGTCCTTCATACATGGCCTATGCTCTTCAATTCCTTTTGTACCATGTAGTTTCCTCTTGCTGTGGCATCCTTGATGCTGGTCCAAATATTCTTTGTTCTTGCACAAATTTGTATTTGAGTGATTGTCAGCTCTGCAGCCTTGGTTTCTCCCTTCAGACTTCTCGCATACTATTTAACAAAGCCGACGTCCAGTTTCTCCACAAGGCTGCTTTACTCGTGTTCTATTGCCTTCATTTAGCAAGCTTGTATATGTCTTATCTACTTTGCTTTTCTGCGTATATACATCTACTACATCTCTTCTCACTTATCTTCTCAGTGTATATGATTTCTTTGTATTAGCATATATGTTCACTTTGTCACTTCAGTCACAGCTTTATTCTTTAAGTATTCGTATATCGTTTCAGTACGTCCTGATGTCTTCTCTTTATGACGTCACTTTTCACCTGTCAGGCTTCACTTACAGTTCTTCTATGTTCAGTGGTATCTGCAGACTTCCTTCTACCGCATCAGATCGATGGTTGTCTGTGCGCATAATGTCTATTGTACCTTTGATGTGGTATTGGGATGATACCAGGTGTCGTGCAGAGTGTCGTCTTGCTGTTCTTCCAATATGACAGAGGTGAGGGGTGGGCCCTATAGATGACATGTACATCTGCCTCTCTACAGTTTGAAGGTTGATACCGGTTGGGAATGGTCAGGAATGCAAGACCTTAGAGATAAAGAATGGAACAAAGACCCCAAGTGGAGCCTATGGAGCCCCATATATGAACATCAGAGAAAGCAAGGTGAACACCAGAGGTCAAAAGCCAAATAGCGCTCTAACTGGTATTTGCCAAAAAAAGAGACAACAAAGAGTGATTGTGGTATGCCAAATGGAAGGTAACCCAGATTTATTGCAATAGAGACTGTGGGAAAAACAAGATTAAAAGCCAAGCTCTCACTGAATAATTTCTCCACAACTCAACAGGAAACAACATGTGTTATAGGCAATATGATGTCACAGTTATGAAAACCTATCGCCCCTGGTCATTGGCTCCCTCTACTAAACTACATATATAATCTATATGTCCCCAACTAGTGATTGGGCATGCTTATCTAAGATACCACCCATGAACCTTCCCCTAAAAAATGTGCTACTCATCATACTTGAATATTATTGGTAGGCCCTAAATGACTTCTGCAGTGAATTAAGACATGTGCTCACCGGTTAACAGGCAGTCACACTCTCCATGAACTGGCTGCATGATGACATGTTTTATGTAGATGGGAGGAGAGAGAGGACAAGTGTATTGCCTTGTTCTTAATTAAATAAAATAGCCCATGTTATCTCCTGCCATGCTGTAGTCGAGTCTCAAGGACCTATTCTCGCAATAGTAATCACCGTCCTGTTCTTGACACATTTATGAATAACTGTTTTCTGAGTCATGCCACTGTTAAGATTTCATTGCATCAATTAGTTGTCTTTTTATTCACATTGCGTTCCTCTGTCACACCTAGCCGATCGCAGAGGCAATAATCTTCCAACTTCTTATGACTTCCTGGGATGTTCAGTATGTCCCATAGACTTGAAATGGTCTGCAGTGTTATCGTAACTTAATTTATTTCGACAGCTGGATACACAAAATGGTATCTTCTTTCCGCCATGCAACCCTCCCCTACGAAGCCTTGGGTTTGGACATTCCTTTGAGGCAGCTATCATCTAGATGGCCACAGCATTTTCCCTGAATTAAATGTATTTGTTCAAGGGTGCTCAACTGTTTTTTTTTCTTAAAGCTGCAGAGTTCAATTATCTGCTGTGCTAGTGCAATTTAAAATGGCAGCTGCTTGTCATGTTATTTTCTTCTGTAGGACACATTTGCTCTAAATTTATTTTGCTATCCACCGAGTCCTGGTGCATGACTGGCACATGATACCTCTAACTAAGGGTAAGCTGCAACCTCATCTTACCTATAGCCATGCTGCCCTACTTGTGTAGTGAACCCCTATCCTGGGTACACACCTCCCTGTCACCTAGTCTATTCTATTCTATTTAAAAACACACTAATTGTGCAAGCTAATGCCTTATGTGTCCCCTAATTGTGTAGCGAAAAATTAACTATTCTTCCTGCTAGCTGCATTTTCAGGAGAATTTAAAGTGCAGTTTCAAATGTGTCCTTTCTGATTTTATAATTCAGTTTCTTCTGAGGAAGGTAGGGGGGCACATGCTCTCTAGTCAACAATTGCCCCACTACAAAGGTGTCAAAGTCTCAACGATAAGGAGCCTACAGAGTGGCATTCCAACTTGGCAGCTGTAGAGTTTGTGGTTCACTGTCAGATTGGGCAGAGCTTGCTAAAAAGGAGCCCAGTTCTGCAGGAATAGAACAAAGGCATTTGACAAAGTCAAAGTACACCACAGATGCAAAATAGACAAAGAAAGGGCGCTGTAGCAGCTTCCCGGAAAGGATAGCACAGTGGTTATCATACCTTGATTCACAGGCCATGGTTCTGGGGACAAAAGCTGCAGGGCAAGTCACTGGAGGTCGCTCTGCTGTAGGAAGAGTACCGGACCCATTCTTGATGGTGCAGATGGAGTGAAAGAGTCCATCAGAAGCAACAACCATGATAGGCCTCTGGAGGATACAGAGTTCCAGCTTCTTGTACAAGTGACAAAGGCGGTCCCATGGGGGTCCCGAAGACCTCAAAACTCCTTGCTGAGGTATGGTTCTGACTGCTCCCATGCAATCAAGGGGAAGGAGCGCAGCCTGCCGAGGTATGGTTCTGACTGCTCCCAGGCAATCAAGGGGAAGGAGTACAGCCTGCCGAGTTATGGTTCTGACTGCCCCCATGCAATCAAGGGGATGGCGCACAGCCTGCCGAGGTAGTGTTCTGACTGCTCCCATGCAATCAAGAGGAAGGAGCACAGCGCAGGGTTTTTACTGCTCGTACGTGAGGCAAAGTTTGGCCGACAGGATTTCAAGGGCCAGGAGATGTTGGTTCAGAGGTTCATTCACCTTTCCCATCCTAGTGCACATTCCTGGTGCTTCGGGATGTGATCCCAGCATTTGTCAAAGTACTGGTGCAGAGTCCTTGCTTTTATCCATAAGATGCAACCTCCAATCAGGCACACCTGCATCGTTCAAATGGTTGCTGGCCAGCAAGTCACCATGTACAAGCATTTGTGTGGGTAAACTCAGGGATGTGGGTGCCAGAGGCATTCCACTGCTCGCCACACCCGCTCAAGCCCTTTTGTGACACCCCATGTGGTAATTTGCAGTCACCACACACACAAACGGTACATAAATACAGTTTCTAGCTTATTGGATTTAAACCAGAGACGCCATTTTAGAGTTCTGTCAGGGAGCAAGACTGAGCTCCCGCAATGTACAACATACGGAAATGCTGTCACCATCAGAACCTAGACAGTCAATAATGAAATATGCTATGGTAAAATTATCCTACCCCCCATCTCTTCCTTAAATGAACTACACGTGGCACACGGTGGTGCTGAATGCAATGCAAACGCATTACTGTTAAGCAGCTGCGTACATTAATCCTGTGTTAAGACATCGGTTTAATTCCAAACCCCTTGTCCTTAATAAGGTTTCAGCTGGTTCATAATCCACATTAACCTGACCTTCATTTTTAGTGATCATATTTAATATGCCAATGTTATACCAGTATGATAGCTGAGGTGTACCAACATTGAAGGGCACTTTTGAACTGTTTGGGAACTGAGAGCCTCAGAGTATTTAGACATCTGCCTGGTGAAGATGTGCGTATCCTCAGTGGAGGGGAAAAAGAGACAGTATTGAGCATGTATGAGACAGCATTGAAAAAGCTGGAAGAGCGTTTTGGTAAAAGGCCTCATTGATATTGATATTTTATTTATATCAGGCTCGTACACAAGTGTTTCAGAGCGTGACCAGACAAGGGAGGGCAAACAGGGGAGAACAAAAACAACGCTCTTACTAGGCCCATTGACATTGAGAACGCACAAGTGCATGGGAGAGGGAGAGGGGAAAAGTGCATGTGGGAGTGGAAAGTGCAGAGCAAAGGAGATAACAGATCAATAATAATACATAAATAAATAAAGGACAACAACAGTGGTAGTGCAGCCAGCAAGTGGCAAGTGCTGGGTTAAGGCAGCAGACAGGGTATGTCTGATAGGTACAGGAGGAAAAGGGGGGGCTGTATGGCTACAGATACAGACCCCAGTGCAAGGGGTGGCCCGCAGGCAGTGCGGGAAAGTGGCAGGGTGAGCAGGTACAAGGGCCCAGAAGACAGTGGGTAGACCAGGTGCACAATGCTGAGAGAGAAGAGATCAGCAGGGGAGAGGGGGGCCAAGGCAGAAGCAAAGAGGAAGGTCTTGAGGTGCTTCTGGAACCGGAGATGATTCTCCTCAAGTTTCAGAGTGGCAGGTGTTAGGGAGAATTTTCCAAATGTGCTAATTTCCCTTACCTTTTGAGACCCCCAGCAACTTTGTTGGATTTCTAGGATTTAATGTTTTACCTGGGAACAGTGTGAGCCTTTTTCCCCCCTCTTCAATGTATTTGGTGTGTGTTTTACGTTTGTGTTATTTGGTTATGGAGTTTTAAAACAACTCCAGTGGCATCATCTTTCGATGTATTTTATACCTGCTTTCTGAGCACTGTTGCCCACCACAGCTCCGCCTGTGCATTTGCACACTTTTGCCTCAACGATCCTCCATTTTGTCTCCATATGTGGCCTGACCCCAAAATGGCGGTCACAACGCGGCCTGAAAACAAGGCTGCCCTGGGTTGCTAAGCAACCAGCTTCATTGATGAGCCAATCCCCTACACCGGTAGGGCGGAAGCCGGATTTGGAAGAAGGCCAGAGGAAAAAGGCCCTGTTCTACTCTGTGAGCCTCATTCATCTGCTCTCCCAGAAGGGTGAGAGGGCTGAAGCCCTTCCCTGCCCCTCATAAGCACGTCCGACCAAAGCGCTCCGTCCCAGCATTCTACCCGTGATGCCTGACCAAGCCTAATTCATCTGCTCTCCCAGAAGGGTGAGAGGGCTGGAGCCCTTCCCTGTCCCTCACGAGCACGTCCGACCAAAGCGCTCCGTCACAGCATTCTACCCGTGATGCCTGACCATTACACAAGCAGCATCCAGTGAAGCAATACTCATGGTGAGGCAAATGCATGGCTAACTAGCCCACTTGATGTATTTTGAATCTGCTTTCTGAGCCCTGTTGCCCACCAGAGCTCCGCCTGTGCATTTACACACTTTTGCCTCAACGATCCTCCATTTTGTCTCCATATGCGGCCTGACCCCAAAATGGCGGTCACAACGCAGCCTGAAAACAAGGCTGCCCTGGGTTGCTAAGCAACCAGCTTCATTGATCAGCCAATCCCCTACACCGGTAGGCGGAAGCCGGCCCTGGAAGAAGGCCCGAGGAAAAAGGCCTTGTTCTACCCCTGTTGCTCCGGGATGCTGCGGCAATGAGGCCCCACTATGTATTCCGCCCAATCTATATCCCATGATCACCTGGCCCCCTATTGTCTGATGCTGCCGGTTTCACTTGTGCGCCCGACTGACTCCTGCACATCCCTGGTCAATGATGCCCAATGCTGGTAAGCTGCCTACCCATTGTCACACTGACTAAGGTCTAGCACTGGCACACTTACCAGTATAATTGACACTCGCGCTGAGCGCAAGACACACTCTCTGCCATGCTACACACATGCATGCCCTAAGATCATTTTCGGCATACACACTTGCACGAACATTGCCAAATGCTACTATGTTATTAGGCATATACCGCAAGATAACACTGCCCGACTTGAAATTCAGTGGCCTCCACTGCTAACAAAGAAATATACTGTTTTATTGTACCTCTGCCAATTGACTAGGACCCCCGGGATGGGTGACCTAACAACACCTATGTGATGACCATGCAAAATTGTGCTGACTGTCTCACACATTGCCCACTGGCTAAACTAGCAAATTGTATTCACATGCTATAGCAGTGCTCATGTACACAATCGCAAATAACTTATATTGTTATAACTGTCTACTAGTCTATACTTTTGAAATTGCTTAGGAAATGCAAATACCTACATTACTTGGACTAGCAAGCAGTGCTGTATAGTCTACTAGCTCTTAGACATGCTATCCCTAGTATAACGTCATAGCCACTTGATGTGTATGTTAATGCTTATGATAATTTACATTAACCACTGACTAAATCCTATGTCTAGCCCACTACCGAATGCCTCCAGTTACTTATAATACCCAGCCTTACTCTATGCGAAGGTAACACTGTTATTGTCAAGCTACTGCACTCTCATATTGTACGCCTTACTAATACATTATGTACCTACAGCCTAATCTAGTCTACCTGGGTGCCATTCTCATGCTAATGGTACTCTAAGTAATGTTGACACCAACTAGGATAGCAGATATATTGGACTACCATACCTTGTCTCCAAAACGATCCATGCATAAGTCCAACGTACCTCTCCCAACGACCCCTTGCAACACATTGCTCAGAAATTCTAGACTCCGAGCATGGTTAGCTAGAATATTTGACCCGCTCATCACACATGAGGTTATCTTTAACTTCCAGAGTAAAGTACCCTACAAATACTTATCAAAGCTCAGTACCACTAAAAGTAGCACCAACAAGCCCCACACAAAAAGAACTTGGACCCACATCAGATCAGCCGCTCTAGACAACACCACCCCACTGTCCCCATATAAATCCACCCTTACCTTAAAGGAGCCTTAATAAATGCAAGATTGTTAGTCGCTCATGCCACAGAAATAGCAGAAGACATCCTTACAGAAGATTGCGACTTTATCGCAGTCACAAAATCCTGGCTTCACGAGGCAGCAGGCCCTGCATTGTCCCTAGCCATACCTAATAACTACACCATCCTTAGAGTTGACAGAGGCGAAGCCAGAGGTGGGGGACTAGCTATTATTGCCAAAGCCAATCTCTCTATGAGAATCTCACCTTCGCCTAACATCAACTCTTGTGAAGTTATGTCAATCAAAATACCTACAGCCAACTAGCAAACGCTGAACATACACCTTATATATAGTCCCCCTGGCCCTATTAATACTTTCATTGAAGACCTCACTACGACTTAATCGGAAAATCTAAAGGATACCTCCAAAACGCTACTGTTAGGAGACCTTAACATAGGCTTTAATGATGCCAATGACCAACATGCGACTGCAGCGGCTAACACCCTGCCAGAACTCGGCTTCACCCAGAAAGTGAACGAACCAACTCATAATAAAGGGAGAAGTCTCTATTGGGTTGCAGATCATAATTATAATGTCTCCATTACCTCTATCTCACCCCAGATCTGGACGGACCACTACCTCATATCTTTTAGAATAGCAACCAAAACACCCACCCTACAGGCACCTCTTGTCCCTCCCACATTTACGAGAAACAAGAAAAATATGACAGCAGAAAAAATACTCCCTTGTATCCTGCCCACCCTTAACTCCCTACCTGACAATATGGATCCTAGCATCCTAGTTGAAGAGTATAACAAAGTTATGAACACAACTCTCGACAATATCACCCCGCTAAAACTTAGAAATAGTAAGCCTAAAAGCCACCTCAACAATTGGTTTACTCCCCATCTAAAAAATCGAAGACTAGACAAAAGAAAATGCAAAACTGCTTGGAAACGTTATCCCACTGCAGAAAACAAACTAAAGTTAACGAAAATCTCATCCCAATACAAGAAGGATATACTTCTGGCCAAACAAGACACTTACAATACTAGAATCACGCAAGCAAATTCTAGCATGAAGGAACTCTTCATGATTCTAAAAGAATTAGAAAATCCTATCACAGTTCAAGACAACTCTGTCAAAGATAAAACATGGTGCTCCGATATCCAGCATGCGTTAGCTAACCAAGTGGCTAACCTTGAATACAAAATAGCACTAAAGAAAGCCTCACTAATTGTCACCACACCACCACCCAATAAAACAATTCCATCTAAAATTAAGCATGTCACACAATTTCACTTCTCCAAAGTCTCCATTATAGAGGTTGAGAAAGTTATACTGGGTCTCAAACCATCTAACTGCAAAGGTGACCAATGCCCAGCACAACATATCAAGGATGCTGCAAGGGATCTAACACCTTTCATTACCAAACTTATTAATGCTTCCTTCACTTCCGGCACGATACCTAGCAATCTTAAGGAATCTTGGGTACTCCCTCTTCTTAAAAAACAAACGCTAGACCCTGCCATTCCGACTAACTACAGGCCCATCACCGCAGTGCCATTCCTACTGAAGATCTTAGACAAGGTAGCATATATCCAAATTCAGAACTTCCTAGAACTTAACCAACTCTTAGGCTCCCATGAATCTGATTTCCGGCCATTACACGGCACAGAAACTGCTCTCATTGATCTTAAAGCCCAAATAGACAAATTAAGAAACAATGGAAAGCTTGCATTACTCTTCCTCCTGGACCTGTCGGCGGCTTTCGTCTTGGTGGACCACAACGTCTTATGTAGCCACCTGGACTCAGTTGCCCACTTCTCCAGCGTGGATATAATCCTTCCTCAGTGACCGAAACATGAGGGTCTTCTCACTCTCTGCAGCCGCGGACCCCATCCCCATCACTTGCGGGGTGCCCCAGGGCTCATGTGTTTCTCCAACCCTGTATAATATGTTCACCAAGCCCCTGTTTGATGAGTTGGACCGTCTGGATATCGCCTATACTAACTATGCAGATGATACCCAGATCCTCCTACTGCTTACCGGGGACTACTGCAATTGGGGAAAAGAATTTACAGCATTGTTCAGACATGGAGGCCACTAACAGCCTCTGTCTGAACGATGACAAAACAGAGCTTCTCATCCTGGGATCTGCATCTCTTCTTGCTAGACTTGGCACAAACTACTCATCATTCACTATTGATGGGAACCTTATCAAGGTTGCCAAAGATGTAAAAACATTAGGTTTTTACTTAGACTCCACTCTAACATTCACTAAACAGGTAAACTCCCTAGCCTCCTCCACAGCATATGCATGTACATTAATTAGAGCTGGCAAACACTTCCTCTCACCCAACAGCTATATGACCCTAGCTAGAGCTCTCATTATATCTTGACTAGACTACTGTAATGCCCTATACATTGGAGTGAATAAATATATGACCATCAAAATACAGATACTCCAAAACAATGCCCTTAGAGCTGCACTCAGTATCTCTAGGAAAGAACATATTTCTGAAACTAGAAGAAAATACAAGTGGCTATACACACTGGAGAAAATCAAACTAAAAACAGCTTCCCTCATCCATAAAAGCCTAAACAACAAAGCACCACGATATCTGATAAAAAGATTTTCTAGAAAAATATCTACTAGACCCCCGAGACTAGTTAACTTTAACTGCCTTCAGGTGCCTCGCTTTAAACTATCCACTATTGGGGGTACCAGTTTCCCAGTTAAAGCAGCTCAACTATGGAACTCACTACCTACTACACTCAGAATGGACCAAACCTTTGCCAAATTTAGACAAAATCTGATTATATGGCTCTTAGAGAATGCTGACAAATGGACTTGTAGAATTCGACCACATGTGTAAATAACTGTACATTTCTTTTGTATATTGACTGTTTATATTTGTCCTACCACTGCCTACTCTATGGACCATACACCAATAATTACTAGATTAGATGTTTTGCCATTACTTTGTAACCACTGTAACCTGTGTACTAAGCAGTATGACTTCTTATTGCTTGCATCCTGATACCTTCGGGTCTGGTGCGCATCATAAATATTAAACAAACAAAACACTATCTTACTATAGAGTGCTGGAGGGGTTGCTTAGCTTCCCCTGAGTCAAAACACTCATGTAACAGTAAAATATTACCTTTTCCTATTTTAAATGGCTGGTGGCAGTGGTTTAGATCAACTACCGTGATTTTTCGCGACCGCTAACAACGGTAGCTCAAAAATAGACTCCGGTCATCTTTTTTTGCCATTTCTTTTAGGAAAAGTCCTTTTTGTGTGTAACTCAGCGTGCCAAACCATGTTTGGTCCCTTTGTTCGCGCCCTTTAGTGGGCTTCTTTCCCAAAGCCCTCCTCTGGTGCTAGAGTGTCTGGGGTGGACAGGATGTGAGGGAGGTGCCCGAAACTCCCTGTGCTTAGACTCCTAGGAGACCTGAATGCACTCTGGTGTGATTGGCTAGCTGACTGTCCGGCAAGGACAGCCACCCTGCTGGGTGATTGACAGCCAGGCTGAATTAATGTGGAAAAACTGTTTAAAAGCGGGTCTCTGGGGCTTGGAAAACAGAGTCGACCACTGGAACGAAAGAACCGAAGACGAGCTGAAGGGAGAGGACTGCTGCAACTCCTGGATGACCGGTGAAGCCCTGCTGCAGGTCCGAATTGCCTGAAACTCCATCGACAGAGAAGCCCTTCAGGGTTAACTTCTTCCCTTGAGTTTGGTGGGAATAACCAACTTGTAAGCCACCTGGACACCGTCCTATCCTGGTCAAATTTTCTTCAGAGTGCTGTTGAAAACCGTATAGCCAGAGGGAAGGAAACCAGGGGGACTTTAAGGCACTCAAACCTTAAACCAATGTCTTGCTACAGCTTTTGGCCTCTTCCATGGGCAGTGCAGGAACCTCCCGACGTCCTCCTTCTTGTCCCCATGACTGAAGCCCAGGAACAGCGAGATCTGCTCGAACTGCCAGGAACAACTGCCTCAGCTACAGTTTTCTTCATTTAAAAAGGTACTGTGCAAATGCGGTCCGGAAATCTTTTCGGCCATCAAGGAAATGAGTGAAACTTTCCTCAACTACGAAGACTTGCCCTTCCCTAAACATTCATCAAACTTTTCGCCTAGCCAAATCCTTTAAAAATCTGTGACAAAGACTTAACCGTTACCTACCAGAACTGTGCTATCCGACACAAAAGACTCTGAACCATTGACTTTGGCCCAGGCCTGTTGAGAAGAATTGCTGGTTGTATTTAACTGAAACCCTTTGCCCTGCCTATGAATGTATTTGGCTGTCGATTCTTATAACCCTGTCTTTTCCTCCCTTTTCTAAGTATCTGAAGTGCCATTTTGCTCCTACTTCATTTTTGAGCTAAACTTGTTCAGTTACTTACCGGTTGGATTTTTGTGGTGTATCTTTGTGTTATATTGAGCTGCTTATGCTAGTGTAATGTTTTATACATGATTGAGTAAATAAATGTATATTCTTTTACTAAGAAACCTTGAGTAAGTGTTTACTTGAATCACTGTATTGGTTGGTCCTTTGTGTAACTTGATCTACTGCTTACTTAAACTCTTAAGATAAGTCTGGCCGCTCCGCCATCACTAACACTTTACTGTCTTGTACAGGCTTGTACCAAAGGTGAAATTGTGCTTACACTTGTAGTCCTAATTGCCTGTAGGGTTCCCAAAGGGTACTGCAGGTGATTCTGCCTAACAGCAGGGAGGCTCTTCCAGAGGGAGGCAATAGCCGAAGACAGAGATCTACCCCCAGCTTGTTTCTTTGAAAAACGACTGACCCTGAGGGAGTCAGAGGTAGAGGAGGGAAGAGCTCGAGAGGGGAGGTATTTGTGGAGGGATAGATGAAGATATTTTGGATCCAGGCCCCAGAAAGCCTTGTGGACAATGCAGAGGGTTTTGAATGTAATCCTTGCATCCACTGGGAGCCAATGGAGAGATTTCAGAGCTGGAGAGATACGATCCCAGGGCTTGAGGCCAAGGACAAGTCTTGCAGTCCTGTTCTGGATTAGTTGCAGAGGGCGGAGAGTAGAGGCAGGTAGATTTAGAAAGAGGCTGTTACAATAGTCCAACCTAGAGAGAAGGTACCATTTTTTTTCAAGGGCGCAAGGCGTGGGCAAGTCAATTTACTTGTTTGTTGCAGGTTGAAATAAGAGTGCATAATGCTGTAAGTTCACTGGTGTACTAGAGGAGTACATAAGTGACCAGGTGATGATGAAAACCAGTAAAGCCAAAGTAATTGAAAGACTATGGATTGACAACGACCATGGGCATAATTATAGGGGGACACGGGCTTGCGCTGTGTCATTACATAATGCTGAGAGCCTGGCAGCCGCGCTACAACACATCCAGGGCCGGGATGCCCTGCGTGGCTCAGTCCCTCATCCTGGCTGGCCGGACTCAAAGTCAAAAGCCAGGGTGCTGAACTGGGTGTTGCAGGAGTGTGGGGTGGCAGAGGGAGGGGGAGTGAGCAACGAAATGCAATGTGTGGAATTCCACATGGTCTCATTAGCGCCCACCACTGCCCCAATCTACTTTTTTGGTAAGATTAGCGGAAGATGGCATTTTAACACACAACAACAAAAATAAAACTGCAGAATCATTCCAGATGCAGGAAACTCATCTATTAGAGCTCTGTCCAAGCCATCTGAGGCAAAATGCATGCAAACCTCCTAATACTGCAGGCAGCCGGCGCGAGGTGAGGAAGCCCATCCGGGCACGCCGCCTATTTCTCGGGAGCCAACTGGGCCCCCAGGCCCTCCGAGCGTCCCTCTCCCTCCCCGCACCCTCTTCCTGATTCCCGCTCCCCTCCCGCCTCCCAACCCGCCCATCCCCGCTCTGATTGGGCCGTGAGCCCAGGTTGAAAGGGTCTAGCGACCCTCCTCGCACCGGCCCCTGCATTCACTGCAGGCAGCCGGCGCGAGGTGAGGAAGCCCATCCGGGCACGCCGCCTATTTCTCGGGAGCCAACTGGGCCCCCAGGCCCTCCGAGCGTCCCTCTCCCACCCCGCACCCTCTTCCTGATTCCCGCTCCCCTCCCGCCTCCCAACCCGCCCATCCCCGCTCTGATTGGGCCGTGAGCCCAGGTTGAAAGGGTCTAGCGACCCTCCTCGCACCGGCCCCTGAATTCACTGCAGGCAGACGGCGCGAGGTGAGGAAGCCCATCCGGGCACGCCGCCTATTTTTTGGGAGCCAACTGGGCCCCCAGGCCCTCCGAGCGTCCCCCTCCCACCCCGCACCCTCTTCCTGATTCCCGCTCCCCTCCCGCCTCCCAACCCGCCCATCCCCGCTCTGATTGGGCCGTGAGCCCAGGTTGAAAGGGTCTAGCGACCCTCCTCGCACCGGCCCCTGCATTCACTGCAGGCAGCCGGCGCGAGGTGAGGAACCCCATCCGGGCACGCCGCCTATTTCTCGGGAGCCAACTGGGCCCCCAGGCCCTCCGAGCGTCCCTCTCCCACCCCGCACCCTCTTCCTGATTCCCGCTCCCCTCCCGCCTCCCAACCCGCCCATCCCCGCTCTGATTGGGCCGTGAGCCCAGGTTGAAAGGGTCTAGCGACCCTCCTCGCACCGGCCCCTGCATTTACTGCAGGCAGCCGGCGCGAGGTGAGGAAGCCCATCCGGGCACGCCGCCTATTTCTCGGGAGCCAACTGGGCCCCCATGCCCTCCGAGCGTCCCTCTCCCTCCCCGCACCCTCTTCCTGATTCCCGCTCCCCTCCCGCCTCCCAACCCGCCCATCCCCGCTCTGATTGGGCCGTGAGCCCAGGTTGAAAGGGTCTAGTGACCCTCCTCGCACCGGCCCCTGCATTCACTGCAGGCAGCCGGCGCGAGGTGAGGAAGCCCATCCGGGCACGCCGCCTATTTCTCGGGAGCCAACTGGGCCCCCAGGCCCTCCGAGCTTCCCTCTCCCTCCCCGCACCCTCTTCCTGATTCCCGCTCCCCTCCCGCCTCCCAACCCGCCCATCCCCGCTCTGATTGGGCCGTGAGCCCAGGTTGAAAGGGTCTAGCGACCCTCCTCGCACCGGCCCCTGCATTCACTGCAGGCAGCCGGCGCGAGGTGAGGAAGCCCATCCGGGCACGCCGCCTATTTCTCGGGAGCCAACTGGGCCCCCAGGCCCTCCGAGCGTCCCTCTCCCACCCCGCACCCTCTTCCTGATTCCCGCTCCCCTCCCGCCTCCCAACCCGCCCATCCCCGCTCTGATTGGGCCGTGAGCCCAGGTTGAAAGGGTCTAGCGACCCTCCTCGCACCGGCCCCTGAATTCACTGCAGGCAGACGGCGCGAGGTGAGGAAGCCCATCCGGGCACGCCGCCTATTTTTTGGGAGCCAACTGGGCCCCCAGGCCCTCCGAGGGTCCCCCTCCCACCCCGCACCCTCTTCCTGATTCCCGCTCCCCTCCCGCCTCCCAACCCGCCCATCCCCGCTCTGATTGGGCCGTGAGCCCAGGTTGAAAGGGTCTAGCGACCCTCCTCGCACCGGCCCCTGCATTCACTGCAGGCAGCCGGCGCGAGGTGAGGAAGCCCATCCGGGCACGCCGCCTATTTCTCGGGAGCCAACTGGGCCCCCAGGCCCTCCGAGCGTCCCTCTCCCACCCCGCACCCTCTTCCTGATTCCCGCTCCCCTCCCGCCTCCCAACCCGCCCATCCCCGCTCTGATTGGGCCGTGAGCCCAGGTTGAAAGGGTCTAGCGACCCTCCTCGCACCGGCCCCTGCATTTACTGCAGGCAGCCGGCGCGAGGTGAGGAAGCCCATCCGGGCACGCCGCCTATTTCTCGGGAGCCAACTGGGCCCCCAGGCCCTCCGAGCGTCCCTCTCCCTCCCCGCACCCTCTTCCTGATTCCCGCTCCCCTCCCGCCTCCCAACCCGCCCATCCCCGCTCTGATTGGGCCGTGAGCCCAGGTTGAAAGGGTCTAGCAACCCTCCTCGCACCGGCCCCTGCATTCACTGCAGGCAGCCGGCGCGAGGTGAGGAAGCCCATCCGGGCACGCCGCCTATTTCTTGGGAGCCAACTGGGCCCCCAGGCCCTCCGAGCGTCCCTCTCCCACCCCGCACCCTCTTCCTGATTCCCGCTCCCCTCCCGCCTCCCAACCCGCCCATCCCCGCTCTGATTGGGCCGTGAGCCCAGGTTGAAAGGGTCTAGCGACCCTCCTCGCACCGGCCCCTGCATTCACTGCAGGCAGCCGGCGCGAGGTGAGGAAGCCCTTCCGGGCACGCCGCCTATTTTTCGGGAGCCAACTGGGCCCCCAGGCCCTCCGAGCGTCCCCCTCCCACCCCACACCCTCTTCCTGATTCCCGCTCCCCTCCCGCCTCCCAACCCGCCCATCCCCGCTCTGATTGGGCCGTGAGCCCAGGTTGAAAGGGTCTAGCGACCCTCCTCGCACCGGCCCCTGCATTCACTGCAGGCAGCCGGCGCGAGGTGAGGAAGCCCATCCGGGCACGCCGCCTATTTCTCGGGAGCCAACTGGGCCCCCAGGCCCTCCGAGCGTCCCTCTCCCACCCCGCACCCTCTTCCTGATTCCCGCTCCCCTCCCGCCTCCCAACCCGCCCATCCCCGCTCTGATTGGGCCGTGAGCCCAGGTTGAAAGGGTCTAGCGACCCTCCTCGCACCGGCCCCTGCATTCACTGCAGGCAGCCGGCGCGAGGTGAGGAAGCCCATCCGGGCACGCCGCCTATTTCTCGGGAGCCAACTGGGCCCCCAGGCCCTCCGAGCGTCCCTCTCCCACCCCGCACCCTCTTCCTGATTCCCGCTCCCCTCCCGCCTCCCAACCCGCCCATCCCCGCTCTGATTGGGCCGTGAGCCCAGGTTGAAAGGGTCTAGCGACCCTCCTCGCACCGGCCCCTGCATTCACTGCAGGCAGCCGGCGCGAGGTGAGGAAGCCCATCCGGGCACGCCGCCTATTTTTCGGGAGCCAACTGGGCCCCCAGGCCCTCTGAGCGTCCCTCTCCCACCCCGCACCCTCTTCCTGATTCCCGCTCCCTTCCAGCCTCCCAACCCGCCCATCCCCGCTCTGATTGGGCCGTGAGCCCAGGTTGAAAGGGTCTAGCGACCCTCCTCGCACCGGCCCCTGCATTCACTGCAGGCAGCCGGCGCGAGGTGAGGAAGCCCATCCGGGCACGCCGCCTATCTTTCGGGAGCCAACTGGGCCCCCAGGCCCTCCGAGCGTCCCTCTCCCACCCCGCACCCTCTTCCTGATTCCCGCTCCCCTCCCGCCTCCCAACCCGCCCATCCCTGCTCTGATTGGGCCGTGAGCCCAGGTTGAAAGGGTCTAGCGACCCTCCTCGCACCGGCCCCTGCATTCACTGCAGGCAGCCGGCGCGAGGTGAGGAAGCCCATCCGGGCACGCCGCCTATTTTTCGGGAGCCAACTGGGCCCCCAGGCTCTCCGAGCGTCCCTCTCCCACCCCGCACCCTCTTCCTGATTCCCGCTCCCCTCCCGCCTCCCAACCCGCCCATCCCCGCTCTGATTGGGCCGTGAGCCCAGGTTGAAAGGGTCTAGCGACCCTCCTCGCACCGGCCCCTGCATTCACTGCAGGCAGCCGGCGTGAGGTGAGGAAGCCCATCCGGGCACGCCGCCTATTTCTCGGGAGCCAACTGGGCCCCCAGGCCCTCCGAGCGTCCCTCTCCCACCCCGCACCCTCTTCCTGATTCCCGCTCCCCTCCCGCCTCCCAACCCGCCCATCCCTGCTCTGATTGGGCCGTGAGCCCAGGTTGAAAGGGTCTAGCGACCCTCCTCGCACCGGCCCCTGCATTCACTGCAGGCAGCCGGCGCGAGGTGAGGAAGCCCATCCGGGCACGCCGCCTATTTCTCGGGAGCCAACTGGGCCCCCAGGCCCTCCAAGCGTCCCTCTCCCACCCCGCACCCTCTTCCTGATTCCCGCTCCCCTCCCGCCTCCCAACCCGCCCATCCCCGCTCTGATTGGGCCGTGAGCCCAGGTTGAAAGGGTCTAGCGACCCTCCTCGCACCGGCCCCTGAATTCACTGCAGGCAGACGGCGCGAGGTGAGGAAGCCCATCCGGGCACGCCGCCTATTTTTTGGGAGCCAACTGGGCCCCCAGGCCCTCCGAGCGTCCCCCTCCCACCCCGCACCCTCTTCCTGATTCCCGCTCCCCTCCCGCCTCCCAACCCGCCCATCCCCGCTCTGATTGGGCCGTGAGCCCAGGTTGAAAGGGTCTAGCGACCCTCCTCGCACCGGCCCCTGCATTCACTGCAGGCAGCCGGCGCGAGGTGAGGAAGCCCATCCGGGCACGCCGCCTATTTCTCGGGAGCCAACTGGGCCCCCAGGCCCTCCGAGCGTCCCTCTCCCACCCCGCACCCTCTTCCTGATTCCCGCTCCCCTCCCGCCTCCCAACCCGCCCATCCCCGCTCTGATTGGGCCGTGAGCCCAGGTTGAAAGGGTCTAGCGACCCTCCTCGCACCGGCCCCTGAATTCACTGCAGGCAGACGGCGCGAGGTGAGGAAGCCCATCCGGGCACGCCGCCTATTTTTTGGGAGCCAACTGGGCCCCCAGGCCCTCCGAGGGTCCCCCTCCCACCCCGCACCCTCTTCCTGATTCCCGCTCCCCTCCCGCCTCCCAACCCGCCCATCCCCGCTCTGATTGGGCCGTGAGCCCAGGTTGAAAGGGTCTAGCGACCCTCCTCGCACCGGCCCCTGCATTCACTGCAGGCAGCCGGCGCGAGGTGAGGAAGCCCATCCGGGCACGCCGCCTATTTCTCGGGAGCCAACTGGGCCCCCAGGCCCTCCGAGCGTCCCTCTCCCACCCCGCACCCTCTTCCTGATTCCCGCTCCCCTCCCGCCTCCCAACCCGCCCATCCCCGCTCTGATTGGGCCGTGAGCCCAGGTTGAAAGGGTCTAGCGACCCTCCTCGCACCGGCCCCTGAATTCACTGCAGGCAGACGGCGCGAGGTGAGGAAGCCCATCCGGGCACGCCGCCTATTTTTTGGGAGCCAACTGGGCCCCCAGGCCCTCCGAGCGTCCCCCTCCCACCCCGCACCCTCTTCCTGATTCCCGCTCCCCTCCCGCCTCCCAACCCGCCCATCCCCGCTCTGATTGGGCCGTGAGCCCAGGTTGAAAGGGTCTAGCGACCCTCCTCGCACCGGCCCCTGCATTCACTGCAGGCAGCCGGCGCGAGGTGAGGAAGCCCATCCGGGCACGCCGCCTATTTCTCGGGAGCCAACTGGGCCCCCAGGCCCTCCGAGCGTCCCTCTCCCACCCCGCACCCTCTTCCTGATTCCCGCTCCCCTCCCGCCTCCCAACCCGCCCATCCCCGCTCTGATTGGGCCGTGAGCCCAGGTTGAAAGGGTCTAGCGACCCTCCTCGCACCGGCCCCTGCATTTACTGCAGGCAGCCGGCGCGAGGTGAGGAAGCCCATCCGGGCACGCCGCCTATTTCTCGGGAGCCAACTGGGCCCCCAGGCCCTCCGAGCGTCCCTCTCCCTCCCCGCACCCTCTTCCTGATTCCCGCTCCCCTCCCGCCTCCCAACCCGCCCATCCCCGCTCTGATTGGGCCGTGAGCCCAGGTTGAAAGGGTCTAGCGACCCTCCTCGCACCGGCCCCTGCATTCACTGCAGGCAGCCGGCGCGAGGTGAGGAAGCCCATCCGGGCACGCCGCCTATTTCTCGGGAGCCAACTGGGCCCCCAGGCCCTCCGAGCGTCCCTCTCCCACCCCGCACCCTCTTCCTGATTCCCGCTCCCCTCCCGCCTCCCAACCCGCCCATCCCCGCTCTGATTGGGCCGTGAGCCCAGGTTGAAAGGATCTAGCGACCCTCCTCGCACCGGCCCCTGCATTCACTGCAGGCAGCCGGCGCGAGGTGAGGAAGCCCTTCCGGGCACGCCGCCTATTTTTCGGGAGCCAACTGGGCCCCCAGGCCCTCCGAGCGTCCCCCTCCCACCCCGCACCCTCTTCCTGATTCCCGCTCCCCTCCCGCCTCCCAACCCGCCCATCCCCGCTCTGATTGGGCCGTGAGCCCAGGTTGAAAGGGTCTAGCGACCCTCCTCGCACCAGCCCCTGCATTCACTGCAGGCAGCCGGCGCGAGGTGAGGAAGCCCATCCGGGCACGCCGCCTATTTCTCGGGAGCCAACTGGGCCCCCAGGCCCTCCGAGCGTCCCTCTCCCACCCCGCACCCTCTTCCTGATTCCCGCTCCCCTCCCGCCTCCCAACCCGCCCATCCCCGCTCTGATTGGGCCGTGAGCCCAGGTTGAAAGGGTCTAGCGACCCTCCTCGCACCGGCCCCTGCATTCACTGCAGGCAGCCGGCGCGAGGTGAGGAAGCCCATCCGGGCACGCCGCCTATTTTTTGGGAGCCAACTGGGCCCCCAGGCCCTCCGAGCGTCCCTCTCCCACCCCGCACCCTCTTCCTGATTCCCGCTCCCCTCCCGCCTCCCAACCCGCCCATCCCCGCTCTGATTGGGCCGTGAGCCCAGGTTGAAAGGGTCTAGCGACCCTCCTCGCACCGGCCCCTGCATTCACTGCAGGCAGCCGGCGCGAGGTGAGGAAGCCCATCCGGGCACGCCGCCTATTTTTCGGGAGCCAACTGGGCCCCCAGGCCCTCCGAGCGTCCCTCTCCCACCCCGCACCCTCTTCCTGATTCCCGCTCCCCTCCCGCCTCCCAACCCGCCCATCCCCGCTCTGATTGGGCCGTGAGCCCAGGTTGAAAGGGTCTAGCGACCCTCCTCGCACCGGCCCCTGCATTCACTGCAGGCAGCCGGCGCGAGGTGAGGAAGCCCATCCGGGCACGCCGCCTATTTTTCGGGAGCCAACTGGGCCCCCAGGCTCTCCGAGCGTCCCTCTCCCACCCCGCACCCTCTTCCTGATTCCCGCTCCCCTCCCGCCTCCCAACCCGCCCATCCCCGCTCTGATTGGGCCGTGAGCCCAGGTTGAAAGGGTCTAGGGACCCTCCTCGCACCGGCCCCTGCATTCACTGCAGGCAGCCGGCGCGAGGTGAGGAAGCCCATCCGGGCACGCCGCCTATTTCTCGGGAGCCAACTGGGCCCCCAGGCCCTCCGAGCGTCCCTCTCCCACCCCGCACCCTCTTCCTGATTCCCGCTCCCCTCCCGCCTCCCAACCCGCCCATCCCTGCTCTGATTGGGCCGTGAGCCCAGGTTGAAAGGGTCTAGCGACCCTCCTCGCACCGGCCCCTGCATTCACTGCAGGCAGCCGGCGCGAGGTGAGGAAGCCCATCCGGGCACGCCGCCTATTTTTCGGGAGCCAACTGGGCCCCCAGGCCCTCCGAGCGTCCCTCTCCCACCCCGCACCCTCTTCCTGATTCCCGCTCCCCTCCCGCCTCCCAACCCGCCCATCCCCGCTCTGATTGGGCCGTGAGCCCAGGTTGAAAGGGTCTAGCGACCCTCCTCGCACCGGCCCCTGCATTCACTGCAGGCAGCCGACGCGAGGTGAGGAAGCCCATCCGGGCACGCCGCCTATTTCTCGGGAGCCAACTGGGCCCCCAGGCCCTCCGAGCGTCCCTCTCCTACCCCGCACCCTCTCCCTGATTCCCGCTCCCCTCCCGCCTCCCAACCCGCCCATCCCCGCTCTGATTGGGCCGTGAGCCCAGGTTGAAAGGGTCTAGCGACCCTCCTCGCACCGGCCCCTGCATTCACTGCAGGCAGCCGGCGCGAGGTGAGGAAGCCCATCCGGGCACGCCGCCTATTTCTTGGGAGCCAACTGGGCCCCCAGGCCCTCCGAGCGTCCCTCTCCCACCCCGCACCCTCTTCCTGATTCCCGCTCCCCTCCCGCCTCCCAACCCGCCCATCCCCGCTCTGATTGGGCCGTGAGCCCTTCATCACTTGTCCTCCCAGGGCAGCCCTCTGCCCGGCAGCCCCAGCGGGGCGGCCTGGGTCTAGCGACCCGTTCAGTGCACCCACTCCTCTTTCACTTCTGAGGCGCAGGTGAGTGTTCCCCCCCATGAGCGACCCCATTTGAGTGATTTTGGAGTTGATTTGCTCCCCCGGGCCCCGTGTTGCCCCGTGCTTTCCCGGCCTCCCCTTCCTGGTTTCTCCCTCGCTCGCCCCACGCCCATCAAGGTCCCGCTCCCGCCTCCCGACCCGCCCATCCCCTACCTTCATCACTGGTCCTCCCAGGGCAGCCCTCTGCCCGGCAGCCCCAGCGGCTAAGGGCCCCGAGGCCAAGGGCGGCTCCAACAGAGGCGGCTCCAGAAAGTGTCTGCAGGTGTCCGCAGGGGACGCCAAGGAAGCCAGCAACCAACAGACACCAACAAAAACCGTGAGTGTGGCATGGGTGGGGAGTAGAGCAATCACTCTACTCCAGAAAGTTCCTGCCACTCTAACTTACCTATCAATGGCCTAGACCACTACAGACCTGCACCATGCATTATTAGAAAGATGTGACCACCAGCCCAAACCTATTAATGGCGGGACATCAAACACTGCCTGCAGTATAATGCTAACCATACCACGAGTGAACCACAAAGACTAGCCTGCGCCAAATCTAGACAGAAATATGATTGTTAGCGTGGATTCTCAAGTTTTATGAATCCTAGCATGTCCACATTTGGATAGAATTGTGATTGTTAGCATGCCCACTCTCAGATGGAATTGTGAATACTGGCATGTCACACCTAGATAGAATTGTGAATGTTAGCATGTCCACATTTGGATAGAATTGTGAATGTTAGCATGTCCACACTTGGATAGAATTGTGAATGTTAGCATGTCCACACTTAGACAGAATTGTGAATGTTGGCATGTCCACTCTTGGATGGAGTTGTGAATGTTAGCATGTCCACATTTGGATAGAATTGTGAAAGTTAGCATGTCCACACGGATAGAATTGTGAATGTTAGCATGTCCACACTTAGACAGAATTGTGAATGTTGGCATGCCCACTCTTAGATGGAGTTGTGAATGTTAGCATGTCCACATTTGGATAGAATTGTGAATGTTAGCATGTCCACACTTGGATAGAATTGTGAATGTTAGCATGTCCACACTTGGATAGAATTGTGAATGTTAGCATGTCCACACTTGGATAGAATTGTGAATGTTAGCATGTCCACACTTAGACAGAATTATGAATGTTAGCATGTCCACACTTGGATAGAATTGTGAATGTTAGCATGTCCACACTTGGATAGAATTGTGAATGTTAGCATGTCCACACTTAGACAGAATTGTGAATGTTGGCATGTCCACTCTTGGATGGAGTTGTGAATGTTAGCATGTCCACATTTGGATAGAATTGTGAATGTTAGCATGTCCACACTTGGATAGAATTGTGAATGTTAGCATGTCCACACTTGGATAGAATTGTGAATGTTAGCATATCCACACTTAGATGGAATTGTGAATATCGGCCTGCGTCGCATCTAGATGGAATTGTAAATGTTAACATGTGAAAGATGCATTAAGAAAGCGTGCCCTATAGCCTCTCCATGAATTTAGAATGTGCCCAATAGCCTGTCTGGTAAACTGAATTTAGAAGTGTACCCAAGATCCTCTGTGACAGTTGCATTTAGAAGTGTGCCCAATAGACACTCTGGAAAGTTGCATCTAGAAGTGTGCCCAATAACCTCGCTGTGAATTTAGTAGGGTTCCCAATAGACACTCTATGAAAGTTGCATTTAGAAGTATGTCCATTATCCCCTCAGTGAAATTTAGAAGTGTACCCATAGCCTCCCTGAGAGTTGCATTTAGAAGTGTGCCCAATAGTCTCTCTAGTAAATTGAATTTAGAAGTGTTCCCAACACCCTCTCTGGAAAAGCCTCTCTGAAAAATTGACTTAATAGTGCGCCCAGTAGCCTCTCCGTAGAAAATGGAACTTAGAAATGCGCCCAATAGCATCGCTGTGAAGGTTGCATTTTAGAAGTGTAACCAATACCCTCTGTGAAAGTTGATTATAGAAGTGTATCCAATAGACGCTCTGTAAAGTTGAATTTAGAAGTGTTCCCAATTGCATCTGTGAAAGTTGACTATAGAAATGTATCCTATAGACACTCTGGAAAGTTGCATTTAGAAGTGTTCCCAATAGTCGCTCTGTGAAGTTGAATTTAGAAGTGCTCCCAATAGTCGCTCTGTGAAGTTGAATTTAGAAGTGTTCCCAATAGCATCTGTGAAAGTTGACTATAGAATTGTATCCTATAGACACTCTGGAAAGTTTCATTTATAAGTGTGCCCAATAGCCTCTAGTAAACTGAATCTAGAAGTGTGCCCAATAGCCTCTCTGTGGAAAACTGTATTTAGAAGTGCGCCCAGTACCCTCTCTGGGAAAGTTGCAATTAGAAGTGTGCTCAGTGAAAGAGCATATAACCGATCATACCACACCACCATGCTTACTCTCTCCTTACATCACCACTCAACTAGAACACAGAGATACTATGACACCATTCGGTATAACTGTTCTCATACCAACATTCCGCCGCTTACTCCACATCATTCTATGTAATCACTGCTGGTTCCACACCCCCAGCCAGGCGTTTTCCTCAGGCCTAACGCAGCCACATCCGTTCCGGATAAATCCTGTCAGAACGAACACATTCTCCTGATCTCTCAACCACCACACCTACCCCTAAGAAGCAGCTATTACACGAGTACCGCACGAGCTGCACACATACCCCGTGCTCACACGCACCTTTTGACTCTCCCTACTCTCTCTACTGATCTGAACTTCGGTTCCCAAGGGCGTTCAACCTACAAGCGCCTTCAGACCATACCAATGGTATATAAGGCGCTATATAAGTGCAAAATAACAATAACAATAATAAGTATAGGGATTGCACCAACAGAAGTGACTTCACAGAAAAGGACATTGCAAGGCGCATCATCAGTCTATGATACTTGGAGGCACCATGGAAGTGACTTTAGAATAAGTCGCCATAAATGAGCAAAGTTACAAATAACTTTGTGGTGCAAAATACCTAAATTGCACTATTGGTATATGTGGAGCATCTCTATAGTCATTATACCATGATACATTAACATAAGCTTTGAAGTGAATAAGAGTCACTTTCAGAGCTGCAGATAAGGCACAATGTGATTACATGATTTGCTCAGGATCACACAATTGGTTAAATGGTGAAACTGGGATGTGGACAGTTTAAGCGACCACGCACATCTTTCCAGGTTTAGTTAATATAGATATTTATTAAGGTTTTGCTTTACATTTCATGTGTTTTAATTAATTATAGCAATGCCTTGGAAGCAAACTACATTACATAATAAACTAGCCTTTCCTAGTAACCTAACTATACACTATATACATTGTCATAGAAATATGTTGAGCAATGGGAGTATGGCGTTAGTTTTATTCTTCCCATTCTGCATGCAAAGTCAAAATAGCATCAAGTAGATTAAAGTGAGCAAAACAACTCCCCCTTGGGTTTTAAAGCCATAGTCATTATTTCATAAAGCAGGCAACATTATGCACCCTTCTCACTTCTGATCACTCCCTCCCATTCACATTTCTAAAGGGACAAAAGTCCCTGCTAATAGTACCCCCCTCCCTCCCATCAGTGCCTAATGGCTCACATTGTAATGCACTGTTGATACAGAGCAACGTGAGGACCCTCTGCTGCTTGGAGCTCCTTGGGACATTACCCTGGCAGCGGGACACCTCTACCATTCGGAACAGGGAAGGTGTACTGCTGCCAGGACAATAAGCCTGCTGGGCAGGAATTGTTCAGCACACATTGTCCTGCCAGCGGCACACCTTTGCTCTTTGAGGTGCCTTCCGGGCGAGGTGTCCCAATGACAAATGTTCCCATCTGGCTCTTAAAAGAGCCATGGGGGAAGCTTGCCCCCCGCCTCTCCCGCTCGGTAGTCCACTGCTTGGAGCAATTTGAACACAGGAAAACATACCTTAATTTCAATCTGTCAGAATCTTGTAGAAAATATCTATCCGCACGTACGCATATAAGGTGCTGTGCAGAACCCAAGTTTGGAGATATATGGCATTTATAAATTGATACCAAGTATACTTGGTCACCCACTGCACGGCATTAACGGATGGCTTCTGCCTTTGAATGAAAGGAAAAATCAAGGGAATTGCTGACATTCCAGTGAATCTGTTCCTTTCGGCCATGATTTTATAGTTCAGCTAGGGCAAGTCAACTTAGCCCAAAATTTCAGGAGTCAGGGGGTGATAAAGTCTGGTCTGCTCAATGGACGTTGCACCACTGTTTCCATGTGTTATTGTATATGTACATATAAATGTTATGTGCACACAGTGTATGTCAATGGAGGTGCTGGGTGCATTTGTGTGTGAGTGAGAGTGTATGCAAGCATATGTGTGTTGACTTTTGTGTCTGAATGAATGATAAATAATGCATTTTTGTATGTTCTATTGGAATTAAGTTTGTGAATGTTATGTTGTGTCACTGGGTGCATGGCAGGCTGGCTGAAGATGTGTGGGGGCCCAATTGAATTTTAAAGGCATGCCACCAGTCTTATTATGAAAGTTATAACAGAGCATTGGCAATGGACTCTTGTGGTGTAGTAGTATAGTGTTATCCCTCAGTGATTTAGGTTGTTTGACTGAGGTACAAAATCACAGCGGAATTGACCATAGTCATTTTCGCTGCAAATACGTTTTTACCTCGGTACAAAAATCCAAACCTATGTCCCCCCAAACCGCCACTACACCCATAAACCTCCCCATCTTACCTTTTCTACATCTGCCACCTCTGCTGTACCCTGCAGCGTCAGATCCATCCATCTAACACAGGTTGGATCTGAAGCTGCAGGGTCCCTTTTTCTTCTTTTTTTTTTGTTGGGTCCCCTGCCACCAATGCTGAAGAAGCAGGGGACACCCCCGCAACCGCCAAAGCCAAAAATACCAAACATGAGGAGCGGGGTACACCCCCGCAACCCCAGCTCTTCATGTTTGGCATCTTCGACTTCAAACTAATGATGTTGACCGAATTCAGTTAAATCTACCATTCGACCACATTTTTTCAAACAATTTGGCTGAAATGCTCCCTAAGAGCCACCATCCAGCCTCCCACCACCCCACCCCTGTCCCCCCAACATTTTCAGCAAAGTTACTCCACTGACAACGACCCTCCCCTGGACAAGGTAATAGAAATTCCCAGAGCCATTGAAGAATCTCGAGTGAGTGTACAGGCCTTAACGGAGAAAAACGACAAGGCTGGTCGAGGCGAACAAGTGCAGGCCATCATACCAAGGAGGAGTAGTGGAGAAACAAGGGGGAGATTTGACAGAGGAGAGAATAACGCCATCAAGAACAATTGAGGACCATCAGGACCTGTGAACAGACAGTCTTGCAGAAGATGTGGATGGCATGGCCAATCCACTGGTACCAAGGGGTGCCCCGCCTGGAATGCAGAATGTAGAAAATGTAATGCAAGAGGACATTTTGCCAGAATGTGCAGAACGAATGGTGAGGGTAAACAAACGGTGAGAATGGTGGATGTAATGGAGGCATGGATGGATTAGTGGACTACGTGAGTGAAGGAGCACACAAAGGTATGCTATTGCATGTGGGCGGGGCACCCAAAAAAGGCTATACGTGGCACACAAGGGAGATGGTGTCCAAGGTTGGTCATGAGCAAGCTGCCCTAGAAATTGAAATACTCCCAGGCAAGGCTATTCTTCTACTATGTGTGGAGGAGGGAGAGCAAGTGCATGCGGCAGGAAGTGTGACCGCTGAAATTTTGAAGGATACATTTCCAACTGTTTTTTCAGATAAGTTGGGTATGTAGGGGCGGTGCCAAAGGCCCATAAGGTCAGGAGAGTACCAGTGCTAGCCAGAGAAGGATTGAAAAGTGAACTGGCTAAACTCATGGACACAGGAATAATAGAGGAGATTGAATCCTCCGAGTGATTGTCACCAGTAGTTTTGGGGATGGGGGTCTCAGGATATGTGTTGACTTTAGAGAGCTGAATGCCAATATATGAATGGGCCGCCATCCCTTGCCCAACATGAATGAATTTTTAACAACAGTAGGACAGGCAGCGTGTTTTTCCACGTTTGATTTGTCTCTTGCTTACCACCAGATAAAGTTGCACTAGGAGTCTCGACCCCTTACTCCCTTTGTCATGCCTTTCGGGGCATACAGATTTTGCAGCATGCCATTTGGTTTGGCATCTGCCTCTGCTGTTTTTCAACGGTTGATGCAGACGCTATTCCGGAAGGTACAAGGGATAAGTTACTTCCAAGACGACATTCTAGCTTGGGGCAAGGATTGCAAAGAACATGATGGAGGAGTGTTTCAGGTGATTCAAGTATTGCGGAAAAGTGGCTTGACTGTTAAATTGTCTAAGTGCCGGGTTGGCGTTCCCAGTGTCACCTATTTGGGGCACACGTTAGACGCAAAAGGGATAAGGCCTAAAGAGGAATTGGGGAAGGTAATGAGAGAGGCACCTTCTCCAGTAAATAAAGAGCAACTCAGGTCTTTCCTGGGCATGACCCAATATTATGTAAAGTTCATTTCATCTTAAACGGAAAAAACAGTGTGCATGCGTGCTTTGTTAAAAAAGAACATCAGGTTTGAATGGTCTGAGTGTTGGCAATGGGAGTTTGTCAAATTGAAGGAGGACGTGGACGGTGTTCCGTCCCTGAGTTCATTTAACACAAGGGGCAAAACGGCACTTACAGTGGACGCAAGTGATGTTTGTTTGGGTGCAGTTTTGGAGCAGTGGCATGATGGCAAATTCTGTCCCATTGCGTTTGCATCTAGTGTACTCAGGGATGCTGATAGCCGTTATACAGTAATTGAAAGCGAGACATTGGCAGCCACTTGGACATTTAAGCACTTTAGGACATTTCTATGGGGTATTCCCTACGTGATCAGAATGCATCTCAAACTCCTCACGCATGTCTTAACAACCAAGGGGATTGGATTTGTCTTCTCGAGGATAGCCAGATGGATGGCAGATCAGCAGGAGTTTAATTTTATAGAGGAACACATTCCTGGGGTGGCAAATGTCCTGTTTGCCGGGGGATTGCCATGAAGTATAGGAGGAGTGTGGTTTCAGCACCCAAGTTGCATGGAGTCTTCCTGCCATAGATACATGTGAGTGGGATAATGAGAGTGCAGAGGATTTGGATTTAGCATGGTTTAAGGAAGGTTTGAGAATTGGTTGGAAGGACGTGAACAGCAAGGAAGGAGGAAAAAGGTATGTCCATATTGTGAACGAGTTGTCCGAAGGGTTGTGGGCTATTGTGAGAGGGCATAGGTTAGTTCCTCCTCGCAGTTTAAGGTCCAAGCTTGTGAATTTGGCACACAAAGGACACCTGGGTAGATCCCTGACTAAAAGGAGATTGGCAAAAAGGAGATGCCAGTAAGACAGAGATTGCCCTCATTGGGACCCATGTCCCCGCTTTCACACTTTCTCACTGGCCTGCCTCCCTTGACCCTGCGCCTTCACCTACCAATGAGGCACCACATCTCGGGGTCATCTTTGATTCCACTCTCTCGTTCTCTTCTCACATCTCAGACATCTCCAAAAAGTCCAAGTACCAACTGCACCTCCTCAGAGGTATTCTACCTTTTCTCACTCCCCCTCCCCCCCCAAGAGGCTCATCACCTCTAGAGCCCTGGTTCTCTCTAGGCTGGACTATTGCAACAGCCTCTTTCTCAATCTTTCTACTTCTACTCTCCGTCCTCTACAACTTATCCAGAAGAGAACCACAAGACTTATCCTTGGCCTCAAGCCCTGGGACCACATCTCTCCAGCGCTGACATCCCTCCACTGTGGCTGCAAGGATCAAGTTCAAGACCCTCTGCATAATCCACAAGGCTTTCTGGGGCTGTGTCCCGCACTATCTACAAAACTCTCTTCAAAAATACTCTCCCTCTAAAGTCCTCCACTCGTCCTCCTCCAACTCTTTACGGGTGAGCCGCTTTCACAAACAGAGATTTTGGGGGTAGATCTTTAGCCTCTGCAGGTGCTTGCCTGTGGAACAGCCACCCTGCCTCCCTCTGTCTTGAGCCAGAGCACCTTAAGTTCCAGAAACTCCTCAAGACCTTCATCTTCTCCTCCTCCTTCTCTATGCCTCTCCCCTGTTAACCTCCTTTCTTTTCTCTCCATCCTCCTTCTCCTCCCTAACTCTGTTCAGTTTTTGTTGACTGGTTGCCTGCTTCACCTCGAGAGCCTACAAGTCCCAGGCTTCCCCGCCAGTCTTTTGCACACGCCTCCGGGACGCTACACTTAGTTCAACATTACTGCACTTCCAGCTTACGCTCCTTGAGCGGGGCAACCTCTGTGCACTTAACCCAGGACCCTGATGGACCGGACTCGTTGTTCCTCCCCACTCTCTCCCACCCGCCTCTGCACCCCTATGTGGATGTATGCATGGCCTAAATGTACTAGGACCATTTAGTTTGTCTGTCCCCCCATGCTCCGCACTGTTTGTCCATCCCCCCTCCCGGGCTTGGTCTCAACTGTTCCATTTCAAGCACTTGCACTAGTAGAAATGTCATCAGACCTAGTATACTAGTTTTCCTGTTTGTATCATTTGGCATCTTCAAGACCTAAGAATGATTACTGTATTCCCTTGTTTCCATCCCACCTTGAAGTGCTTTAAAGCACTTCACCCGTGTACAAGCACTATATAAATAAACAATCAATCACTACATTATTACGGGAGTCATATCATATTGGTGACCAGGTATGGATGAGGACATGGAGCATTTTGTGAAGGAGTATGTGGCGTGTTCTGTAAGCGATAAGAGCAAGGTTCTGCACCGCAGCTGGTTCATTCGGTAGAGGTTGCCAAGGAGGAATGGTCGAAGTTGGCTCTGGACATTGTAGCCCCTATGAATGCTATTGGTGGAGATTTGGGATTCGTAGAAGTTTTGGTGGATTACACATTGCGATGGGTGTGAGCCGCTGCATTGGAGACAGTAACTGCTGAGAACATTTTACATTTCCTAAACAAGGTATTTGACAGGGAAGGAGTTCCGGCTGGAATTGTCACTGACAATGGGGTTCAATTTCTGTCTGTTTGTATGCAGGACATTTTGAGAAAGTTGGGCATAGGGCACCACACAACCTCTTTGTACAACCCATCAGCGAAAGGGTTGGCAGAGAAGATGAATAGATTTGTCAAGGGTGCGATACAGTTGGCTGTTGCTAATGGATTGGTTTGGACCGATGTCCTGTCAGAAGCCTTGGCTGCTTGTAGGCGTACGCCATCATCTATTACCGGTCATACCCCATTTGTACTTAAGAGGGGTAGGAAGGAAGGTTCGAAGTTGAGGACAGCTGCTCTTGGTGGCAGCCTTTGCTCAGAAGTGAATATGGTGGAGCTTTTGGAGAGAGTATTTGCTTGTCAGGAGAAGGTGAGGTTACAGCAAGTGAACAGGAAGCCACTTGAAGTGTTGGTTGGTGATTGTGTCTGGGTGAGAAACACAAGATTTATACCGAAAGGAGGCAGTGTGTACATGGCTCTGTGCACAGTGCTGAAGATGGGTGCAGGGTATGTGGTTATTGATGATGGTTTGAGGTGGAGCAAGAGAAGGTTAGTGGTGGAGAGTAGTTCAGTCGTGGGACGTATTCCTAAAAATGCACAGCTTTGCCTCTTACGCTCGTTCCACCTTCTGGTGTTTCCTTGACCCTTGCCAAGGCTGGTGTCCTTATAATATACAGTTCTTTGCACTTTCTCTGTTGTGACCAGTGTTGTACTTATTATATCCTGCATTCAACTACTGGTGCTCTCTTGGCTGTGCTAACGCTTGTTTCAATTAATGCAGTTAATTATTTCCATGTGATTCAAAACTGTCCTTTCAGTCAAATTCACAATTCTGTCTGTCATTCCTTTCAATATGCCCAAGTATTGTCAACTAGTTTTCAATGCGTTTGGTATTCAAAATGCACTTTAATTTGTCTTCAATAGGTTCAGTATTCAAAATGCACTTTAACCTGCTTTCAATTTGTTCGGTATGCAAAATGCACTTTAACTTGCTTTCCATTTGTTTGGTATTAAAATTGTGTTTTAATTTCATTCAGCATCACCTCCTGCCAGCCCGGTGTTCCCCCTCTCTCTGGTTTCACTCACTGGTCAGTCTTATGGCTCCTTGCGAGTCCTTTCGCTGCCACAGGTTCCTGGTTCTCCGTGCGGTTGCTAGTGTCTTCCATCAGTGGTCTCCTTGTGGCTCGCGCACACCCAGCAATGCATCCATGGCAAAGCAGAATACCTAGGACCACTTCCTTCGGGCCGGTCAGCCTCCTTCTCACGGCTTGCCACCGGCCTCCAGCTTCTTTCACTGTCGGTTACTGCTGGATACACTCTGCACTGCTTCCCGGGCCTCTAGCGCTCCTCCTGCCACAACACCACAACGGAGAGGTCTCCCTGCATGCAGCTGCCCGTGCTTGCACAGCTGACCAACCACAGCTGACCGTGCTACAGCCGACTCCATTACCATTGGACTTCCAGTTTGTAAAGCTCCCGCCTCCATTTTGATTAAAGAAAAGACTAGACTGCTCACCAGCAAAGCGGCGGTCCTTTGTCGCTCTTGTTGTCCTCCGCCTCGTCCCAGTACTTGGGTGGAGCGGATGTTTGTTTTCATGAAATGAGGATGTGTTGGTCTAGTTGTCCTCTTCTTCATCCCAGTATCAAACTGATGCAATTTGGGGGGGATACTTTAGGGGAGTCACAGTAAAAGGTCTGACAAAAGCCTATGAACGCTTGTGGGATGGAGGGTTCATGGTGAAAGGGAAATGGGGCATATCACGCCTCACCTAAGGATGTCCTCTCCCTGCTCCCCAAGCTTCCTCCACCCAGGTGAACCTCCCTCGCATATCTACCCCCAGGGTCACGATCCAAAAGTGATGGCCTTTCCCTGGCCTCCTGAGAAGAGGATACCAGGGAGAAGAAGTGAGGATGCCCTCAGGTTCCTCACACCACCTAGATACGGTTTCCAGTGAAAATGTTGCAAGCAAAAATGTAGCTAGTGAAAAAGTTGTGGTGAAAATACCTCTGCAGTGAAAATGTTGCTAAGCATAAAGTAGTCACAAAATACAGCTGAGAAGTAGCCAAAAATGTAGTGCTGCTATGGTAATTGTTAGGGTCAAGGAGGGTTTTGTGGGGTTGCAAGAATATGGGTTAGGGTAAGGATAGTGATTAGGTTTAGAGTAAAGATTGTGGTTAGAATTGGGAAAGAGTTTGGGTCAGGCTAGTTGCTGCAGGGCTAGCGATGATGGGATTTGTTTAGTCGCTAGAGTAGATCAAGTGTCAGGATAAGTGTCAGGGTAAGTGTCAGGGTAAGTGTCAGGGTAAGATTAGGGCTGATAGAGTAATGGTTTGAGTATGTGTTATAGAACAGGGTAGGGAAGTTGGGGAGGGCTAGTGATGTTGGCGTAGAATAGGGGGTAGTATAAACCTAGTGGTTGCAGAAAAGTGTTTGCGTTTCAATTAGGGTAAGGCTAAGGTAAGGATTAGTTCACTGTTCATTTTCCATTAATGTTGCATTGAGTAAGATGCAGCTAAATGCTTTAGCGCGCTGAAGGGTTAGTGTTCTGTAAGAGTTCAGGGTAGCAATTAGAGTTAGGGGAGGTTTAGGAACATAGTTAAAGTGATGGTGGAGGTTTTATTAAAGGTTTGGGTAATTGTTAGGCTTACAGCCTTGAGCTTTTGGGTATTTAAAATAGCTTTTTTGGCAAACATATTACTGGCAACATTGTCACACTTTGCATTGATTGTATTGAATAACTACATTTTTTTAACCAATTTTTTGTTGGCTACATTTTGCCATGACTACATTTTCCCTGGGGACATTTTCAACATTCAATCCCAGATACTGACATTTAAGTTATGAAAATCCACAAATATCCTTAACCCTCAAATGGCGACAACTACTCTGATGCTTCAATCCCCATAAAACTCCTTCATTTACCAGTGGTATCAGGTAATATCATCCCCACCAAGAATATCGCCATATATATATATATATATATATATATATGGTCGTGGGGTAAGGCCATAGACGATATTCTTGGTGGGGATAATTTATGGGATTATTAGGTCCGGGGTTGTGGGGATGTCCCCTGCTCCATTAAAAAAATGATGGGGGTTGCGGGGGTGCCCCCCGCAGGTTCCATAGATTAATATTGCCGCAGAAATTTGGCGATATTTTTGTATGGCAATATTTTTACTGCGATATTAACACATGGAACCTTACCAGTCTGTCCAATTCCATCGTAAGTGCCTCTCTGGCTAACACATGGACCTTTCTCACGTTGGCTGCTTTGGGCACTGCTCCCCTTTTCAATGTATTTTGTGTGCAAACCCCTTTAGCATACCCAATTAGTCATTAAAGACAACAGCATATATCGCTTTGAGGCTCTAACTCGACATGGGTGCATTTGCATCTGTGCACAAAATAGAAACTTCCTTACCTGGGCATATTTGTATCTCTAATGTCCGCTTGTTCATCGCCTCCTAAAAGACTGGCACCTTTGTATCCGACATATGGCTTACCCCTCGCTTCTCTGCCTTTGTACTGAATTTGTGCCCATTAATACCCCAATATCATGAAAGTAACCTGCCCATAAGCACTTGGATTTATGTCGGAAAGGATGAGTGGATTTACAGACTTTCTAAAACTGTACTTGTATAGTTCCGGGCATATCATGGTGTAAGGGAATCCAGAATCTAAAACTTATTTCAATATCCACGGTGTTGACTTTCATGATGTCCCACAGTCCACTCGTCTTTTGTCCTTGAATTTGCAACACCACCTTTTCTTCCATGTTTGGTTGCCAGTAACTCTATGGGTCTTACATCAAGTTGACAGCGGTTCTGTGTGCGGTAGGCTTGTCTCGACCATCAAACTTAAAAGCACCTTTTATCTGCACTGTGTGGCGAAATTCAAGATGTTATGGGCAGCTGTCGGGCCACGCTCAGCGCAGGCTTCACCCAGGTGGGAGCCTCTCCAACAGTGGTCCAGGCCACCCTCTCTCTCCCCCAGGCGGGAAGTACTCAAATTGATGTGGCAGCAAGGTCTGCACCTTCTCTCCCCAGATGGGAAAAGACTAAAGTGATGTGATGGGGCGGCGGAGGCCACACCTTCTCTCCTCCAGGTGGGAGTATTTTCTGATAGGTGTATACCGGGGAGGCTGGCAGATCGCTTGCACGCCAGGGAGGGGGGAGGGCGGGAGCACAGGTGTACGCCGAGGGGCCTGGCGGCACCACACCTGTCGGGTAGGCCGACAGTGGGGGGAAGGTTACTATCTCCCTCAGTGCTTCAGCTCTGGGCCCAGAGAGGCTGGTGTGAGCTTCACTGCATGCTGGGAAGGCTGGCGGCGGGGAGAAGGGCTTGTGTCCTCTTCATTGGGATTGGTGTGGTTGGATCCTACTTTCGTCGGCAATTGTTCTGGTGCCCGGGGTGCCGGCCCACATGGTTAGAGGTGCTCTGGGAGGCAGAGTGGCAGCTCCATGGTCCTCACATGCGTTGCGCGGGCCTGGCAGGGCCACAATGATACTGCCGGAGCCGGAGTTGGGAAGCAACAGGCGAGTGGCAGCGCTTGTTCTTCTTCTTGCTGATAGATTTTTATCCATCAGCGGTGATTTTTGGATACCGAGGCTTGAGCCTCATTACTCCATCTTCTCAGGTTGAGTGTGTAGTCGTGGGTTTGTATTCTTCTTGGTCTGTGTGGTCTTGTGAAACCGCTTGTCGCTTTTATTACCCCCACAGATACATTCTCCAGAACTGACCAAGACCGGTCAAATCCTGAACTCTAATGTAAATGCTTGCATTACACATTTAAACTCTATTGCTTATTGACTTATCGAGCCTGATACCTTTTGGTCAAGTTGTTCTTCTGGTACTTCTGTTTCATTAACAATTAAAATATATAAGATAGATTGATGTATACATAGTTTTATATTAGGATAGGATAGATACTCTTACATAGTTTAGTGAACTTGGTTTTGTTTTTTAAATGCCGTGTCGGCTTCTAACTTTTGCATTATCTCACATTCTCGTGCTTTTTATGATCTTTTGTTTTATTAGTTTATTATATTCATTTGTATTTTCTTTCCTTGTATTTACCGCGTGTATCGCAGGTGAGGGTACCTGGCCTCAAGCAGCCCAATCCCTGGGTATCTCATACCCGACTAGAGTCGGCAAGTACCTCCTTTAATTTCTATCATTCATGCATTGCGGTTCCGGGTAGTCCCCTCTCTAGCTCCACTTTGCAGTGAGCTTCGGGTGGGGCTAGTGCGATACAATGTGTTGTGTAACTAGTAGACCTCGGTGAGCGCGCAGCGGCCATGTGTCAAGGTCAAGCCTGTCTGTGCCATGTAACCCTACTACTCTGAACAATGGAGCAGACAGGTCTACAGGTAAGACCTCAAATACTAAGTATACTAGAAGCGTGCTTTGTTCTCTGGCGCCCACAGAAACTGGTTGGTCCTCTACTTGGGCTCATAACCCCTCCACCTCTGTATTTCTCATTCTACGTCTGTTTCACCCCCCTGCACTCGTTGGCTTATTTTGTAGCGCTCAGTCTTTAGTGGGACACCAGATTGATTTTTTTTTAATCTGCTGTCAACGCATGTTATGGATTTTTTTGTTTGTATCAGAGAGATGTGGATTTCTGAGGCCTCTGCCCCTGACCTTATCCAAGCCATTCCCCCTGAACCATAGCTCTCAACCATTTGTCTCGCAAAGGCGGGTGAAATCACCCGATTTTGTTTTTGAACGGGTGAGACGCCCATTGGAATGAATGGGCGTGCAGGAGGCTTGGTGGGTGAGTCAGCCCTGTGCAAGGCGGGTGCCACCCGCCAAAAGCGGGTGAGTTGAGAGCTATGCCTGAACACGTGAGTATTCACGCTGATCGAGCCTCGGCCCATCCGGGAGGTGGGGGTCACTATTATATTCAAGCAGCTACTCCAGTGTTAGTGTTTCCATTTCGCACAAATTAAAACGGAACACCTTTTGATTCGATTGTCTCTTTTGCCAAACTTAAGCCTACCTTTTTTAATTATTTACCGTCCTCCTCATTCAGATATGCTATTTGCAGAGGCTTTTTCAGGCTTCGTTTCGGATCTACAGCTGAAGAACGCCTGTTTGTTTATTTTTGGAGACTTTAATGTTTGGCCCAACGATTCTATGTCAAGACACGGATGCTCAGATTATGCTTTACTCTCTACTTTACTCTTTGAGCATACATCAAAAACGACAATAATATAACAGTAACAAACTATAAGTCCCATTTAGTTAGAGACTTTGGTAGTCCAAAAAGGTATTGGTCCTTGCCGTCCGCCGGTGCTGGTGCAGGTGCAAGTGAGTGCCTCTGAGCCCCTGTTTATTTGTAAATTGCCCATCATTTGTGAGATAAGCATCCCTGTAGCCCGCTTCCCTCGCCATTTTCCCCGGTTCCTTCTTTCTGCCCTCCGCTGTGCCTGGCCACTGTCCCTGATTGGCCCTCCGTCTGTTAGCTCCCAAGTCTAACGACCCCTGCGCAGCCCCTTCATGCCATCCGCTGGTGCTGGGGCAGGAGAGTGCCTCTGAGCCCCTGTTTATTTGTAAATTGCCCATAATTTGTGGGAAAAGCGTCCCTGTAGCCCGCTTCCCTCGCCATTTTCCTCGCTTCCTGGTTCCCTCTTTCTGCCCTCCTTTGTGCCCGCCCACCGTCCCTGATTGGCTCTCCATCGGTTAGCTCCTGAGTCGAACGACCGGTGCGCAGTCCCCAGCCCCTTCTTGTCATCCGCTGGTGCTGGTGCAGGTGAGTGCCTCTGAGCCCCTGTTTATTTGTAAATTGCCCATAATTTGTGGGAAAAGCGTCCCTGTAGCCCGCTTCCCTCGACATTTTCCTCGCTTCCTGGTTCCCTCTTTCTGCCCTCCTCTGTGCCCGCCCACCGTCCCTGATTGGCTCTCTGTCGGTTAGCTCCTGAGTCAAATGAACCGTGTGCAGCCCCCAGCCCCTTCTTGCCATCTGCTGGTGCAGGTGAGTGCCTCTTAGCCCCTGTTTATTTGTAAATTGCCCATAATTTGTGGGAAAAGCATCCCTGTAGCCGGCTTCCCTCTTTCTGCCCTCCTCTGTGCCGGCCCACCGTCCCTGATTGCCCCTCCGTCCGTTAGCTCCTGAGTCTAATGACACGTGCGCAGCCCCTTCTTGCCATCCGCTGGTGCTGGTGCAGGTGAGTGCCTCTGAGCCCCTATTTATTTGTAAATTGCCCATAATTTGTGGGAAAAGCATCCCTGTAGCCCACTTTCCTCGCCATTTTCCTCACTTCCTGGTTCCCTCTTTCTGCTCTCCTCTGTGCCCGCCCACCATCCCTTATTGGCCCACTCCTCAGGTCATAACGGACCCCCAGGGCAGCCCTCTGCTCGGCAGCCCCTGTGGCTAAGGACCCCAAGGCAAATGGCAGCTTCTACAGTGGCGGCTCCATATTGTGTCTGCAGGTGTCAGCAGGGGAAGCCAGGAAAGCCAGTAACCAGCCGTCAACCAGCACCAACCACCAGAAAAGTGTGGCATGGATGGATAGTAGAGCAATTACTCTACTCCAGAAAGCCCAGCCACTCTACATTATCCTACCCCTGAACTGTGAATGTTTGCGTATTCCACACTTAGACGGAATTGTAAATGTTAGCATGCACCACACATAGATGTAATCAATTGCATACCTCCCTCTTAGTCTAACAATACGAAACGATATGCTGAAAGTTTACTGATTTGTACTCCACCCCATAAGACTGTCATATAGTGCGGCCAAAGATTACGAGAAAGTTACTTAGATGGATGAGCGAACATTACCTTTGGTCGCCTCTACATAGAAATGCGATTGTTAGCATTTCCCACACCTAGATGGAATCTGTGAATGTTAACAGGTCACACACATAGAATTGTGAATGGTAGCATGTCCCACACTTAAACGGAATTGTGAATGTTAGCATGTGCCTCACTTAAACGGAATTGTGAATGGTAGCCTGTCCCACACTTAGTTGGAATTGTGAATGTAGCATGTGCCTCACTGAAAGGGAATTGTGAATGGTAGCATGTCCTGTACTTAGAAATGTGAATGGTAGCATGTGCCACACTTAGTTGGAAATGTGAATGGTAGCATGTGCCACACTTAGTTGGAAATGTGAATGGTAGCATGTGCCACACTTTGATGAAATCATGAGCATTAGCCTGAGTCGCATCTTGAAATAAATGTGAATGTTAGCATGTCCCACACCCAGTTGCAATTGTGAACGGTAGCATGTCCCTCACTTAAACGGAATTGTGAACAGTAGCATGTCCTGCACTTGGATAGAATTGTGTATGTTGGCATGTGCCAGACTTGGAGATGAAATTGTGAACGCCCTGAGTCGCATCTAGATGGAATGGAATTGTCAGCATGTCCCACACTTAGATGGAATTGTGAATGGTAGCATGTGCCACACTTGGATAGAACTGTGAATGGTAGCATGACCCCAACTTTGTTTGGAGTCGTGACCATTGGCCTGCGTCGCATCTTGATAGAGTTGTGCATGATAGCATGTCCCAGTATGTACCTCACCTAGACAGAATTGTTAATGGTAGCATGTGCCACACTTGGATTAACCTGTGAGCATTACCTTGGGTCGCATTTAGATAGAAATGTGATTAACATGTCCCACACTTAGATGGAATTGTGAATGTTAGCATGCCCCACACCAAGACAGAAATATGATTGTCGGTGTTAGGCAAAATCACCTGCAGTACCCTTTGGGAAGACTACAGGCAATTAGGACTACGAGCGTAAGCACAATTTCACCTTTAGTACAAGTCTGTACTACACAGTAAAGTGGTAGCAATGGCTGAGCAGCCAGACTTATCTCAAGAGTTTAAGTGAGCAGTAGAACAAGTTACACAAAGGACCAACAAATACAGTGATTCAAATATACATTTACTCAAGGTTTCTTGGTAAAAGGATATACATGTATTTACTCTGTCAGTTAGAAAACATTACACTAGCATAAGCAGCTCAATATCACACACAAATACACCACAATTACACAAACAGTGAGTACAGGAACAAGTTTAGCTCCCCTGAAGTGGGAGCAAAATGGCACTTCAGATACTTAATAAGACAAGGTTATACTAATTGACAGCCCAAATACATTCATAGGCAGAGCAAAGAGGTTCAGTTAAATACAACCAGCAATTCTTCTCAATAGGCCTGGGCCAAAGTCAATGGTTAAGAGTCTTTTGTATAGGATAGCACAGTTCTGGTAGATAACGGTTAAATCTTTGTCACAGAGATTAGAAGAATTTGGCTAGGTGAAAAGTTTGACGAATGTTAAGGGAAGCACAAGCCTTCATAGTTGAGGAAAGTTTCACGCACTTCCTCGATGGCCGAAAAGATTTCTGGACCGCGTTTGCACAGTACCTTGTCAGTGAAGAAGAGCTGTAGCTGAGGCAATTGTTCCTGGCAGTTCGAGCAGATCTCGCTGTTCCTGTGCTTCAGTCGTGGGGACAAGAAGGAGGACGTCGGGAGGTTCCTGCACTGCCCAGGGAAGAGGCCAAAAGCTTTAGCAAGACATCGGTTTAAGGTGTGAGTGCCTTAAAGTCCACAAGCTGGTTTCCTTCCCTCTGACTATCCGGTTTTCAACAGCATTCTGATGAAAATTTGACCAAATGGGGACGTGTCCAGGTGGCTTACAAGTTGGTTGTTCCCACCAAACTCAAGGGAAGAAGTTAACCTTGAAGGGCTTCTCTGTCGATTGAGTTTCAGGCAATTCAGACCTGCAGCAGGGCTTCACTGGTCGTCCAGGAGTTGCAGCAGTCCTCTTCCTTCAGCTCGTCTTCGGATCTTTCGTTCCAGTGGTCGACTCTGCTTTTAAACAGTTTCCCCCATTCATTCCAGCCTGGCTGTCACTAACACAGCAGGGTGGCTGTCCTTGCCGGACAGCCAGCCGGCCAATCACGCCAGAGTGCATTCAGGTCTCCTAGGAGACTAAGTACAGGGAGTTTCGGGCACCTCCCTCACATCCTGTCCACCCCAGACACCCTGGCGCCAGAGGAGGGCTTCAGCACTGAAGCCTGCCAAAGGCCAACAAACAAAGGGACCAAACCTGGTTTGGCGCACAGAGACAAACACAAGAAGGACCTTTCCTAAAAGAAATGGCGAAAAAAGATGACCAGTCTGTTTTTACAGCTAGGTCTTGGGTGCCATATTGAAAAATATGGCTGACCCATTTTTTAGCTACCGTTAGTGGTCGGAAAAAATCATGGTAGTTTGATCTAAACCACTGCCTCCAGCCATTTTTAAAGTAGGAAAGGGTAACATTTTACTGTTACATGAGTGTTTTGACTCAGGGGAATCTAGGCAACCCCCCCAACACTCTATAGGAAGATAGTGTGTGCTGGGTCAGTAAATTTGAAGAGTCTAGTGAAGTCAATTTAACTTTACATGCTCTGGGAGACGGTAGTCCGTCCCAGAGAAGGTATTTAATCCTTGGGAAGTCTGAAACACAACCCTCTGCCACTGCACTGAAGGTGCTGTGTGACACACAGAAAAAGATGATGCCTATGGAGTTGTTTAAAAACTCCATAACCAAAGAACACAAAAGTTAAACACACATCAAAATACGAGAGTGGGAAAAAAGGCTCACACTCTTTCCAGGTAAAAAAATAAAATCCTAGAAATCCAGCAAAGTTGCTGGGGGTCTCAAAAGGTAAGGAAAATTAGCACATTTGGAGAATTCTGCCTAACAGTCGGCATACCCCACAATTGGATGGAATTGTGAATGACAACATGTGCCACACCTCGATGAAATTGTGAACATTGACCTGAGTTGCATCTAGACAGAAAGGCAAGTAACATCATATCCCACACTTGGACGGACTTGTCAATGAAACATGTACCTCACTTAGAAGAAGTCACGAATATTAGCCTGAACCACATCTAGATAGAAATGCAAATGTTAGCATTTCCCACGCTTATGTGGCGTTGTGAACATTAGCCTGAATTGCATCTAGATAGACATGCAAATGTAAATGTTAGCATGCTCCACTCGTGTTCACTGTGTTTATTATATTTGACCCATTCACACTTCTTTTTTTATATATGCAGTGTAGTGCCCTGCATTGGTTGTGGCTCCTACGTGGTAGATCATACCTACTGTTGTGAAGGTTTTCTTACCAAGTGATAGTTTATCATGTGTGAATCCAATTAGGTTGTAGTTGTTTTTGGTACCATCTGCATTCTAACGTAAAAGCATTACTATTATGTATTTACTGTCTGTCTGTATTTGTAAGGTGGCAAGACGCCCACACCGTTCATCTCACTAGTGACCGAAAGTGGGATAGTACAAACACACATGTGCAAATTATAGGCCTCTAATATATAACTGCGGTCATTGGGGTCAGGGGACCGCGGCCTGGCCGGAGGGGGTTACAGCAGGGTTTGCTCGGACATTCTCATACAAGCACATTTTGTCAGGGCTCGAGACTTGCTCCTTTGAAAAACGTTTTGTGATTTGCCGTGTGAAGAGGAGATGGGATGAGCTGATAGGTGGTGTGGCTTGACTGTGGCAGTCGCTGGGAGAGCGCAAAGTTCTTCAGAGGAATAAAATAAATCCGTAGAAATGTTGCCCGCATTGGTGAATGGTAGCAAACAATTCATGTTTTTCAAAAATATTTGTAATGCCACTATGGTCTGAAGGGCTATCGGCTCCCATTCTGAGTGAAGGTCAGTGCCATTGAATTTTTGTTTCCTAGCTGAGCTAACCCACACATCGTACACAGCATAAGGTTCAATTGTTTTTTGACCCTGAAACAAAGGGAATGCATGAAGGGAGGGATGTAACACTTTCAAATAAGATAAGGTTCACCATTCCAAAACTGCACAAAGGAACATGTAATTTGATTTTATGAAAATTTGTTGACCTGAATGGAGTGTCTGCGTTACGCCCAGCCCTCCAGATAAATTGCGTAATTGGCCATTTTACGCATGTAATTATGGCTTTTACACAGCATTTAATTTTCTTCTGCGTACCGTTTACGCTTTATTTATTTTCATTAAAAAGCCTACTTTCCTCCACTAGATGGCACTAGAGTGCAAAATGTGTCTTGGATCTGCACCAACAAACACATTTCTTTTATCAGTGGCAGAGCCTTTCATGTGTATGATAGTTAAAGTGAGCAACCCAAAGCGCCCATTTAATGATGTGTTTATATTAACACATCATTAAATGGGCGTTTTATATATCTACGCTGTCTGCTAGATTGACACGCAAAAAAAATGAAGTTGCTTTAAGTTACTAATCAAATGTTTTCAACATCATATTTATTATATAACCTCTTTCTGACATCATTGTGATGGGCGAGTGAGGCTGGACTTTAAGGACAGAGGCGCTGCGCGTAGCTCGTACACACACACAGCGAGTCAGTGGTGCGGAGGCCGGGAGGGGAGCGTGCTTTGTGGTCATCGGGATTGGATCGTGGGACTCAGGCTGCCCTTCCTTTACAGATGAAACCCGGCGGACACATATGGAACCCGCTGAACGCAGAAGGTAAGAAGCCGCGCCTGCCTCGTCCTCCGTGCACTTGGGTTTTGGCCTCTCGGCACTAGTTCCCGGCGCTGCACTTAGTGTTGGCAGATGTTGGATTTAGAGGGCGTGTGAGCGATGAAATGCACGTCGGACATCCCTTCTGATAAATCCACGGACCTGTGCAGGGTGTGTTTGATTTTAAGCAAGTTCCCTTTAGTCGTTGTTGTAATTCTTAGCCCGGTCTGATATGGACTGGTAACATTGTACATTATAAAACACAACGCGTGGTAGGGTAGGCATTTATTTTCCAAGTTTGCATTTTGTATTTAAAATTGTTTTTGGTCCTATTACGTGGCGAGGGAGGGGGTATGCCAGGGGGGTGTTTTCGTCAGTGGTGATTTTTCAGGCTTCAGCCTTGGGGGGCCACATCTTGTTGGCATGTGTGCCTAGGATGTGGGGAGCGGACGCCCATCTGGGTACCCTCTGTAGCCTGTAAGGGGGCGGGTGGAGCTCCCGCAGTCAGCGTGCTACCCCCATGTGGCAGCCCAGACAGGCAACCCCAGCAGGCTCAAAGAGTGGGGGCGTGTCCCGCGCACAGGTTTATGGGGCGCATTGGGGACTATATATTCACTACAAATGAGCCAAGCTGCTCGGTGGGTTGTGCACCTGCTGCAGGGGTCACCTGGTATTTCTTGGTCAGTACGATTTAATACTCGGGTAAGGTGACGCGAGTTCACCTGGCGATTTGGTGGGTTTCTTGTGCAGTGTACAGCTTTGTGTCACGCTGGAGTGCTACTGCACTGAGGTACAGAAGTAAGGATGAGGGGTGGGTGGAATGTGTGGGGCCGATCAGTTTACAGGGCAGAGGGGGGTACTCTGCATGGGTGTGATGATCGTTCTTGGTGGTGGTCGCTTACCCACTCCTGATACTTTTCTGGCATTTATGTTCTATAGCATTTGTAAAGCGCTTAACTGGCATTGAAGCGCTGGAACACATATGTTATGTTATGCACATAAGTTATGCTCCTGGTTGAGAAAGGGCTGTGTTCTGTTGCGTGGGTGAGTGAAGAGACGAGAATGAACGGCAGAGAAGTGCACAACATCACCAGGTGTTCAGACAACGCTTGCATGATGCAGCACCTCCTCCCCGCTTCTAAGCGCTGTATTAACCAGTTCATATTATTTACTAGTACTATTGATTATTAACCAAGGAAGGTTGAGGGGCTGGGTCGGCCCTGGTGAACAGAATGGCTAGCACCACAGAGGAGACAAGCTCATGCCCACCTGGCATGTCCCATGCATCCCCACTGTTCTAGCTGATGCGCCTAGGACAGACACCTAAGGTTCGGCGGTTGAGACAGGCGGCTATTGCAGCCAAAGCGGCAGGCGCTACTTTCAGCCTCTCCCAGAGCCGGGCTTCGGTGAGCACCGTTACCTGGGCCGCCTCTGAAAGCGGTCTCTGTTCCCCATACTGGCCCCTCTGTTTGCCCTGATACGCAAGAGGGCATTGCAGCTGATCCCACGGGCCACTGGCCAGGTCTGGTAGGAGGGCAGTGTTGTCGGGACACAGAGCCCTGGCCCCCGTGCAGGTGGTCCTTGGAAGGTTAGACGGGCACCATTGAGTTTGTGCCCTCTGCGGTTTGGCCTTGACACAATGGGCTTGAAAGAGTAAATGTGTGTTGGGCGGGCACAATGGGCCTAAGAGCAGAGGCGTGGGTGGGCCTTGACGTGCCTACATGGGCAGACCCCTCAAGGGGTACCTGTCAACACCCGAAGGCCAATGCACCCTGGTGTCTGCCCCCTCCCGTGACTTTGCACCAGCCTACCCACAGAAAGGCCTTTTTGACCCCATACATGCAGCTTTTTTACCCGTGTCCATAAATATTTGCTTTGCTTAGGAAATAAAACCTGCAGTCTTGTATTGCAAGCAAAATCTCACCTTCCAGGTGCGTGGGCCCGGTGTTCAATCGCCGCAGTGTTTCCCTACAGGGCACTGGGTTGACTTTGCGTGGCGCAACTGTCATGACCACTGCTTCCAAGGAGTCAGGAGAAGCCCAACGCCCTTGGAAGCAGGCTCATAACATTCATTGCAGACGCCAGCAAGTCCCTTTAGGGACCTTTTGGGCCTTGTCCTGGCACCGGTGGTGCCAGGCTCATTGTGGAGACTGGTCCCGGCACAAGAAGCGCCGGGCTCATAGCAAATTCAGAAGTGCTTGGGTGAACCTACCTGCAGCAGACCATGCTGCTTCCTTACCAACAGATGAAGTCTTCATCCTCCTCTGGCAGGAACTACTTTTCTTCTGGGTGGGGCTGGAACCACTCCCTAGGACTGGAACTCTTTTTCTTACCTGGGCGAGGCTGTGGAAGGAGACGCCTAAGCACTCCTGTGCACTATTTAAACCACACCCGATTGGTGCCACGTGTCTCGCGTTATTCTGCATCAGCAGCAGGACGCTCACCGTGTCAGCTCCAGGGAATCTTCCATTCCAGCTCCTGTGAACGCGAAATCTCCGGATTTACCTGATGAGGATCCATTCTTCAGTCTTCAGCAGCATCTGCACAACAACAAAAACACAGATTAGAAGAGTCAAGGTCAGCGCTTCAACTTACCCGATCTTATTCGCCGCACCCTTTCTCCACCCTTTCTCCACCATCGAGCCCTGCAAAGACAAAAGAACATTGGTTAGTAACGTTTTGTTTCTGAACGGCTTACCTTTGCGACGTACGCTCCAAAGTCAGCTCGCACCGCACTCCGCTACCTGCAAGGCAAAGAGAGACATTAAGGTGCGTTTAAAGGCCTTGAACAGACTTTCTACTTACGTGCCTTCCTATTCTCCATCATCTTGTTCGTGCCTCGGTACGAACCTGGGCATCATCACCGGCGCCTTCATCATTCTCCATCTGAAAGCAAGAGAGAGACATTAAGGTGCGTTGAAAGGCCCTGCACAGACTTTCTACTTACGTGCCTCCACGAACTTTGGCATTCTTTCGCCATCATTTCTTCTCAGCCAACCCTGCAAGAAAGGGACGTTAAAAGAGGACATTAAGGACTTGATATATGCAAAATCCGCTCGTGCAATTAACGGCGGCATCGCTCTCTACTTACCCTCTGCAATCAAGAGGCTGATCCCAAAACTAGTGACTTAACTGGACCCAGAGCCCCTGCACAAGACGCAGGATGGAGAGCCCGGCATTCACCTATTTAAGGTGAGCACAGTTAGCAACCGAGTACCACGGGAGGAGAGAGTGTGGGGGTAGAGACTTCATCTAACCTTCCAGCTACTAACACCCCCTGATCTTTTCCACTTGTAGACATCTCACCCTCCAAGTCAAGCTTTCGGTGAGAAGGGGACCAAACCAGGGAGCCAGCGTTACAGCAACCTTCCGCCTTGATCGCTGGCCACGGCCACTGGACTATGCGTGGAATTTGCCAGACAACTTTGATCTGCAACTCTTTTGGTCTACGGGTCCGATTTTACGGGTCTGATTTTACATATGCATTGGGTGTATGTTGGATACGTTTTACTCTCTTGCAGAGGAGAAAACTAATTTTTACTCTCTTGAAATTGGAGGTACTCTCGATTTTTGAAAAATCATGCGTAAAATACTCCCACCTCAAAATCTTATCTGGAGCACCGGTTACGCCGATAGAATGGAAATGCTGAATATTATGTAAGTTTTACTTTTGACGATTTTATGGACTAACTAGTCAAATTATCATTCGCCGACCATTATTGGTGTGTTGCATTGCACTCGGTTGGTGTTTGTGGCATATTGCAACAATACGCAATTACATCTTGTTTGTTTGTTTGTTTATTTGATATAGCGCAAAGCCAAAACCATCAGGTAACTGGGTGCAAACATTACAAGAATACTTAAGAAGCTTAGTTACAGATCATTACCAGATACTTAGGAGGCTAATTGTAAAGGTGGGTACATACAGTGAGTAATGACAGTTATAAGCAGTGAAAACATAAATGCAGTCATAAGATAGCAGTGACCAAGTGGTCTCAGTATAAATACAGGATACATGCTAAGGATGCTAAAGGGTATACAGTTGGCAATGGTCAGGCATAGCACTCCTTAGGGGGGATTCAAGAATAGGTAAGGCAGACGAGGAGTTGGATAGGGAGTAAGGGGGTCAGGTTATACATCATTGGTCCATAGCCAGGTAAGGAGTTTCCGTCTGAATCTAGAGTATGGTTGGTCAGTTCTGAGATCTTGTGTGTGTACTTGGCCTTGTCCTGGGCACATGGGCAGTCCAGCATCGAGATGCGTGTAGTCCACTTGTGGGTTCCCCCAGGTTCCACACACGCGTAATTCAACTCTAATATTTAATTAAAATTCTGTCTGTGTTCTTCTTGCCCTTAGCTTGCTCCCTGACTGTAGCGTCAGCCTCCACATCCCCTTTCGAGCTGACCATACTCCATAGCACTAACTTCTGAAGCAAATTGAAGAGTACTTTCCACATTGTTTTCTCTGTGTTCCTATTTTTTCACGTCCGTGTATATCAATAGTTGTAACACAGGGCCAAATTAATGGTTAAAATTATAAACTGTAATAAAGATCGGCTACTGAGAAAAATGTCTGTTATATTTTTTAAACAGCTACATCTTGGCTTTCTGCGATTTTCATGTATTCCAGATACCAACAGATGGTTTTTTTTAACTGTCAGCAGCAGATACATGTGAATGGGTGGATCACAGTGACGCTTTTTTGGGACAATCACCACAGGCCGATATGCCCTTACGCGGTACCAGCGATAAGGAGCAACCTGACATCGTTTACGGTGTCCTAGTGCCAAGTTGATGCCAAAGCCTTGTGATTCACAGTGCGTCCAATGCGCTTCTTATACCCAAAAGGAACACCGCGTGACTCACGATGAACATTTGTGGATCGAGAAGGAAGAAAATAATTACCCATTTGCTTGAATATGGCAATCGCCGGATGTTCTCAGAGCGTTTATTGTGAAATAAAAGTACTTTACAAATTGTACAGTTTTGCTATTTCCTTTAAAAGTATGGTTTTATATTTGAAATTGGGACGCGCTGTGTTGTGAGATGTGTGTTGATATTCCGGGTTCTGCATCAAGTAACGTTATCACGTAGGTGATGACTGGGTACATTTTACTACACTGTATAGTAACGTCCTGGTGATAGGCGGAGAATATCACTAGGTTTGTTGATGTCAGCCTAAGGGGCGGGGCAAATGAATTAGTGCCGCCAGGGCAGTCTGCTTTGGGAGATGCAGCAATGGATAAGATTATCACAAGATGGCCGCGCCCTGGTGCCTGATTTCGCATGTGTAAAATAAGAGTAAAACTACGGTAAGGTGCATAGGAAGTGTTTGTACGATCGATCAACGTATGCTTAGAAGCACATGCCCGAACACTTGGGACAATAATATTTCTGAGCGCACTATTCTTTTAATAGATCCATTTTTTGCTGCATTTGCTGCAGATGATTTTATAAGGTCTATGTTTCTGTATTATTTTTAATGTCTGTATGGTGTGTTTAAAAATAAAAATGTGGTAAGTACACATAAAGTAATGGGTAATAATTGATTTACATAGAGAAGTGTAGTGTCTACCATTAGTATCACTGTTTTCACTCATTTCATCACGAGGAACATTTTCTTCCAGCCATTCCAGAGTACTACACATTTCTGTTATCTATATATGGATATTCAGTAAAAAAAACTTTGTCAAAGGGACGTTCTGGTTCCAAGTAAAACCGAAAATCCCTTGAAATTCGCCAGTTATGGTAAGCTAAGCAACCATAACTTGCGCCACCACCGTGCACTGCTAAGACTAACACCCAGGACATCGAAGATGACATCACAAATGTCATTGATGACATCACTGATGACATCACATGTGCATTTACTTATGAAAAGTCTGTACAAGGGATTCTTATAGTAATGTTGATTAAAAAGTGTGAAGGATTATTGGAATAAATATCATGAGGTACGTAGTGCATTTTGTAATGCATTGATACGAATACCATTCTATTATCAGGTTCTTTCCAGTATACTAAGCTACTTATGTAGAAACATAGGTATTGTGTGCAACATACATGATGGATGTACAATATTATTAATCTTACCATATTGAATAGTAAAATGATAAATGCTTTTTATTACAGTTTTGTCTACTGTGCACCATTTAATAACTAGTTAATAAAACCCACTTACTACATAATTGCATTATTGGAAAACAAAACACAAATAACAACACATACAAATTTGAGCATATACAGGGAAAATGAAGTAAACAGTATTACCAGCCAATCTTCATACATGTGCACCTGCCTGCTGCCAGCATATGTGCCCTTGATGTTATGTCCGTGTCACCACCCGTGCCTCAAACTGTGCGTGTAACCACTGACAGGCTCCATCCCCCCGCCCACCCACTGCCACATCCTAACTCTGCCGTATCCTCCTCCCTGCCCAACACCACGCTTAAATGTGCCCTTGTCAGCGCCCGTTCAGTACCAGCAGATGCCTTAGATATCCATGATCTTATCATCAAGGATAACATTGACGTCCTCATGATCATTGAAACCTGGCTCACTGACACATCTGGCCCTGCCCTCACCCTCGCCATCCCTGATGGATACACCATACTCAAACAAGACTGTCCCCTTCAGAGAGGGGGCGGAGTCGCTGTTATCGCCAGAGACTCCTTTAACATTACAAAGATTGAAGGGCAGCTCGGTAACCACTGTGATTACCTTCCCATCGAAATCAACATCTCTGCCAACTGCACCATTGCCATTCACTTAGTCTACAGACCGCCCGGTCCAAGTATAGAATTCCAGGAATCCCTGCTGCATGCCCTTGCAGATAATTTGAAAAAAACCTTCCAAAGTCCTGCTTTTAGGTGATCTCAATCTTGGACTTCATGACCCTAAGGACACCCAGGCCACTGCACTTCACAAAGCCCTTTCCTCACTTGGGTTCACTCATAATAGCTCTGAGCCAACCCACATTAAAGGTCATACACTCGATTGGGTCAGTCATCACAACTGCTCTGTGCATCTCACCAGTAATACCCCTATCCCATGGTCAGACCACTGTATGCAATTTGACCTTAACACTCCAACTAATCCTCAGACTCAGCTGATCCCACTACCTGCGGCACTTACCAGAAGTTCACGTCAATTTACAGCAGAAAAGATCTCCCCCTTCCTGAATGTGCCTATCCTGCAGCCCCCATTCCCAAAGGACCCGGACAACCTCGCCACGGCCTTCAAACTCGCTGTCACCAAAGCCGTTGACACGATTGCTCCCCTAACACTAAGGAAAGCCAAGAAAGCCAAGCACTCTAACACCTGGTTCTCTCAAGAGCTGTTGGAATTACGCTCAAAGAAGAGGCTTGCGCTCTCAGCTTGGATAAAAAAAAACAATCAAGTTACTAAATGGGTCTTTAATGCCATATCCAGAGAATATAAATCTCAGATCATTCAGGCCAAAGTGGCGTCCTTTAATACTAGGATTGCTAATGCCAAATCAGGGACAAAAGAAATCTTCACAATTTTTAGGGAGCTGGAAAAGCCTTCTGCCCCCCCTACATTTCTAAAGGATGTTGAATGGTGTAACAACATTCAATCGGCTATGTTATACAAACTGAACACCCTACAATCCAAAATTCTTTCCCACCAAAAGGCGCTTACCCACATGATCATTGACCAAAACAGCAACCAACCTAAGCCCAAGACAACTAACCCTCCCACCTCTTTTGAGTTTAAGGAAATGAGTGAAACAGAAGTCACTGCCCTTATCAAAACAATCAAACCCTCCAACTGCAAAGTGGATGTCTGTCCGGCACAGCTCATTAAAGATTGTGCCCCCATCCTGGTCCCTTTCCTAACAGCTTTCATTAACACCTCCTTCCAAACCGGTCATGTTCCTAATGGCCTCAAAGAAGCTTGGGTACGTCCGCTCCTCAAGAAAGCCTCCCTTGACCCTTTGGTCCCAGGGAACTATAGGCCCATCACCACAGTCCCCTTCCTCCTGAAAATGTTGGACAAAGCAGCCTACCTGCAAGTCCAAAAATACCTTGAGGACAATGGCCTCCTTGGCCTCCGGCAGTCTGGCTTCTGTCCACGACATGGCACTGAAACGGCTCTCCTTGACCTGAAAAATCAAATGGACGACCTCGGAGACGCAGGCAAACCAGCGCTCCTCCTACTCCTTGATTTATCAGCAGCATTCGATTTGGTTGACCACAACACCCTCTGTCACCATCTCTCCAATTCGGCCAACTTTTCCCCTAAGGCATGTGCCTGGATCACATCGTTCCTTAAAGACAAGGCCATGAAAGTTTTCTCCGACTCAGCCTGCGCCACCCCAGTCACTTTAAATGTGGAGTCCCTCAGGGGTCCTGCATTGCACCCACTCCCTACAACCTGTTCACCAGGCCCCTTTTCAACATTTTAGACTCCCTGCGCATCTCATATACAAATTATGCCGATGACACACAGGTGCTCATCCCACTCACAGTTGACTATGAGGCCGATAGTAACACCCTCACTTCGATTTACTCCAAGATCCAATATTGGATGGCAGAGAATTGGTTATGCCTCAACAGTGACAAAACAGAACTCTTGCTGATTGGGTCGCCCTCCATCCTGGGCAAATTGGATAATAAATACTGCTCCTTCACCCAATCGCAGTGTCCCAAACCATCAAAACTCTGGGTGTCTATCTAGACTCCGATCTGACTATGAACAGACAAGTCGGCGCCATTGTCTCCTCATCGGCATACTTCTCTAAGCTACTTAATGCAGCCAGACTCGTCCTCTCCCCACCCAACTGCCTCACCATTGCCAGAGCAATCATCAGCTCAAGGCTCGATTACTGCAATGCACTCCTTGTGGGGACCTCTGGAAAAAACATTGCCAAATTACAGGTGGTCCAGAATAATGCCCTGAGGGCTGCAACTGGGATCTCCAGGAAGGACCACATCTCGAAAATAAGGAGGCAGGTGCACTGGCTCCCGGTCAAAGAGAGGATTGTCTTTAAAACCCTCTCATTGGCGCATAAAGGCCTCCATGAGCTAGCACCTCCTTACCTCACTACTCCAATTGAGAATCTTTCTTCCTCCAGGCCTACAAGGAAGGCCTACACCAACCTGATCGCCACTCCCAAAACTAGGAGAGTGCGGGCAGGCAGCACTAGTTTCCCTTCCATGGCTGCTGCATTCTGGAATTCCCTTCCAGCGCACCTCGGGATGATTGACTCCCACAAGGCCTTCCGCAAAGCCATCAAAACGAGGCTATTTGTTTGACTCTTCAACATGTACTTCTTGCAGTCTTTGTCTGTTATGCTTGTCCTAAGTTTGACTTTGTCCCTTGCATAGTTGCCATAACCTGCTTTGTAACCAAGAATGTATTCTCCGTTCCATCAATTAAGCTTTCTTACACTTTCTTGTAAAACGCCTCAATGCCTTTGGGCTGCAGTGTGCTCTATAAATTTAAATAAATACCCCAAATGATTAACTTTATACACAGAAATGACCGCTCTGCTTCAAAACGACTACTTCCCTATGTATAACTATCATATAATGTAACTGGACCCTAAGGAGAGTAGTGTGCATACAATGTATACAGATATGAGCATATCCAGGAAAGTAAAGTAATAAAAAAAGGCAGAACTATAAGAAAGTGTTGATAACCTTACTGATTATCTTTATACACACAAAGCTTTGCTGTTTTCCAAATCTGTGTTTTCCCCTATGTATATGTTTCATAGGCGGTGAGTGAACCCCAAGTGAATTACTGTAAGAACATATTTGAAGTATAACTCTACAAATATAGTACTTGAATATGAATTATGAGTATATGATTTTTTTGTTCCTGACTGTTACTGGCCTAGATATGTCAGTAAAGGAAAAAAGAGGGAGCCAGACATGTGATGTCATCAGTGATGTCATCAATGATATTTGTGATGTCATCTTTGATGTCCTGGGTGTTAGTCTTAGCAGTGCAGGTGGCGCGAGTTATGGTTGCTTAGCTTACCATAACTGTCAAATTTCAGGGGTTTTTCGTTTTTATTTGGAACCATAACGTTCCTTTTAACACAGTTTATTTTTACTGAATATTATAGTTATGGTTAAGTTGGTGTTTCCATAGGAAGATCATTTTTTGGGTGGCTTATAACTTCACTCCCTCTGGACGAATCCTCACCAAACATTGCAAAAAAAGTATATGGCCCACTCTGAATTTTTTTGCAAAGTTTGGAGAGTTTTGGTCCAGGGGGGGGGCCCAAAACTTTTGTTTTTTGCCATAGACATAATGGGAAAAAACTTTGCGCACGCCTACAGCCCAAACTGCTGGACGGATTTACACCAAATTTACAGCAGGAGCGGCGGCTTGGTCCCGAAAGCGTTCTTTTGCAAATTTGGTGTAAATCCGTCCAGTCGTTTTTTAATAAAATGACCAAAATGTAAGGCAAAAAAATTAGTGATATCTCTGTTCGCTCTGCGGACGACTTCCCGGTTCGCTCTGCGGACAGTGTCCTGATTGGCCGAGCGGCTTGCGCGATGTCTGCGGACATCCGACGTGTTCGCTGATTGGACGGCGTGGAGCGCGTCAGATTTTTGGTGGCGCCCGACATCTTGCATTCGCGGACGACTGCGGACAGCGAGGTGAAACTTGGTTTAAAAATTGTATTTAGTGGAGTGTGTTGGTGTGTAAGAGTGTTTGGGGAGGGTGGGGGAGTATGAGATAGGTGCAAGGTTGTATTTTCTTTATGTGCTAGACGCTTTTGTTGTGTTTGATTTGTCTGCGGACAACACGGCTGTTCTGAAATGTTCGTAAATAAACAGAATGGATTCGGTGTCAAGTTGAAAGTGTTCTAAGAACACTCGTGGGGTCCTGGAATGTTCGTAGGTGGTGTCCTGAAGACGTTGTCTGTATTGTTTGTTGGCAAGCTGAAAGTGTTCTAAGAACACTCGCGGTGTCCTGAAATGTTCATACATAAAGAAAATGGGGGTGTCCTGAGGACGCTGTCCGTATCCTCTGGCAAGTTAAATGTGTTCTAGGAACTTCCTTGTGTCCGCGGACATTAAAATGGTTGCAATCCTTGAATCTATGGGTGTGATTTGCTGCGGTGGTTGTGGCCAGGGTATAGAATGTTGGGTGCATGGTCATTTGGCCATGCACCCAAGACTCTATGCCCTGGCCACAGCCACCGCAGCATATCACACTCATATGCCATGCACCCAAGAGTCTATGCCCTGGCCACAAGCACCGCAGCATGTCACACTCATAGTGGCTTATAGCTTTGGGTCAAAAACAAATTTATAAGGAACAATGTTATAAGCCAGTATGGGTGTGATATGCTGCGATGGTTGTATTTATCATGTTATACTTACTATTTGGTTTAGTAACGGGAGTCCATGTTTTTCTTGTTCATTTCTGTGATAAAAGAAAATAGCATGTTGGTATTAGTATTTTATAAAGACTTATTACATTGTACAATCAACATTTTCTTATTTTCTTTTACCCTCATATTTAGTAGATGACAAACCAGAGCACTGTGCGTTGCTCAGTTTCTGTGTTTGTTGCTAAAATCATTGGGTCTGTGGGAGAAAAAAAATCCATGTTGGATTAAAAAAAAACCTTTTTCTGTTATGCTACAGTTTGTTTGTTTGTTTTCAGTGTTTACTTGTTGTTTCTGGCTAATGCTTTATACATTGGATTGTTCCAGTTTTTGGTAGCAGTAAGATATTAGGTATTTGTTTGGATATTGTAAAATTTTGGAGCAGTTAGATACCGGTAGGCATATTCTAACTGTTTATTTTTTTATATAATTTCGTGGTATTAATCTATCTGTTTGGATATTTCTAAATTTTGGGACAGTTAGATACCAATTGGCGTATTATAACTGTCTATTTGAGTGGTATTAATTTATCTGATTAGTTGTTGTAGCATCTTTGGGCAGTTAGATAGCTTTTGGAGTATTGTGACAGTTTATATTTTTTACTACAAGTGTACTTAAGGTTTAAGTACAGTTTAGTTATTACATTTTGGTTTTAAGAACATTAAATAAGCGTTTGTAAGATTTACTGGTAATCTCTGCTTTAGAGTAATGGTACTATCATTACATTCAAACCATCCACATTTCTTTTTTATATATGCAGTGTAGTGCCCTGAATTGGTTGTGGCTCCTGCGTGGTAGATTATACCTATTGTTGTGAAGGTTTTCCTACCAAGTGATATTTGACCATGTGTGAATCCAGTCAGCTTGCAATTGTTTTTGGTACCATCTGCATTGTAACGTAGAAGCATTAGTATTACGTATTTACTATGTGTTTGTATTACTAACGTGGAGCGATTATCTGAATTGCAGGTCGAACATAATCTACCATGGTTTGCATTTTGTACAAGTTGCTGAAATGGAACGGATTCACAATTGGGTATTGATATATACACAAAGCGTTCATTGGGGATTTGTTCTTGTGTCACATTGTTGCAGAGAGTGCATGTATGTTTCCACATGTATGAAATCTGGATGCTTTCATTTATAGGTATGTTTTTGTTTTCCAGTACTAATAGTAAGTACATTAGAAATTCTTGTGGATCTTCCTGTGAGTTTATAGTGAATTTCACCATTCCAGCACAGTAGTCCAATTGTTGTCTTATTCCATGAACGCTATACGGGTTGTCAGGATTGTTTGTTGCGTGTCTGTGAAGTACTAACATTTGCAAACCCAATGGGTCTGTACTGTGTAAGTAAATGTTGTCAACAATTGGTGGTAATTGAAATAGAATATTAATTGCTACATTTGCGTAGCAACTTACACCAACTATATTTGAGAGTTTAAATGGACCAGGTAGTTCTGTATCTGACTGCTTTTTTTGGAGTTTGTCTTCCTTCTTTGAAGAAGTACCTGGTTTACTTTCCCTAATTGATTCTTTTTTGCTTGTGGTACTTGATGAAGTATTACTTTCTTTTACTCTCTTTGGAGGATTTGCAGTGACATCCTGTTGCATTTCTGTTTGATTTATATTTCTTTTATAACGTTTTACTTTTTGTGGAACAGAATATGTGTTCAGATGGGGGGTGTATAGTGAGCGAAGTCTATTGTATTCTAAAATGCAAGGAATATCAGCGTTTATTTTACTTGCATCAAAGTTGATTTAGAAATAGACCGTCAAGTGTACGTAAGTGTGATAGTGCTACGTAGCTCATGCCTTCTTTAAAGACTGTTACCAATGTCTATCTTTGCTTTGTCTAGGGTAAGACCTTGTGATTTATGAATGGTGACTGCGTATGCAAGAGTTAGAGAAAATTGTTCTCTGCGTACATACATGTCTTTGAAGAGAAGGAATCGAGCTGTTGAGCGTCCTACTCTTTTTACTTCTGAAAGTTTGTCAAAGAGAATATTGACAAACTGAATTTTGTTGTCACGTGGGTATGTTTGAAAGCCAACAACTGTGTACCCAGTGCTCCATTAACTAGTCCTTGGTCCACGTCAAGGTTACGTTTCAGCATTACTCTGCAATTTAAGGATAATTTTAATATCTTTGCCAAGCCTGCTGTGCTTGAGATTGATTTTTCTGAACTATTTAGTCTTGTTGTGGCTTGGTCACACATGGGTAGTGTCATTCCATGTACATCTAGTTTGTCTGTGGCGCTAATTTCCATTATTGGTTACATTTCTTTACTTAACATTATTTCATTGAATTTGAAACAGCTTGCAAGAGTTGGCATTAAGGCCATACAATTGACATTTTTGTGGGCTAATTGTTCCATGACATCTGTAGCACATGCATTATCACCATAAAGTGCATGAATGTGCCGGGTTTTCAATATTGCTTCTGCTTCTTTAGAAAGTATACCAACTCTGATACTTTTTAAGATGTTGGCATAAGTGAGATCTGCAGATTGGCGCATGTTTTCTGTTAATTCTCTGTATTGGAAATGTTGCCAAAGGTTGACATTTCCAATGCTGCCAACAGTTTTTTACAGCAGCGTTTGTGTCCTAATGTTTTAAAAATAGGCTCACCTTTTACTGGTGTCAATTGAAGAAGATCTCTGAAAACAATAATGTGTTTTCCTACAAAGAGCTCTTCATGGTTTGTTTTGAGTACTTCTTGTAATCTGAGGTGAGTCAAAGCCAACATTAGGTTGGACACCATGCTCACTTCATCTATTAGTAGCATTTTCATTTGTTTCAATACTCTGCGTAGTTCCATTGCAGCTTCTGCAGAAAGTTTGTTATAATCTAATTTGTTTTGGTGTTCTACTGGCAGGAGTAGTAATCGGTGTAAAGTGACACCACCTATGTTGTAGGCAGCTAAACCTGTGGGGGCAGTGACAACAGCTGACAGTTTGTTGTTTGTCAATTGTTGAAGGAATTTACTGATGATTTTGATTAGGAATGTTTTGCCAGAACCAGCTTCACCACTGACATACAATAGTATAGGTTTGTAATTTTGACAGGTGCATTCTTTGTTTTCATGATGTACACCATGTGCAATTTCTTTTGTTACTTCTTGAAAAATGCTACGTTGCTCATTGTTTAGCTTTGATTGTAGTATAGTTAAGTCTTCTTTATCTTCATACTGACACATGGTGTTTTCTACTTCTATCATAGCTAATTCTGCCTCATTTGTTATTAGTGGGTCTCCCAGTGGTTCTTGGCTTCCTGTGACAGAAGGTTGACTACTGTCAGGAGTGCCCTTATCTAGTTGGGCCTGGAGTTCTTCTTCGTGCTGCTGTTCATCGTGCAACATTGTTTTGTGCTGTGCAAAGTTTACATCAGTTATACTGCTTTCATTTGCTTTGAAAGCGTCTTCATATGAGTCATAGTTATCTAGAATTTCTTCTTCTTTTCTCCATGGTTTAAAGAGTTGTAGCAGAGACATGTAATATACTTCTTTATGTTGAGGAGTCTTTAATGACAATTTGATATGATTAATTAAATTTGGTTTGGTGAGTTTTACTAAGCTGCCTTCACAGTTTGTCACTTTGTATTTACGGTTTTGTTCATCAGGTTTTATATTATTTTTGTATGTGTAGTTTTGGGCTATCTGGTATAGAAACATGGTTTCGAAAGTGGTACTCCTGTTTGGGTAGTATGTGTCCAATAAATTGTTTTTCAAAATGTCTTGGCTGTTGGGATCATGTTTGGCTATTGTTTCTATATCTTCGCATGATATTAGAACTCTTTTTCTAGATTTAGCTGGACCAAGACTTAGCCATACTATATTTTCAGATTTACCATACAATGCAGTACCAGTTTCTCGATCAGCTGCTTCATAGGATCCACATTCTCTATGGGACAGCATTTTTATGCCCAAGCTGTATAATTTCTGAGACACTCTTTTATCTGATGACAGGCCATTCCAGAGGTCTTGGAGCTCTGTCTTTTCTAATTTCGTTAAGTATGCTGTGACATATCGTGCAACTGCAGTAGAATTGTCTGCAATGTACTGCACATCTATGTTTGCATTCCATAAGTGGGAAATGATTGCATTGTAATCATTAATATATTTTTCTTCTTCTTTTCTTTTTATGCAATATGTATTTTTCGGTGATTTACCTTTAACACTATGTCTAACTGAAGACATGAGGTTGTTCACTTGACCTGTATTTGTAACTGGTCTAGGGAAACCAAATCGGCATTTGGTGTAGTATTTCCCTTTGTTTTTGTATTTGCGACGACAGTATTTGCCACATTTGTGTCTTTGGAATTGTAAAATTTTTGCATGAAGATCACTATTTGTGGATTCTGATGGATTTTCACAAGTGACATATTTTTCAATAAACTGTAAAACAGTGGCATCACTGTCTTGACCAAATTTAGGAGCATCTTTAATCCATAAAAGCATGTGGACATGTGGTGCTCCTCTGGCTTGGTATTCCTTTCTCCAAAAGAAGTGTTGCACTTCTCCAAGGGGAGGAACAGTTTTATTACAAATAAAATGTAGCATAGCAATGAAACGATGGTGAAAATATCTTGAAACATTAACAGGATCCTGAGAACGAGTGTTCACAGTTTCAACTTGCTAGCGAACACTACGAACAGGCATAGTGTTCTTAAGGACACCTCCATTTTCGTTTATTTACGAACATTTCAGGTCCCTACGGGTGTTCTTAGAACAGGTTCAACTTGCATGAGAACATTATGGACAGATATAGTGTCCTCAGGACACTTATATTTTCGTCTATTTACAAACATTTCCGAACAACCGCGCTGTCCGTGGGCACCTAAATTGGTTTTAACAAAAAGAACTGAAACTAATTACAACACAATATAAAAAAGTAACTTTATTTGACATATATTAACAATTTATGACTGAGAAGGTGGGGCAGAAACGGAAACAAAAACAGGAGAATTAGGGATTTCAACATAATTGGGATCAGGTGAAGAAGGGATGGAAAAGTCATCAAAACGTTTTGGTCCATGGATACGGTTTGGGGTTAAATGAGTGGGATATGGTGAGGGGGGACAAGTACAGGTGGGACAATGGTATTTTGTTGTTAGTTTTAAGTGATCTTCCACAAAGTTTTTTAAATTGGTAAAATTTGCCATAAATTGGTCCATTTTTTCGTTTGTGTTCCAGAGTGTTATCCACCGCTTCTTTTTCTGTAGTAGTTTCAATTTTTGTATGGTCTGTACAAAAAAAATGTATATGTTAAATGTATACAAAATAATATTTATTAATTGGTATATATAGTAAAGTGTGTACCATTAGGTCCACTATCTTCTGACATTTCCTCTCGTGGGAAATGCTCCTCTAGCCACTCCAGAGTACTACACATTTCTGTGAGAAAACAAAAAAGTAATATTTTTTTTATCTGATACAGAAAGTTTATAAATATATGAGTAAAATGAAGTGCACTTACTATTTCAGGTAAGATATGTGATGAGTAGTCTGTACGTCTGGTCTTGCTCTTAGATGTGGAGTGTCTGTGAGGTAATTATGTTGGAAGCCACTTTATCTTCTTTTGGTATATTCCATTTTAGAACATATTGTATTTAAATTAATGGTAAGTGTGTTACATATATGGGTTACATTTCTTAAGTATTACTACATATACTTTGTATGTGTGCTGCTTTGTGAATTTGTTAAATGTTCCTATGTTATGATATAACAATTACACATACCCCCCCCAGAGATTTTAGGTGGTAGTACTGTTGTCCGAACATGTCCGCAGACAGTCAAATTCAGTAGAAAGGGTTCAGTATGTTCCATATTACATGTACATAAAGTCAAAGTTATTATTGTTAAGTTTCGCTACTAAAAAATTATGAAATTCAGTAAAAAAACGTTGTTAAAGGGACATTATGGTTCAGTTGCGCTACGAAAAACCTATGAAATTCAGTAAAAAAACTTTGTTAAAGGGACGTAAGGTTTTTAGTAGCGCAACTTAACCATATCAGATTCAGTAAAAAAACTTTGTTAAAGGGACGTTATGGTTCCAAGTAAAACCGAAAACCCCCTGAAATTCGCCAGTTATGGTAAGCTAAGCAACCATAACTCGCGCCACCACCGTGCACTGCTAAGACTAACACCCAGGACATCAAAGATGACATCACAAATGTCATTGATGACATCACTGATGACATCACATGTGCATTTACCTTTCATGAAAAGTCTGTACAAGGGTTTCTTATTGTAATGCTAATAAAAAAAGTGTCAAGGATCATTGGAATAAATATCAAGGGCTAATTAGTCCATCCAGTATACTAAGGTGCTCATGTAGAAACATAGGCATTGTGTGCAGCATACATGATGGAGGTTCAATATTCATAAGCTTGCCATGTTGAATAGTGAAATGATAACTGTTTTCTTATTAGACTTTTGCATACTGTGAAACATGTGATAAGTATATAATAAAACCCACTTACTACATAATTGCATTATTATAGACAAAACACAGAGACAACACCACATACAAATATGAGTATATACAAGGAAATTGAAGTAAGAAAAAAAACATCAGTAGTAGCAAAAAGTGTTCATAACCTAACTGATTACCTTTATGCAGAGAAATAATTGCTCTCTTTCAAAGCTGCTACTTACCCTATGTATATATATCGCATGATGTGACTGGACCCTAAGGAAAGTATTGTGAATACAAGATATAAAAATAGGTGCATATACAGGGAAAGTACAGTAATAAAAAAACAACAGAACTATCAGAAAGTGCTGATAACTCTACTGATAATTGTAATGCACAGAAAGGATTGCTGTCTTTCATGCTTGTGTCTTCCCCTATGTATATGTTTCATATGATATGACTGGACCCTAACGGAATTATTGTAAGAACATACTTGAAGGATAAGTTTACAAATATACTACCTTTTCCACTTTAATTTCCTGACTGTGACTGAAGAAAACCATGTGGCCTAGATATGCCAGTAAAGGAAAAAAGGGGGAGCCAGACATGTGATGTCATCAATGACATTTGTGATGTCATCTTTGACTGAATATATATATATATAGGAAACAAATATTAATAAGCTCACGGGAACAGACCCAAGTCTCCTGTAACTATACTTTATTGCAGACCCTCCCATACAGCCACTAGCCATGAGTATCTTCAGCAATCATGGGAAGGCACAGATCAGCCAAAACAGTATTCAACCCAGCATTGAGCAAGTGTTACAGAAGGCTTTAGCAGCCACTATGGGGCATGTATGCCAACAGATATCGCGCATGGAGGATTGGCTAAAGTTCTCCCAGGGCATGGAAGAGCTCAGGGGAATAAGAGAACATGGGAGAGAGAAAGGGGGAAGAAAGTTAACACACAGGGTACAAGAAGCCCAGACCCCCCTGGGCACGCCACAGAAAACGAAGAGTGGCAAGAGAAAGACAGTGAGATCCAGGGCAAGAGCAAGCAGGTGGCAAGACAGATCATCAAGTAGCTCGGATGAGCAAGGGGATGATGACTGGCAAGATGATTGCACAGAAGATGAAGTGGTACCAATCTCATCCTCAAGTGAAGAGTGTAAAAAAGCTGCAAAGAAAAGAAAGGTTGCTGAGGAAGACGAGGTGGAGGACGATGAATTTGACCCAGCAGCCCTCATTCATCCTCGTTCATCAGAATGGGAGCCGCCAAAGAAAATCAAGGCATACATCTAAAAACGCCTTGGGGCTCGGCTGGCAAATTAAGTCAGAAATAGAATAAGGGCAGAGTGCCCTAGACCTCACCTCCCTGAGAGAATCGCAGACACCACAGAGATCGATGATAAAATGGTCACATTTATGAGGGAAGTACGTCAAGGACATAAGGAGAAGTCTTGATAGGTCCTGGCGATCTTGCCAGGACAAGATATTGGACATTGTGGGTCCGCTCACAAAGATCCTACAGATGATAGAGGAAGCATGTGAGAAAAACGAAGCTGTAGATCCGGTGGTGTTAACTGGATGGGCACTGAGAGCCATCTGTATGTTGGGGAATGCCAACAGCGCAATCACAGCTAAAAGGAGGAGGTTGCTTTTAATAAAAATATACCCAAAGCTTAGCGAGCTGGCAACCTCAGAAGCAGCAGCAACGGCAAAAGGAAAGCTGTTTGGAGACTCCTTCATAAAGGAATAGACAAAATTTGCCAACTCGTTTGCTGCCCTGGACAAGGCGTAGGTCTCCCTGAAAAGGGTTTTCGGCAGGCAGGTTTTCTGCTGGGCTGGCAGAGGCAGTGGCCACTCTGCCAGCTGATATCCATACGCCAGGTCCGACAATGACAGAGGCCCATGGAGGGAGCAAGAGAATCGGAAACCGAACACATTTGTCCCCTCCCAGGGTAGAGGAAGGGGTAGAGGCTGGCAGCACACTGAGCGCCAACAAAAGAACGCAGGTGAGAGCCAGCGAATAACCGCACGCAATATGCACAGGCATTCCCGCTTTGGGGGGGAGGTTAGCAAAACATTTTTAATCCTGGCAGACCATATCCAAAGATGCCTGAGTTTTGGACATGGCCCAAGGATTTGACATAGATTTTTACACGATTCCAAGGCAGGTAGCGTGTCCAAATTGACTAGTTCTAAGCAGAGAAGATCAACAGTTACTAGAAGAACACTGAGAGGTTTAGAGCAAAAGGTGGCAATTGTACAAGTGGTGGGCACCTCAGAAAGCTTCATAAGCAATGTGTTTTTTGGTAAAAGGGAAACACAAGCTGAGGCCGGTTATCAACTTGAGAGAGTTGAACAGCTTCGTGATTTACAGACATTTAAAAAAGGAGGGTATACATCTCCTCATAGACATTTTATAGCAGAGGTTTTGGCTGACCTCAAGGACGCATATTTGACTGTCCCCATTGCAGCAGAACATCAGAGATATCTGAGGATCCTCTGGAGGGACAAGACATGGGAATTCTCTTGCCTACCATTCGGCTTGGCGTCGGCACCATGGTGCTTCACCAAGCTGATGAAAGCCGTAGTAACACACCTAAGAGAACAGGGCATCCGGCTAATAATATATTTAAACGACAATTGCATAATGTGTTAAGAATTTGCTCAAGGTTCAAGTGAACACCACGATATAATTACTCTAACAACTAGGTTTTCTAATAACCTGGGAGTAAAGTCCAGTGTACAACCAGAGCAATCCATGGAATTCTTGGGGTTCGTGGTAGACACGACCCAAGGATAATTGAATTTACCACTATCCAAAGTGAACATCAAGAAACAGATCAGGAATACTTTTGTGAGTGAAAGGATGTTGTTGAGGGAGATTGCCAGACCGGTGGGGCGTCTGGCTTCATCAATTCAGTCTACCTTCCCAGGCCCATTACACTACAGTGCACTGCAGAGGCTAAAGATTCAACACCTCAGGCAGGGCATATCCTACGACAAAAAGCATCCCGATTTAACAGGAAGCGTAGGAAGAGCTGGGGTAGTGGCTTCAACAAATGGACGCTTGGAACGGAAGAGCTATATTTGGCTCATTCCCGGATCTGGTCATAAAGTCCAACACCAGCAGATGGAGCTGGGGAGCTCGATGCAGAGATCTATCGACAGGAGGCAGGTAGTCAGAGCAGGAAAAAAGTCTACGCATAAACTGCCTAGAGTTACTAGCAGGTTCATTTGGAGTGAGATACTGCACCCAGGAGAGAGCACAATGTTGCATGCTCTTCAAGATGGACAATGTGTCCATGGTCAGCTACGTCAACAGACTGGGCTGCATGAGATCCAAGATGCCGGCGGAGCTGGTAAACAGATTTTGGCACCTCTGTCTGCAGAGGAGGGTGTCGGTGACAGCGGAATATCTACCAGTTCAACAGAACCGACTGGAACTCCAGATTCCTCAGGGACACCAGCAATTGGAAGCTGGACAGAAAAGTGTTTTTGGAACTTATGGCATGATGGGGACCTTACCAGATCGACCTCTTTGCATCGAGGCTGAGCAAACAGTTACCTCGGTTTTTCAGATGGAGCCCGGATCCGGAGCCGGAAGAGACGGATGCTTTCCTCCAATCATGGGGTATGGACACAGTTTATACATTCCCACCGTTGTCAATGATTGCAAGGACATTGGCCCGGGTGAGGAGGCAGACGGCCTCTCTGATTCTAATCACTCTGGATTAGAAGGGTCAGGCTTGGTTCCGCAGTCTTCTGGAGCTGGCTAACGACAATCCGATAGCCCTACTGGAGGTTGAGTTTGTTGTGCTGAATCCCAGAGGAAGTAGCCACCCACTCGTGTGGGCAGGCAACATCAATGGGATTTCCTGGGCAATTTCAGGGGATCTTGGGCTAGGTTGGGCTTATCCGGGGAAGCTGAGTGCATTATTGAAGAATTCTGGGCCCAGGGGCACGAAGAGCATACAAATCTGCATGGGCAAAATGACATAGTTGGTGTATGCAGAGGAATATGCATCCTGATAGATCAGATGTAGTGTATGTAGCTAATTTCTTAGCCCAGATGGCAGTTCAAGGGAAGGCCTATAGAACCATTACCATGGGGCGCTTAGCAATTTTGGCTGGCCACCCTCGGATCGAGGGTTTAGCGGTAGGGGAGCACCCATTAATACATGCAGACTTAGTCCACCCAAAGAAAAATACTCTCAGATGTGGGATGTGGACAGAGTTATTTTCCGCTTGGCCTGATAGCTCGGATCTAACTAGGAAGGTGCTGTCGGCTAAATTGACAACGGTTCTTTGTTTACTCTCATGTAAGAGAACTTCTGATGTGAGAGCTATGGCCGTGACCAGGAAATTATTTTCTTCTACTGGAGTGATTTTCCATGTCACAAAAAGGACGAAAACGGGTTTGAGGTCTGTGTCCTATGAAGCATTCCCAGACCAACCTAAGCTTTGCCCAGTTAGGTGTTTGACAGCATGTGAGAACATCACAAGCAATTTAAGACTTGCGGGTGTGACACAGTTACTCACAGCGCTGCGTAGACCTTACAGGGAAGTAACCCCTGCAACGTTGGTGAGGTGGTTAAGATGGGTGATGCAGCAAGCAGGTATCGACGTGGAGAGTTATGGCGCTCACTCAGTGAGGGGCGCAATGCATCGAAGGCTTTGCATGTAGGTGCCTGGCTGGAAGACATCATGAAAGTAGCAGATTGGTCGAACGAGTCAACTTTTAAGACTTTTATTTTAAACTGATTGAGAAAATGGCAACGTTGGTGGTAAGTAAGCTTTGAACAAGCATAATCCGAGCCTCTGTGTCTTGACATAGAATTCAGATTTTCAACACTTAGAGAAAGTCATAATTCTATTAAAGTCACGCAGGCGAAGGATTATCCCACCCTTGCAATCGTGATATTTAATGATTTGTCATTTCATAATGATGTAATAGGTTACTGTACTGATAACTATGCTGATGTCGTGACACGATTTCCCACCCGTTTAGATCAGTATTCTGAGATTTGTTTTATATTATAGGTACCAACGCAGACAACAAACCGCCAGGGAGCTGAGAATTGGAAGAGTTGCATGAAAGTTCACATTTACCATTTGGGACACAGGAGTTGGACCAGCAAAACAAAGAGGATGGTTCAAGATGGTTCCAGTGGTTATGGGACTGTATGGCTGGTGATTGGTCTAGTTTGTTCACGTGTTTACATGAACCAATAATATTTTCGACTACCAAAGACTAAGTGGGACTTGTAGTTTGTGCTTCTTTACTGGTATATTATTGGTATTTATGGCGGGCTGCTCCAGGAGTAAAGTTGAAAGTAAAGCATAATCCTTTGCCTTCGTGTCTTTAATAGAATTATGACTTTCTGGAACGTAAGTGTTGAAAATCTGAATTATACGGACCTCCATGCAGCGAAATGAGTTGCATCCTTAGCGAACTTTCAACTGCGGCAACATGTTTGTACCCCTACTCACATTAAAGGACATACATAGAACTTAATCTTTGCTGACTCCAAAACCATGGCGGTTCATTCTACTGTGCCTGTGGTTTGGTCAGACCACTTTCTAGTTCCTTTTACGCTATTTATTCCTCAAATCCTGACACTGGTAAGGCCAACTATTCAATCTTGGTGCTCTTGGAGGACAGTGGTTTCTTCCAGATTGTCCTTGTGCATCTTTGAACATTATGAACAATCTTTGATGCCAAATTATGACCCACTGGCCGTGTTTCAAACTGTGTTCACAATGGCCACTGACGAGCTGGCCCCATTGATACTGGATAAAAGACCCCACAGATACTCTGCTCCTTGGTACACAGCCTTCCTTCGGCCTCTCAAGCTTCTTTATAAACAGGCAGAACAAACATGGCGATCCGCCTATTAATTGTTGGATAAAGCTCTACTGTAATAGCAGAAAGCCCTTAAAGAGGCTAAAACCATGTATTTTACCAATCTCATTTCAGAGGCTTTAAATCAGACAAAAGAGCTATTTTCTGTAGTCCGGGAACTTTCCTCACCTAATTTAGTTTCTGCTTTGATTCCTTCTTCGCAGGCTCTCTGCAACTCTCTTTCTAGCTTTTTTATCCAGAAAGTTGTCGTTATTCAGAATAATATTCCTGGTCCTGAAACAAAAGTGGCACAATCACGTTAACATCTTTTCACAATGTTTCTTCTTTCTTGTTGTTTTGTTTAACTACTGAGGATCAAGTCTTGGCAGTGATATCAAAGTTAAGATCTTGCTCCTCGTCTGATCCTATTGCTCTGAAAATCTTAATAGGATTGATGGGGAAATAGTTTTCATTCAACTCCAGCCTTGAATCATTCTCTGAGCCATGGTATAATTCCTATAGTTCTTAAGCATGCATTGGTAACTCCTCTCTTAAAGAAGCCTACTTTAGACCCAGTTTTTCCTGTAAACGTTCATCCTATATCCCTTTTTATGTTCATATTGAAAGTTTTAGAGGCTGTAGTTACCCCACAGTTAAGAAATTTCTTGAAGGATGCTTTCATCTTATACTCTTTTCAGTCTGGCTTACGTCCATCCATGGGCACTGAATCAGTGTTGGTTGTCGATCATCGATGACCTCGCCAGTATGTTGGAACAGGGTGGGGTTGGGCTTCTGATTCTGCTGGACTTGTCAGCAGCATTTGATACCATCGAACACTCTATCCTGTGCCACCGCCTGGCTGAGGCCGGAGTTTTCGGCACTGTGCTTCACTTGTTTAAGTCCATTTTGTCAGACTGATCTCAGATGCTTTCTCTCCCTCTATTTACGTCTACCCAATCTGTCCTAATCGGCAGAGTGCCCCAATGATCATCTATTTCCCCTCTTCTTTTTTATGTTTATGTACACTGACTAGCCAATCTGATTAATTCCCATGGCTGTCACTTTTATTCTTATGCAGTTGACACCCTGCTAATCCTACAAATAGATCACAATGTGAAGGGATCTGCTGCACACTTGAGAGGTTGTCTTGCGGATATTGGAGACTGGATGAATAACAACTGGCGGAAGACTGAACTTCTTATTATTGGACCTCCGTCAGCTCGGCCATTGTGGTCTACAATCTTTTGGCCCCCTTCACTGGGTGCACTCCCCACCCTAGTTGACTCGGTAAAGAATTTGGGAATAAAAATGTCTGCCTCCCTTTCACCTGATTTGCAAGTCCACACGGGCCACTTGAAACTGAGAATGCTAAAAAAGGTCATTCCTTATATTCTCCATGCATTGCGTGGATCAGTGGTTGCTTCCTCGCTTTTGGGATCATTGACTATTGTAACGTGGCCCGGTTGGCTCAGTGCAAATATCGTCTTAATAGGTTACACATTTTACAAAACTCTGCTGCTCGTCCAGTGGTTGGTTTACCAAAGTTTTCACATGTTTCTGCTGTGTTGCATAGACTCCACTGGCTTCCTGTGGAATTTGGGGTTCAGTTTAAAACCTCTTAAGTGCGCCAAGGACAAATATGCTTGTCCTTTTTGCATAGACTTGCATAATAGCCCGGCACTTCAAGCTCTTTTCTTAATACACCAAGCTTATCATGGCCATGGTGCTGTTTATCTATGGGACAAAATCACCCCATGCAAACCTCTTAGGAACATTCGCTCTTCTAATCTTCGCCTCCTCTCTGTGAATTCTGAAGGCAACTGTAGCTGCACCAATTCTCTGGAATTCCCTCCCTTCCTCTTTGACGCTGATGGAAAATGTTTCCAAGTTTTGGAAAGCTCTCAAGACTTTCCTTAATAGCGGATTCCTGGCTTTTTTGGGTGATAGTGTGCGCTACAAGTATAAAACAAAAAGGAAGGTACGTAGACAGAGAGGCACTTTCCCTCCTTGCGACCTGTGCGGTGTTGGTGGCCAGCTACTGTGTTTCCCTTCCCTACCCTCCTATGTGCCCTCCCACAATGGCTGATGGGGCCTCAAGGCCACTGTAACATCCTGGTGGGCCTTTCCCTCTCTCCACCTCCCAGGCAGTTTAGTTCCAAAACCTGAAGAGGTGAGTGCATCCCCTCTGCCCGCTACTGCGTGCATGTGTTTATTTGCACATTGGCTATCATTTTTGTTTTGTAATAATGGCTGTTTCGCTGTGAGTCTCTGATTCCCTTGTCTCCCATGGCCAGCTTTCATGTTTCCCTCCCCCACCCTCCTCCCAGCCCTCCCTTGATGGCTGACTAGGCCACCAGACCAGTGTAGCATCCTACGTGGCCCTTGCCCCTCTCTCTCCACTTGCCAGGCATTTTTGTTCCCAAGCCTGAAGAGGTGAGCGCATCCCCTGCGTCCGCTACTGCATGAAAGCATTTATTTGCACATTTGCTGTAATTTTCATTTTGTAATAATTGCTGCTTCGCTGTGAGTCTTTGATTCCCTTGCCTTTTTTGGCAAGCATTTGTGGTTTCCCTTCCCCATCCTCCTCCCTTTCCCATCCTCCTCCCAGCCCTCCCACGACAGCTGATTGGGCCTTTGTCCCATTTGAGCTAACCTATCAGGATAGTCTCTGCGTGGGCAGCCCACGGCTAAGGGCCACAAGGCAAAGGGCAGCTGCCGAAGAAGCAGCTCCAGTCCATGTTTGCCCATGTTCGCTGGAAAGCCTGCAGCAGTCAACCACCAGCAACTGAGAAGGTAAGTGTGGTTGGGGCGGGGAGCACAGCCATTACTCTACTCCAGGAAAGCCCCACCTCTCTTAATACCTACTATAACATATTCCACCTGTCTCAATCTGCCATCTCACACTTCTGGGATAAATTCTGCTCTCCTCCATTACGACTGTTTTAATTCTAGGAGTTTCCCCTCTAGCACTGTTCCAATTCTAGGTGTTTTCCAACTACAGCTGTGTTTCACATCTAAGTGTTCCCCTCTAGTACTGTGTTTCACATTATGTGTTTTTCCCAATGCTGCTGTGTTCCAGTTTTAGGTTCTCCCCCAGAGCTGCTGTGTTTCGGGTATGTGTGTTTTGTAAGAGGATTCAATTCAACACTACAGCTAAGTCAATGCCTAGTCTGGGATACTGAATGGAAACCCTTATTGATATATCTTTATGTCCAGTTCATGCGTTCTGGATGACTACCCCTATATAACACCCCTCTCTTGGAATCCCCCTGACCCCACTGAGCCAAGAAGTAGTTCTGTTTTGCAAGTTTAAAGGTTTATTTGATAATTTAAACAATATATATATCACACTTTATAATAAATTAATAATTGAATATCACACTTAATCTGAGCAGTAATCAATAATGGATAGTCCGGCACTAGCACACTTCTTTATAATCAATGATGAGTGGTTATAGGATGGATAAGATAGCAACACTGGTAAATAGGGAAAGACGAATAATGTGGTAGAGAATGCTTTGTAGGGTTCAGATGGATGCAATGTTGAATGAAAATGCAGTATAGAAATACTCAATATGACTTCAACAAAACAATGTAATCACTTTTCTCTGGCAATCCCCTCCCCCCCTTTATGCAATGCAAGGAAATGGAAGGAAAGCACACAGTTCTCAGAAATGCAATCAAATGTAGTTCAGTTCACCCCAGCAAGCTTAGACTACAGAAGTTTGAAACACAGGCCCAAAATGCTTTTATATGTGATAGCACTATATTGGAAAATGTGCTAAAATGCTTTTATATGTGCTGGCAATGAAGTGAAAAATATGCTAAAATGCTTTTATATCCCTCTAGAGGTTCAGGGTGAGTGGTATCTAGTTAATATTAGTCCAGGCTCACTCTAGCAATGATTCAGGGATGGTTCTTAAGAGGCAAACAAATTTTTAGCAAGGAAAGCAAGGAAACTGCTGTTTTCACAGGTGGAGAAATTTGCAAATCGTGGCAAAATTTGCGAGTGCGTTTTTCGCGATTGCGGCAATAGTGTATGGAATAGGAATGCGGTTCTAGCTTCGTTGAAAAGCCAAGGTTCCCAGCTTTCAGAGGAAAGTTACTGCAAGTCTCTAAGACAAAGGGTCACGGAGATATGAGCGATATGGTAAAGGTCGTTTTTCAGATTTGAAATTTTAAAGTTCAAAGTGACAATTGACAGCTAGCAACTAGAAATGACAGGTGACAGCTTTACAAAATGACAGGTGACAGTTAGGAGGCAGTTCTACTTAGATTAAAATAGATTGAATTATATTATTTTAACTAAGAGATTGGTTCTGCACAGTTCTGCTAGGTACTCACAATATATTTAGAAATAGAATGGGCCTCGCCACGGATCTGGTCAGGTTTTAGACTGGACTCTGGTCTGGTCTCGGCACTTCACAGTGATCTGGGTCAGCTCTCTGGTTCTGCTAACAGTGGTCTGGGTCAGCTCTGTTCTCTCTGGGTACAGCACTGCTTCTGGATCTTTCTGCACAGCTTTCTCTGGAGATTGATGGATTTGAAGTCTGGATCTCCGGATGTGGTATGGTCCGGCAGCATGCTCCGCAGCAAATGGAATTGAATGTCCCTATCTGTCCTGACTGTCTGCTTTTATGTGTTTTGAAAATGGGTGGAGAGGCTAGCTTCCTAGGCCCTAACCCTCTCCACTTGTCATTGGCCACTTCCTCCTCTTCCCCTTGATTGGGGGAATGAAATGAAGTGTCATCATGATGAGGTCTGTTTATGATACAGAGAACCCACCCCTGTCAACTTTACACACAATCTATATTTGATCCAAAAGACATATTTGCACAGGTACGCATTTGTTTAAAATTACATGCACCCATCACATATCACAGGAGGTATACCCTGTCCAAATCTGCTCTTCCTGAGAGCTTGCATTGAGAAATGGCAACATATTTCACTTTTTGGTCAGGTTACCAATATCAGATTCTTACTCAAATTTACCCAAATGTGTGCAAGGCATGAAGGCATTAATTGATGAAGTATCAGACTTTTAACATGCATACATTTTAAGTAATACCCTCTTAACTGCTAGCTTGCCCCCAGATCATGCCACCGGTTCTAAAAACCTCTTAAAATGTGGGCAGAAAAATCACAAGAATTATGGTATCATTTAAATAATTATGACAAGTCCGTACTATGAGTTATTCATCTTTTTCTAAAACCATATTCTGGCTGCAAAGGGGTGTGGTTTCACCCCAGCACAAGGTTGAATTTCTGGTTTTTCCAGTTCTGCCAAGCCAGCTTGCTCTCACAGGCAGTGCTCCTCCCCTTTCCTTCCAGGAGGAAGCCACTTTTACGGCCCCCATAATAAAACATTTGCCTGGGCCCTGGAAGGCCCATTGTTCAAGAGGAAGCCATTTATGGCCACTTCAATAAACCCTCTGCCTGGGTCCTATGTTTAGTCTCTAGCAGTCCCTTGATAATTCAATCAGAGAAGTGTCATATCCCTTTTGGTGGGAACAGCAAAAGGCAGCTAGGCCTGGGAACACAGCTGTAGTGCAAGTCTCATCTCCTGTCGGGGGTAGCTGGTGGGCAGAATTCAGTTCCTTAAGCCAGGCCCCAGCTAATGTCACTTTTAGTTACCCAGTTTTCTGCATTCAAATAAAACTAACCATTTTTACATATGCAGCTAGAATTCTGATTCTAAGTTTAAAACTATGACATTTAAACAATTGCAACCTATGTGACACTCAAAAGTAGGTCACTCATTTCTTTAAAACATTTAGATTTTTAGTGTCTTTCAGTCCAAATTTACTTAAACTGCTGAAATCCACAGCTCAGCCAGTCTTGTTATAAACCTTCAAGTCACTTCAGAATATAACTTTAGATTGTATCCACCTCTCAGTAAGTCTTTCTTTGGCCTGCTTTGGGTTCATTTATTCAGTTTTACACAAAAAGAGAAAAAAGTCTGGTGGTGTTTTAAAACGCCGGCTTTCTGATAGTGGTGAGTACTGGTAATGCACCCATTTTTGGGATTTAAGAAAATGAATTCCCCACAATTCTAGGTTGCTTTTGGCAATCAGCATTGCCATTCCCAATGGTTTCAGGCTACTGTGTGGGTAGTCCAATGGTGGTTTTAGGCAGTGCCCTTCTGTGCCCATAACATCAGCAAAATGGGTGGCAGCCTATTCTTCGTGCACTTCCCTGGGCATTTTCTGGGAATCTCTGGCCATCATGATGTTTTCCATGTCAGTACTGCACAGTTTTGAGGTAGGGCTTGGATGCGTGGATAAAAACATCCCACAGTTTTTTCCTATTGCTGCTGTGTTCCATTTCTAGTTGTTTCCCCTCTAGCGCTGTGTCCCAATTCTTTGCGTTCCCCACCATTGCTCTGTTTCAGATCTAGGTTTTTCCCCATTAGTGCTGTGTTCCAATTCTAGGTGTTTCCCCTCTAGCGCTGTGTTCCTATTCTAGGAGTTTTTCCCCCCCACTGCTGGGTTCCAATTCTAGGCGTTTTCTCCCAGTGCTGCTGTGTTGCATGTCTAAGGGTTTCCCCACTGCTGCTGTGTTTCAAGTCTGGCTGTTCTGTCCCATTACAGCTGTGTTCCAGGTCTAGGTGTTCTGCCACCACTGCTGTCTTTCGAATCTAGGTGTTTTCCCCACCACTGATGGGTCTCCAATCTAGGGGGTTGCCCACTACTCCTGTGATCCACTTCTAGGTGTTCCCCACTACTGCTGGGCTTCTAGTTGTACATTTGATATAAGTGTGTAAGGCAGCCGACACTTGCACCTGGCAAACTGACTAACGTACCCACAGCATGCAGAGGTTGGTAAAGTTTGCAAACTAGCCGAAAGGTGAAAAGATAGCCAGAATCTTCTAGCGGCCTAGTAGTCAGACGAGGTTGGAATTCGTATATATAGCTGAAGTTGGTAAGGTGACCTTATTTTTTTATTATTTATTGTGCAGTCCATTCAACAAAGAGAAACCTTTTGCACATAATACAATACAAGTCAATACCAATAAATACATATACCATACATTCTTATACGCTCAAATATGAGACACATAAGACATCATCAAACAATTTTACTGTAAAATATATGCAATTCAGAAAAAAAAATTTAACAATTCAAAGAGTTTAAAATGACAATTACTATCAAAATCTCAGAATCTTCCTTACAAACTCAATTGCAGCAATGTTTAACGATATTTCATTAGTATTCAATATTCATATCCACAGAAGTACAGGTTTAACCCCTACCAGGCTTTGGGAAAATATGACAAACCTTTGGTATCGAAGATCAACTAAAGCCGGGCATAAAGTGCACAATTGTTTAAATTTAAGTCCAATCCCAATAGATATGAATGTAGACATTCAAGTGACTGCTGGAGGCCTATTGGGGTCAGATCACAAATAATCATGTCATCAGCATAATTTAAGCACTGAATTTTAGTCTGGCCTATAGACTGGGATTGGCTCGTACCTTTTCCCAACAAGAAGCCATATATACTTTACCTTAGTCACTTTAAACCACAGACCCAGTACACCCCATCTTCCATGGAGTATTGGAAAGGGTTAATTCTTATCCCTTTTTGTCTGTGTCTCTTGGGGCATTGTTTCGCTCCCTTTGCATTAAAGCTTTGCTGGTGGCAGTGGTATCTACCCTATTTTTTATACCGCGGTTATCTTAAATAACCATGGTACTGTTTAGGCTATTATATTAGCCTCAAACATAAACTTGCTTTACCATATATATTTTATTACGGTTCCAGCTGGGTTTATTTGCCATTTCTTTTTGTAAATGTCTTTCTTGTGTTTTACTCTGCGCGCCAAACCAGGTTTGGTCCCTTTGTTCATCGCCTTTTCGCAGGCTTCCACACAGAAGCCCTCCTTTAGGCGCCTGAGAGTCTGGGTAGGCAGGATGTGAGGGAAGGGTTTTAGGACCCCTGCCATGGGTTCCGTTGGTAACCCAAGTCACACTCCTGTTTGATTGGCTGGGTGACTGTCCTTGCCAGGACAGCCACCCTGCTGTGTGGTTGACAGCAAGGCTGTATGAATGGGGGAACAGCTGCATAAAAAGCAGGTCTCTGGGACTGGAAGTGCAGAGTCGCCACTGGAACGAAAGAACCTACGAGGAACTGACGAAAGAGGACCTCTACCACGAATGAACCGCCCGGTGAAGCCCTGCTGCAGGTCCGGATCTTCAGAATCCATCGACAGAGAAGATCCTCCAGGAAACTTCTTCCCTTGAGCTGGTGGGACCAACCAGTTCACCCAAACTGCAAGCCAGGACCCCAACTCTGGTCAAATTCGCTGTACCGAGCTACAGTGGGCCGGATAGCCAGGAAGGTTGGACGCTGCTTGGGTTTTAAGGAGCGCACCTTTTATTCGTTGCTTTGCTCTGCTGCTGGTTTCTTCCCTGGGTAGTGCATGACCCTCCAGTCTTACTACTTCTGATCAATCCGACAATCACTTCAGGAACCGTGAGCCTGCAGGAACTACGAGGAATGTCTGCCTCAGCTACAGCTCCCTCTCCGTTTTTAGGTACTGTTCAAATCCGGTTGTTCGATTCGTTCAGCCGCAGTGAAAGTGTTTGAAATCTTTCTCCAATCCAAGGGCTTGTCCTTCTCTTCTATTTGAACTAACTTTTCTACCAACCAACCTTGTCCGGAAACCGTGCCACGACCTTTACCGCAAACTACACTGAACTGTATTATCTTCAGCAAAAGACTTTTGAACAACCATTGACTTTGGCCCTAAGCCTTTTCTATCTGATTTTATCATTGTAGTCTCTCTTGTTCGCTTGCCCAGAGGACTTACCTGTTGGTGTGAATTCATTTATGTTAACCTCTGTCTTTCCCTCCCTTTTAAATTGCTGGAGTGCCCTTTTGCTCCCACTTCATTTTGTGAGCTTAACTTGTATGGAATTTAAGGGAAGTGGTGTGTTGTATTAAGAGTGTGATTTTTAGACTGCTTATAATAGTGTAATGTTATACAACTGAAGAGTGAAATAAATGTATATTCTTTTACTTGAAAACCTTGAGTCAGTGTTTGCCTGAATCATAGTAATTGTTGTCCTTTGTGTAACTATTTGATACTGCTCACTTACTCTTGAGATAAGTCTGGCTGCTCAGCTACTGCTACCACTTTAACTGTGTAGTACAGGCTTGTACCAGAGGTAAAATTGTACTGTCACTTATAGTCGTAATTGTGTGTGGTGTTCCAAAGGGTACCGCATATAATTTTGCCTAACACTGGTGTACAGCGGTGAGGATCAAAGTATAGTAATTATACTTAGAGTGCTGCTATTACCTTGGATCAACTAACCACAAGGCTAACATCACTAAAAAGAAATAATAATCATGTCTGATATGGAAAGCAACAGTCAGGAGACCACCCTGAGTTACACTGCTGATTATTTAAGAAACATGTGTAAAGAAAGGAAACTCTCTGCCCAAGGCAAAAAGTCTGAATTGATTGAAACATTGTTAAACAGTCCAAGTCTAAGGAGCGGGTCTGAAATGCCTGACTCCTTAGCAAATGTGGAAAGTATTGAGGATGATAATGTATCTGTTACTGATGAATTGGAAGAAGTAGATGTATCCCCTAATGTAGGTCTCTCTGCTCCCTTACCTGCTCAGCAACCTCAACCCTTGTCCATTGGGACCCCCACAGGTCCTACACTCAGTCCTTAATTCATTGCTCTAGAGAAAATGAGGCTTGAACTGAAATTCAAACGTTTAAATGCTCAAACTGAACAAAAACATCAAGAACTGAAACTCAGAGAAATGGAGTTGAATCATGAACTAGAAATGAAAAGATTGTCTCTTGAAAATGCTTCTCTCCCAGAGTCCTCTAGGTCTTCCAGTCCTAAGAGACCCCGTATGCCTAAAGAAATTGTGGGTATGTATGAGGTAAAGCTTGATACTTTAGATTGATTGGCAATGTTTGAATATAACCATAGTATTCAAGGACTTATAGGGAATCAGTTGCTTCCCTGGCTCTTCTCTAGGCTACCCACTGTTGCATCTGATGTTGTGATGGAGTTGGGGGAGGTGAATAGAGTGGATTTTGAGTGTGTGAAGCTAGCTTTAATTGCTAGATTTGGGAAGACCCCTTCCCAGTACCTTAAGAGGTTTAGGACCTTCAAAAAGCATGATGGTACCCCTTGGGCTACCTGGGTATGTGAATGTTTGAAAAACTTAGATGGTTGGATTAAGGGTTACAGAGTAAACACTTATGAAGGAATGAGAAATATTGTAATGTTGGAGTCTATTTGTGATGCCTGCTCTCCTGGGCTCAGGGAGCACTTGGCTGATTCTAAGGAGATCGATCCAAAGAAGCTAGCTAAGGCTGCTGACTTGTGGGTTGCCAACAGGGCTACTGACAAGGAGTCTGGGGCTACTCAGAAAAAGGATGAGGGGAAACAACCAAAGAAATACAACAAAGAGAATTCTAATACCTCCAATCCAAAAGAGGGCCACAAACAACATCATCAGGGTAAACCACAAGGGAAACCAAATGAGGCTAGTGCACCATCTGGACCCAAACCAGATGGAGGTCAGAACAAACCCCCATTCATTAAGACATTTGGGAAATGTTATGTTTGTGGGTCAGCTGACCATGTGAAGGGATCCCAGATGCAAGGGTAAACCTTCAGGGGTCCACACTGTCTCCTTAGCCTTCTCCCCAGAGGAAGAAGTCCCTATGGCAAGTGGAAACTTTCACCTACTGGCTGAAGAACCCATGAGAGTCTCAGCTAGTGTTTCTTGTGTCCCTGGGCTTGTGGGAACAACAGAATTTAGATGTCTATAATTCCATCCCAGATAATACTAAAGAGTATTATAAAGATAGTTTTCTTGTAAATGGTCAGGAGACTCCTGCCATCAGAGACACTGGAGCTAGCATAACTGTGGTGGATTAATCGTTTTTCAAGGTGGAGGATGTTGCTAAGGCACCCAAACACCTCACCAAGGTAGCTGGAGGCCCTGTGCAAATGCTTCCCCAGTTACCAGTTCTCATCCATTGTAATGATATGATTGTCAAAATACCTGTTAGTGTGCAGAGTGAAGTACCTGGGAGAGTCCTGTTGGGTAATGACCTAAAAACTCTTGGAGTTGTGTCAAGCACCCCCAGGCCTCCCAGTAAGAGGAGACAGGAGCTCACTAGGTCTGCAAGGGAGAGAACCTTGAGAGGCTCTCCGGAGGAGATGATAGAGGAAACTATCACTCTCACTCCACAGGAGTTGCTCACTGCTATTTCTAGAAAGAATGAGGCAAAGGGGAAACACAAGACCTCCAGGAAAAAGACAGACAGCACCCCTGTGCTACCAACAAGGACATCACCGAGATTGTCCAAGATCACACCTATGATCCCCCACCTGCTGAGGTAGAGTGTGAGGTGCAACCTTGTGTGTTTGAGCCAGTTTCTGAAGAGTCAGATCTGGAAGAAGACACTGTCTTAGTTGGGGATCTTGACCCTATTGACCATACTGAGCTGGAGTCTTTACTGGCAGAAGGTGGACCCAACATGGCAGACTCCAGTAAAGGACAGAGAGAGTGTCCTACTCTTGAAGGTCTCTGACAACAGGCTGCTAACCAACTTGATGGACAAGAAGTTGGGAAGCACAGGTTAAGCTGGGAAGATGGCCTCTTCTACAGTGAACCAACTGAGTCTACCCCTGGGGATTGCAAAAGACTTGTAGTGCCCCTTGCGAACAGACTCCAGTTCCTACAGTTAGCCCATGAGATACCTTTGGCCGGTCACATGAATTTCAAAAAGACCAAGGAAAGGCTCTCCCTTTACTTCTACTGGCCTAAAATGGGTTCAGAAGTTGACAAATTCTGTAGGAGCTGTCACACTTGCCAAACCTCTGGCAAGAGTGGAGCCAAGAATGTGGCACCCCTGGTGCCACTCCCAGTGGTGGGAGTTCCTTTTGAGAGGGTGGGCATTGACATTGTCGGTCCCCTTGACTCCCCCTACATCTTCAGGGAACAGGTTTATCCTGGTTGTAGTAGACATGCTACAAGATACCCAGAAGCCATACCTATGAGAACTGTTACGGCTCAGGCTGTGGCTAAGGCTCTACTTGGTATTTCTTTTTACCAGAGTAGGGTTTCCTAAGGAAGTGATATCCGACAGGGGATCCAATTTTATGTCCCACTACATGCAAGCCATGTGGAAAAACTGTGGTGTCACTTACAAGTTCTCTAAAGCCTACCATCCACAGACAAATGGACTGGTAGAGAGGTTTAATCGTACTATGAAGAGCATGATAGGTGCTTCGATCATAATCTGTGGGGACCTGAACGCCAAATGCACAAATGAACCTCGAATGCCAGAAGAAACCACTCAACCAACAACAGCAGCGAAAAGAGGGTGTCTATGGTCCTCGCTAATGACTTCGAGAAACCTTGAAAATCTGAACTTCGTTTTTCCAAACGACCACCGCCTCCCGACCTGGGAACAAGGATATCTAATGGCGACCATAGATTACATCTATGTATCCAGACCCCTTCTGTCCAAAGTAAACACCTTGAGGTTCGAAAAACCATAGCCAGCGACCACAACCAGCTGACGATGCCCTTAGCAAATCACTTCAAAGAACCCAGACAGTACGCCATGGAAGTGGAACCAAACGCACGTGGAAACCGCCTAATCTTGACAACTCGAGCGGTCACAGCTTTGCAGGCAAAATACGACGAGGCTGGAAGTATGGAGGGCCCAAATTCCGTGGACTACGTGCCCCTGTTACTCAAACACATGGTGAAACCAAAACAGAAAGTTCTGCTTTTTAGGCCTCCAAACTATACTTACGACACTACTTTGGTGGCAAAAATACGTGAACTCCGCAAAATCAAAAGACAGCTGGGAAACCATCCGTGGAATAAAGAAAAATTAAAGTCGGCAATATCAACCTACAAAACTTGGGTGAAAGAACATCGACACCGACTCCACCAACAAGATGCGGAAACAATGCTAAAAGCAATCTGCGGCAATAAAGTTAAAGAATTCTGGTCCCTGCTGAAATCCGTGGCGCCCTCGTATAACAACTTGTCCATCAACGCCATGCCGGAGCATAAATGGATCACCCACTTTACCACTGTCTTTCAAGCCCCTGCAAAAACCATCAACCTGGAAAAAACACCTCAGACGACAGACTGGCTTAACCTGGATGACCAACATGAAATTAGCAATCATATTAAAAAACTAAAGATCTCCAGAGCAGCAGGCCCGGATGGGATCTCAAACGTCGATCTGAAAGCAAATCGACCAGAATGGGCCACGCTGTTAGCATCCATCTTCCAGAAATGCGCCAAAAAGAAATCTCTGCCGTCTTCATGGACAAAATCCATCATTGTCCCTATTTACAAAAAGGGGGACATCACCGATCCTCTAAACTACCGCCCCATAGCCCTTTTGGACTGCATTGGCAAAGTCTTCGGGAGTCTGCTTCTGAATCACTTTCAATCTTGGGCAGAATCAGCCCAGTGCAACGACAAATTCCAATTGGGCTTCAAGAAAAACATGGGTACGGCGGCAAACATTTTAGCGATCAGCACCCTAAAAAGCAAGGCTTGGGAAAGAAAATCACGGATCTTCATCGCCTTCATCGATCTTTCCCAGGCTTTCGACTTAGTCGACAGGTCTCGTCTGTGGACAAAAGTGGAGGGGTGGAGCTGCCCACAGGAGATCCTTCAACCAATCAAAGCCCTAGACACGGACACCACTCTTAGGGTACGCTTATCCCAAAGAGGCACCCTATCAGAAGAAATCCAGATAGGATGGGGGGTAAAACAGGGATGCCCCCTAGCTCCAGCGCCGTTTCTCGCATATATCGGTGACTACGGGGCCTCAGAAGACCTGGAGCACACATTTCCACCGTCACTCGCATCCTCGAAAATAAGTCACCTGTTATATGCTGACGACTTGATACTACTGGACCAGACCCAGATCGGTCTCCAGAGACAGTTATCCAACCTCTTGAGCTACACGGCCGAAAACAACCTAAAAATAAATCAAGAAAAAACTAAAATCATGATATTGGAAGCAGGCCAGAAGAAGAACAAAAGCACAGAAAAATTCAAATGGTTCCTGGAGAAAAACACGATCGAGAGGGTCAACGACTATAAATACCTAGGCGTCCAGATAGACTCCTCGAAAAACGAGTTATCAATGCAGAGCGCCCTCCAAATCAAACTAAAGAAACTAGCATCTCAAGGAAAGGCCATTGACTTAAAATTCGGAAATTTTCTTGCACTCCTGTAATCGAATTTTATAAGAAAAAAGTTGTCACGTCAATCACTTATGGAGCCGAGGCTATGCCAACGATTCCAGCAAAAATCTGGCAAAAATTGGAGAGCATTTTCTGGAAACCGGTCCTGGGTCTGCCGAACTCCACGTAAATAGCGGCAATCCACCGGGAGTTAAGCTTACTGTCATTAACAGCTACAGTCAACATAAACTCTCTCAGGCTATTCAGGAAATGCACCACGGACGAGAGCGAGCACATTTTTGGACTGTTAAACAAAGAACTTGAATCTGGAAAGGTCAAAATGTTAACAAGCTGGAAAGAGAAAAACATGTCCATACTTGATTCAGTCATGTGCTCGAAAGACGATCTCACAACAAACCCGTTGAGAGTCTATAAGAAGCTGAAAGAACTCGACTGGATCAATACTCAAGATTTAGTATCCAGCAACAAACTCCTTTCTCACCTGCCTCCGTCGACTTCCAAACTCAACAAACCGATGCTGTACCTCCAAAAATTCCCAAACAGGGGGGCACGCAACTTCATGCTAAGGACCAGGTTGAACCTGCTTGAAACCAATGAAATCCGACACATTAGAGGCCTATCTGATTCCAGCACGTGTCGACTGTGTAAAGCCAAGACAGAAACCATCAGGCATTTACTGCTGTCATGCTCAAAAACTCTTGACTTGAGAACGGCCTACGTAAAGCACCTTAGCCAAGAGGAAAGTGGGTGGGACGAAGATATCGCCTGGAAAAGACTGATCGGAGGAGACCGAACCACTCGGCTCCTAGCAACTATCAAAATTCTCCAACACTCTCTGTCGAGGATAGATGGATGAGGGGCCCACCCTTGTGTAGTCAACACACTTCTTTTTCTTCAACCTTTTGTAAAGTTCTTATGAACATACACAAATAAAAAAATAAAAAATAGGTGCTTTAGAAGAACCCCTTGAGAAAAAGTGGGACCTTCGACTGCCATGCCTTCTCTTTGCATATAGAGAAGACCCTCAGGAGGGAGTTGGTTACAGTCCCTTTGAACTTCTCTATGGTCATCCAGTCAGAGGTCCATTGGCCCTGGCCAAGGAGGGGTTGGAGAGTGCTCCTTCCCCCAAGCCAGTCAGAGTGACTGACTATGTGATAGGTCTCCAGAGGAGAATGTCACACATGATGGCAGAAGCAAGCAGTAACTTAAAAGCAGGTCAGGCTCTGGTTAAACATTGGCATGACCAGAAGGCCAGCATGGTTGAGTTCTCTCAAGACCAGCTTGCATTAGTTATGGTGCCAACAAGGCAGAGGGCCTTGCAGGACAAATGGATAGGACCTTTCAAGGTTGTGGGCAAACTTAGAGAGGTGAACTATCTGGTGGATTTAGGCAGACCTAAGGAGGCTCCCAGAGTCTTTCACACCAACCGTTTAAAGGCTTATGTCTCAAGACCAGAAGTAGGAGCTTTGCTTCTAGCTTCAGCTCAAGAGGAAGAGGAGAGTGAAACTCTACCTGACCTCCTCAGAGGCCAACCTTTGGATGAAAACATAGAAGGAGTTAATCTCTCTTCTCAGCTGACTTCCGAACAACAGGAGGAGTGCAAAGTTCTGTTGAATCAGTTTGCCACCCTGATTTCACTATCACCAGGCTTGACCCCTTGGGGCCAACATGATATTCTCACTGGTAACTGTTTACCTGTGAAAAGCAGAGGTTACAGAATGTCAGAGCATGTGAGATCCCACATCAAAGGAGAGGTCCACAAGATGCTTGATCTCGGGGTTATAGAGCCCTCTACAAGTCCATGGTCTAGTTCAGTTGTTCTAGTACCAAAGGCAGGCTCCAAGGAGTTGAGATTCTGTGTGGACTACAGAGCTCTAAATGCAGTCACTAAGACTGATGCCCATCCTTTGCCAAGGACAGATGAACTGATGGATAGATTTGGTTCAGCCAAGTACCTCAGTACATTTGACCTAACCTCAGGCTATTGGCAAATGTCCCTGACAGACCATGCCAAGGAGAAAACTGCATTTTCCATCCCAGCAGACCTCTAACAGTTTAAGGTTATGCCTTTCAGACTAAAAAAGAATGGTTAGTCAAGTTCTGAATGGGATGGAGGACTTCTGCATGGCATACTTGGATGACATTGCAGTGTTCAGCCCTACATGGAAATAACATATTGACCACCTGGGATATGTTTTGCAGGCTCTTGAGCAGGCCCATCTGACCCTAAAGGCAAGCAAATGTCAAATTGGTCAGAGTAAAGTGGTCTACCTTGGTCATTAGGTAGGAGGAGGTGAGATAAGGCCATTGCCCAGCAAAGTACAAGCTGTGCGAAACTGGGCCACTCCTACTACTCAAACCCAAGTGAGAGCTTTTCTAGGTCTCACTGGGTACTAAAGGAATTTCATAGAGAAATATGGGACCATAGCTTCTCCCTTGAATGTAGTCTCCACTCCAAAATTCCCTAAAAAGGTTAGATGGAATGAGGAGTGCACTCAAGCCTTTGAACCCTGAAGAAAGCCCTTTGTCAAGCTCCAGTCCTAAGAGCTCCTCATTACCTCCAACCCTTCATTGTGCAGACAGATGCCTCCGATATAGGTATAGGTGCAGTCCTTAGTCAACTGGATGAGAAAGGTAGGGAACACCCCATTTGCTTCATCAGTAGGAAACTGAAGGAACCAGAGACAAGGTGGGCAACCACAGAACGTGAATGCTTTGCCTTTGTGTGTAGTTTGAAGAAGTTTAGACCATACTTGTATGGATCTACTTTTGTGATTCAAACTGACCACCAACCCTTGAGATGGTTAATGCAAATGAAAAGGGAAACCCCAAAACCTCTAAAATGTTCAATCTGCCTGCAAGGGCTTGATTTTACCATTGAGCACAGAGCAGGATGTCACCACCAAAATGCTGATGGTCTCTCTAGGATGTTTTTAACTGACTAGAGGTAGAGATTCACTCAGGAGTGGATTAAATCCTCCTATCCCTTAGTCTGGGGGGGGGCGAGTGTTAGGGAGAATTCTCATAAATGGTTGATTTCCCTTACCTACTGAGTCCCTCAGCAGCGTTGCTGGATTTCTAGGATTTCTTTTTTCACCTGGTAAGAGTGTGAACCTTTTTTCCCCACTTTTACATGTGTTTTGCTATGTGTGTTTCTACCTTTTGTGTGATCTTGGGCACTGGAGCCTCACCTACTCCATGGCACCATATTCTTCCATGTGTGTTACACAGCACCTTCAGTGCAGTGACACAGGGTTGTCTTTTAGACTTCCCACCGACTCCATTTTCTGGGACTGACTGCTATCCCCCGGAAAAGATAAAGTTGCCATTAATTTTATTTAGTCACTTTTACCACAGACCCAGTACACCCCATCTTCCATGGAGCATTGGAAAGGGTTACTTCTTATCCCTTTTTGTCTGTGTCTCTTGGAGCATTGTTTTGCTCCCTTTACACTAAGACTTGGCTGGTGGCAGTGGTATCTACCCTATATTTTAATACCGCGATTATCTTAACCATGGTATTGTAGTAGGCTATTATACTAGCCTCAAACATAAACCCGCTTGACCACATATATTTTATTACGGTTCCGGCTGGGTTTATTCGCCATTTCTTCTTGTAAATGGCTTTCTTGTGTTTTACTCTGCACGCCAAACCAGGTTTGGTCCCTTTGTTCATTACCTTTTCGTGGGCTTCCACACAGAAGCCCTCCTTTAGGTCTCTGAGAGTCTGTGTAGGCAGGATGTGAGGGAGTGGTTTTAGGACCCCTGCCATGGGTTCCCTTGGTAACCCAAGTCGCACTCCTGTTTGATTGGCTGGGTGACTGTCCTTGCCAGGACAGCCACCCTGCTGTGTGATTGACAGCCAGGCTGTATGAATGGGGGAAAAACTGCATAAAAAGCAGTTCTCTGGGACTGGAAGAGCAGAGTCGCCACTGGAACGAAAGAACCTACGAGGAACTGACGAAGTAGGACCCCTACCACGACTGAACCGCCCAGTGAAGCCCTGCTGCCGGTCCAAATCTTCAGAATCCAACAACAGAGACGATCCTCCAGGAAACTTCTTCCCTTGAGCTGATGGGACAGTTCACCCAAACTGCAAGCCAGGACCCCTCCTCTGGTCGAATTCGCTGTACAGAACTACAGTGGGCCGGATAGCCAGGAAGGTCGGACCCTGCTTGGGTTTTAAGGAGTGCACCTTTTATTTGTTGCTTTGCTGCTTGTTTCTTCCCTGGGTAGTGCAGGACCCTCCAGTCTTCCTACTTCTGATCTGTCAGACAGTCGCTTCAGGAACCGTGAGTCTGCGGGAACTACCACAAACGTTTGCCTCAGCTACAGCTCCCTCTCCGTTTTAAGGAACTGTTCAAATCCGGTTGTTCGTTTCGTTCAGCCGCAGTGAAAGTGTTTGAAATCTTTCTCCAATCCGAGGGCTTGTCCTTCTCTTCTCTTTGAACTAACTTTTCTACCAACCAACCTCGTTCGGAAACCGTGCCACGAACTTTACCGCAAACTACACTGAACTGTATTATCTTGAGCAAAGACTTTTGAACCATTGACTTTGGCCTTAAGCCTTTTCTATCTAATTTTATCATTGTAGTCTCTCTTGTTCGCTTGCCCTGAGTACTTACCTGCTGGTGTGAATTCATTTCTGTTAACTTCTGTCTTTCCCTCCCTTTTAAATTGCTGGAGTGCCATTTTGCTCCCACTTCATTTTGTGAGCTTAACTTGTCTGGAATTTAAGGGAAGTGATGTGGTGTATTAAGAGTGTGATTTTTAGACTGCTTATAATAGTGTAATGTTATACAACTGAAGAGTGAAATAAATGTATATTATTTTACTTGAAAACCTTGAGTCAGCGTTTGCCTGAATTATAGTAATTGCTGTCCTTTGTGTAACTATCTGATACTGCTCACTTACTCTTGAGATAAGTCTGGCTGCTCCGCTACTGCTACCACTCTAACTGTGTAGTACCGGCTTGTACCAAAGGTGAAATCGTACTTTCACTTGTAGTCTTAATTGTGTGTGGTGTTCCCAAAGGGTACTGCATATAATTTTGCATAACACTGAGGTACTGTGCACCTTCTGCAACAAGACTCTAGGCTGTGGTCCTTCCAATATTCCATCTCAAAGTCTGGGTACATCGATAACGATTAACTATCTGGTTAGAGTCCACTGGGACGATGCCGATGATGAATATCGTAAAGCCCATGAACATCACATAAGAAAAATGCCTGGGACTAATTCCTTTGATAGATGATCAGCACCACCTGCAAAACCTCCATCCACCAGTACAGCAACAACGTCAAGTGGAAATGAAGGGTCTACATCAGCAGTGGTATCCCCTACACTGACTCATCTGTTACCGATACCCGACCTTTCCGGGATGCAAGTCATGTCTAAAGGATGCTGCAAATGGGTAGTCAAGGGAGATGCCACAATTGAGCAATGGCTAAAGTTAATAGCTGAACATTAGATGATCTGTCATGCTTAGTATTTCCCCCGCCCCTGTTTTTCTATAAAAAAATAAACAAAATATATATATATTGGATTTCATTTTAATTCCCTTTGTTAAATGATTCATCCTTATGTATTTTCCTCCCCTATTCCACCCACCTCTTTCCATCCCCCAAAACGGCCCTTTTAAGGGCCATCTTTTTTGTTACAGAAATAGATAAAATTAAACACAGACTACAAAAATATATCACAATATCTATTGTAATTTATTTTATACAGTTTCAGTACTCAGAATTGTCAATTGTTGTCTGTCGCCGTGGTTATCAGAGCCACGAGTAAAAGCTCTCCAGTTGTTGCTCACCTTAGCTGCCCAAAAAAATCCTGCTATTCCTTGGCTAATACCGTAACCGCGGCTAGAAATAATATTTTCAAAAATAAACTATTCTTTGTATGTGCATATATACATTACACATATATATTTATCCAAAGTCTTACCTAATACCTTTCTATGTCCTTGCCTCTTTCTTCCCTATATGAATTCTGAAAAAAAATGAAATGTGCTTAATATTAACGGTAAAGGTCATTTATACCATGCACTAACACCACTGTAGTGGTACTATGGTGTTCATCATAACAAAATACATACAATTTTTTTTTTTTCTCATAATGATGATAAAAGAATACTGATTGTATTCCAAGTGTACAACCATTACCAAGTTGTATTCATTAATCATGCTATAGAGGAAAAAAAACTTCTCAATGTAGAAAAAAATCCCTCTGTTCTGTTATTTTAAATACTTAACATTTAAGTCATTATGAACTATTTTTGCATCAGTGTTAGGCAGAATCACCTGCAGTACCCTTTGGGAACACTACAGGTAATTAGGGCTACAAGTATAAGACAATTTCACCTTTGGTACAAGCCTGTACTACACAGTAAAGTGGAAGTGATGGCTGAGCAGCCAGACTTATCTCAAGAGTTTAAGTGAACAGTAGAACAAGTTACACAAAGGACCAACCAATACAGTGATTCAAGCAAACACTTACTCAAGGTTTCTCAGTAAAAGAATATACATTTATTTACTCAATCATTTATAAAACATTACACTAGCATAAGCATCTCAATAGCACACACTAATACACCCCAAATATCCAACCGGTAAGTAACTAAAAAAGTTTACCTCAAAAATGAAGTGTGAGCAAAAGGGCACTTTAGATACTTAGAACGGGAGGGAAAAGACAAGGTAATAACAATAGACCGCCCAAATACATTCATAGGCAGGGCAAAGGGTTTCAGTTAAATACAACCAGCAATTCTTCTCAATAGGCCTGAGCCAAAGTCAATGGTTCACAGTCTTTTGTATAGGATAGCACAGTTCTGGTATGTAACGGTTAAGAGGGTAATTCATAGAAATTCGCACAAAAGTGGCACACGCGACTGGCGCACAGCGTGCCCGTGCGAATGTCTGCGCCAGCCGCGTGCGCTAAAATCGATTTCCGCGCACAGCGTATTCATGGATTTTCGTATCCAAAACCAGCCGTGGCGCAGCGTGGCGCAGCGACCCTGCAGCAGCGCCAGTTACGCCCCCAAGAACGCCCTCGCGCAAGGAAAAGCCTTCAAAATCCCCAAATAATCGCAAAGGGCTGCGCTAACCCTGGACCAGTTCACAGGGCTGGCAAACAGCAAACGCGAAGCGGGGAACGTGTATTTCAGTGGTTCGCGGGAAGTTCCACACGCGATTGTCCTGTGTACGTGTGCATCAGGGGTGCGCGGGAAGTATCACACGCAAAATCAGCAGGGTACGTGTATTTCAGGGGTGCGCTGGAAGTATCACACGCGATTCCAGCAGGGTACGTGTATTACAGGGGTGCACGGGAAGTATCACACGCAAAAGCAGCAGGGTACGTGTATTTCAGGGGTGCGCGGGAAGTATCACACGCAATTCCATCAGGTTACGTGTATTTCAGGGGTGCGCGGGAAGTATCACACGCAAAATCAGCAGGGTACGTGTATTTCAGGGGTGCGCGGGAAGTATCACACGCAAAATCAGCAGGGTACGTGTATTTCAGGGGTGCGCGGGACGTATCACATGCGATTCCATCAGGGTACGTGTATTACAGGGGTGCGCGGGGAGCACCATACGTGAATTGCATGTGTGGGTCCTCCCAGGTGTTCCCTCTACACCCTCCACGGCCCCTGCAGGTGGCCCACACCACAGGGGCCTACCCTGCACATGTCCTGCAGGCACCCCATCCACCAAGGCCATGCCCCCCAGCCAACCCACATGTCACCTTGCACTACTGCCCACCAACGCATGTCCCCCTGCACCCCCAGCCACCAGGGGCAGCCTCCACCAGGCCCCCACCCATGTCTCCCACCACCCCCACCCCCCAGCCACCAGGGGCAGCCTCCACCAGGCCCCCACTCATGTCTCCCTGCACCCCCACCCCCCAGCAGTGCAGGGGCAGCCTCCAACAGGCCCCCACTCATGTCCCCGAGCACCCCCACCCCCCAGCCACCAGGGGCAGCCTCCACCAGGCCCCCACCCATGTCTCCCACCACCCCCACCCCACAGCCACCAGGGGCAGCCTCCACCAGGCCCCCACTCATGTCTCCTTGCACCCCCACCCCCCAGCAGTGCAGGGGCAGCCTCCACCAGGCCCCCACTCATGTCCCCTATCACCCCCACCCCCCAGCTACCAGGGGCAGCCTCCACCAGGCCCCCACCCATGTCTACCACCACCCCCACCCCCCAGCCACCAGGGGCAGCCTCCACCAGGCCACGACTCATGTCTCCCTGCACCCCCACCCCCCAGCAGTGCAGGGGCAGCCTCCACCAGGCCCCCACCCCCCAGCCACCAGGGGCAGCCTCCACCAGGCCCCCACTCATGTCCCCCTGCACCCCCACCCCCCAGCAGTGCAGGGTCAGCCTCCACCAGGCCCCCACCCATGTCTCCCACCACCCCCACCCCCCAGCCACCAGGGGCAGCCTCCACCAGGCCGCCACCCATGTCTCCCACCACCCCCACCCCCCAGCAGTGCAGGGGCAGCCTCCACCAGGCCCCCACTCATGTCTCCCTGCACCCCCACCCCCCAGCCACCAGGGGCAGCCTCCACCAGGCCCCCACTCATGCCTCCCTGCACCCCCACCCCCCAGCCACCAGGGGCAGCTTCCACCAGGCCCCCACCCATGTCTACCACCACCCCCATCCCCCAGCAGTGCAGGGGCAGCCTCCACCAGGCCCCCACTCATGTCCAACTCATGTCTCCCTGCACCCCCACCCACCAGCCACCAGGGGCAGCCTCCACCAGGCCCCCACTCATGTCCCCTATCACCCCCACCCCCCAGCCACCAGGGGCAGGCTCCACCAGGCCCCCACTCATGTCCCCTATCACCCCCATCCCCCAGCCACCAGGGGCAGGCTCCACCAGGCCCCCACTCATGTCCCCTATCACCCCCACACCCCAGCAGTGCAGGGGCAGCCTCCACCAGGCCCCCATTCTCGTCTCCCAGCCAACATGTCACCCCAATGTAGATCCCTGGCCCTTCTGGTCAGCCTCCAAATGGCAAACACCCACCCGAGTATTGCATCCACCCACTTAGAAATTGCAAAAACATGACAGAAGCCCAATTGCAAGTTTTGAAATGAACACATGTCCCTCACATACACCCAATGGGTGTCAGTGAATGTCAAAACCCATATCATGATATGCATGAAACCAATGAGATGATACTACACATTGAACTTTGAAGAAAAAATATGTATTAAAAGCAACATAAATTGAATCAAAAATAAACAAACAATAATAGAAATTAAAAAAAAAAAACAGCAGGTCCGTGAAAAAATGCTAAACCACAAATCATAATGCAAAGGAAAGGTGTCCAAAGTCACTAATTAAAATCGAAAACCATTGCTCCATGGCGAAATCAGAATAAAAATTGAAATTCCAAAAGTCAACTATGTACAGATAACTATCCAGGGTCCATGATCCCAAACGAAGAAATGAAACCTACCTAATAACACTACCTAAAAAAAATAACTATATACAAAAATGTGGCCCATTGTCCAAAAGGTCCAAAAATAAAGCCAAACCAAAGGAAACCTAACACTAACTATATAACTATTTACAAGGGCAGCGGGCTAGTCCGACGGCTCACTTTGGGATGTTCCGGGCCAGGGCATCATCGAACTCCTGCTCAATATCCCGGAGGCGCTCCTCCTCCATGGCCCCGAGGGTCCGCAGGGCCGTCCACATGTTCCCCCCCAAACTCCCTGTGGATTGCCTCGAGGCACTCGGCACGCCTCAGGGCCCTCTGCATGGAGTTCTCCGCCCTGACCATCGTGAGCCGTGCCTCTTCCACCCGCTGCCGCTCCGCATCTATGGCGTGGCCCAACCGCTGCCACACGGAAGACACTTCCCGTCCTGGGTCCTCCTGCCCTCCGGCCGATGCCTGCCCCTCCGATGTGGAAGGCCCCGGGCCATCATGGCTCCCACCACGTTGCTGCTGCTGCGCCTCTGCCCGTGCACTGCCTCCTGCTGCCTGCACATCCTCCGCTTACTGGGGTGCAGTCGTTGATGTGGCCACCCCTGCTGGACGTCCGACTCCCGACTGTGGCAGGGATGCCTCCTCCACCAGCCTGGCCGCACCGTCAGAGGCAGCTCCACAGGGCACCCAGGTGACTGATGGGTGGGAAGATGGCACGGAGGACGACTGGCGCATAGGGGGTTCAGTTGAGGAGGGGGTCTGAGCAAGCCCCATCAAATGGAGGAATCCCGCCTGGGTGACCTGTCCCAGTAGGCCGACGCGGTCAACGAGCCATTCGAGATGACGTGCAGTCTCCTCATGAAAAGACTGCAGGTCACCTCGCATGGCCCGTTGACGCAACGCCACACCAGTCAGGACAGGCTCAACCCGGACCCGGATAGCCACGTCCGCAGGCAGAGGAAGGCCAGTTGTCGTGAGCTCATCCCCTGCCTGAAAAATGGTCTGGACGTAGGCATCCCTGCTGGTGCAAGATGATGCAGTGACAGGATCAGGGTCAGGATTGCACACAGGCACCTCCGCGGCGACCTGTGCTGCCTCCTGTCCCTGGTCCTGCACTGCACCACTGGAATCCCCACCTCCAGACCCCGTCTCTGTTGCTTGCACGGCCTCCTCCTCCACCAAACCCCCCACCAACCTGGATGACTCCGTGCCATCTTCCTCCGTTGGGCCCTGTGGGGTCCCAGCTGCCCCTTCTGCTGCCGAGGAGTCCAACTCCAACCTCCGCCTCTTGGACCTCCCCCCGGCAGCTGCGGCCTGGGACGCGGCACCGGACTCCTCACTCCCCGACGAGATCACAACATGGGAGGGGAGCCGGGCCTTGCATCTCCGGCTGGCGGTGCGATCCCCGCCGCTGTGCTCCACAGCACCTTCTCCGCCCTCTTCATCAGTTGACGCTGCAGCCAGGGAGAAATTAAACACAGGCATCAGGGCACTGTACAATGGACACATACACACATGACAGTTGCACATGAGTGGCATTGTCAAACCTCAGACATGGCATCACAATCGGCAACACACATGTCATTTCAACCTGCACACATGAGCCATACCACAGCCACATCCCAACTGCCAGCACCATCCATACACATACAACAGCATGAGCAGGCAAAGGTGAGCCAGACATCACATGCAACACAGGGAGTGCACTACACATGCACGCACATCACCACACTTGCATGCATGTGTACACCTCAGCCAACTGTCGCAGTGTTCCGATGGGCATCCATGTCACATCTGCCAATCAGGCTTCCACATCCCGCTGTCACATGCATCCATGTTGCATCACTGTTGCACCCTTGTCAAATACACGCACATGTACACAGTGCTGATACATGCAGCTGAAAACAACATACATGCGTGACATCACAAACATGCCCACTTACATACACATTCATCCAAACATGTGTGCCCACACAACTGCATTTGGCATGCAAGCCTACACACACAAGCACCATCCATGTCTCACACATGACAGCCCTCGCATGTGTTAGCCTCACAGCCCTGTACACCCCCACCCATACTCGGCCCCATACAAACAGATGTGCAACCGACACACTACTGGCACATCACCACACGCACAGCTTACAATCATGATGCATGTACACTTACCGCTCGACTCCAGACGGGTCTGCCTCTCAAGGACCTGGACGTGGAGCGCTGGGGATATGCGTTCCAGGACCCTCATCTGATCTTCCGACAAGTGGCCCCGGCGCCCCTTAGCATCCGCTGCCTTCAAGAGGCGCCGGGCCTTGTTCAGGGTCCTGGACCTGAAGTCCTCCCAGCGCTTCTTGACATGTTGGAAGTCGCGGACTGCCACCCCCTCCGCGTTGATGGCAGTCACGATGTCCGTCCAGATCCGAGTCTGTCCTTCCTTGTCGGCGCGCACACTTCCGTAGAGGGCATCATACTGCCCCAGGACTTGCTCCACCAGGACACCAACTTCCCTGGCACTGAAGCTGGTGCCCCTCTGCCTCTCTGGCCGGGGGTTGTCAGTGGTGCCAGATGTTGCAGTGCCCGACATAACAACCCCAGAGGCAGGAGTGGGTGGGCAACTGGGTCCTGGGGCTGGGCTGTGGAGCGATGGAATCCTAGTCGGGAGTCTTCGGTTCCAGCAGGGGTGGTCACAGCAATAGCACCCCTGGCTGATGTGCAGGCAGCAAATGGCAGGGCACGTGGGCAGCAGGCAGTCAGGCAGCAGCAGATGGCAGGTGGGAGCGTGCTCGGGGCTCTGGGGGGCAGAAATTCGGCCTTCTGGGCAGGAGCGTGGTCTTCCGTGTGCTTACGCGTGGCCAGCTTCATACGGAGTGATTTGGCACGTGAAAATCCTGCACGTCTGCGTGTGAATCGAGGAAAGGGCTTTAGCACGTATGCACGTCAGCACGCATATGCGATTTCATTGGACCAAAGGCCCTTAGCGCGTAAGCGCGTCTGTGACGTGACGCGCGCGGGTGTTTCCCTCATTACACGTGATGACAGAGTACACGTGGATTTCCACCAATCACGTGTGGAACTTCCTGCGCACCCCAGAAATACACGTACCCAGGCCCATAGCGTGTATGCTCACTTCCCTCCGATTACACGCGATGACACTCGGACGTGCAGTTTTACCACGTGTGCTCGCATATGCGATTTCATTGGCCCAAAGGCCACCATGCGCAGCTGTGACGTCACGCGCATGGCCGTAGAGAATGGCGCGTGTAAAAATGAAGAGATACACGTCCGAGTGTCAAAGCGCGTAATTGGTGGAAATAGCCTCATCGCGTATGCGCGTCTGTGACGTGTGTATAAAAGGTACGTGTAGAACGCCATTTCCTTGTACGTGCTTTTCGTGGAGAGCGAGTGGGTGAAATCTGTACTTCTTGTCGGTTCACACGTGATTTACTTCACGGCGTTTCCAGTTCGTACTCCCTGTTACCTCTGACAGCTTTTTCTCTTTTCCTCTTTTTCCTGGGCCTGTTTCCTCAAACAGCGTTCCCTTCTACTGTTGTCCTGTCTCCTCAGACAGCGTACAATTCTTCTTTTGGCGGGGGTGTTGCCAACGCGCACACGCGCATATTTTTCACGCTTTTGTTCCTGGCAGACGGTGAGTCGCGCACGTATTTAACATCTGTGCTTGCCCCGTGTGTCGCGTACCCCTTCAGAGGTCATTCTAGGCTGCGTGTGACACGCATACGTTCATTCTTGTGTTTCTGGGTGCCACAGCGTAGTGCAGGTTTATTTTTCCACGCACGTGGTCTAGGAGGGGTTGCGTGCACCTTACTTCGCTTTTTTGGGGTGCCTGTGCGTTGCGTGACCCGTCATCTTTCCCCAGGGGTGACATACAGCCTTGCTAGAGCACTAGGGTACGATTACCATCTGGTACCCAACCCCTTTGACCCCCAATTGCCCAGGACAATAGTTCACATCGACTCCCATACGCACAATAACATCAGTGCCATGGCTGGTAGGCGACCAAGCCGTAAGGGTGGCAAAGGTGGCCGAGCCCCAAGTGGTGGCCGTGGTGGATCCAGTAGGGGACGTGGCCGTGACTTGCAGGGTGCCCCTAGCCCCCCATGTGTGGAGGAGCAGTCAGGGACACCCATGCCCCCCCCCCGGTTGAGGTTACCGTGGCTGACACCATCCATGCTCAGCCCTTGTTGGACCAGCCCACTGTGGAACCAGACCTGGCACAGGGTGACTCCATGGCTGACTTCCAGGTCAGCAGGTCTAGGCCACGTGTGCTGGTGAACGTTGGTGTCATCAGGCCACGTGGATCAGGGGCAGCTAGGTCATCTGCTGCCCCGTGTAGGCAGGCTGGGGAGGCTGCAGGGCCAGCTGCGGCTCCATCCACCCCACCTCTCACACACCCATCCAGGACAGTGTCGGTCCAAGTCCATCATGCTGACATTCCCCCTGACACCATCACACTTGAGGTAATGCCTGCACCAACTCCCATGCTGAGTGTGCAATCCCACGCTCCTGCCCCTAGTGTCCAAAACGGCGTAGGACACTCAGGATCCCCACCACCTTCCAAGCGGAAGAGGAAGAGTGCTCGTCCAGTAGAGGCTGATGCCCCAGACACGGCTACACAGTCCGGCCCGTCAAGGAAGCCCAGCTTCAATGAGGCCGAACTGAATGCACTTGTTGAGTATGTGTCCGCACATGACCGCGAAATGGTGATTGTTGCAGGATCCAAGACCACACCTACACAACGTCAGGCACACTGGCAGACCATTGCGGACATCATAAGTGCCCTTGGAATCGTGAGGCGCACAGCTAATGAATGCTACAAGCGCTGGAATGACCTGAAGCGCAGGGCAAAGAATAAGCTGGCCTCAAGTCATGCCGCAACTCTAGTGACTGGAGGTGGGTCTCCAGCAGACGACATAGAACTCACTCCACATGAGCAGGTTGCTGGGACCTACGTCACGGAGGAACAGATCCAAGGCGTGGGAGAACTGGCAGATTACGAGGCATTGTCCGGTGAGTGCACATGCATGTGTGTGTCATCCATGTGCATGGTGTGTGTGGGAGGGCTTCTGTTTGGGTGCCAGGGGAGGGTGTGTGTGCGCCTGAGTGGTTCGGCTCACCCATGTGCATCTTCCTATACATTCTTGGCACCAGCATTTGGGTATAGCAGCATCCCTTCGGCCAACTTTAGACATCCAGCCCAACACCACGCCAGTTGCCCTTGGAGTGTCATCTTGCCACAACACTGTTGCTTATTTACCTCTGTTTATTCAGGCAGATTGTTTGCATACCACCACTTTTACTCGGGATTTCTCAGTCCTATTGTCACACGTCTGACATGGCTATGGTACAGTGGACTGGCTCAGTTTCGTGGACATGATTAGTTTAGACATGTCCCTGTGCTATAGGACCATTTTTGACTGGCAGCTGCAGGTTAAACATTTGAACCATTACAATGAAAATAATCAATTATATGAGCAAACTGGACTGAATGAACAATTGGTGACCTCCTCTCCCTCTTCACTTCATGGCTAGGGTACATGCCATCTGTGTGATGGCATGTGTATTTGACCTGCCAATCACTGGCCAATGTGTGATGCCACTGCTAGGCAGCATGCAGCAAATGTGTACATCTTCCATCTTGGTGTCATCAATGTGTGCCATCTGCCTCCCCATCACACGCAGTGACGGTGCATGCATGGGAGTGTTTTAGTCATGTGGGACATGTCAATCAAGTACTGTTTCTGTAGCCTCTCGGCTCTAATTGTGTGCCATAGTGCTAATGCCTGTTTCCATTTGTTTTCTTTAATGTCTTTGCAGGGGAAGAGGCACTTGATACTGCTGGGGTTGTGGAGATGGTGCAGACCCAGGAAGGGTCTGAGGGCCGACCGACCACCAGTGAGGGACGTGGTGTGGTGGTGGGTGAGAACCCACAACTGCTGCAGGTCGTGCTCTCAAGGGGTGTCTCTGGCTGCACCTCCCCCGAGCTGTATTCAGGTGTCGATTCGGATGATGAGACCTACGTGCCGTCGCAGGTGAGTGTTCCTGGGAGGGATTCTGTTCTGTCCGACCCACCTGCACCAGGGTTAGAACCCTCAATGGGGATGTCAGTGTTGGCAGGTACGCCTTTGGTGGTTACGGATGCAGGGTCACACTCCGCGACATCTGATCCTGTTCCTGGGCCAGCAGATCAGAGGGGGAATGCAGTCCTGCAGCCTCAGGCAGTGCCGGCACAGCAAGGCACAGTTCGCCTTGCCCAAGGCAGGTGTGGTGCTCGCCGACGTGGTGTCGTACGCCACCTGGCAATACCGCATGGGAGCAATCCATTTACGGTATGGCAACCCAACAGGCAGCATCATCAGAGATGATGGCTCAGGCCATGGATAGGGTGGCCACTTCCATTGTCCCCCCCGAAAGGCTGATGGAGCGACTACAGCAGGAAACCGACTCCATCTGCCAGTCACACAGGGAGGACATGTTGGCGTCCGACAGGGACAGGCGGGCGGCACTGGCGACTCTGCAGGAAGCCATCTCCATAGAGTCCCAGGGCCACAGGGAAGCCCTGAGGCTGGAACTCCTTCACCTCAGGACGACTCTTGTTGAGCTTGAGGCTTCAACAAACCGAAGGACAGAACAGCAGCTGGACCGTCTCACCCGTATGCTCTCAGCTGAGATGCAGGCAACTAGGGCGGAGGTCCGGGCATCCCGTGAGTTGTTGCATGGGGACCTCCGCACACTTATTCTCCAGAACGAGACCTACCACACCCGCATGCTTGCAGCCATGGAGGAACAGACTAGGGCTTTGCGTGTGCTGCCTCCCATAGTGCCACCACCTCCTGATGCAGCTGCAGAGGGTGAGGATAGTGACAGCAGTGATACTCCCACAATAGGGTAGCCGTGTAGGCCATGAGCCCATGGAGGTGTTTTTTTTCCGCAAGATCCACACAGGTGGGTTTTGGTGTGCACCCTGTCCTCGGACCTCCTGGTGGCCTCCCCCACACCCTGGGCCCATTAATGGCCATTTTTGATTATTATTATTATGATTTTTTTTTTTTTTTGGGACAGTGTGTTGCCTTGTGTGGCTCCCGTGGGCATACGCTGCATTTTGGCTGGGCACATGCAGGCTTGTCATGGATTTGGTTCAGATGCTTGGGTTTTTGTCACACACACCCCTCCTGCTTCCCGTTTCCATGGGCTTGCAAAGGGTGTGCCCAAGTGACATTGACGTACATGGTGACATTGGACTCCCATGAGCTGTGTGGGCAGTCTGTGGTCAATACTGTGCATACATACATAGTGCATATTGTTGTTGTATTGTACACTGCATGGTGTATTGATATGTGCCTCTGCATCCAGCTCATCCTCCATATTTGCAGGTCCATTTCTCATGTCTTCACAATGCGGTCCACCTTGGAACTGGAGTCCATGTTGTAAGCAGTGCACCTACACTCTTGCGTGGCGCTAACACTGTATACTTGGAAGTGTTCGGAGGGCTGTCATCAGGTGGTGAGGCTAGCTAATTTTTAAGTCTGTAATGTCATGTTTAAGGTAGGTTGGAGGTTGTGTAGGTGATTGGTATTCTTGGTAAGTATTTGGTAATGTGGGTTGTAGGTCCTGCATTACTGTGAGCATTTCATGTGTGGACATGTTTCCATTAGGGACACTGTTGCTGCTGACACTTGGGGCATGTTGTGGGGATTAATTTCTTTCCTCTCACATTGCATGACATGCCATGGTGTGTTGTGTGGCCGTGCCGGGGAGGGGGTGGGTGACATGGCACTGTTTTCATGTAGTATTTTGCAAGTGGGTATTCATTTCTGCAGTATGGAAGTGTCTTTTCATGACACTGCATTGGTGGTGTTTGTGTGGGTAGGGATGCACACATTGTGACACTTCCACATGAACAATCTCAGGCTGTTATGGTTCTGACAGTTGACAGTCCCTTTGTTCGTCTTAATTGTCAGGTCGAGTCATCATTGCTTATCAGATGGTATGTGCCAGGCCTGTGTGCACTCCACTGGGGTGTGATTTCTATGTGAAGTAATTAGCCACCAGCTGCGTACGGGCTGCCTCACCCGTGCCCTCTCCCCTCCCATGCGCAGCGGCCGTGCATGTGGTTGGGGATGTGGGGGCACCACCATGTCCACAGCCAGGCCCCGGCGTGTTGCAACATTGTGCAGGACACATGCTGCCACTATGATCCTGCACACTACTGGGGGCGCATATAACAGCTGCCCGTCAGAACAGTCAAGGGAGCGAAAGCGTGACTTGAGCACTCCGAATGTGCGCTCCACTATGCCCTGGGTTGCAATATGGGCTGTGTTGTATCTTACCTCTGGAGGCGTGATGGGGTTCCGAATTGGCGTCATCATGTGGGTGCTCAGAGGGTAGGCACTGTCCCCTGGTGAGGAGGTGATGGGTATCATTAGTGGGGTAGTGACAGAACTCTGCATCTGACATGCATGCATGTGCAGTGGCATTCATACTCACCAAGCAGCCATGTATCGCCATGCCGCCCAGCTTCTAGGTCCCTGCTGAGGGTAGACATTCGGTAAATGAAGCTGTCGTGGGTGGACCCTGGATAGTTGGCATATACTGAGGTGATGATTCCCTTAGCATTACATACTACCTGCACGTTGATGGAATGCCAGTGCTTGCGGTTCCTGTAGATGTGCTCAGATGCCCTGGGGGGACGTAGTGCCACATGGGTGCAGTCAATGGCACCTAGCACTTTTGGGAATTGTGCCACACCGTAGAAATCGAGGGTGGCAGCCTGCCTTTCTGCAGGTGTCCTGGGCAGGTATATGTGCCTACGGACTGATGGGCGTGCAGTGATGATGTTCAAGACCTGGTGTAGGCAGCGTGACTGTGTGGCCTGTGACACCCCACCCACTATGGCACTTGTCCGCTGAAATGATCCTGTGGCCAAGAAGTGCAGTACATTGAGGACCTTCTCCAGGGGGCTGAGTGCTTGGGAGCACAGGGTGGGTGATGTGAGGTCATCCTCCCACTCACTGACCAGGTCCAGTATTATGTGTGGGGGGAAACCTGTACCTCCCATACACCTGGTCATCAGGCATCCCAAAAAGGCTGGTTCTGGGAGTGAAAATTCGGGCCCTCACTATCCTCCTCCTCCTCCTCCTTTGGTAACCCACGGCCACTGCTGCTAGGAATGGTATATTCATCCTGGCGTATGAGCTTGTTTGTAGTTTGCGCGCACTTTTATGCTGCGCGGGTCGACGTACGCCTGCTTCATGCTGGCGTGCGTGTCTCAGGATTGGACCATTTATTTTTCGGCACGTCGTAGGCGAACGTGTGAATCTTCCCGCCCACCCCAGGAATACACGTAGCATGCTCTCCCAGGCCCAGTCGCGGGTAAATATTCCCGCCCACCCCTGGAATACATGTATCCCACTCTCACAGGCCCAGTCGCGTGTGGAAGTTCACGCGCACCCCGTTGTACACGTACCCCGCCAATCGCGTGTGGAAGTTCACGCGCACCCCGAAGTACACGTACCCAGGCCAATCGCGTGTGGGACTTCCCGCGCACCCCGAAGTACACGTACCCAGGCTAATCACGTGTGGAACTTCCCGCGCACCCCGAAGTACACGTACCCAGGCCAATCGCGTGTGGAACGTCCCGCGCACCCCGAAGTACACGTACCCAGGCCAATCGCGTGTGGAACTTCCCGCGCACCCCCACCTACCGAGGCCAATTGCGTGTGGAACTTCCCGCGCACCCCGTAGTACACGTACCCAGGCCAATCGCGTGTGGAAATTCCCGCGCACCCCGAAGTACACGTACCGAGGCAAATCACACGGGTGGGGTGCAGGGGGACATGAGTGGGGGCCTGGTGGAGGCTGCCCCTGCACTGCCGGGGGTGGGGGTGGTGGGAGACATGAGTGGGGGCCTGGTGGAGGCTGCCCCTGCACTGCTGGGGTGTGGGGGTGGTGGTAGACATGGGTGGGGGCCTGGTGGAGGCTGCCCCTGCACTGCTGGGGGGTGGGGGTGCAGGGAGACATGAGTGGGAGCCTGGTAGAGGCTGCCCCTGCACTGCTGGGGGGTGGGGGTGGTGGTAGACATGGGTGGGGGCCTGGTGGAGGCTGCCCCTGCACTGCTGGGGGGTGGGGGTGGTGGTAGACATGGGTGGGGGCCTGGTGGAGGCTGCCCCTGCACTGCTGGGGGGTGGGGGTGCAGGGAGACATGAGTGGGGGCCTGGTGGAGGCTGCCCCTGGTGGCTGGTGGCTGGGGGGTGGGGGTGATGGGAGACATGAGTGGAGGCCTGGTGGAGGCTGCCCCTGCATTGCTGGGGGGCGGGGGTAATAGGGGACATGAGTGGGGGCCTGGTGGAGGCTGCCCCTGGTGGCTGGGGGGTGGGGGTGATGGGAGACATGAGTGGGGGCCTGGTGGAGGCTGCCCCTGCACTGCTGGGGGTGGGGGTGATGGGAGACATGAGTTGGACATGAGTGGGGGCCAGGTGGAGGCTGCCCCTGCACTGCTGGGGGGTGGGGGTGATGGGAGACATGAGTGGGGACCTGGTGGAGGCTGCCCCTGGTGGCTGGCGGTGATGGGAGACATGGGTGGGGGCCTGGTGGAGGCTTCCCCTGCACTGCTGGGGGGCGGGGGTGGTGGTAGACATGGGTGGGGGCCTGGTGGAGGCTGCCCCTGGTGGCTGGGGGGTGGGGGTGATGGGAGACATGAGTGGGGGCCTGGTGGAGGCTGCCCCTGCACTGCTGGGGGTGATGGGAGACATGAGTTGGACATGAGTGGGGGCCTGGTGGAGGCTGCCCCTGCACTGCTGGGGGGTGGGGGTGATGGGAGACATGAGTGGGGACCTGGTGGAGGCTGCCCCTGGTGGCTGGGGGGTGGGGGTGCAGGGAGACATGAGTGGGGGCCTGGTGGAGGCTGCCCCTGCACTGCTGGGGGTGGGGATGATGGGAGACATGAGTGGGGGCCCGGTGGAGGCTGCCCCTGCACTGCTGGGGGGTGGGGGTGGTGGTAGACATGAGTGGGGGCCTGGTGGAGGCTGCCCCTGGTGGCTGGGGGTGATGGGAGACATGAGTGGGGGCCTGGTGGAGGCTGCCCCTGCACTGCTGGGGGGTGGGGGTGGTGGTAGACATGAATGGGGGCCTGGTGGAGGCTGCCCCTGCACTGCTGGGGGGCGGGGGTGGTGGTAGACATGGGTGGGGGCCTGGTGGAGGCTGCCCCTGGGGGGTGGGGGTGATGGGAGACATGAGTGGGGGGGCCTGGTGGAGGCTGCCCCTGCACTGCTGGGGGTGGGGGTGATGGGAGACATGAGTTGGACATGAGTGGGGGCCTGGTGGAGGCTGCCCCTGGTGGCTGGGGGCTGGGGGTGCAGGGAGACATGAGTTGGACATGAGTGGGGGCCTGGTGGAGGCTGCCCCTGCACTGCTGGGGGGTGGGGGTAATAGGGGACATGAGTGGGGGCCTGGTGGAGGCTGCCCCTGGTGGCTGGGGGGTGGGGGTGATGGGAAACATGAGTGGGGACCTGGTGGAGGCTGCCCCTGGTGGCTGGGGGGTGGGGGTGGTGGGAGACATGGGTGGGGGCCTGGTGGAGGCTGCCCCTGCACTGCTGGGGGGTGGGGGTGATGGGAGACATGAGTGGGGACCTGGTGGAGGCTGCCCCTGGTGGCTGGGGGGTGGGGGTGGTGGGAGACATGGGTGGGGGCCTGGTGGAGGCTGCCCCTGCACTGCTGGGGGGTGGGGGTGATGGGAGACATGAGTGGGGGCCTGGTGGAGGCTGCCCCTGCACTGCTGGGGGTGGGGGTGATGGGAGACATGAGTTGGACATGAGTGGGGGCCTGGTGGAGGCTGCCCCTGCACTGCTGGGGTGTGGGGGTAATGGGAGACATGAGTGGGGACCTGGTGGAGGCTGCCCCTGGTGGATGGGGGGTGGGGGGTGGTGGGAGACATGGGTGGGGGCCTGGTGGAGGCTGCCCCTGCACCGCTGGGGGGTGGGGGTGCAGGGGGACATGAGTGGGGGCCTGGTGGAGGCTGCCCCTGGTGGCTGGAGGGTGGGGGTGGTGGTAGACATGGGTGGGGGCCTGGTGGAGGCTGCCCCTGGTGGCTGGGGGGTGAGGGAGCAGGGAGACATGAGTGGGGGCTGGTGGAGGCTGCCCCTGCGCTGCTGGGGGGTGGGGGTGATGGGAGACATGAGTGGGGGCCCGGTGGAGGCTGCCCCTGCACTGCTGGGGGGTGGGGGTGGTGGTAGACATGAGTGGGGGCCTGGTGGAGGCTGCCCCTGCACTGCTGGGGGGCGGGGGTAATAGAGGACATGAGTGGGGGTCTGGTAGAGGCTGCCCCTGCGCTGCTGGGGGGTGGGGGTGATGGGAGACATGAGTGGGGGCCCGGTGGAGGCTGCCCCTGCACTGCTGGGGGGTGGGGATGATGGGAGACATGAGTGGGGGCCTGGTGGAGGCTGCCCCTGCACTGCTGGGGGTGGGGGTGATGGGAGACATGAGTTGGACATGAGAGGGGGCCTGGTGGAGGCTGCCCCTGCACTGCTGGGGGGTGGGGGTGATGGGAGACATGAGTGGGGACCTGGTGGAGGCTGCCCCTGGTGGCTGGGGGGTGGGGGTGATGGCAGACATGAGTGGGGGCCTGGTGGAGGCTGCCCCTGCACTGCTCGGGGTGGGGGTGATGGGAGACATGAGTTGGACTTGAGTGGGGGCCTGGTGGAGGCTGCCCCTGCACTGCTGGGGGGTGGGGGTGATGGGAGACATGAGTGGGGACCTGGTGGAGGCTGCCCCTGGTGGCTGGGGGGTGGGGGTGATGGGAGACATGAGTGGGGGCCTGGTGGAGGCTGCCCCTGCACTGCTCGGGGTGGGGGTGATGGCAGACATGAGTTGGACTTGAGTGGGGGCCTGGTGGAGGCTGCCCCTGCACTGCTGGGGGGTGGGGGTGATGGGAGACATGAGTGGGGACCTGGTGGAGGCTGCCCCTGGTGGCTGGGGGGTGGGGGTGCAGGGAGACATGAGTGGGGGCCTGGTGGAGGCTGCCCCTGCACTGCTGGGGGGTGGGGGTGATGGGAGACATGAGTGGGGGCCCGGTGGAGGCTGCCCCTGCACTGCTGGGGGGTGGGGGTGGTGGTAGACATGAGTGGGGGCCTGGTGGAGGCTGCCCCTGCACTGCTGGGGGGTGGGGGTGCAGGGAGACATGGGTGGGGCCCTGGTGGAGGCTGCCCCTGGTGGCTGGGGGGTGGGGGTGCAGGGAGACATGAGTGGGGGCCTGGTGGAGGCTGCCCCTGCACTGCTGGGGGGTGGGGGTGATGGGAGACATGGGTGGGGGCCTGGTGGAGGCTGCCCCTGGTGGCTGGGGGGTGGGGGTGGTGGTAGACATGGGTGGGGGCCTGGTGGAGGGTGACCCTGGGGGGTGGGGGTGCAGGGAGACATGTGTTGGTGATCAGTAGTGCAAGGTGACATGTGGGTTGGCTGGGGGGCATGGCCATGGTGGATGGGTTGCCTGTGGGACATGAGCAGGTGTGCAGGGTAGTCCCCTGTGGTGTGGGCTGCCTGCAGGGGCCGTGGAGGGTGTAGAGGGAACACCTGGGAGGACCCATACGGCCAAATCACGTGTAGCATTCCCCGGCAACACCTAAATACACGTACCCTGCTGAAAGCGCGTGTGAATCTTCCCGCGCACCTCGGAATACACGTACCCAGGCCAATCGCGTGTGGATCTTCCCGCGCATCCCGAAGTACACGTACCCAGGCCAATCGCGTGTGGAACTTCCCGCGCACCCCGAAGTACACGTACCCAGGCCAATCGCGTGAGGAACTTCCCGCGCACCCCGAACACACGTACCCAGGTCAATCGCGTGTGGAACTTCCTGCGCACCCCGTAGTACACCTGGGAGGACCCACACGGCCAAATCACGTGTAGCATTCCCCGGCACCACCTAAATACACGTACCCTGCTGAAAGCGCGTGTGAATCTTCCCACGCACCTCGGAATACACGTACCCAGGCTAATCGCGTGTGGGACTTCCCGTGCACCTCGAAGTACACGTACCCAGGCCAATCGCGTGTGGAACTTCCCACGCACCCCGTAGTACACGTACCCAGGCCAATCGCGTGTGGGACTTCCCGCGCATCCAGGTACACACGCACACGCTATTTTTCACACAGCGGGTGTCCGTGTTTGTCGGTACCCCTTTGCACCTCATTTGTCCTAGAGGGCCACTGTATGGACCATTCATCATGGCTGTATATGGGTGGTTGTTATCGCACATTTTGGCGCACATTTTTTTCAGGCGCAGGGACGCTACCGCCTGCTTTCTTGTGGCGTACTTGTTTGGCCCTGTGTGCGTCTTTGACCGTGCGCTGGTTTGCCCTATTCGATTCCATGAATACGGGTTGTAGGCGAGCGTGTGGGCGTTCCGCGCACTTGCCCCCTGTACTTCCCCCGTGACGCCCATATTTTCACGCGTTGTTCCCCATTCCGAGTGTTACGCCCCGTGTTCCGCCTACTTTTGTGATGTGCGCCGCGCTATGTGCGATTTTGCAGTGGCCGTGGCGCACGCTGTTGGATGACCTGTGCGCCGGCGTGCGCGGCACACATTTTCAGCGCACATCCAATGTTTTTCTCGCGCACGGACTTCCATGAATCGATGTGCGCTGGTTTCCCTGCGATTTTCGCACTTGCACTGCGATTTTCGCACTTTTACTGTGAATCGCACGTTTTGGCACCTCTGCGTGGGAATTTTCGGCGCACATTAATTCCATGAATCGAAGTCTTTGCCACAGATTTTTTAGGAATTTGGCTAGGTGAAAAGTTTGATGAATGTTTAGGGAAGGACAAGCCTTCGAAGTTGAGGAAAGTTTTACGCACTTTCCCGATGGCCGAAAAGATTTCCGGACCGCGTTTGCACAGTACATTTTTAAATGAAGAAAGCTGTAGCTGAGGCAGTTGTTCCTGGGAGTTCGAGCAGATCTTGCTGTTCCTAAGCTTCAGTCGTGGGGACAAGGAGGCCGTCGGGAGGTTCCTGCACTGCCTAGGGAAGAGGCCAAAAGCTGTAGCAAGACGTCGGTTTAAGGTTTGAGTGCCTTAAAGTCCCCCTGGTTTCCTTCCCTCTGGCTATCCGGTTTTCAATAGCACTATGATGAAAATTCAACCAGAATAGGACGGTGCCAGGTGGCTTGCGAGTTGTTGTTCCCACCAAACTCAAGGGAAGAAGTTAACCTTGAAGAGCTTCTCTGTCGTCTGAGTTTCCGGCAATTTGGCCCTGCAGCAGGGCTTCACCGGTCGTCCAGGAGTTGCAGCAATCCACTTCCTTCCTCTCCTCTTGGGTTCTTTCGTTCTAGTGGTCGACTCTGCTTTCCAAGTCCTGCTTTTTAAACAGTTTTCCCACATTCATTCCAGCCTGACTGTCACTCACACAGCAGGGTGGCTGTCCTTGTCGGACAGCCAGCCGGCCATTCACACCAGAGTGCATTCAGGTCTCCTAAGAGACTAAGCACAGGGAGTTTCGGGCACCTCCCTCAAATCCTGTCCACCCCAGATACTCTGGCACCAGAGGAGGGCTTCAGTACAGAAGCCTGCCAAAGGGCACGAACAAAGGGACCAAACCTGGTTGGCGTACAGAGACATACACAAGAAGGACTTTTCCTAAATGAAATGGCAAAAAAGATGACCAGAGTCTGTTTTTACAGTTAGGTCTTGTGCGCCATATTGAAAAACATGGCTACCCTTGATTTTGAGCTACCGTTGTTAGCGGTCGGAAACAATCACGGTTGTTGATCTAAACCACTGCCACCAGCCATTTAAAATAGGAAAAGGTAACATTTCACTGTTACATGAGTGTTTTGACTCGGGGGAAGCTAGGCAACCCCTCCAGCACTCTATAGGAAGATAGTGTGTGCTTGGTCAATAAATTTAAAGAGACTAGTAGAGTCAATTTAACTTTACATGCCCTGGGAGACAGTAGTCGGTTCCAGGGAAGGTATTAAAACCATGGGGAGTCTGAGAGACACCGCTGTGCCACTGCACTGAAGGTGCTGTGTGACACATAGAAAAAGATGATGCCACTGGAGTTGTTTTAAAACTCCATAACCAAAGAACACAAAAGTAAAACACACATCAAAATACATGAAAGAGTGGGAAAAAAGGCTCACACTCTTTCCAGGTAAAAAATGAAATCCCAGAAATCCAGCAAAGTTGCTGGGGGTCTCAAAAGGTAAGGGAAATTAGCACATTTGGAGAGTTCTCCCTAACAATCAGCAAATTCGAAAAGGAATTGCCTACAACATCCATAGTTCATACACCAATAAATGCATTTCACTACAATGCACAGATGTTACAATACTATACAAAGATTACTTTATGCTACATGATGACTAATTTAGAGATTACCTTACACAGCCTTCACCAGGTAACCAAGATATATAACATAACTATGTCTTCAGTTTTACAAATAAATAAATGAAGACATGCCAACACTGTAACATTTTGAGTATTGATCTTTTTAAACTATATCATAAATAATATGTAGACCATAAGAAATGTTGTGAATAAACATATTAACACTTATCAAAAACAACACTAATAACATAACAAATGCAATTTCCATACATCATATAAAATCTGTGCGTGTCCTTTGGCCACCTACACACATGAGAAGTTCATAATGACATTTCATATCATACACTTCATATTTTTCAAAAACTTAAAACTACAAATTATTATCTAAACTTCTATTAGCACTGAAAATGCTACACAGTGTGGAATACTTTTTTTTACTATAGCAAATGTATTCTAAACTATAAAAATTAGATCTACATTGCAATTTCATAACTGTTTCCATAATTTGGTTTGTGCCCTTTTTCTGGCCACCCACACACCATAGAAGGTAATTATAATTATCTTAAAACTACCATACACAATGAAAGAATATGCACAGTTTAATGACTGAAGAGATTGTTTGACTTTTCTAAAAACTCCACACTGCACATAAAACATATTTATACAATTAACAAAGTTACCTTTTCAGTCAGTTATTTTGATTTTATATTTCAATTGCACTATATGTTTTTGCACCTAGAACCGATTGTTCACTTGTTTAATATGTAAACACTCATCAGCTTCTACACTCCCTCACACTCAAAATAATGTACATGGAACCATTTATGCAACCTCGCACTAATAGGGAGCACTTATACATATTACAATATACAGTGTTTTACACAATAAAACAGAAGTAGAAGATTGCAGAATGCTATTTTCTCTTCTAAATTATATAATCTTTACAATACTACCTCTCCATTTATTTAGTACTGTTTTTAAAAAGCATCCTAGTAACAAACCATGTCATACTTTACATAAACCACTTATTAGCCTATTTTTCTATTTCAAATTTTCATTTTGTATGTTTATATTCAATACGAATTTTACACATATATTTTAAAACTTTGCTTCTAACAACATTAAGTAAGCATTCTTTGAACCCTTTGGCAATCTAGCTTGGTGTGTGACTATAGAGTCTTTACAAACAAGCCAATCTACTTCTGTACGCACTCATGTCGTTAAATGTCCAGATTAAATGGATGTCTCCTCAGGAAAAATAATAGCTCACTTTTTAAAAATGTTCTTACTAACAGAAACTTGACTATTTACAAAATTAATTATTGATGTGTCAATTTTCCTACTATCTACATTGTATCTTTGAAACATAATCAATACATACTTATTAAAAACTAGATTTAGCAGTGTTGATTGGAGTTTACAACCACAGTCATTGCATTGCATGTCATGGAATGATTTAGTTACAAGATTTTTCACTTTTCTGATCAGGCACATGCAGATACACAAATGGTTCACAAAGATCTAGAGTAGAATACCCTTTCTTGTATTTTGGACACATATGATTCCACTCGTAACAAATTCCTCCATACCTATCTACATTAACAGTGTCTTTAACTAATATCTCAAAGACATTTATTAAAAATGATTAACTATCCTCCTGTGTATTTTGAGAAAATTGTTGATTTCCACTTGCAACAGCTACTACATTTCGGATTGACATTGCTGAATGTAAACTGTGTGGATTTTCATCTACAGACATTTTAAGAAATTAAAGTTCAACACATAGCTGCTTCTCTGCTGTTAAAGCTATTTCTTGAATCAATGGTGTCATTTGAAACAACATACACAAAGCTGCATTAAATTGCTTTCAACTCCTATTTCATTACTTAAGCTGCAATGAGAGCATGTTACAGTTGAACGACTCTCCAACTCCATTAAATTCCATTGTTTTTTAGTCTTACAAGTACTGATTTCATTTGAATGTGCTTTCACTGACTCCTTACGTTTCCCGGATGAGTGCTTCACAGGTGCAGGTATAAGGTTCAGGTGAGGAGCATACAGTACACGCAACCTATTATATTCTTCAATGCAAGAAATGTCAGCTGTCACTTTGCTTTCATCAAAATGTATTAAAAATAAACCTATATTTTTCAGACGTGACAAAGCTACATATGACATTCCTTCTTTAAACACTGTAGGACCAATGTCAATAAGTGTTGCTTCTAATGACAACCCTTGTGGTTTATGAATAGTTATTGCATAAGCAGAGCACAATGGAAACTGTGCTCTTTTCACAAAGGTATCCTTAAAAAGCATGAAATGCGCAGAGCTCAGAGAAATCAAGTGAGTTCCTTCTACATGATCAAACTTAACTTCAACATGTTCAATACTTGTACTGTGAGGAAACGTGAAATGCAATCACTCTTCTCATCGCTCAATTGACTAGACTAATTCCTACATTCAAATTCCTCTTCAACATTACTCGTGCATTGATGCACAGTTTTAAAACTTCGAGACCTGCTGTTTTAGAAATGGAATTCTCTAGTTGACCTAATCAAGCTTTTGCTCTCTTATCCAACTCTAAAGGCATAACATGACCATCTAAAACATCACATGATTTTGGGGCCGATTCATGGAACAAATGTGCGCCAAAAATCGTGGCGCAAGCTGGTGCAAGCGTGAAAAAGCAAGCGCATGTTTTCCCCGGGATGTGCGCCAAATCCGTGCGTGGTGCACATGGGCGCACACGTCACTGCAACATCCAGAACGTCATGCACGACGTGCACAGCGAAAGCGCACACCGTTGGCGCACACACCAAAAAGGGGGCGGAACACGGGCGGAACGTACGGAATGGGTAACAATGCGTGAAAAAGAAGGCTTAAGTGGGGAAGTACTGCAGGGAAATACACGGAACGCCCACACGCATGCGAACAACACGTATTCATGGGATCGCATACGGGAACCCCGCGCACAGCAAAAGATGTGCACAGGCCTAAACACGTCCGCCACATGAAGACAGGCGGTAGCCTCCCTGCGCAGTACAAAAGTGTGCACAAACCACAAACACGTATATACAGCTAGGATGAATGTCCCATTCTGTGTCCCCCTAGGAGAAATGACATGTCCCGCAACGCACAGGCATCCCATAAAAGCAAGAAAAAGAGATAAGCGACCCCTGTAGCCCATGTGCATGTAAAAAAACACACGCAGTACGCTGTGGCAGCCAGGAACCCAAAAAATATGTACGTGATCAACACGCAGGCTAGTATGGCCGGAAAAAAAGGGGTACGTGACAAACCGCATTGGGAAAAATAGCGTGTGCGACTTTCCGCCTGCCTTGCATGTAGCAGAAGAACGCGTAGCCAACACCCAAATGCCAAAAGATGAAGTACACACTATAGCCGCTGTGAAGTAATCGCGTGTGAACCGCAGCGCCTGGAAAAAACACACCGCTTTCCACGAAAAGCACGTACAGAGCGATGGAAACCCAGGTGGGACCATCAACCCATGCCAGGGGAATGCCCACGTGTGTCACGTCGCAGACGCGCTTAGGGGCCTTTCCTCAAATTACACGCTGACGTGCAGTTTTTTCACATGCCAAATCACTCCGTATCAAGCTGGCCACGCGACAACACATGGAAAACCACGCTCCTGCCCAGAAAGACGATTTACTGCCCCCCTAGAGCCCCGAGCCCGCTCCCACCTGCCATCTGCTGCTGCCTGCCTGCCTGCTGGCCACGTTCCCTGCAATTTGGTGCCTGCACGTCAGCCATCTGCAGGGGTACAGTTGCTGTGACCACCCCTGCTGGAACAGTAGACTCCCGACTGAAGTTCCATCATTCCACAGCCCAGCACCAGGACCTAGTTGCCCACCCACACCTGCCTAAGGGTTGCCATGTCGGGGGAAACGCCATCAGAGACCACTGGCAACCCCCAGCCAGAGAGGCAGAGGGCTACCAGCTTCAGTGCCGCAGAAGTTGGTATCCTCGTGGAGCAAGTCTTGGTGCATTATGATGCCCTCTTCGGAAGAGCACGCGCCGACAATGAAGGACGGAAGAGGATCTGGAAGGACATTGTGGCTGCCATTCAGAGGCAGACCCGTCTGGAGTCGAGCGGTAAGTGTCCATGGGTACTGATTGGACGCAGTGCATGTTGAGGTGTGCCAGGAGTGTGCAGCTTGGACATATGTCTGGAAAGCCCCATGTATGGATGTGTATGTGCAGGGACATGAGCCTGCCGCATTTGAGTCCAGTCATGTGTGAGTCCCAACATGCATGTGTTCAAATGCATGATGCACTGATGCATGTGGGGATGCACACCTGTTTGCATTTCTGTGTATGTACTGTGGCTTGGTTGTGGTGTGACACATGGATGCTGGTTCCATCTTCATGTACGTGCATGGCATACATGTGTATGTTTTACATGTGTGCAAATGTGATACACCATGGATGCATGTGACACATACATGTAGGAGTCTGATTGGCAGATGTGACATAGTTGACGATGATTTCACTGTGACAGGTAGTGGAGATGTACAGATGCATGTATGTCTGGTGGCATGTCTGCATGTATTCGGCACTCCCCGTGTTGTATGTGACGTCAGGCTAATCTTCAGATGCTCATGCTGTTGTATGTGTATGGATGTTGCTGCCTGCTGCAACATTCCTGTTAATTTGCGCATGTGTGTGGGTTCAAATGATATGTGTGTTGGGGAGTGTGATGCCATCTGTGAAGTTTGACACTGCCACTCATGTGCAACTGTTGTGTGTATCAGACCATTGCACAGTGCCCTGATGCCTGTGTTCTGTCTCTCCCTGTCTACAGCGTCAACTGATGAAGAGGGCAGAGATGGTGCTGTGGAGAACAGCGGCAGGGATCCTACCGCCAGCCGGAGACACAATGCCCAGCTCCCCTCCTGGGTTGTCAGCTCTTCGGGGAGTGAGGAGTCAGTTGCCGCGTCAGGCCGCAGCTGCCGAGGGTAGGTCCAAGAGGCGGAGGTTGGAGGTGGACTCCTCGGCAGCAGAAGGGGCAGCTGAGACCCCACAGGGGCCTATGGAGGAAGATGGCATGGAGTCATCCAGGTTGGTGGGTGGTTTGGTTGAGGAGGGGGCCGTGAAGGGCCCATGCACGGGGCCTGGAGGGGGGATTCCACTTGTGCTAGTGGTGCAGTCCAGGGGCAGGGACAGGAGGCAGCACAGGCGGCCACGGAGGTGCCTGTGTATAATCCTGTCCCCGATCCTGTGACTGCGTCATCCGGCACCAGCAGGATGCCTTCGTCCAGACCGGTTTTCAGGTAGGGGATGCGCACACAACTGGCCTTCCTCTCCCTGCGGACGTGGCAATCCGGGACCGTGTGCAGCCTGTCCTGGCTGGGGTGGTGTTGCGTCAACATGGCATTCGGGATGACGTGCAGGGTTCCCGTGTGGAAAATGCATATTATTTTGGATGCCTCGTTGACCGCATCAACCTACTAGGATGGGTCACCAGTGCTGGGTTCCTCCGTGTGCTGGACCTTCTACCGGCCCTCTCCTCAACTGACCCCCCTATGCACCAGTTGTCCTCCGTGCCATCTTCCTGCCCACGTATCACCTGGGAACCCTGTGGAGCTGCCCCTGACCCAACGGCCAGGCTGGTGGAGGACACATCCCTGCCACCGTCGGGAGTCGGAGGTCCAGCAGGGGTGGCCACCCCAACAACTGGACCCCAGCAGGAGGAGGACGTGCAGGCATGGACAGGCAGGGCACATGCACGGCAGCAGCATGCTCGAGGTGGGAGCGATGATGGCTCGGGCCATCAATATCACAGGGGCAGGCATCGATCAGAGGGCAGGAGGACCCTGGATTGGGAGTGTCTTCCGTGTGGCAGCGGTTGGGCCGGCAAATAGATGCGGAACGGCGGCGGACGGAAGAGGCACGGCTCACTATGGTCATGGCGGAGAACTACATGCGCAGGGCGTTGAGGCGGGCTGAGTGCCTCGAGGCAACTCGCAGGGAGTTGGAGGAGGCCATGGCTGCATCCCTGTGAGACCTCGGGGCCAGGGAAGAGGCCCGCCTCCAGGACGTTGAAGAGGAGTTCGATGATGCCCTGGCCTGGGACATCAACAAGTGAGCCGTTGGACTTGCCCGCCGCCTTTGTACATAGTTCTTTAGGGTTAGGTTTCCTTTGTTTTTTCGTTATTTTGGAGTCCATGGACTTTGCTCCAATTTATGTACATAGTTATTTTTACAGGATTTTTGGTAAGTTTAATTTTGTTTGGGCATCATGGACCCTTCTGACTTTCACAGACTTGTACATACTTTAGTTATTTTGTCATCCCATGGATCAATGTTTTATTTTTATTTTTTCATGTACTTTATTTGGACATTTGAAATGGATCACTTCCCTTTTTTCCTTTTGTGGATTTTTGGCTTACATTGGATTTTTTTTTTTTGGATTCAATCGTTTCTTAATTTACAAGTTTGATATTTCTTTGTTTTTTCATTACGTATTTTAATACAAATCATATTTCTTCATTATTGGTGTTGTTTACTCTCATTGGTTTTGTGCATGTCTCAATGAGCATTGCCTCAGTCATATGTTGCCACTGTGTGGCTCTGTTGTACATTTATGCATGGCCATGGTGGTTCTTTTGAGGCTCTCATGGCATGTGTAATTTGGGAGTGGGGGCAGTGGATGCTTGCGTGCTTGTACTGGGGGGCAGGGGGGATTTGTGTAGGCATTAGGCTCATGGGTCTCTTTTGTTAGAACATGGTGTTTGGTGGCCACGTATCGGGGCCTGCTGGCAGGTGCCTGTCAATGGTGGGTGGGTCTGGGACATGAGTGGGGGCCTGCTGGCAGGTGCCTGTCAAGGGTGGGTGGGTGGCAGGGGGACATGGGTCGGGGCCTGCTGGCAGGTTCCCGTCAATGGTGGGTGGGTGGCAGGGGGGACATGAGTCGGGGCCTGCTTGCAGGTGCCCGTCATTGGTGGGTGGGGGACATGAGTCACATGAGTCGGGGCTCACAGGTGCATGGTGCCATGTGGGCTGCCTACAGGGCATGGTCAGGGGTGTAGGGTACTCCCCTGTGGTGTGGGCTGCCTACAGGGCATGGTCAGGGGTGTAGGGTAGTCCCCTGTGGTGTGGGCTGCCTACAGGGCATGGTCAGAGGTATAGGGTACTCCCCTGTGGTGTGGGCTGCCTACAGAAAACCCCAAAACTAGGCCACTCCCTTGTGGCGTCGGTCTGCCCATGGGAAAATGTAACAGTCTGGGGCAGAAGTATATTATGTCACAGAAAAGGGGGGGAACTGTTAAATAGAAGGTTGGTCACTAGGTCAAATCATTCAAATCAAGTCTCCTAGTGCAACCCAATCGAATTGAATTCATATCCCCTCATATGAAGAACAACACAATGTCAGCCATTGAGGTGTAGAAACTATGTCATATCTTATTTTTGAACACAATGAAATACAAAAAGTCAAACAATGTGAAAATCAAACCAAGCAAATATGTGCGACAAATATCAACCCAAACTCATGTGGGCACTTGGACACATATACAAAAGCATAAAAGCAAAAGGAAACATTTTTGTGATTCAAGAAAATAATAACGTCATTCATAAGAAAAAGAAAAAAGAGAAGACATAATCATACATGTTGCTTGAAATCATCATCGGCTATAAATTGGCTGTTCTTGACAGAAAGATGCACGTAGCCTAAAGCTTATGTCTATGAAGTATGTTCAATTCCCAATTTAAACAGGAAGTTTCTTTAACCCAAACGTCGTTCTAAATTCAAATGAAAGAGGTTAAAAATGGAGAGAAAAAAATAAATCAGTCCTCTTTGATGTACCAGAGTCAAGATAATTCTTGACCTGTTAGCGGGTCTGCCAACGCAGGAGGGATGCCAAAAAAGGAAAATCCTTCAATTGTTTGGACCCGTTGTCATTAATGGCCCAAACTTATATTAAGGTCTAATCCAAGGATCTTCAGTCCCTTCTCATAACCATACGTTTCAGCGGTATGAACAAAAGAGTTCCTGTCCTTTGACAGGAAGATACGCCTTCATCAGGGCAGTGGTAAACAGGACCCTGTGAATGTGGAAAAAAGACAGAGAAAGAAGAAAAGCATGGTGAGAGGGTGTGGATAGCGGATGTAAATCACTGCTTACCTGGAAGCGGGTTAACCTGTGTGGGGGATATGAGAATGTACAAATTCAAGGATGTAAAAAAATCTCTATTTGTATCATGCTAGTTGGGACAACTGAAAAGCTATATGTAAATTCCCTGGGAAGTGATATACTAACAACATGCAATGAATACCACCCAGCGGGAAAACAATTCCTAGCTGATAGAGCCCTTGTCTAGTGCGACCACAGGAACTCCAGGTCGGCCCCCTTGACGGGTTGTCACATGTGGGTGGTTACCACATCAATTGTTGTGAACTAATCGAGTCGGCAGGTGCAAAAGGGCGAGTGGTATCTCACCTTCAAAGATATGAATATCCAAATGTCCGCATATGATGCAGCAAGGATTGCTGATATTGTGATAAGTGTTTCAAGGGCGTTGAAAAGTAGAGCCGTCAATCAAAGCCAGCAATTGTACACAGTCTAAGGTGCCTAAAATTGAATAATATCAATATAAATGGCCTATGAAGTAAAAAAACTGGGTGATACCCATATTTGGTGATGATAAAATGCCAAAGTACCTGTCTAACAGAGGAGAGGTTGTATCACGACGGTCGCCTGCTTTGTGTCGTGCGGCGTCACAATCGGGATCAGGTTTGGTGGTGGGCTCAGTCTGCTCTCAAAGAGATGTACCTGAGTGAAGGGGTTTAACACGAAAGATACGTTATAAAATGGTGGCCTGCAGTCTACCCCTGTCCCCGGCAAAGGGATGCAGGTATAATCATCATGTAAATGCGTCCGGATGTGCCAGATGCAAAATATGTACGTCTGTGCTCCTAAGCTATATGGTAACGAAAATAGCTGTGCGAGGGCAACCAATCGCAGAGCAAAGCCCAGAGGTCAGGTGTCTAGAGACCCGTACTCTGGAGCGATTCACTGCGAGACATAGTAACAGCTGAGAATGTCAACACACCACACGTAGAGCATGTACCTTCAAGTTCAAAGAAAGTCTCTGGCTGGAAAGACGCGCTGCCACGAAATTACGGCATATCCTGGTATGCGGAAGTAAATGAAGGGGTTGCTGAGGTGACGAGGTCACGTGTGGATGACGTGGTGCCAAGCGATTGATGGGCATAGGCAAGGATGCAGGCAGAGCCAGGGAAGCCCTGTGTCATCAAGTCATGGTGTCCCTACGAATGCGGAAGTGTACGGAGGGTTGCTGTGGTGACGAGATACAAAGGTGCAGGCAAAATGTAGAGCAATGGATGCATGTGGAAGAATGCCGGCATGTGGGCGTGTGCCCCTGCGGATTGAGCGCAATATAATGTATAATGCATATAGCATATAGCATCCGGGCCCGCCGAGCGGCCCTGAGGTCCGGCCGTGCCTCTAGTGGGGGGCCAGGGCACCAGTCTGAGTCTGTAGGGGAGTCGTACGACAGACCCTTGGTAAGGTGCTTGTGGCGGGTGAGCCCAAATAGGGCCCCTGATTGCCACAAGAAAACATGGGGCCATATCTCAAATTCTATGTGAGAAAGTGGCAGATTGAGAGAGTGAGCACCTGTAGAGTGTCTCAAGATGATGGTGTGTGATCGCCAGAGGTACCCAGTAATGGAGGTCAATGTCATACAGCGCAAAGTGCATTTTGGGCCACTTGATGGGTGATCTCAGGATACCTCCCCTGGGGGAGGGGCAACGTGGATGCTCTGGGGCACCAATGCATGTGGCACAGTCGGTGTAAAAACCAGCGCCCAGAAGCCCGTAACAATAGGGGCTGTTTGTGAATGAGTCACATGTTGGGCAGGTGAGCCCCTTGTCTGTTCCCAAAGGGAGAATTGTTCATTCAGTCCATTTTCAATAGAGTCTAGTCTGTGGATCCATCTCTTTTCCATATTGATTAATCTGTTCTGTATGTTGGGGCCCATTTGGATTTTATCCAGAACCTACCAAAATATATCATCCGGTGTGTGATGTTTGTTCAGGAAGTGTGTTACCAAGGGGGCTGTAGCTTTTTTGCATCGGATTCTGGGCTGTCTACAGGGCATGGTCAGGGGTGAAGGGTAGTCCCCTGTGGTGTGGGCTGCCTGCAGGGCATGGGGAGGGGGGAAAGGGCACACCCAGGAGAGCCCACAATGCCAAATCGCATGTTAATCTCCCTATGCACCCCCCAGAATACACGTACCACGCTCGCGCTAGGCCTATTGCATGTTAAACTCCACGCGCACCCCCGGAATATGCGCAGGCAGCCCATCCACCCTCCCCATGCCCCGCAGGCAGCCCACACCACAAGGGGGACTTTTTCCACGCAATTTACCTGGCGCGAGTGGGGATGTGTATTCCGAAGGCTGCGTGGGGAGTTTTACACACGATAGGCCTGGCGCAAGCAGGGTACGTGTATTCCGGGGGGTGCGCAGGGAGTTTTACATGCGATTTCGCTGGCGCGAGCGGGGTACGTGTATTCTGAGGGGTGCGTGGGGATTTTTACATGCGATTTTGTTGGTGCGAGTGGGGTACGTGTATTCCCGAGGGGTGCGCGGGGAGTTTACGCACGATAAGCCTGGCGCGTGCGGGGTACGTGTATTCTGGGGGGTGCTTGGGGAGTTCTACACGCGATAGGCCTGGCGTGAGCGGGGTATGTGTATTCTGGGGGGTGGGGGGAGTTTTACATGCGTTTTCGTGGTTGGTGGGCTGTATGCTGGTCCACTGGCCTTTGCGCCATGTACTGGATTTGTGCAATGTTTTTGGCGCATAGGGCAGGGTTGGGGGCGTAACTGGCGCTGCTGCAGGGTCGCTGCGCCCCTCTGCGCCACGGCTGCTTATGGATGTATAAATTCATGAATACGCTGTGCGCCTAAATGGGTTTTGGCGCACGCGGCTGGAACAGACTGCCTCATGCACACTCTGTGCGCCAGCCGCGTGCGCCACTTATGCGCCGAATTCTATGAATTACCCCCCATATCTCTACCATATTGTGCTTCTCTGATAGTATAATTGTAGAGTCAAACTTGTTACACTCTGCAAGTGTGCACATCAAAGCAACACAACATTTTTTCTTTCCTTAGGAGTCAACATAACATCAGCCGGACTGCAATCTACATGAAACATGTTAGAAATCAGTCTTCCCTTTAAGACTGCTTTCACATTTTTTTCAAGAACACCTATACGAATCTTATTAAGCATTTCTGCATACTCTAAGGGCCCGATTCATAGAATTCTGCGCAGAAAAGGTTCAAGCACTTCGCGCCGAGAAGGAGCGTGCACCAGCCGTGGCGCAGAGAAACAATTGCGCGGCACGTGTATTCATGGATTTCCCAAGGCATCAGTAGCTGTGGCGCAAGGAACACTAAGCTGCACCAGTAACGCCCCAACACGCCCCCACGTGCAGTAAAATACAAGTGAAATGCCTAACACAGGTCTAGCCCCCGTGCCTTCCCTAGACCAACATACAGCCGCTTCAGCGAAATCGCGTGAAATCTTCTCGCGTACTCCGGACGCACACCAGCCAAATCGCATGAAAACTAATTGAGTACTCCGGACGCGCTCCTGACAAATCGTGTGAAAGGTCAGCTCATACCCCTGCCGTACCCTAATTGCTCCAACAACCCACGATACCTGCACAAATCCACTGGAAGCAGACCCCTCCTGGGAAACCGACACCCCAGCCCCCATCACCCCAGCCTGCATGCATGCCCCTCCACATGGGACACCCCCAGCCCCCATCACCCGTGATGCCACCCTGCAGGCAGCCCACACCACATGGGATCCCCAAGCCTCCATCACCCGTGACACCACCCTGCAGGCAGCCCACACCACATGGGACCCCCCCTGAGTCCCCATCACCCGTGACGCCACCCTGCAGGCAGCCCACGCCACATGGGAGCACCCAGCCCCCATCACCCGTGACCTCACCCTGCCGGCAGACCCCACCACATGGGATTCCCCACCCCCATCACCCGTGACGCCAATCTGCAGGCAGCCCACACCACATGGAACCCCCCCAGCCCCATCACCCATAACACCACTCTGCAGACAGCCCACACCATATGGGAGCCCCCATCCCCCGTGACGCCACTCTGCCGGAAGCCTCCTCCACACCGGACATCACCTGCATGCTGGATGTTGACATTGTGACACATGTTCACTTCATCGATGGCGTGTCGAGCACCTTGACTGCCGTGTAGTGACACCACCCTGAACCTCCTGTTAAAAAAATACCCTACAAACAGATCCAAATGCATACACCTGGGCCACATCCTTGAGTGTGGCAGCTATTCAAATACAATTGCTGTCTGCAACCATCTCCCAACATACACATCACACAATTGAATGGTAAAGTGAGGCCCTGCAGTCCATGTGACAAAGTCATGTGAATAATCCCCATGTTGAAATAGTCAAACACTGACAGAATCCTAAGCACCCTCAATGTGTATCACATGAACAGACACTGCCCAGGCGTGTCACAGCCTGAGCCTCAATGAGGTGACATTACCAGAACAGATAACCTAATAACACATCTGTGAAGGACATGACATCTGATCAAATTACATGTCATTCATAATGCGCATATACACAAGTATAAGAAGTCGTTAAGAATCCGGGGATGTGGAACACAGTGACGACAGAGACACTGAAGTTGGTAGGGCAGGTGACATTGAGATGGGGCCAGTGCATAGGAAGTGTTGAAGGAGAAAATGGGTTTGGGGGAGGGTGCAGTGCCGTAAATGTGAAGGACATCATAACAAATAGAACAATGAAGAAAATAAAGAAACAGCCGCCAGATGGTGTCAAGTCCAATCCTAAGTGCAGACAGCAGGTGTGAAGTGCAGGTAGGTGGCTGTTGGCATACAGAAAAACAGTCCAGGTTTGGGGGATACTAGTGCGGGTGTGCAAGTGGCGTGCGAGGGGACCTTTGCCCAAGTTCAGAGGGCAGTCACGTGAGCATTGCTTGCAGATTCAGACAGTAGTTCAGCAGGGCAGTGGAGTACCAAAAGCACAAGCAAAGAGGAATGACTCAAGTTCTGAATGAGTACATAAGTGGCAATCATTGGTCTGCCGATTTGTAAAAACATAGAAATGGCAAAAGTGACTGCCAGTGCAAGATGCCCAACAACAGCAGAGACAATGACAGCACAAACAGATGCCGGTGAAGGGCAAAGCACAAAATATGTGCGTCACACTACATCAAGCTAATTCAGCAGCAATAACGTGACTGTTTTACACTCCCATCAGTCACCCCATCCACCACCCCACAAACACACTGTGGACCAATACACAGTGATGCTGCTCATGTGAAAGCCAATGACACTTGACCGTGCACACCCAAACTCCCCCTTCACACCCACCCACTGGTCATGTGCATATGCCCCACGCAAATGTATACCAAACATAACACATGCATGCAAGGAAGCACACACATGACCAACTATCGTCATTACCAGTGACACCAAACTGAGTAACAAAGACACAAACTGGATAAAAAATAGTCAGAGAAACAATGACTGTGCGTAAACCAAATTAAATATATTCTCCAGTTGTATTTTGGTCATACACGCTGCAAATGAATCAAAATATATACAAGAATAAATCAAAATAATGTTAAAATGTTCAAAACAAACTTCTGAATATGTACATGAAAAACTCAAAAGAAAGGAAAATAGTCTACGTCCATTAAAGTCTTTATCAAATACAAGGAAAAAGAGGAAAATAACCATTTCCGCATGGTCAACACAAAAATTACAAACTCAAGTAAACTATGTACAAATAAAAATGGAGCAAAGTCCAGTTTGTACTCCAAATCATAAAAAAATATAAAGGCAAAATCAAACATGAACTACTATGTACATAATTTGGAGTAAAGTCCAAAAACTCCAAATTAAAAAGAAAACAAACGGAAACCTATGCCTAATTAACTATTTACAAAGGCAGCAGGCTAGTCCTTCTCCTCACCATGCTCCCTAAATGTTTTGGCCAGGGCATCATCGAACACGGCGTCCAATTCCTCTAGGTGGGCCTCCGCTCTCTCCTCGAGGACTTGCAGGGACTCCAACATGGTCCTCCATCCCCTCCCACTCCCTGCAAGTCTCCTCGAGAACCTCAGTCCGCCTCTCTGCCTGAGACAGTGAAATCTCTGCCCTGGCCATGGTGAGTTTTGCCTCCTGTGCCCGCTGCCACTCTGCCCCGGTTTGCCACCCCATACGCTCCAACACGGAAGACATCCTTTGGCGAAGGTCCACGTTTGCATCCTGCCCGATACCTGCCTCCCTGAGATGGAATGCCCCGAGTACTGTAGCCTCCTACTCCGAGCCTGCTGCTGCCAAATCGCCCGGTGCCTGCTCCTTAAGGACAGCCTCCAGGCTGTTGACATCACCCGGGGCCGTCGTGCACTTGCCCTGCTACTTGGTACCTGCTCTCCCTCCATTGCCACAGCTCCTGGTGTCGGCTAGATCGGCGTGGTGACCACCTCAGCTGATCCTACTTCTACTGACTCTGGCAGGGATGTGATCTCCACCAGACAGGCCGCCAGGTGTGGGACAGGTACACAGGGGGCCCTGGTGCTATTTGGGCCAGAAGGTGCCAGGGAGGACGACTGGTGCACAGAGGAGGAAGACAAGGAGGGTGTTACAGAAGTGGCCAGCCCACGCACCCAATTCGAGACCAGGAACTGAGCTAGCCAGTTCAGGAGATGCCAGACCTCATTGTGATGATGCGCAAGCCCACCACCGTAAGCCTGCCCATCATCACGATTGGTGGCTGTAAGCCTCGTGACACCGGCTAGCACCGGTTCCACCCTGTCTCGAATGGTGAGATCCGCAGGCATTGGGGTTTCAGTTTGTGTGGAAACATCTGCCACCTGCGGATGGGTCCGGCCTGGGGCTTGCTTGGAGGTGCATACTGGTGCAGGCGCAGGCCCAGGGGCGGAATTAGGCACAGGCACCTCCATGGCGACCTGCACTGCCTCCTGCCCCTGAGTCTGGACTGCACCAGTCACACCCACCTCATCACCCCCGCCGGACTCCATGGATTGGGCTGATGCGGCCTCCTCCCCCACCAATCTCGATGCCTCCCCATCATCTTCCGTAGCGGATTGGCCTTGTGTGGCCTCACCTGTCGCTCCCGCTGCTGAGGAGTCCCCGTCCACCTTCGCCCTCTTGGACCTCCCCTCAGCAGCTGCGGCCGATGTATCTGATGTGGCACCAGTCTCCTCGCTCCCCGATGTTGAAATTACATGGGGGTGTGACTGGGCCTTGCGTCTCTGCCTGGTGGACCATCCCTGCTGCCTTGCTCCACAGCACCTTCTCCACCCTTTCTTCCAACGGCACTGTGGATAAGGAGACATAGAACACAAACATCAGGGTACTGTACCTATGTGTGTTTGAATCAAAACATATACACATAAAGTACACTGCCAAAGGTCACAACCTACATCACCCTCCACAACACACAGGTACATGCAATGTAAATACATGAACATACATGTCTGTCCTTCACAACAGACAATCACATCCTTGGACATGCCACTGTCAGCACCTACGAATTGTGAATGCTACACACACATGCGTCATGGCCCATACACGTCATTCACACACATCACCTGACAGTCCTGAAGTTGTGCACTAAGCTATCACATCAGAGTCCCCTCAACATCAATCAAGCAAAAAGAGCAGTGCACACATTCAAATGCACCAGTTACATCCATCCTGGAGTGTTGGCCAGTCACACCTCAGACACATACACATGTTCACCATGCCTTTTCATGATGTTGACGACAACACCCATATGTCACACCTCTCACATGGCCACGTATCAGACACATGTAAGCAACCATGTTCACGTTGTCATATGCTGCATCACAACACACGTTGCAAAAGTGAAACCATTGGAATCAAGCATGCTTCATAGAACACATGCAGCACTGTCTGGGACATGCACACAGACATCCGTAAAAGAGGCATACTTGCCACAAGGCCAAGGTGCACACTCCCACCACACATCAAAATGCACATGCACTGTGGAGGACAACAACACATGGACAGTTACCAGTCGACTTCAGACGTTGCTGCAAATCGATGATCTTGGCGTGCATGTTCATGGGGTTCAACCGGCTCCAGCACCCCCCTTAGTCTAGACCAGCCTTGAGGAAGCGCCAGGCCTTATTGCGGGTCCTGGATTTCAGGTCCTCCCAGCGCTTGTGCATGTGGTTGAAATCCCGGCGTGCCACCCCCTCTGCATTGATGGCACTCACGATCTGGTCCCAGATCACCTTCCGTCCTTCTGTGCCAACTTGCGTTGGTCCGTGGAAGAGGGCATCATAATGACTTGCTCCACCAGGATGTCAACTTCTTTGGCACTGAAGCTGACAGGCCTCTGCCTCGCTGCCGGGGGTTGCCACTTGCCTCAGAAGATGTTTGTCCAGATATGGCAACACCAGTGGCAGGTGTGGGTGGGCAAGGTGGTCCTGGGGCTGGGCTGTGGAGTGGTGGTCTGGCACGTTGGGAGTCTTCTGGATCAGCAGAGGTGGTCACAGATCCGACGGCAGAAGCACTGGCAATGGCTGTACAGCAGGCACTAAAATTGCAGGGCACGTGGGCAGCAGGCACACACAGTGGGCAGGCAGCAGCAGATAGCTCGTAGGTGGCAGCTCAGGGCAGTTGGAGGCAGGTAAATTGACTGGTAGGGAGGAGCGTAGGTCTTCCTTGTTACTCGCGCGGGCAGCCGGAAACAGTGTGACTCTGCATGTGCGAAAACAGTGCATTAGCATGAAATCAGAGGGAAGGGCCTAATCGCGTAAGTTACGTGACACGCGCTGAACGTTGGGTGTTGGCGTACAGTATACAGATAAAGCAGTGCATAGGAGACATCACACGCGTGTGCGAGTTACAGCGGGTGGACGTGTGGACTTCACCGATAATAGCGTTTCCACGCAATCTCTTCACTACTGCGACAGTGCAAGCTTTTTCTTTTGGTGGGGGATTTGCCTCAGCGCACAGGCACATGTACTTTTCCCTTTTTGGTGAGACTAACGGTGAGTCGTCTATGCATTTTGCATACTGTTGGTGCTCCTGTGTGTCGCTTACCCCTATTCTTAACATCACAGTACCTTACATGTTCTTTGCGTATTAATTTATTGGGTTGCTGTGTGCCACAGCGTACTGCGTAACATTTGTTCTTTTCACGTGGGCTACCAAGGGGTCGCGTACGTGTATTTTTCTTTTTTGGGATGCCTGTGCATTACGCGTCCCGTTTTTTTCCCCAAGGGGTTGCATTGAAACTTACTGGAGCACACTGGTACGTTTAACATCACGTACACTGCCCCCTCACTGAAATTGCCCAGGGAAATTGATAGCGGCGCCTCCCATTGCACCAATCCATCAGTGCCATGAGTGGGAGGGCAACCAGTGGGAAGGGTGGCAGAGGTGGCGGAGGTGGCTGAGGTGTCTGAGGTGTCAGAGGTACCTGGGACTGTGCAGGGAGAGACATGCCCCCCACCCAACAGGGTCAGGGAGATGCAGCTGATGCTGACGTCCCCAGCACCCGGGGTCCTGGAGCAGCAGGGTCATCTGCTGTCTACACCAGCCAGGGTCAGGAAGCTGCAGGGGCAGCTGCAGCACCCACCACCCAAGCTCAGGGTCACCCAGCCAAGCCTGTAGTGGTCACGGCCCTGGTCCAGCCAGACGCAGGGGCAGATGTTGTTACCAAGGGAAAGGGACGTGCAGTGAAACGACCTGATACCAGCACCCAGGTACGGCTACCTGCAATGCAAACTACTGTCCCAGCATCATTGTGTGATGCCATAGCCCCGTCCACCAGTGCTCCAGCCCCTACTGACCCAAGTGGTCCCAGTCACACAGGGTCTGCACGACCTTGCAAGAAGGTGAAGCATGCAGTAGCAGGACAGGCTCAAACCCAAGGCACGGCACAGAGACCCATACGTCAAGGAAGAGGAGCTTCAATGATGAAGAACTCCAGATCCTCGTGGACTACGTGCGGGAACACGAACTTGACCTGCTCGTGCAGGGAGCAAGCACACATACGCCTGCTCAGCGTATGGCCCACTGGCAGCGTGTCACAGATAGAATCAACATCTTGGGCAATGAGAGGCGCACCGCTCCTGAGGTAGTGAAGCATTGGAATGACCTCCGGTGCAGAGCTAAAGAGAACCTGGGTGCCATCTTCGCCTCTACTCTGGTGACTGGAGGTGGGTCACCATGAGAGGACGATGAACTCACTCCACATGAAGAGGCCATCAGTGATATGATTGATGTGTATCAGATCCAAGGTGTTGGAGACCTGCCAATTTATGAGGAACTGTCCAGTGAGTGGTGAAGTGTGTGCATTCAGGACATGTGTACGTTGATTGAATGAAGTGTTACGATTGTCTGGCACTTATGTCTGCATTTGCATGACTGCCATGGGTGAACCATGTCATGGTGGACTGACATGGCCTTGTTGTCCTGCAGACTGCATACAAACAATGTGCTACACACCGTGACAATCCTCATCACCACACCTGCTCCCTCCTTTCCTGCCACTCTCTGTCCAGCCTCTCGTGGTCCTCTTCTGGCTCCAACCTGTGATGGCAGATGGCCTGCGATAATCTTCCACTCCACACTCTCCTTCTCTCCTCACATCTCTGACCTCTCTAAGAGGTCACCCTACCAGCTGCACCTCCTTAGAGGTTTCCGCAAAGCAATGAAAACCATCCTCTTCTCATAAGGTCCTTCGTAGCGGCATGAATACCAACCATAGGACCCACTGCTTAATCTGTATTGACCAATCAAATAAGCTGTAATTATACCTATGTCTGTGTTTGTATGCAATGTGCCATTTACTGCTACCACGTCTGTACCCCTGTAACTAAGCTCATGCAAGTAACAGCGCCTCAATGCCCTTGGGCTGCTTGCGCGCTATATAAATATAAATAAATAAATAAATTAGAGGTATTCTTCCTTTCCTCTCCTTCGCCCAGCAGCTCACTGTCTCCAGAGGACTGGTCATTCATATGCCGGCCTACTGCAACGGCCTCTACCAAGATTTCTGTGCTTCTACTCTCTTCCCTCTGCAACTCATCCAGTACAGGCCTGTGAGAATTTTCCTTTTGTCTTTGGGCCAGGTATTGTATCTCCCCAGGACTGTGATGATGGCACTGGCACCCAGTGGCTACGACTGTTTAGTTCCAAACCCTGTGCATTGTCCACAAGGCCTTGTGGATCCTGGGGCCACAATTCCTTCTACTCTATCTTTCATATTCACTCCCTATTCATGGTCTTATATCATCCCTCTCCTACTCCCTCCGGGTCAGTAGCTTCTCCTCGCAGTGAGTTGGTGGTTAATGTCCATCTTCGGCTGGGGCCTCCCTGTAGTACAGCCTCCCTGTCTCAATGGAACTGGAGGTGAACGTTCTCCGGGTCTGTAGGCACATCTGATGCTTCCTCATGTGTTGTGCTTTCTCTCTTCCTTTCTCCTGCTGGAGTCCTGGATGACTGAGAGAATGCACTAGTCACCTGGCCACACTCTGATCTCTGACACGGTCCTCTGAGCCACCAGTTGAACCCATGCATTTCCTCCCGGGAATCCCCTGCACTTGGGGGCTCTTTACTGTATCCCTACAACCCACTACCAGCACTTGATACCTGATGTCTGCACTTACCCTTCCACTGCCATCTACCCGCAACATGTATATTACTGGTTAGATGGTTGTATTTTAATGTGAGGCTGTTGACTGTTCCCATGTACTGCACTGCCCCCTCACACTTCCAACCCCAGTTCTCCCCTTCAAGGTGCCTATTCACTTGCGTGATGTCAATGTGACCTGGCCTCATTGAATCGTTGTGTCTGGCTTCACTCTATTCCACCACCCTAGCATCGTTGCACCTTGGGACACTTGTGTGTTTTGAATTTGTGAATTCCATGTAATCTCATGTCACAACCATTGCACATGGCTCTGGGACAGTAGTCATCAAGTTCCATCTGATGCTGTTTGACAGTTCACGCATGGCTATGCTATGTGGCATCTGTGTATTTGCATCAGTGATGTTGGTGACTGAACTATGCCAGTCATGTGCTTGTTTGTGAAGCAGGTGCTATGCACCATGCACTACATGTGTTGTTGAACCCTTAAACACACATCCGTGGCTGCTTTCATGCTACCCATCCCTTCGATTGACACGGGAGTTTGTGCGGTGAGTGACAGGACATGTTAATGTGTTGCAGGACAACATTGTGATACCTATGTGTGTGGGCTATGCTATTTACATGTGTCTTCATGTTTTTTTCTGTCCGTGTGCAGGTGATGAGGCACTGGATGCAGAGGAGGAGGTGGAGGAGAAACAGGATACTGAGCCGCCACCGAGCATCAGTGGAGGACGTGGTGTGGCAGCCCATGAAGATCCACTGATGCTACAATCCATCCAGGCCCTGACTCCGTATGAGTCAACCTCTGATGAAACCTGTGGCTCTGGTGGTGAACCGAAATTTGATTCCTCTGTGTTGTCGCAGGTGAGTGCATCAACTGTGGGTGCTGTTGTATGACAAACTTCTCCAGGGGGGGAAGACCCCTCACAGGGCCAGTCAGTGTTGGTACGTCCGTCTGTGGTGGTTATGGGTGCAGTATCATGCTCCACAGTATTGGCCTCTGGTTCTGGGACAGCTGATCAAGGGAGGGATGCGGTCCTGCAGCCACAGACACCGGTAGTACATCAGGGGCCAGGTTTCCTTGGGCCAGGCAGGCGTGGGGTCCACCAACGCGGTGGCCGTGTGGCAGCTGGCGATACTGTGTGGGAGCAGTCCATATATATACTGTTGCACAACAACATGGGGCTTCATATGAGATGTTGGCTCAGGGCATGGATAGGATGGCCAATTCCATGATCTCCCCAGAAAGACAGGTGGAGCTCCAGCAGCAGGCATTGCGGTCCACATGCCGCTCACACAGGCTGCACATGGAGGCCAGCAAGAGGAGCCGACGGGCAGAACTGAGGGCTCTGCGCGCATCCATGGCTTGAGAGGGTCAGGCTCACAGGGACGCCCTGAGGGAAGAGTATAGGTCCCTCCGAACTACACTGGCTGCACTCGAGGCAGCCCACAGTAGATGGCCAGAGCAGCAGATGCAACAGTTTACTCATACCATCTCAGAAGAACTCTGTGCATCCCTTGAGGTGTTGCATGCGGACCTCAGAGCCATCATGTTGGCAATGCATTCATCTCAGTACCAAATTGCCACTGCCATGGAGAACCAGGCCAGGGCTATGCGTGGTGAACCTCCCTTACCACTACCACCTTCTGCTGCTACACCGGAAGGGGGCGACAGCTCTCCTGATCCATGCTAGCCGTGCGGCCCATGAACCCATGGAGGGGTTTTATTTTTTCTTCTCAACATCCACACATGTGGGTGTTCACATGCACCCTGCCCCTCCACCCTCCTGAGTGGGCACCCCCTGCCCCCGGTCCACCATGTGCATTTTTGATTTTTGTAAACTTTTTTTCACCTTGTGAACCTTGGTGACTTTACTGCCTATTTTACCCTGTTTATTTTGGTTGCCATTCTTGTGTCCTCACTTGTGCATATGTTAGTCCTTTGTTCCGAGTTAGACTGCCGGGGTTCCCAGCAGGCGAGCTCTGTACAGTCCCTTCGCTTGTCTTACCTGTGGTCTGTTGTGAATTTATGTGACAGTGTGTTGCTTTGTGTGGCATCCGAGGGCATCCACTGTAGGTTCCGGCTGGACCCATACCGGCTTGCCTCGTGTTTGTATACTCCTTGTTTGTGCCTTAGGGTCCAGACACATTAGCCACTCCTGCTTCCCCTTTCCATGGGCTTGCAAGGAGTGCAGCGTGTAAAACTAACTTACACAGGGGCATTGGGCTTCCATTATATCTGTGGGCAGTCTCAAGTCCAACCTGTGTATACACCCCTAGTGGGATTCATCATTGTTTGTCCACTGCATGGTTGCCATCCTTTTTTGGTCGGACATTGAGATCCATCCTTTGTTCATGTTGCTTCTTCATTTATTACCTTGGCTATGTCCAGTATTGTTTGCCTTCTTTATGTATGCGCTTACCTGACCCCTTTAGTTAGCAGAGCCGCACAAATACTGCAAGGGTGCCTTGTGCAAGATACGACACATTGAGGCACTTGTGCTAATATGATGATTCACTGTCAGACAGATAAACTGTTGGGATTCTGTGTTTGTGTTATGTTGTACTGGCCAATTGATGTTCCTGTGTACATTATTATTTTGATGTGTGAGTTTGTTCTTTCTGAACTAGTTCCATTGATTGTTCAGTGCTTTGGAACAGTAGTGCTATGTGTTGGCCATGTATTTGTCTCTTTTGACATTGCATGCCATGCCATGGTATGGCAGCCAGGTTCAATGAAGTGTGGGAGTGTTTAGGTGACATGACGGCATTAAGATGTGTACTTAGGCATTATGTTAGTGGCATACTCCATCTTCCATGTGTTTGTTTTGTGCCCAACTGATTGAATTGGTTTAAGTTCTAAGGGATGCACACAATGTGGCACTTCCAAGGACAGATTCTCAAGGTGGTAAATTTGCGACAGATGATTGTCCCTTTGTCATCATCGAATGTCACCTGGTATGTGCCAGGGCTGTGTGCATTCTGCAGGGTTTGAATTTTAGGTGAAAAATGGTGCCACAAGCTGGGTACTGGAAGCATCGCCACGTGCCCATTCCCCTCCCATGCGCAGCCACTGTGCATGTGGTTGGGGATGTGGGGGCACCATCATGTCCACCAGTACGCCACGCCATATTGCAACGTTGTGCAGGAAACACGCTGCCACAATGATCCTGCACACTACTGGTGGTGCATATAGTAGCTCACCACCATAGTGGTCAAGGAAGCAGAAGCGTGACTTGAGCACTCAGAATGTGCGCTCCACTATGGCGCGAGTTGCAATATGGGCTGCATTGTATCTTACCTGGGGTGGGGTTCCGTTTTGGCGTCATCATGTAGGTGCTCAGAGGGTAGGCACTGTCCCCTCTGGAGGTGACCTGGTTTGTCATTGGTATGGTTTTGTCTGTGTGTGACATGCATGCATTTGCAGGGCCATTTGTACTCACCAATGAGCCATGTGTTGCCGTGCCTCCTAGTTTCCAGAGCCCGGTGTAGGGGTGCCATTCTGAATATGAAACTATCATGGGTGGACCCTGGATAGTTGGCATATACAGAGGTAATGATTCCCTTGGCATCACATACAACCTGCACGTTGATGGAATGCCAGTGCTTGCGATTGCGATAGATGTGCTCTGTGGCCCTATCATTTGTGCAATCAATGGCACCAAGCACTTTGGGGAAGTGCGCCACCCTGTAAAAGTCCTGGACCACGGCCTGCCTTTCTGCGGGTGTTCTGGACATGTATATGTGCCTGCGGACTGAGGGGCGTGCAGTCATGATGGCCAACACCTGGTGTAGGCAGCGTGACTGCGTGGGCTGTGAAATGCCCCCACTTATGGCAGTTGGCTGCTGAAATGACCCAGTAGCCAAAAAATGCAGTACATTGGGAGCACGGGGTGGGTGATGTGAGGTCATCTTCCCACTCCCTGACCAGGTCTAGAGGAGGAGCCATGTAGCCCCACCTCAATCGACCCGCCCCTTTTACCTGTATGCTGGAAACTAGAGTATGTGACGTATACAGAACAGCTGAATCAACAAAGAGCAGAGAATGGACTCAGTCGAGTACCAGTGAAAGGGCCAGTACCCATTGAGAAAACCATATCTGCATACAAAGAAATATGATGGCCATTTCAATGAAATCCCTGAAGAAGCAGACCCAATAAGCGGCAAGGATGAATGGTAGTATCACTAACCATTTCTAGTATATTTTACATGGAGCTGAAGATGAAGTACATAAAAGAGATGTAATGAACAGAGAATGCAAATATTCTATAAAGCATCAAAAAAGTAATAAGGATAAGTGACATCTTGGGCTCAAGGTGAAGAAGCTTATGCCACAGAAACGGATGAAGATATCAATTCATCGAAAGTGCCAAGGCAAGACAGCAAATTCCAGGAGGATTGCATAATGCTGATGTATTAAAGATTACTTTTTTTTCCTTAGACAATAAAGATGGGCAGCACTAATAGTAATTTTGTGATACCTGATGTAGAAAGACATCCACGTTGTCCATGGAATAGATGTTGTACATAAACATACCTTTGCCTCATTTATGGTTGCATTTTGTTCATAATCATACTGCTTTCACTTACAGTTTGCACATCTTACTATTGTGATGTACCTGGAGCCAAGACTCCAGTGAATCATCCTGAGAAAGAGGAAGGAGCAATTGTGGCAACTACTAGGCACCCAAGACCCTATGTAGTTATTCCTGTTCCAAAGAAAGATGACCCATTACCTGAGTCTGAGATAAGTGCCTGTGGAAATCAGGACAGTAGCCGATGTGGAGTTTTTGCAGACCTTTATTACACACTGGTTAAATGTAATGTCTTAACCACGGTGATTGGACTCCAGGTTGTCCCACAGTTACTTCACTGTGAGTAAAAGGCACCAGGAGTTCCTCTCCCCTTGAAGTGTCTCCTGTTCTCACGGACCCGGATAGGCCCACCAGTTGCTCTCACTCTCCTCTCCTTCTCCCTGCAAAAAGCAACCAAACTGCCATTAGGCCAGTCCCCTTTATACCCGGTGCTTGGAGGGAAAGAGGGCCAATCAGGGACAACTTCCCTCCCCCCCTTTCTGATTGGTGGGGACCCTAGGCACCCACCCTCTATGAGTAGAGCTGCCTCCTTTCCCTTGGCTGCCTGGTCCCGGCCTCCCCTCCCTGTTGGCAGCCACTCCCTGGTCGCTATCCCACCTGGGTCGTGTCTGACACACGCCCTCTCCATAGGCCCCGCCCCCCCAACATGGTGTCTCTCTTGAGGCATGCTCCCCGGAGGCTCGTCCTGCTCGAGGCCCTATGTTGCTGCTAGGGGTCTGCCCTGCTCGAGGTAAGGAGGGGGTCTGGTTTGCCCCCACTGTCTGGTTCCTGACCACGTGCACGGCGCTCCTCCGACGCCAACCGGTCGGCACGAGCCGGGCTCTCGACTTCCCAAGCCCCGCCGCCGCTCGCCGCCGGAGGCCGCCGATGCACGCCGTGTTCCCGGGTTGCTCAGCCGCAGCGCTAGTGGCCCGGGCCGTCGTGGGCGTACGCGGCGCTGCGGCTGCAACGCCGGCACCGCCGCGGAACGCCGGCAAGGCGTTCCCGTCGACAGGGACACCTCCCCGGTGCCCCCCATCAGCGCGACTCCTGTCAGCATTTGCGCCGCACACGCCCGCGGTACAGCGGGCTCCTCTGCCCGGGCATCCCACATTCCGTCGGCCACCCTGCTCACATCCTCACAGTGCCATTAGCAATCATTCACATGCAAGAAAGGTTGTAGAAATTCTGTTTGGACACAAAAAGCAGGCTTGGCAAGATGGGCAAGATAAGAGGTTGCCAGACAATGTGCCTATACAGATAATGCATGCAAAAACACCTGATCCTGTTACAAATGACCCAAAGGTAATTCCCAGAAGACAGACACACACATGTAGATTTTGCGAGACGTTTTCATGCCCAAATGGTATGATGAGAGGATGAAACTTTCTGAACTTTCTCCTATCCAGGGAACACATGTAGATTTACCCCGTCCACTGATAGATGTATGATTAATCCCGAAAGAAGAAGTTATGCTGGTACACTTCATGATATGATTATAGAGGGCCACATGAGGAGAATGAGAACTAAAACAAACGCTCAAGAATATGATTTCGAGCTAAATGATTATTTGGACAGTACGGCACATTTGGGAAACAAAACATGGTACCAGCATATTAAAGAAGTAGGAAGAAGGACCTCGAATGAGGAATGCTTTGTGTGTGCACTCCTGCCATACAGTATGGGAAAGTCTAAAATCTTCATAGCTTTCGAAATAGATGTCCAGACAGCTCATTGTCTTTCACACATAGCGCTTTGCAAAACCAGAGGCCAGTCATGGGTCGAGATGCCAATCTCAAATGGGCAACTGAATGGACAGATCAGATGAAGATGACCATGTGCAGGATACCAAAACAAGAAACGGAGCCCATACTAAGAATCATGTGATCAGATATGAGAAGCCTGGAGTAAAAGGAGCTGGAATCAGATGGGAAGTTAACAAGAAATTGGAGGTTGCAGGAAAATCTGCAGAGGATATTCGAAGGTGGAAGAATAGAGGCAAAATGCAGATCTGGGGATCTGTGTTATCACCAGATGGATGGGAAGAAAGAGTGGTCATTTATAGAGCCTGGGTGATCATTGGATGTTATAAACCGGTCATTGACATTGTGCAGAATGGCTGCAAGCCATTATGGCCAAGACTTGCTAAACTACTGACTTGGGTCAAAGACAGAGGAGGACCCCTGCAGATAGTGCCATTGGAAAGTACAAAGCTGTGCTTCTGAAATAATGGCACAAGAAAAGTTGGAGAAAATAAGAATTGTGGTTGAATCCAGGAATCATACATGGTACAGCAGTGATCATGGATCATTATTGACTTGTGCAGCTAGAGCCTATATCAGATTGCCTGCAGATTGGGGAGCAATATGCACACTGGTGAATGTCGCTGTTCCAGCATTGGTGATTCCAAAGAGTGATTTGCACATTGACAATTTCCCGAAAGCAGATGAGCATCTGAGGAAGAATACATCTGTGGAGCTGATAAAGAGGATGAAGAGAGAGAACTATTTTTCAGCTAAATCAATAGAAGCTTTCGATGCCATACCATACAAGCATAGGCTGTTTAGCCAGACCTTCTCTGTGTTTACGTTGATCTTCATGCCAGCTATCCAGGTTGGAGCAAACACTAAGTGGCTACAAATCACCAGATGGGAATTGCTGCAGACAATTAACACTACAATAAAGGGATTCAATATGATCAGAGAAGAGATGAGAGACAGAAGATTGATGACTCTTCAGAACAGATGGGTTCTGGATATGATTACAGCAATGGATGGAGGTGTTTGTGCAAAAATCGGAGAAACATGTTGCACATTTATACCTTCTCATGATGACGAGAATGGAACATTGACAGAGGCCATAGACATGCTGACAAAACTCCATGGTGTTACGCTCACCTGGTCTCTGCGGGGACATTGGGGCACGGTTGCAGCCCTCCCTGGAAGTGGATCACACTTATCTGGCTTCTTCATGCAAATATGCTGTGGGCTGCGACAATTGGTGGCACTGCTCCTGCGTGGATATGAAAAAACGTGAGGATGCTGCTCTGTGAATGTTCTCTCTCTCAAACCCTTCTTCCCAAAGTGTGGTGAGCATATGCCGACCCATATAGGCTCACCTGTTGATTAATGATAATGAGCTCTCTGTCCTGCTACTCTCTGCAGTGGCACTTTTTGATGGGGCCGAGTTCCTTCACGTGGTAGCCCAGTCCAGCTGCGACTATGCCACTTCTTATGGTAAGTGTCTTTCAGTTTTATTGTCTCTTTTCGCTATTGAAACGTTTTGTACTGTTAATGCCTCTCTTCTGATTTCTTCCTGCATGTAGAATTGCGGCCCAGCAGCGGTCTTGAAGCTCGAGGCAAGCCGGGTGGAAGAGGAGAGGATCTGCGATGGTCCAGCAACAGGTAAGTGGAGATTTAAGGTTTAGCGTGAGGTTTTGATGGAGGCATGACCTTATACTGAATGTCTTTAATGTCTAACCTTGTCTTTCGTATCTCTTGCAGGTGCCGTCTTCATGGATGAGGATCACGTCGTGCTGCGGGCTGAAGCTGGAATACTGGATGCCAGGTTAGAAGAGACGCACGTGCAGGCGATAACAGGTAGGTAAGTATGAATCTGGAGTGTAAGAGGTGAATCTGCAGTCAGGTGGCGATGAGCGTTACGCTGCATGCAAGTGCAGAATAACACAAAGCGTTCGCATGAAGGCTGGCTGAGTTTATATAGTCGAGTTCTTAGCCACACCCACTAGCCCTGGCTTACCGGCCACACCCTGCCAATCCCAGAAGATGCTACATGTGTAACCCAGTTTCCAGCAGCCACGCCCAAACAGAATGCATGTGAAAGTTACTGTGATCCTGAATAAAGCACTCCTGCACCAAATCAACGTCTCAGTTTACATTTGTTCATGAGCCTGACACCAAAGGACTGAGTCCAGCTGGGCCCCCTGTGCTTGATTGTCCCCAGGGGATGAATAAAAGCTGTGTTTCTCCTTGCCCCCATTCCCTGATGATGCAGGATCTGTGTTCTTGGGCCAGTGGCCATGACACATGGCCAGATGATAGATGACGTAGAAGACATTGCTGATGACAGCTGGTTTGGATCACTCTTCTCTTGGGCTCCACAATGGATGGCAGACATTTTCAAGTTCCTTGGAGCCCTGATAGTGATGATATTGCTTGGATTCTGTGTTATCAAGATAATAATCTCACAATGCAAGAAGATAGCCAAGAAAGCCATAGGGATGAAGATTATGATCGATGTTGAATCAGGATGGAAGCCCAAAGACCTGACAGATGAAGAGATCAGAGACTTTGTGAAGGCATGTATTCATGCACCTGAGGGGACAAAGTTCCTGTATCCGAAGAATCATAAGAAATATGTGGGAAGATGGATCTACTGTAGTCCAAGTGGACAATGCCAGGTCATGACATGGAATAAAGATGAGCATGTGAAAACAGCAGGATGCCTGAAGGGAGTCATAAAGATATGGGTCCCAAAAAAATTGTTCTTCAGGCCAAGCTGCCTGGATGTGAAGGATGATGTGGGAGTGGTCAATGAATCGCCCAGAGGGGGTGAGTGTAGAGGAGGAGCCAAGTGCCCCCACCTCAATTGACACGCCACTTTTATATATATGCTGGAAACCAGAATATGTGACGTATACAGAACAGCTGAATCAACAAAGAGCAGAGTATGGACTCAGTCCAGTACCAGTAAAAGGGCCAGTACCTAAGAGAATTTGGGAGCCAAAGTACCCATTGAGAAAACCATATCTGCATACAAAGAAATATGATGGCCATTTGAATGAAATCCCTGAAGAAGCAGAGCGGCAAGGATGAATGGTAGTATCACTAACCATTGCTAGTATATGTTAAATGAAGATAAAGTACATAACATAAAAGAGATGCAGTGAACAGAGAATGCAAATATTCTATAAGGCATCAAGAAAGTAATAAGGATAAGTGACCTCTTGGGCTCAAGATGAAGAAGCTTATGCCACAGAAACAGATGAAGATATCAAGTCATTTTACATGTGTACAGTTGCAGAAGAAACGCAAGCAGCAAAGTAATCGTGAAGCTAGCTCTAAGCTTATAGTAAATAGACTGTGGAAAGCGCCAACGTATACATACATAGGATTGAGAAAATCATGGATGTTTCCACTATACGTATTATAGCAGGTTGGACAGTAGTAAAAGGCCTCATTTCAGTGTTTCACAGTAAAAAGCAAATTGAATTTCAAGCAGAATATCAGCAAAAGTGAGGCTGAGTGAGCCAAGAAGCCAAGGTCTTATCAAAACTGGAGTGAACTGACTTTGGATACAAAATCGTGTGACACTCCTGTTCAGAAGGCATGAATGTAACAAGGAAGACGTCAGAGGTCTATTAGAAAATAATATTAAATGCATGAAAAGGCTTGAATCCATGGTCTCTAGTCACATGGAAGCATGACGTTGGGTGAACGAGATGGTCACACTTACGCACAAAGGCAGACTATGCTTCTTACTCCCTAATTTTCTCAGAGCTAAGAAAACTCTCAAGGATGAATTTCAAAGGCCTAATTGACAGTAGACCACTGAGGTGATGATAGAGTGATATGCTAATTGGTGGGAAGCTAAAGTTAAGGCAACCTCACAGGCATCTGGATGGCCAGCCTGCAGGCTGCTAACGTAGGTGGAAAAGTACTGAAGAAGGATAGATGCCAAACAATTGTAGAGGACCTGCGTATTTAGGGGCCCTATAGTGTGTAAACCAATGGGACGTCGTGTATTTAGTGACGTTCATAGTGGTCATTTCTTAGGGAGAGCTTAGTTTCCCCAGCTGATGTTGAATAACCAATAACATAGTTACACTTTTTTAGACTAGTATGGATTATATACTTAGATGTTTACTCAGAACCAATAGCCCTTACTTATAAGTTTTTGTAGTTTGCCACGTAGGCTGACGTTAATACACATGTGATTTAGATGTCAATGATGACGCATTTTGCTTATAAAAGTACGGTTTAAAAAAAAAAAGTACTTTGAGTTTAAAGATCGAACGATTGCATTGATGTACGTTATGCTCCCTGTTTTAGATAATTGACATTAAAACAGTCTTCCTTTTGTCAACTTCCTGAGTCGGCTCCATTATTGATGTATGAGTAAGGTCTGCATCCCCATCCATCTCAAGGGTAATTGCTACTCATGAAAGGGGCTGGACTATCCAGTTCACTGGTCTAATATGATACGAGGTGGAAACCTATATCTGCCATAGATCTGGTCATCAGGCATCCCAAAAAGGCTGGTCCAGGTTAAAGAAATACGGGTCCCGGCTATCCTCCTCCTACGGTGTCCCACGATCACTGCTACGAAAAATAGTACATTCATCGTAGCTGTATACACACTTTGCTCTTCGTGTGGCCTTTTTATGCATTGTTTTTCGTGCGCGGTGACGCTTATGCCTACTTTCACGTGGCAGATGTGTTTCTGTATTTGCGCGTCTTTCTCCGTGCGCCGGTGAGCCCTGTTCGATTCCATGAATTTGTGTTGTTAGTGTGCGTGTGGGCGTTGTGAGTATTTTACTGTGGTACTTCCCACGTTATGCCCACATTTTCGCTTGTTGTTCCCCATTCCAACTGTTCCTCCCCCTTTTTGAGTAACTGCACAAGAAGGTACGCACCTTTGCTTGGAGTCACACGCAAGGCGTTCGTAGTGGCACAGTGACGTGTTGGACCCGCGCGGATTCCTCGCAAGTCTCCGGTAAGCCCCGCGCATTGTGTTCCATTAATCGACAAACGTGCGCTTGCGTGCGTTTTGCACGCAAGCACCCCTTTTTCGGTGCAATTGAATTCCATGAATCAGGCACTAAGTCTCCAGGTTGCCTTATATTAATGGTAAATTCCTGGAATTCAAAACAATTCCAAAGGTTTAAATGACCAATACTTCCTATACTTTTTTGAGCATCCTTAGATTGCAGCATTCTAAAAATGGGTTGACCTTTCAAAGGAGTTAATTGTAACAAGTCTCCAAAAACAAGTACATGTTTACCTCCAAACAAAATGTTGTAGTCAGTCTTCAAAACCTCTTACATTCGCAAGTGAATGAAAGATAGCATCAAGTTAGACACCATACGTACTTCATTTACAATCAAGATTTTTAATTTTCTAACACCTATTCCTACTTCTGGTGCTGCACTTGATACAAGTTTCCGATATTCTAGTTTGTTGTCATGCTCCACTGGTAACATTAACAAAAAGTCCTCATTACTTTCCAACCGTTATGGTTACAAACTGTAGCACGGTATTGGAGAACAATGTATCAACGATTCATCAATCGTGTACTGACCAAAATCTTTCACATACACACTCACTCCCTATCGGGAAAACACCCTGTCCCTGTCTTGCATTAAGCTGTTCTTAGGCATCAAGTCCGTAATATGTCTATTCACCAGGGATGTGGGAGAGAATAAAACTATCCCTGATACATCTTGATTCATACTTATAACATGTATGTAAAAATCAGATAAGGTCTACAAACTGCCTAGAGTGGCTCTTCAGAGATTCCAGTTGTACTATATACTGTATCTCTCACTAAGTACCTGTGGCTTAGTTTAACTACTGGATTTTGTAGTCTCTGTTTTAATAGCCAGCTAGTTAGACACCATGCCATGGACTTAATGCCTTTTTCTGATTGAGGATATACAAAATGGGCTCTGCAAAAACAGGGCACCATAGCTTTAAATTAGAGTTCAATAATTGTGGTTTCAAACAGTTTTTTTCTTTGCTGTAAGTGTCCTTATTGTCTCTTGGTGGAAATCTTGTAGGCATGAGACGACTCATGCCTTATGGGGTCGACCGGTTTCAACGATCAAGTAACTAGGATCGTCTTCTTCAGGACCAATTGTTGTATCTGGTGAAAGGTATTCAATCTGGAGAACATTGTCTTGATAGGTCTCCACTGGTTGCACACCTCCGCTTCCTATATAGGAAACCAAAAGGGTGGGTTCAAAGGAATGTACTTCTGTCCTAGATATCGGGTGTTCACATACCCCAGAGATCTTGTGTATGTATTTTAAAAAACCTTAATTCTTAGGGTCAGTGCAAAGCTAAAGAGACCCAAAGTGTGGATTCCTATATGGGCACTGTTCACATGCAGGACTGGGACGGTGGGAAAGGTTGGGAAGGGGCTGAGTAATCAGACAGTATTGTAACTGCACAGTGCATATTATCCAATAATCTGCCGTTAATCAATCGGGAATTGCTGCCCCTGTGTGTTTGCTGGTGATGATACCATATCTATGTATCGTGCTCATGTGCCCCACATATTGCTGTGAAGTATAAAAGAGTCCTAATACTGACCTTAGCTTTAGGAATCAAAAGAGAGAGGGAGAGAGAGACGATGGGGGGGGGATGTAGTTGGTCCTTATTCTGTCCCTATCATTCTGTCAGAACTATGTCTCTATGACGATAACAAGTATAAATGCAGAGTATTACTCCTTAAGCTCATTGTAACTTGTACGATATTATCATAATTTACACAATGTTATAATTATTATTATTTGAGAACTAAAGATGGTCTCCTACCTGCATGCACATCTCAGCACTGCTCGCTGCAAAGTGGAGCGCCGAAACACCCAGAAATGGCAACCGCTTCAATTTGTGATAATATCGTCTAGTCGTGAGCGTAATTTCTGTAACAAAAGGGCGCAAGCTGTAGTTGCTAGTCTAACTACTATGCAGGTAACTCACAATCCTCATGGGATTCACGTCTGATATTGCTTATGATCTAGCTTTACCTTGCACCTCGTATTCTAATCGCGTGCTCTCATCTGTGTGGCAGGTGTTGTGGGCAGCCTCTCTATGGTGATGGTTGACCAGAGTGTCTCCCTTAAGTATAGCGTCAGTTACAATACATGACAAAGAGGAATCTGTTACATTTTGGATCATAGCTCTTATTGCATTAATTAAAAAAAGTTTTCCTGTTCCTGCTCATCCACTAACATACAACAATACAGGTTTGTATTGCACACAAGAGCATTCACGCTTGTCTTGCAGTAAACCATGTAAGAACCTATCTTTAATTTTATCATAAACTTCTTTTTGCTCTATATTAAGTTTACGGACAATTTAATCACAATTCACATCTGCAACTTTACTTTGTTGCATTGCAATTTCTACTTCCTCCATTGCAAGCTCAACATCAGTTTGAATCATTGGCTCACCAAGAACATTTTGATTTCCTGCTGCAGAATCTTGACTGCCCTTGTGAAAACAGAAACAAAATATCGAGGCTGAGTACCCCAAAAGGAAATACACCAAACACAGGTTTCAGAGGAACATACAAAGTACTTTATTCTCAATCGAATACAAATACAAAACAGTCAGATAGCTATCGGCCCTCAGTACAACACAACAAACTCCAGCGTGGTTCAGTGTGTTCAGTGAGAGACTGTACATTAGAATGTATTCGCTTTTTATACATTTTGTGAACGCTATGGCCAACCCCTCTTCGGGTTAATATTCTACTTTATATGTTACCAATTCTAGGGTTCGTTGCCGAGTCTCAAATAACCGCATCTAACTGGTTCGTTCTTTATTACATGTAACAATAAGCGTATGCATTAACTGTGTATTCTAAGTTTTGTATTGCAGGTCTTCTTAAACATTAATACAATATAGTAAAACAGATGTTCTTTGTCCAATGTGTAAATATATTATCATAATACATACTCGTGGATTGGTTTACTTGCACAAGTAATCCTTTTGCACATAGGTCAACGTAGGACGAGGTCTCAGTTCATGACCTCAACAAGTAGCCTGCAGGCAGATTACACATTAGCGATGTACAGAGGTCAAGACGGCCATGTTGTATTTTGCAATGACATCGTCCACCATTTTAGCTCACAGGGTGACTATTCCACATAAATCCTAAAATGGCGGTTTGACCTAAAATGGCGGCCTACATAGATTAAAGGTCAGGACCTTGTAACACAGATCTCGCAAATGACTTTCGAGCAGCTTGGCGTAGGACAATATTAATTTATTTATTACAATAGGAGGCACGATATACTTTTTATTCCGACACCCTCAGGAGTCTCTTTTGTCAATTCAGCTGTCAAAAGTTCTGCTTGACGTAGTTCTTTCTACAGTAAGTCCAAATACTGCTTACATTTTGGATATGTAATTAAGCATTTTTAGCAAAACATTTTTTTTGAAAAGTTTCAAAACTTCTAAGTAAATCACTTGCTGCACGCCATGGGAAGAACAACTGCAAAATAAAAAAATTAAATAGTTCCTTTTTTTCTGCACTTTGGCAAGACAGTTTCATGTGGTTAATGAGACTTGCCTTTTCATGTCTCATTAGTCAACCACTACATCCATGTACTTTAAACCATCCTCTGTCACTGTTTGCTTAAATATTTCGATATGAGTAGCATTGTGCTACTTCATATAAACAAAGATCCTCCAACAATTCACATCGATTTGGATAATATGTATTAATTAAGGTGGTTTTCAAAATCTCTATACTGTCAGGTGCTGATTCAGCTAACTGCTCAATTTCAGTCAAAGGCTCCCATACCCAATTTCTAGTACTAGCTGGTTCAAGACTTAACTAAACTGCATTAACGCTACATCCATATAGAGGCAAACTAGTTTACCGATCTGCAGCTTCATAGCTACCACACTCTCTTTGTGAAAGCATCTTCAAACCAAAGCTTACAAGATCCTGACTGAGACTTTTATCTGATGATAAATCTGCCCATACTTCAGCTGCATTGCTCTTTTCTGCTTTTGTCATGTACGCTGTAACATAACGAGCAACAGCTGTGAATTATCAGCAAAAAACTGTACATCAGTATTTGCATTCCATACCTGAGCAATGACAGGATTGTAATCATTAATAAATTGGCATTCCTTATTTATTTTTAAATGATAGGTATTTCTCTGTGACTTACCAGCAACATGGCGTCGAACAGATGACATTAAACTATTCACTCGAGCAACTAGTGTCACAAGCCTTGGAAACCCAAATCTGCACCTAGTGTAGGACTTGTCTTTACATTTGTATTTTCTTTGACAGTACTTTCCACATGAATGCTTTTGAAACCTTTCCACCTTGTTCTGTAGATCAGCATTCACATGCTGAGCTGGAATAGAACAAGTAACATATTTTTCAATGAACTCCATCACACAGCCATCACTTTCCATACCAAACTGAGGAGCATCTTTAATCCGCAACAGCATATGTATATGTGGAACCCCAAGTGCCTGGTATTTATTCCTCCAAAAGAAATGTTCTACAGGGCCAAGTGGACCATTGTATTTATTACATATAAAGTGTAACATGGCAAAAAATCTTTGATGAAAAAACCGCGATACACTTACAGGGTCCATAGAACACAATTCTCCTGGTGTCTTGTGTTCTGTGTTGTCTTTCTCTGTATTAGTTGCCAGAATCCACTCTGCAAGATCATCCCAACCATACTCAGTGCAACTTAAAGTCACAAACCAGGTTAGAGATCCCAGGTTTCTGATCATGCATCTAACCTCGGAGTGTCTCTTATACCAATATTCTTTAGGTCCTCTCATTGTAGCAAGAATATTGATAGGTTTGCCCTCTAAAACTTAATTTTATACTTTTTTTACCTGTTGCAGAATCTCGCATGCAGAAAGATTTTTAAATCTAGTTCCGGTCTGAAGTGTATGAGCAATATAATGTTGAAAATTTACATTCATACAATAAGTGAAAAAATATATTCAACCATAGTGCTGAATCGTGAATCTTCTGAATACATTCTTGTACAACGATAATCTGAAGCAGAGATTCAAACCTTGCGATCCTCCAATCTCCCGCCAGCACCAGTTGGAAAAAGAATAGGAAAACAATAGGCTTCTAATGTCTTTTTCCAATTGGTGCACCTTTCGTTGCTTTCATTTGATTCCACTCTAAACTGTCGCCCATGACTTCACTTGAGTGTAGACAATGAATAGTGTAATTTTCATAAAAACGATTCCCTTCTACAACAGATAGACACTGAAACTGACCTTCACTGCTCTTGTTTGTTGACTCAATAGACAAGTATGGTACAGTCAGACTGCCTTTGTATAAATCATTGTGCTCCCATAGAACCACCAATGTGTTTTTCATTTTCTCAAGATCGATAAGCTGGTGCCAAATTCTCCTATCTTTAGTGGCAACACTATTTTTACTAAAACAAACAAAGAATCTGCCATGTCATGCTTCAGTCCTAGAGTATTAACCCTTTCTTCTAAATTCCGGGGTAAATACATAACGTTGCCTCTCACACCATGTACTAATGACTTCTTAGGCAGATTTGACATCTTAGTTTGCAATCTAAAAATAATTTGAAAAGGATGAACAGTTTGCAATGCAAACACTTCAAACATGTTACATTTTTGAAGCACAAGAGGGATAACAGGCACTACCATATCATTTATAACACTTCTCTGCGGAATATGTGTTTGATTATAAAATCCAACACACTGTCTGCAAACATAAAGTGCCTCACTTGTGTGAAATCGTTCTTCTACAAACAAACGTAGATAAAGTTATTTCCAAACATCTTCTACAGTGTGTTTCATTTTGTTCTCAATGCACACTAGTTGCACTTGAGACTTATAAAAAGTGTGTCAACAAGATACAAAAACAATGTCAGGTCTTTCAGTAGAAGACAACTCAAACATTGCAAAACTTCTTTTATACTGTTGAAAAATCTGATCCTTTGAAAGCATAGGATCATCACTTTCACTTCCTGTAAGTGTTTCATCTACGTACACATAGGGCCTCATCACAACTTTGGCGGTAACCCTTAAATCCGGTGGTTGCGCTATTACCGCCGGATTTAAGGGTCCGCCAAATCAGGACTTCGGCGGATTTCGCCCCAGCTCTTGGCTGGGGGGAAATACGCTGAAAATTCGTGCTACTACCGCCGGCAGGAAATCCGCCGACGGTAAGAGCGCACATTTTCCCATTGAGCCCAATGGGGAATGGGGCATTCCCGAATGGGCTCAATGGGGAATTACATTACCGCCGGCGTTACTGCCAAAGCCGTGATCAGGCCCATGCTCTTTTAAATGCATCATTATTACCATTTGCATCGTAGAAACTAAATTTTCTGCAGTTCCGGTCAAAAGTATTTGATTTAAAACTGCAAGAGACATACTTGGTGTTTTGCACTCATAACTAGAAGGTACCTCATTTTAGTATGATGTTTAGCCAGCATCCAAATATGATGAAACTGACTCTTACATCTACTTTTATCAAGACAAGCTAGAGAGTGGCCCAAAAGTCCTGTTTTTTCACGAACTTTACAGTCATTTATTCTTTGTAGCAGCTTCATATGTCTGTGAACATTATCATATTTGTGCAATACTTGCAAAAATCTTTTTAAAACTTTACAAGAAAACCTATCATTATTGCACGACAAATTGTAAGCCCATACCTCACAATCCTTTTTTAGTTTCATTTTTGACTGACCTACAGTTTCCATTTCCACATTATTACACTGTATGATTTCTTTTTTTTTAGAAATCACACCATTTCGGACTTCATGGCTTCGTCCACTCCCATCAATAGCTGGTGGAACATTCTTTCCTTGAATGTAACTCTCCTCATTAAATAATCTTTCAGTATGAGAAGTGTGTTTCCACTTGCCACCAAAGATGTCACAAAAGTCATGTGTAAGCACATGAAATTTTTGTATATTTGTATAGAATGGTATAGTCACTTTATGCAATTTCTTAAGTTTATTTAATACGAAAATGTAAAAAAAAAATAATTCATATGAAAAGCTTTCTTTATGATTACTTCTACTTTTTTCTTTTGCAAAAGACTTTTTACCGCATATCTAGATTTTGGTTTCACGCTTCTCCAAAGATTGGTAAAAATGCAGGTGTGATGCATTTTCCTATATATGCCCTTATTCCTCTGTTTCGAATTCATAGCACATTCGCTACCTTTTTTTCTAAAAAAATCTTTTTTTTTTACTAGCTACTAACACATTTGAATTTTTTTTTTTTACTTTCAATAAAAACATTATCGGTTCCAGCAAAACTTTGTGTTGGCATAACTCTTATTTCAACTTCAACATTTTAAAAACTATCCTCAACACTCGAAATTGTAACATTATCTACAGGATTTGTATCAACAGATTTAAAAACGCTACTTACAAATGATACTGTTTAACTCTACTTCCCCGCAGTCAACCCTTTCTTATAGCTCGTTGTTGTTTTCTTGATGGCATCTTACAAGGAAAGCAATATTAAAAACAATTGAAATTATTACGTTCAAGCGTTGTGTTTCTTTATATTTTCAATATAAAATATACGTTTCAAGCCCAGGCTAACAGGTGGAGATGAACTTTAACAGCCCCCAAACCAGGATTTGTAAGGCCAAGCGAAACAAGACACTCACTCAAAGCTGCAGAACAGAAAAGCCTGTGTCTGCCCAAGTGTAATAGTTATTCGCACCCTGGGAATTTTTCTGGGTGCAGATCATTTTCTTTTTTTTTTTATTCCTCACAAGATATATACTAAAGTGAGTATACCCCCCACCAGAAAAAAGTATACCACCACGATTTAAATTAAAAAGACACTTGTTCTCTTTTCAGGTGACAGCAAACATAAAACGTTTCAATGGCTAAGTCCCCTAGAAGCGCCATAAAATGCATCACAAACCTCTACTTAACAGCTAAACACCAACTCCAAGTACACAGCATTAAGTATATTAGTGTTCACATAACTAGGCCCTACCACATCCTTGCTTCTCCCAGCACCCATTTAATTATTCCTCCTTAGCAATACTCAACAAAAAACATGCACAATTAACTGTTTCCTGATTCCACCCATTTCAGCATAATAACACAATAGCCTATTGCACTATTCTGCCTTTTCCCCACAAACTAATAACTACTACTGCTAATCAACAAAAGATATCAGCATGTATGTCCTCCCTTCACTGGCCATCACCACGCTACTAAGGTTTCAATGGCCATATGCCCTAACTAGCCCCAGAAAGCTTTAACAAACCTCATCAATAATACTGTTTTCCCCAACTCATTATGCACCCCCTGTTAGGGAGAATTCTCATTTTATGGCTAATTTCCCTTACCTAGTGAGTCCCCCAGCAGCTTTGCTGGATTTCTGGAGTTAGTTTTTCCACTTGGTAAGAGTGTACCCCTTTTCTCCACTCTTACCTGTGTTTTGCCATGTGTATTTCATCTGTTTTTGTGATTGTGGACTCTGGAGTACACCACTTCAGTAGCCCATTCTTTTGCGTGTTACACAGCACCTTCAGTGCAGTGACACAGGGTTGTCTTTTAGACTTCCCACCGACTCCATTTCTGAGGCTGACTACTGTCCCCCGGAAAAGGGTAAAGTTGCCATTAACTTTACTAAGTCAAATTAACCACAGATCCAGTACACCCCATCTTACATGGAGTACTGGAAGGGTTAACTCTCAGCCCTTTTTAATCTGTACCTCCTAGAGCATTGTTTCGCTCTTTTCACATTTAGACTTGGCTGGTGGCAGTGGTATCTACCCTAATTTTCTACCGCCGTTATCTTATATTACCGTGGTAATATTGTAGGCTATTGTATTAGCCTCGAACTTAAACCCTCTTGACCAGATGCTTTTTCTTTTGGCTCCGGTGCGGTTTATTCGCCATTTCTTTTTGTTAAACTCCTTCTTGTGTTTTACTTTGCGCGGCAAACCAGGTTTGCCTTCTTTGTTCACTGTCTTTTGGCGGGCTTCTGCCAAGAAGCCCTCCTCCAGGCGCCTGGGTGTCTAGCCGGGCTGAATGTGAGGGAGGGGTGTAGTCGCCCCCTGCACAGGGTATCCTAGGAAACCCAAATCGCACTTTGCCATGACTGGCTGAGGTGGTTGTCCGGCCCGGGCAACCCCCCTGCTGGGTGATTGACAGCCAGGCTGTGTGAATGGGGGATTTTCGCATAAAAGGCAGGTCTCTTGGGCTGGAAGTCAGAGAGTCGCCACTGGAACTACAAGGAACCGAAGCGAAGCGGAGGAGAGGTCGACTACTGCAACTATCCACTCCCGGTGAAGCCCTGCTGCAGTCCTGAGCTATCTACCCTTCAACGACTAAGAGAAGATCCAGTCCGGAGTCTTCTTCCCTTGAGGCTGGTGGGGATAACCAGCTTGTCTTCTTCAGTCAGAGGAATCCCTTCATGGTCCAAATCACTGCACACTGCCGTAGTGGTCCGGATAGCCACCTGAAGAGCCTCTCCTGTTTTTAAGGAGTGCAACTTTTATTCATCGTAGCTGTGCCGGCCTCATCCCTGCGTGGTGCAGACCCCCTCATCGACCTTCTTCGTGCCGAAGCTCCAGGAATCGTGGGTCTGCAGGAAACTACCAGGAACAACTGCCTTGGCACCAGCTTCATCGTTTGAGAAAGGTACTGTGTCCTGTTTGAGGAATTTGGGTGAATCCCTATTTCTCTTCCTTAAGGCTTGTCCCTAATCTTCCCTCCTTCTTATAACTTTTGCTTCCGAACATTGACAATATCAAAGTACTCTTGGCTACGTTGAATCGTGAACTGTCCGACTGTGTGATCATCGACAACAGGAACCCGGTTCAACTTGACACTGGCTCCGGCCCTTTGACTCTTGAATTCCTGTCTATGAGTGTTCTTTGATTCTGTCTGCCTAACTAATTTATTGCCTATGATTTTTGCCCCCAACTCTCTCTGGGTATCTCAGGTGCTAAGTGTGTTTTTGCCCCGGTAGCATTTCTTGTCACGGATACACGTTTATTTAGTAGACTGAACTGTCAAAAAGTGATTGCAATCATATTAATGGTAATGTGTCTTGTTTCATAACACCGGTCCATTCAAACACAGGATACTTACCTTGATCTATACCATACAAAGTGAATTGGTTAGCTGTAGTGTATTTTACGTGTGGTTTTGAATTTAATAGAAGTGTCGTGTTTATAACACATGGTTTAAAAATAAATGTACTTATTTTTTTCTACCTGAAACCTTGAGTCAGTGTTTGCTTGAGTCACAGTCATTGTTGTCCCTTTGTGTAATCTCTGCTACTGCTCATATAGTCTTGCGATAAGCCTGGCTGCTCCGCTACTGCTACCACTCTAACATAGTAGTACAGGATTGTACCAAAGGTAAAACTTGTATTGCCACCTGTAGTCTTAATTGTGTGTAGTGGTCCCTAAGGGCACTGCACAGGATTCTGCCTAACACCCCCATTAGTATGACATCTTATACACCACATTACCCATTTCTTAGATACCATAATAATTCAACAGCCACACCACATCCATAAAAAAAGGATTAGATATATTGAAACCCAATACATGCCATAAGAGAGAAAACAGCATTTGGAAAAAACAGAATTTAGATAACTTGACACAACAGCTCCAGGAAAATCAGCCATTTAGCCTACCTGCAATGCCAAAATTAGCACATTAAACCACCAAAATAACCCCCACCACTAAGGAGGTGGGCATGACTGCCACATGCTCTGAAAGGAAGCGAAGATACATCCACTTGACCCGCTGTGGACATGACAAGCCTACCTGCACCTCAGAGAAGACTCAGAGTACAATACAACCCGGTAGAACCCTCCTGCTATGCCTACTGATTAAAGGCATAATACCATTCATCCAACAGATGGCCCTGCAAGTAAGGAAGAGAACATGATGGCCACACATACCCAGGGTCACACTGCCCCCATAGGGACAAACAGAGTAAAGAAATCAAGAAACCGTATTAGCTGTACCAGCCCACCATCATCTACATACTCCAACTCATTGAGAGCGAGACCTTGAATGCAAAGAAATATACACACTGCCATGTCACACCATTTGAAGTTGGTAGCTACACGCCATTGTTTTAAACTGACTCCTCCCAATACACTGTTGGCATGGTTCATGACCTGATACAGCCAAACAGCCCGAGTCATGGAATTATTTGTGTGAAAAAAGCAGATTTGCGCGCCTTTCTGCCTGAAAATCCCCATACTTCAAACAGGGATTTTCGATTTACACATACTGACAAAGGTGGTAATAGCTCCCCTACACCATGCAACAGCACACATGGCTACCCACAATCTCAGGGGCAACAGATGATATAAAAAGATGATTTCACATCATTGACCAGTTCCCAAACACCAATGGTTTCCTGAACTGCACACATGTGCGATATGCCCTGTGTGTCACCCATTGTGAGGAAGCATGTCTTCCAGAACTATAAACCATAGCAAACCCTAAATGTACAGATTACATGTGATGCAGACATGACCCGCACACCCTGTTTCACCAGGACCCAAGGTCCACACAGGACTTCATGGTACTGTGAAACAGTACCCTTTATGCATTTATGGCCAGACACATGGGCCAACTGGCATGTCTCCTTGGTAAGTGAAACATAGAGAGTGACAAGGGAGTGACTCAGAGGTTCAAGATGAGTGCCTGCTAAAGGTGGAGGGCTCACGTGGCACTGCCTGTGACAGCGGGAGTGATGGGACAAGTCTGATTGGAGGTGGACAGTTATCATATGACCCACAATTATCAAATGAATCCCAAAGTACAGCCCAAATGATATGATATAATAAGTCATTTATCACACACCTGTACACAAGTATTTCTAGGCGTGACAAGACAAGGGAGGGAAGACAGAGGGAAGACAAAACAAATGGTCTCACTAGGCCTTGTGTCATTCAGATCATACACGTGCAAGAATGAAAAGTGCAAACAGAAAAGGAGGGAGGAAGTGCAAAGGAGAGGGGAAAGGGAAACAGGGCACAAATGCTCTGAGCAAGTGCTGCCAGGGCAGTGCGGCTCTGTGTAGTGCAAGGAGACTACTGACTGCGTATCCTGTTTCAACTACGCTGGTATTATTCTCATGAATGCTGTCACCTGTTTATGAAGAGAGGTGAAAACAATGTACTCAGTGCTTTACTCAAAGATGATGGTGATAAAATATCTGTAGAAAATCAATCCGGTAAATACTAATACCATATGTGCTAAAGAGAGTTGTACTGGATGATTAGATCTTTGCCACCACACATGCAGTAACCGTAATTACTGGATGTAAAAACACAACAAAATTACATTTGAGAAAAACAGTAATGTATAATTGCTTCCAGTAATGCTCGTACCAGAAGCAGAAACACCACATATGCTGAAGTAGACACCTCAGAGGGCAGCCAGCAATCCATCAATAATAACAGCCAGGGAAAGCATCCATTTTTCAGGATGATCTGCTTAGATGCCTGTGATTAGCAAGTGTACATTAAACAAGAACTCTTTAGGGTGACAGTTATGGTTAAAGCCTCTATGCCCATCGTACGCACCCATGTTCCACACTGATAAATACAGTATAAAGAAGTTTTTGTTTGTACAACATATTAGGCCCTACCACACTCTTGCTTCTTCCAGCACCCATTTAATTACTCCCCCTTAGCCATCCTCAACAAAAAGCATACACAATTAACTACCTCACCTGATACCACCGATTTCAGCATAATAACACAATAGACTAATGCACCATCCTGCCTTTCCCCTACAAACAAAAACTATTACTGCTAATAAACAAAAGGAAATCAGCATGTATGTTCTCCCTTCACTGTCTATCCCCACTCTACTAAAGCCATATGCCCTAACAAGCCCCAGAAACCTTTCTCAACAACCCTCATCAATAATACTGTTTCCCCAACCCACTCTGCAACCCCATTAATTTGACATCTTATACACCACATTACCCATTTCTTTGATACCATAATAATTCGACATTCACACCACGTCCAGAAACAAAGGGTGTGATATGTTGAAATCCAATACATACCATAACAGAGAAAACAGTATGTAGATAGATAACCTGACACAAGAGATGCTGGAAATAAGCCATTTGGTCTACCTGCAATGCCAAATATAGCACATTGAACCACCAAAATAACCTCCAACACTAAGGAGGTGGGCATTACTGCCACATGCTCTGAAAGGAAACAGAGGTGCACCTAGCCATTAACTTTGCCATCTTCTAATATATCTGTGCTTGGGACCATACATTTTTCAATGATAAACCTAAATGAAAAGTGAGCTAATCTTATACACCACACTACCCATTTCCTACAGAACATAACAATTCTTAATAAAGCAAACATGTAATACAAGCAATACATACATACACCATTCATCACAAAGGTATCAGAGGAAAAAGCTGAAAAATAATGCACTAGCACGGAGTTACTCCACCCAGCTCCAATTTTCACACCTAACAACCCTTTGCTTAAGGACTGTAGGTCAACTCCAGATAGACAACATTCAGTCTAATGCTACTCACATAACTGTGCTCTGTCACAACCTTCACCCTCCTAACACCCATTTAATCAGTCCTTCTTAGTCATCCTCATTCAATAACATGTAAAGTCAAATGCCTCACCTGTTTCCATCTAGTCAACTATCATTGGGGTAATAGCCAGACCCACTATCCTAGATTTCACATACAAACCAATCATTAATACTACTAATCAACAAAACATATCATGTATGTCCTCCCTTCACTGCCCATCTCCACTGCACTAAACTTGCAATGGCCATGTGACCTAAGCAGACCCAGAAAACCTTGTCAGCAAACCTCATCCATACTACTGTTTTCCCCAACCCACTTTGCACCCCGATTCATTGTTTATCTCCCTATGTCAGTGCATTGCATAATAACATATTGCTTACATAGCATGAAACACAAATAGATTCCTGTACTTCCAAAGCACACCGTTTGCAGGCAAATTGGAAAAATGACAACTATGTTTGTTCATTATTACTTCTAAATTACTACCAACAATTACATGACAGTGAAAATCCTGCAGTAAAAAAAAAAAGTCCCATATACTATGAAACCCTACCCACTTAGCCACTATAACTTCACCTTCTTCACTTCGTAATTTCACACTTCAACAATTCTAACACAGTAGAAAATCATCAATATGGGGTCACTAAAAACAGCTTAATATCCAACTGCGAAGCACACACACAGCCCCATTAGTTGTCAAGGTTAGAGTTATGCTGCTTGGTTCACACTTGGATTTCTTATGCACCCACATTCATATCACATGTCACTGAGAAACAACCTTTATTTGCAAATATATTTTCTGGCAAACATAAGCATAGCATACCATGTCATACTGCTTCATCACTCTCCTAAAAACACTGAAGTAAAATATAGAAAACCCTACTTTGCAAACAATACTTATAAACTTGATCAAATGAGACACCTAAACATACTTCAATTATCTTACAAAATACAATAATTCAAACTGTACATAAAATATATAAAAACACACTATCACTCACCTTCAGCCGCTCCAAATAATGAATAGATCTTCACCAGAGCCAAACACAGAACATGTGCACACTCTGAGCTCTCGAATCATACTGTCAAAAGTTCACACAAATGTCACTTTCATAGCTTTCACAAATCAATAGCAAAAAAGGGGACTGTAGAAAGCAAACAAGTGAAATGACAAACACATTTCTATTACAAGCTATATCAATCAATAAACCCCAACACAATCCTTCAAAGAAAACTTTATACAGTATTTAGACACTACATTAAAAAAAACGTTTATTTATTTTCTAATTTTTCCCAATAAAATAACTGCCGAAAACCCACCTATAAGTGTGGCTACACAAACGTTTTCGTAATTTGCTCAAAACACATATTACAAAGATTTCAAAATCAATTCACATTAGCCTTCAGGTGAGAACATGCAAACAGAAACACATGTACAAATCTGAGCTAAAACATCCACAATATAACATGATCACTGCACAAAAATACAATGGCTATAGGCGCGGGTATAGTGACGGATCCATACTCATGGCTATCAAAGACCGGCAAAAGACCGCCAAAAAACAAGACGTGCAGTTGGCCCATTCATAGCCGCGAATCGTGTCAACTGCCAGTAGTCATGGCTACCCGTACCGTTTTTACAGATTCAAAAAGACATATTGCCAAGCTGTAACAATTCAAACAACATAAGGGTACATATGAGAGCATGGAATCAGAAACACGTGAAATTGTGTGGTGTAAAATCAGTGGAACAACATGATCAATGCATAGAAATTGGAATGGTTATACCCGCGACTAAAGTGCGATATTGATAGACGCGACTGCACCTGCCAAAAATACACAACGTGCCATTTGCTTACTCGTACCTGAAGCTATAACCTACATTGTGGTTCGTACCCACGGCTATCAAAGACTGCCAAAAAACACATCTGATTTGCCCATTCACAGCCGTGAAACGCATCAACCACCGTTCGTACCCGCGTCTATAACACACCTGACGGGACACGATGTTTCATTGGCTGCTATCGTAACCATGACTATTTAAAAACCAAAAAAAGGCATCAAAGGTATTTTCCTTTTCCAATATACTTTAAAAGTTCTCTGCGTGGTTCTTAAAAGAGCCTTTGGGTTCTTTCACCAACATATCACCAACGCTTTCAATCAGAGAAATACTCTTCACCTCTATGATGATTGAAAACATTTTGAAAAATTTGTCTGTGCTATTTCTTTAGATAATTAATTTTTTTTCCAAAGAGAAAAAAACCTGTGCTCCCCCCAAAAATATTTCTCCACAATCGCAGCCTATAACTCTCAGTTCAAACACTGCATCTAAAATAATATTATAAAACCAAAAAAACGTGTAAGCTAATGCTTTGAGAACTCATCACCTGTGTCCTCGGCCACACTATTAACTCCATTCTAAAAAAAAGAATTCCACAAACTTCTGAAAAAAGAGATTCCTTTCCTTCTGAAATTGGCTCCATGTTTCAAATATCAAATGAAACAATAAATATACTCCAAAAACAGCACTATTTCCGAAGGGTGCACCTCACCCTCAAAAAATGAAAATGTACTATGTACAAAAACTCCTAATATAATAATGCAATTTTATCTACAATTTTATTGGCAAATATAAAAATCACTCAAAAAGCATACATTATCTCAAAGGCTCAATACAATTGAACATCATCTGTGGTACTTGAAATCCTGTTGGCAGCCACCCACCACATACACACAATGAGCAACCAATCACAAAGCAAACACAAACATTCCACCTTCTCTCCTCATTAATCTTCTTGCATTCCAAATTCAAACTCTTAACTGACAAGAAGTGATTGTCCATACCAATATAACAATGGAACAATACATGGAATGGCTTGAGGAGAATTACCCTACAGAGGAAGAGATTAGAAAAGAAGACACTCAAAGCAATGCTCCAGAAGAAAATACACCACAATTAGGATTTTGTAAGTACATTCTGTATATTCAAGTAAAATGAGAATAATAATTCCATTTAACGCAACAAATATCTGTCATCAAACTATCAAATGTGTATACAACCAACACACATATTTTGAAAGTGTATTATATCTTCAATTGTTTAAAAGTATTTCAAATATTTTCAAACAGATAAAGAAGTGATTCAAGTCTCTAGAAAATTCGAAAAGGAAGCACCACAACAAGGACCCACAAATCTGAGTATGGATTCCTTGACAGAATTAAAAGAACTAATGATGAATATTCAAAAAGAGATGCAATCAATGAAAAAGGACATTGAACATTGAAAACTAATCATGGGAAGTAAAAATCCAGAAACTGTGGCTACAGAACAAGCTATATCATGTATTCTAACTAAAAATGAAAGAAAACCCACAACCACATTTCCTCCCAAATAAACCTGTTTTCAACAAACTGTGTTTGAATATTTATTTACCCTTTTCAAGTATGTACATATATATGCATTATTATTGATTTTAAAGTATTTCAAATGGTACACTGTTTGCAAACACTACAATCAATACATAATCCGGCTACCAAAAAATCAAATTTCACCCCAAATCTTAAAACTGTGTAAAACACAGTAAAAAGAGGGTGCGTCAAGAATGCACTTTTCACGCATTACGGTTATAGCCACGGGTATGCGTCATCAAAATAGCACCTAGGACACACCCGGTCGTTGCTGCTGTTACCTGCGTCTCCAAATGCCAATGGCTCATGCGGCTGGATGGTAGCCGCGGCCATACATCTATGTTTAAAAAATATATATAATATCCTTCTATCTGAAAAAAAGAAATAGAATCAGTTCATTGACCCACACACTTTAATAAACACAATTTAATACACACATTTTTATGACCCTCATATTTTATATGCAGTGCACCAAATGCACTACATAAAAGATACAACATTAGTGCATAGTACACTGTTGTTCTCTTTGCACATACTAATCATTTGGTCATTGGAAGAAATAAATCCAACCTGGATTAAAAAAAACCATACAAAATTATAAAAAACTGTAAGAAAATACCACTACTAAAAACTAACAGGGATATATAAACTGGGTGAAAATAAACAAAGATCATTATACTAGCTGCATGCAGGAAAAAGGATGGGAAGGTCAAGTAAACTTGTAGAACAAGAGAAGATAAGTTATAATAAGTATTTGGGGAACAAGAGAATATAGGGTATGATTACAAGTCACCAAACAGATCATTGGTCAAACTACTTTTCCTTTTTTTTAAAACTTCCATTTTTTACAGCATTGTCTTTTTTCACTTGTCTTTTTGAAAGTTTAACTTTTTCCTTCCTACTAAGACATTCCAACATGCCGGGACATGAGAGCTCAAGTAGTGACGACATCATCATTTGGGTCGACAATCCTTCACCACCAAGGAAGAAGTACAAAAAAATGAAAAAAAACAGCTGACAGTTGGCGCTTCTTCAAAATGAAAGAACACTGCTCCAGAAAAGAGCCACAGTAGGCACTGTGCACCTTCTGCAATAAAACTCTGTGGACCTTCAGATGTTCCATCTCAAAGCCTGGGGACATCTATTATGATTAACCATTTAGTGCAAATCCATTGGAGTGAGGTTGATGATGACTATCGCAAAGCACATGAACATCACAAAAGAAAAATGTATGGGGCCCATTCCTTGCATAGAAGGCGATCAGCGCCACCTACGTAACCTTCATCCACCAGTGCATCAACAACTCCAACTGCAAACGAAGCCTCTACATCAGCAGTGGTATCCAGTACACAAACTCCTCTCTTACCGACACCCAATCTAACCATGATGAAAGTCATTTGTACAAAATGCTGCGACTACGTAGTTAAGGAAGATGCCACATCTAGCGAATGCCAGAATGTAATCCCAGAACACCAGATTACCTGTCATAGTTAATTTTTTTTAAAGTGGCAATTTATTCCTCCCTCCTTTTTTCTGAACTTCAGCAGCGGTATTATAACCAAGTGCGCATTTACCAGGTGCACTGCCTCATAACTCTTCCCAGATTCAGTGATGAAAGTCCTGTGTGGGTGATGCCTCGAATAAGTAGCCAAGGGAGATGCCACATTTAAGGAATGGGAGAGATTCCACTCCATGTGAACAATCATGATAAATAATGCAAAGGTCACTAAGCAAGATTTCCATACATCTCCTGTTTCCATCTGAAGCAGTATATATATTCTACAAAAAGAAGGTATGCTAACAGGTGTCTAAAACCCGACAAATTACTATGACAATGGGTATATCTTTTACCCCAAAATCCACACATGAACGTTAAAACGTTTTTTAATTAAACATATAAATGCTAGTACTCATAAAATGATCACATTACATAAAGCTGCATAAAAACATATAACAAATATTACGCAAAAAAACACAAGAAGGTACAAACAATGTGGGCTAAATCTCTTGATCACTAGATCAACGCCATGTGATACTTCACATTGGAGTTGTTTTCCTTTTTTACAATAATCTTGTTATTGTTTTCTAGACCCAATTTACACAAGTTTCTGTCCCTAAAACACAGATAAATGTAGGACATTCATCAGGGGTATTTTGTTGCTTGTGTTGTATAATAGTGATTAGGTCTTCTTTCCTATCACTCCTTCTTTGTCAAGTACGTTCAATGATTTACGAACCCTGTGGGTTAAAGACACTCTATTAGAACTTTTCTTCACAAATATCTACTATCACCAAAATCTTATAATTGGACCTTTATAGTAGTGCCCCGGATCCACCAAGGGGGCTAGGTATGTCTCTCTCTTACATACCTTATGGACTGTGGTAGAAGTATTCCACAGTCGGTAATGTACCACCGAATGGTAAAAGGGAGAAGGATTTCCTTTTCTTGGGGAATATCTCTCCAAATATCTTCTATTCTAAAAGAGGTAAGTACAAAGGATACTGTTTTAGAATAGTATACATATGTTGCATTCTAGGAATTCTTTGGACAAAGAGGGTCCTCTTACCTGTGAGGAATAGAGGTAAATGCTGTATTCCCTTCAATGTAAACACTACACCCGTCGTGCAGTAAATTGGTCAGAGGGCAGCTAAAGAGAAAATGAGAGGACAAAAACCTAACTAAGTATATGGTTTCATGACCAATACATATAACATATATTGTACACATGGAAGTGTAGTAATAAAGGCCACACAACTTACTATAAAATTGCTCATTTGTTCAAGTCTCTGACCTGGATCTTCAATAATTCTGAGAACTTGCATTAGATGAAGGAAGGTATCTGTCCTGGTGTTAATCTATAGAGATAGGACATAGATTTCATTCAAAACAGGATATACACTGAAGCTGTACAGCTTAATACCATCACTGGGGCATTAAGACCCTAACAAGTTATTGAAAAAAACCTGCTGAAATTCCAAACTTACCCAAGTTTGCACAATCAGTTAATGGCAAATGTTCTGGGGCTGTGAAACACGTACTGGCTGCCAAAAAACCAAAATGGCCGCTATTAATGGATGCACGCACATTTGCGTTTATGCGATGACGTCATCACGTCACTACCCGATGACATCATCGCGTCACCACACGATGACATCATCACACCGCAACGTGGCGACGCCATGACATCATCACGCGCATTAATGCCGCATAGGGATATGGAAAATGTAGTTGCCTGAATTTGGGGCGTAAAGAGGAAAAAGTAGTTGCCTGAATTAGAGCACAAAGAGACAAAAGGCATGCATTTTTAAATAAGGTAATGATGGTAAACATGATGTCAGAAATTAAGCCTGCAAATTATTCAACCAAACTCAGGAAAACTAATGTATATCATATACATAGTGAAATCACATAGAAACCCATGTACTGCCACTGCCCACAAACTTAATCAAGTTGATACAATCAATGGTTGCCCATTATGGACATATTTCAAAACAGAGAAGACACTTTGTACAAATGTATTCAAAGGCAGGCATGTCGCACAGTCACTGAGATTTAACAGACAGTATCATGTCTAGTATGGATGGCTATCTCAACATCAGGGAAAACCATAACGGGTATGATATAGCATATTTAGACCAATGCTCTTAGTCCAACACAACAAAAGATCAAATATCAAATATGTCGCCCAGTATAGACGGTTAGATGGAATAAAGAAATACATCTTCCATGTGCTTATCTCTGGAGATACCATATTATGTGTCAAACAGTATGTTACATTTAGTAATATCAGAAATGCAGGCGGTTTTTTCTATCCCCTCTAGGCATTATATCATACAATACCTTTGTTGTGTCAACTTTGTTGTCAGTTACATTATGTGACATTAACGGGTAGATTGAGCAATGAAAGAATGCATCCCATCTAGGCATTGTGCCATTCGATATTCTCGTTGAGCCCATGGATATGGCTCTGGGTCAGGAAAATAAGTTTCTGTTCAAGGCTTAGTAATTTTTTATTTATTTGTTTTTGCGTTTTTCCTCTCACATGTTTCAAGATGGTCCAATTGAAATCACTATGTTTGTTTTCCAAAAAATGTTTAACTAATGGTGCTTGATCCACCTTGTTTTTTAGGCAACTTTTGTGCTCCATCATTCTCGTTTTACATTTTCTGATTGTTTTACCAATGTAAATATATTGACACAGACATCTGATTACATATACTACATTTTCCGTATTACAATTTGTGTGTTCTGTGATGTTCCATTCTCTTTCTAGACCTAAATCTACTGTTGTGGTTTTTCTGGTTTGTGCGCACATAGTACAATTTCCACACGGATGGTGCCCTGACACTGGTGGTAAACCCCATAATCTTGTCTGGCGGGATTTCTTTTCTTTGGTGCTCCCAATGTCATTTCTCATCAATAAATTGCTTATTGTGGTACTCTTTTCAAATGAGGGGTTTCTCACATTCTTTGCTCATGACTTTGTTCCAGTTCCTGTTTATAATACCCTTGATCTTATAGGATAAGTTACTAAAGGTATTCACAAATACCAGCGGAGTCTCCTTATTGTCTCGGTTTCTATGCAGTTGTTGATCTAAAAGAGCCTCCCTGTTATTATTGAATGCCCTTTTTGCTGCATCATTCACTAGACGTTTGGGATAACCTCGCTTAGTCAGTTTCTCGATTAGTTTATTGGCCCCATCCTCATAGGCTTCGTTTGTACTGCTGTTTTTCTTGATATGCAAAAACTGACCAAAAGGTAAATTAGTCTTGACATGTTGAGCATGGTGGCTATTAAAATGGAGGAGAGCATTTCTGTCAGTGTCTTTGGTGTAGGGTTTGATGAGCAAAATACCTTGATGATGATATATAGATATGTCTAAAAAATTCACTAAGGTGTTACTCATATTCATTGTAAATTTGAGATATCTATTTTCTTCATTCAGCCAGGTGTTAAATTGGTTAGCTTCATCCCTACTTCCCTTCCAAATTACGAAGATATCATCTATATCTTCTAACCAACATAGAATGTTATCTTGGTACGGATTTAAGTTGCGGTAGATGACAGTCTCTTCAAACATAGTGGGCCTCATTACGAGTTGCCCGGTAAAACTGGGTTCATTACCGGCATGCGGGAATGAGCGGGTCCGTGCTCGTATGAACCCGCTAATAGCGGGTGATTACGAGTGCGCGAGCACGTGCGTTACCCCATGCCGGTAGTGGCAAAACCGCCATGCCGGTAACGGGCCACCAACCCCCCTATACCGGCATTGCGGGTACCGCCCATTCCGTAACCGCGTCATAACAACCACTAAACACTGGCACAGTATTACCGTGGTCGCAAAAAAGGACCCGGAAATTACATCATCGCGCCGTAACGGGAAATGAGCCGGCGGCCATCTTTAAAAACACAATCCATTGCCATCCTCCATAACCACCACTACACTCATGTTGTTGTGTGCCACAACTGAAGCAGGATGTCGAAGGCCACCAGTAAATCCTCCCAAAGGAAGAGGAAGCAGCGTTTTTCTGATGCTGAACTGACTATGCTTGCTAACACCCTCGAACAGCATGCAGACACAATCAGGAGCACAGACCTCAAGCATGTGGCACAAACCAAAAAAAAAACAGGTCTGGCAGGAGGTCGCTCAGAGGGTGTCGGCAGTGGGGAGCACCCCAAGGAGTGTACGTGACTGCCGGAAGCGCTGGGACCACCTTCGCCTCCGGGTCAGGAAGATCCTGGCGGAGAACAGGAGGGCTGCAATGGCGACAGGCGGTGGCCCACACTCCCCTGTGAAGCTCACCGCATGGGAGGAGACCGCAAGTGCATTCATTGACCCGGAATCCATAGAGGGAATAGGAGACCAGGAGTTTGGCGCTGCAACTACCACAGAGGAAGGTGAGTGAACCATCACATCCACGTATACCAAAACATGATGTGGCACAAGTGATGTGGAAGTTAGACTAGGCAAGGCAATGCATGTTCCAAGGCTACATCAACACATCCATAGAATAATGAGTGCCACACCCTGCACCACACGCATGCTGAGTGAAAATCCAAATCCCAACAGAGGTGCAACATGACCCACCCATGCCCATGGGACCCACCACACAGACACCAAACCAATGCTATGCCACCAGCCATGCATTGATTGCCAACATGTCCCCTCAGTACACCCAATGCCACACACCAGAAATGAAATGATGCCTGAATGTATGAACATATCACACCACAATACATCATAGCTGCCATTTGACAACATCAATGATGACCTGCATCTCTTCTATCTCCCAGGCACCGATGAGGAAGGTGGAGCACAGGACAGGGGTGCGAGTACATCCAGTGCACGCAAAGGGACCAGGGCCATCGCCACCCCCCGTCCAAGAAAATGCCTGCAGCAACACCCAGTGTGCCACGCAAGGCATCAACCCTGCAGGGGGCACCTGCAGCGACAGAACAGCAGCAGGCACCCACAACAGTGGGAGCCATTCTGCCAGCCACCACGGACGTTGTGTCCACAGAGGTGGATGATGAGGCTGGAATCATGCCTGGAATACCCACCCCAAGCCCCATTGCCAGCCCCCACCCACCTGCGGAGTCTGAGAGCCTGGACGATCCGTGTCTCCATGGCTCGGACCTTGGAGAATCAGACATTGGGATCTTCCAGGACAGTGCCCAGGACGAGGAGCCCACGCAGGTGCCTTCCACCACCCTGCCAGCCACCACCCTGCCAGCCACCAGTACACCTGCGGCCGACACCTCTTTCGAGGCTCGCCTGGCAAGGGTAGAGGCCCGCCAAGAGTCAATGCTACAAATCATGCATCGACAGGTCGACGCTGGGAATGAGGCCATGAGGGCCATAGCCACGGCCATTGCAGCCAATACAGCTGCTGTGGAGGCATCTACGTGTGCATTCAGGGAGTGCATGGGGTCACTGACACAGGCCCTTCTTGCCAACATCCCGCAAATGCAGCGTCAACACCTTGGCCCAGCCATGGGACTGACAATAGACACCTCCACTACAACAACCCCTTCCACCTGGGTGCAATCGAGCCCTGTGCGGTTAATGCGCAGGAGCGCACAGCGCTCGGCCATGGCACCCCCAGACCCAAAAGTTTCAAAGAAATAACAGTATGGCCAATGACAATGTGAAGAACTACATTGGTGAAGGGAACACTGTTTGTTGCACACATGGGGACATTTGGGATCTGTGGGGTGGGTGAGGTAGTTTGTTGGGGTATTTTCTGGGGTTTGTGGGGTGGGTGAGGGAGTTTGTTGGGGGGGTCTGGGAGGGGGGAGTGGGCACATTTTTGCAGTTTTAAATAATACACAAGTTGTGAGAAGAAAAATCCATGGCTGGACATTGTTATGTTTCGTGTGCATCCATTTAATGTGTTACGGTGTTCAGTGCCCAACTCCCAACATTCCCTGTGTGCATGTTCATATTGGCCCAGTGTCTGACTGACACAAGTCTTTCCTAGTTCCTGTGTTTCAGAGGTATACTTGAATTTGTGCTTGCCGTACAGCATGGCCATCCCGTGCATCACGTACTGGCAGTGGGGTTACTTCACCTCCGTCTCCGTCCTCATCATCCTCACCCGGCCCATGTATGTCAATGTCAGGTGACAATGGTACATTTCTCCGGACGCATATGTCGTGCAGCATGACACAGGCCATGGTGATCTTTGCCACCTTCTCAGGCCTATATAGGAGTGCCCCACCAGACCTGCTGAGGCAGCGGAACCGCCACTTCGACAGGCCAAAGGTCTGCTCAATGACAACACGGGTACGGGTGTGCACACGATTGTACTCCTCCTCATGGCCATTCTGCGGGTTAGGCACAGGGGTGTGTAGCCACGGCCTCAAGGGATATCTTCCATCACCAGCAAGCAGATTCAAATAGGTGTGTGTCACTCTGAACTCCCGTAATTCAGGGAGCACAGTCATGCCGCCAGCTATTTGGTGTGGCCATGCACATGTCCCTGTAAGCATGAAAAAATGTTATCTAGGTGCAATCTGTACTGTCATGAGGTGTGGTAGTCTGGTTGGCATTCAATAGATGATGCAGGGTGTAATCATGCATGCGGAGGCAGATATGCTGTGGTAGTGCAACAATGTTTTGACTCCAATTCATGCTGTTCATTATTTACTATGCATGGTCACACTGCCCACATAGCCACACTTGCCGTCCTGTTCATTCATGCATTGCTTGCCATAACCATGGTGGCCTGGTTGTGCCTCTTACTTGTTCTCATTGATATGCATTATTTGTGATATGTGGCCCAGTGAAGTGTCATGTACTGTTTGACTGGTTCAGGTCAGGAGTGTTTGGCTCTGCATGCATTCTCCAATCACCAGCTATTCCGACCCAGGTGCAGTATTGCCCTCCTCATGCATCCCCACACATCAGTACCCCAAGGCACTGCCATGGGACGGTTGTGCAACTCACCAAGCAGCCAGGCACGTGGTCCGGCACGTCGCTCCATTTGATGGGGTACCGTGGATTTACCTAGTAACATGGCATCATGTGTTGATCCAGGAAATCGGGCGCAGCAATGGGTGATGGTCTTCCTGGAGTCACATACCATTTGCACATTGATGGAGTGGTGTTGTTTGCGATTGCGGTACAAGGCCTCTATGGCATGGGGGACTATAAATTCCATGTGGGTGCAGTCGATGGCACCAACACAATTGGGCATGCCTGCCAGTGCATGGGAGCCTACTTTGGTTTCGGCTATCTCCTGGGCAGTCCGTGGTAGGGATATGTGGGTGCTTGCGTGCTTCAGGAGGGCATCCAGCACTTGGTTCAGCATGCGTGAAAATAGTGGTTGTGAAATGCCATGCAGCTGGCCCACTGTGTGTTGGTAGGTGCCTGTGGCCAGGAAGTGTGGCACAGATACCACCTTTAATAGTGGGGGGATGGCAGTGCATATTTGTATGTGGCTGGCAATGTCGTTCTGTATCATGTGCACTATGGTGGTGATGGTGTCACGGTCTAACCGGTACAGGGTGTGGATCTGCTCAGGGGTAGGGTTGAATGGGCTGGGTCTGGTGCGAGGTATTGCTGGCTGCCTACGAGGCTCTGATGGCTGCGCTGGTGGTAATGGATGGGCCTGTCTCAACCTCCTTCTCCTCCGGTGTCTCCTCTGTGCTGCCTGTTCTTGCTGCTGTTGTTGTTGTTGTTGTTGTTGCAGTTGTTGTATCAGTATAGGCAGGTACTCCTGCGCCATGTTTGAAAATGCTAGTGGTGGCATTTTGGTGTAGGAAGGGGTGTGGTGTTTAGTTGTGCTCCTTTTATACTGGGCAACTCTGCATTGCCTACACTGGGGGGCGGGGTTGTGGTGTGTGGGTGTGCTCAGTTCATACTGGCACAGCCTCCTTTGACTCCACCTGTGGGGATTGTGTGCACCTGTGGCAGCTGCCTTGTATCTTGCTTGCTGTTTGCGGGTGGTCTGAGATGCCTGTATGGCCGGCATCGTGCAGGCCATGATGACCGGCTTCGCGATGCCGATATTTGCATGTATGCGTGGGTTGGAATTACCCCCTATTACCGGCATGCCGGTATTTGCTCCCTGAAGGGGTGCGTGTACGCTCCTATGCCGCTATTAGTGGCACCGTTGTTTGGTATGCCGCTAATACCGGGTTTGCGGGTTGGAATGCTACGGAACGGTAAATGATGCCGGTATTTACATACCAGCATCGTTTTTCCCTTACCGGCAGATCTCGTTATGAGGGCCATTGACATACAGGTTAGCTAAGTTGGGTGCCATAGCGGCTCCCATAGCTGTACCTTCCACTTGTATATCGAATTGGCCCATAAACTGAAACAAATTGTTTGTGAGTGCCATCTCTGTGCACCATTTGATGAATGAATTGGGGACAGGATGATCATCTTCCCTTCGCAAAAGTGTTTCTTCGACCACCTCCAGGGTGGTTCGTTGAGGTATATTTGTGTATAAGGCTTGTATGTCTAAGCACAACATTAAATTTACATCAGGATTAAAAATATTCCCCTTGATCCTGTTGATGGCATCAGTAGTGTCTTTGACGTAGCTCTTCATAGTGGGTATGAACGGTCTTAGATACAAGTCAACGTACTTAGATAGGGGCTCCAAAAGGGAGTTAATTCCCGAGACGATGGGTCTTCCCGGGGGATTTTCCAAACTCTTATGAATCTTAGGTAGAGTATAAAAAATTGGTACTCTGCCATTTCCTCTCATAAGGTATTCTCCTTCTGTTTTTAGAATAGAAGATATTTGGAGAGATATTCCCCAAGAAAAGGAAATCCTTCTCCCTTTTACCATTCGGTGGTGCATTACCGACTGTGGAACACTTCTACCACAGTCCATAAGGTATGTAAGAGAGAGACATACCTAGCCCCCTTGGTGGATCGGGGGCACTACTATAAAGGTCTAATTATAAGATTTTAGTGATAGTAGATATTTGTGAATAAAAGTTCTAATAGAGTGTCTTTAACCCACAGGGTTCGTAAATCATTGAACGTACTTGACAAAGAAGGAGTGATAGGAAAGAAGACCTAATCACTATTATACAACACAAGCAACAGAATACCCCTGATGAATGTCCTACATTTATCTGTGTTTTAGGGACAGAAACTTGTGCAAGTTGGGTCTAGAAAACAATAAAAAGATTACTGTAAAAAAGGAAAACAACTCCAATTTGAAGTATCACATGGCGTTGATCTAGTGATCAAGAGATTTAACCCACATTGTTTGTACCTTCTTGTGTTTTTTTGCGTAATATTTGTTATATGTTTTTATGGAGTTTTATGTAATGTGATCATTTTATGAGTACTAGCATTTATATGTTTAATAAAAAAACGTTTTAACGTTCATGTGTGAATTTTGGGGTAAAAGATATACCCATTGTCATAGTAATTTATTGGGTTTTAGACACCTGTTAGCATACCTTCTTTTTGTAGAATGTATCGCTTATCCGTGTGGTAAGAAGTGTATGACCCCCCTAATACATGGTTTATGCCGTTTGAGAAATGTGTCCATCTGAAGCAGTGCCACTTTTTTTTGCATATAGGTTGACCTTTCACAGGAGTTAACTGTACAACATCTAGTGCAAATCCACTGGGATGATGACAACAACGGAGCTGCGGGAAAATAGAAAAATAAGCACATTACAAACATGAACTTGCAAAACACCAGCAATTGAACTACCTCAAAAAACACTCCAAACACCTACAAGCACTGCATACCTCAAAATACATAAAATGTACAAGAACAGCAAATGAAGAAAATAATAATGAACACCATCTGATAGCAATGGTCACTACATTTAACACACACACACACACTGCAAATAAACCTTCAAATGTGTAAATAAAGACTAACACTTTCATATCAGCCACACTACTGCCATGTGTACAGTCAGAGTTCAGGAATGAAAAGGACAAAACTTCAGGAAATGGTGGCTTTTATACTTTCCAAAACAAACATTAAAAAAGAGGACTATATACCCATGAAACTATTGAGATGGCGGACACATTTTCACCACAACCTATCACTAAGCCCTACACAAATGCAAAAGTAACAACAGCCAATAACAAACAATGAAACTGACACAACCCCATTTTTACTCCACCTAGCATCTTTCATAGCCGCGGCTATTCGTTGCGGATACAGATCCTGATTTGTACCCATGGCTACACGCATATTTTCCTGCAGGCCCCAAATCAAACTAAATTGGCCATCAAACCCTCAAATCAACTAAGTGAACACCTAAGTACATAAAATAAGACCCAGAAATATAATTATAAACTATATCATCCACATGAACATTTGATTATTGCACAGAAAATGCATATTTATAGACACAACTTTAAATATACCCACGGCTCCAGCCGCAATGAAGGAAATGCAGAATAGTACTGACGCTTCTACGCACATGCTTTTTATAGACGCAGCAATATAAGAGCCCCATAGATGTCCACTGTAACCACGACTATTTGCAAAAACTGCGAATTCAAAATTGAATTTCCACTGCACCAAACTCCACAACTGTCCCCAACATGCCTACCAGCACCACCTCCACTCCTCGTGGTCCTCCTCCACTCCCCTAGTCTCGTACAATCCCCCAAAACACTAAATGCATATAAGATGCCACCCCACCCAAAATTTGGAAAGTTGCGCTGCCACACTTCCACAGACACACAACGTGTCACTTTCCGCAAATATAGCCGCGGCTACAATGGGGGAGGTGTGTGTATGTGTGAGAGGATCTACCCACGATTAGCAATGCTGCACGCTGAGCGGCTGTTGGTTAGCTGCGAATACTAACAATAGCACCATCGACCAATTAGAAAGTACAACACCCACACATCATACATACCCTGCTCATACAAACTACTAGAAATTAAACTAGGAATAATTTTCCTGGAAACAGAGAAATACTGTAGATATCATGACTAGTTTAAAAACTGTATGACTGATCAAAGACAGTTGGCTGTTTTGGTTGCTGGCTTTTTGTGAGAAACTAAATATTAACATGGACCTAGTTTTGAGAGATTTTACAATTAAATGGTTTGGATTGCGGGGAATGCGTTGGTTCCAGGTTTATCCAAAATGGTTTAGACTGAGTAGTACAGAGCACCCAGATGTCGTACTAATTCATTGTGGAGGCAATTATTTGGGAAATGTACGAGGGGGGACCCTTAGTTTAATGATGAAACAAGACATGGGAAAAATAATGGAACTATTTCCTCACACTATCTTTATCGTTTCCAATCTCACTCAGAGGTAAAAATGGAGATGGACCACCAGATTTAATGGTAAAATTGAGAAGGCTCTGAGCGCCCAGGGATACGACGTGGACAAGAACAACAGCAGAGTCAAGCTTGCCGTCAAGAGCCTGGTGAGCAAAGGAGCCCTAGCCCAGCTCAAGGGCACCGGTGCCTCTGGATCCTTCAAGCTCAACAAGAAGCAGTCGCAGGGCAAGGAGAAGGCGGCCAAGAAAGCGGCGGTGAAGAGCAAGACGCCCGCAGCAAAGAAGCCTGCCGGTGCTGCCAAGAAACCCAAAAAGGCTCCCGCCGGAGTCAAGAAGAGTCCCAAGAAGGTGAAGAAACCAGCAGGAGCCAAGAGCCCTAAAAAGCCCAAAGCTGCTCCAGCCAAGAAGGCCGCCAAGAGCCCCGCAAAAGCCAAAGCCGTGAAGGCGAAAGCGGCAAAGAAGAGCCCAGCCAAGGTCGTGAAGCCCAAGGCCGTCAAACCCAAAGCGGCAAAGCCCAAAAAGGCTGCACCCAAGAAGAAGTAGAGGCTTTCGCCGAGACCCTTCAAAAAACACACACAAAAAAACACAAAGGCTCTTTTAAGAGCCGCCCACAGCATCTGAAAAGCGAGCTAGCTCATGCCTCTTGCCAGACGCGTACTGCGATATACAACGGCATGTTTGAAAGCCAACATGTACCGGGCCCCGCGGCGAGAGTCTCCACTCGCTTCGGACGCCATGCGTGACCGTGGCCAGTGCGCCCCCACCTATAAGCCCCCACCAGTTGAGACATAAGGGCATCGTGTGCACAGATATTGAGGCATGTGATCTGGCACAACCCCCCCACCACCTCCTCCTCCTCCTCCTCCTCCTCCTCCTCCTCCTCCCCCCCCCCCCCGCCCCTCCCCTCATCATAACCGCAGTGTTTCGAGGCGCTGCCATTGGGCTGGCCGCCGGCAAAGATGATGATGGTAGTGTGAAATGTCAGCGCGGGGGGCGGGGGGGCAGACTTCAGAGGCTGATTTGCCACTCTCGCTTGCCACCGGTCTGAAGGCTGGTGGGAGGTTGAATTGGGGCACGCAAGGGCTGGGTGGTGGGGCTATTTTATCTGTCCACAGCGACTTATGAAAGGCTGAGCACAACCCACGGCAATCTCTTTTTGCTTCCTGTTTATTGTTGGGCCAGCCAGCCAATCGAAGGCTTCCCATTCCTGCGTCACCGCTTCATAGCCATACCTTCGGACAGCGACCAATCACAGCACAACGCGGGCTTTTTTCAAACCTGCGCCTGTTATCGCCTCAGCCAATGAGAGGAGAGCTTGGTCTTTATATACCAGCTCCCCGCCAGAGGAGCCCCATTGTATCTCGTAGAGAGAAAGCAGATCTAGCAGCGCTGCCATGGCCCGTACTAAGCAGACCGCCCGCAAGTCCACAGGAGGCAAGGCGCCTCGCAAGCAGCTGGCCACCAAGGCTGCCCGGAAGAGCGCCCCCGCCACTGGCGGCGTCAAGAAACCTCACCGCTACCGACCCGGCACTGTGGCTCTGAGGGAGATCCGCCGCTACCAGAAATCCACCGAGCTGCTCATCCGAAAGCTGCCCTTCCAGCGCCTGGTGCGAGAAATCGCCCAGGACTTCAAGACCGACCTGCGCTTCCAGAGCTCGGCCGTCATGGCCCTGCAGGAGGCCAGCGAGGCCTACCTGGTTGGGCTCTTTGAGGACACCAACCTCTGCGCCATCCACGCCAAGCGGGTCACCATCATGCCCAAGGACATCCAGCTGGCCCGCCGCATCCGGGGCGAGAGGGCTTGAGGCACACGGCAGCACCGCAACAACCGCAGAAAACACCACAAAGGCTCTTTTAAGAGCCGCCACATTGTCACAGACGAGCTGCTCCTATCCGCCCCTGCTCTTCGCTTGGCTACGCTCGTAGCTCGGGCGAGCTTTTGGCTTCAGAGGCAAAAGCCAAACATCCATTTGGCCCCATAGTTCACAGGGCTTTTCCGTGGCATGGAAGGTCCTCCAGTGTTGGGTGACGGAGGGGGGGATTTGAGGTATGCCCAAGATGCATTACTTATTCACCTGCCGGGCACACCCGGGGTCCCCCCCCCCACGGTAGCCGCAGGCCTTATTTACGCACCATGCCAGGTTTGCGCCCGTGGGCAGCGGTCCTCTTGAGTGCTCGGAAGAGAGTGCAGGGTGCCCTGACTCTGAAGCGCTTGGGAGCAGCTCCTTTTCTGATCAGTGTTTGCAACGCGCCGTGGGGGCAAGTGGGGAGGCGGGGGATGCCGCCGACGGCATGGTGCCTGCCCCTAAACCATCAGAAGCGGCAGCTGGCTGTGAGTTCTTTGTTTGGCAGGCTCTCCCACCTACGCTACCCCGCCCAGAGACCAACGGCTAGTAAGCGCGGTCATTTCGAAACGCTGCCGTCTCCCCGCCCACCCGGCCCTGCGCAGACCGTGCTGCGCACGACTGCCAGCAGCCCTCCCTCTGGTCCGCCATGGGTGCATATAAGGAGCGGCTCAGGCGCTGAACCCGTCATTCTCCGCTCGCTTGTGAAGAAGAGAAGAGTCAGCATGTCTGGACGCGGCAAAGGAGGGAAAGGGCTCGGCAAAGGCGGCGCCAAGAGGCACAGGAAAGTGCTGCGAGACAACATCCAGGGCATCACCAAGCCCGCCATCCGCCGCCTGGCCCGCCGTGGCGGAGTCAAGCGCATCTCCGGCCTCATCTACGAGGAGACCCGGGGCGTGCTGAAGGTCTTCCTGGAGAACGTGATCCGGGATGCCGTCACCTACACCGAGCACGCCAAGAGGAAGACGGTCACCGCCATGGATGTGGTCTATGCCCTGAAGCGCCAGGGACGCACCCTCTACGGATTCGGGGGCTGAGCAGACCCCCACCCCCCACCGGACCCCACCTCTCGTTCCGACACCACAACACCAAAGGCTCTTTTAAGAGCCGCCCACACCCTCCCCGACCGAGCTGCTCATCTGCACTCTGCTTAAGCACCATACTCTGGCCCGCCTGAGCCAAAGTAGAGGGGCGTGCAAGGTTTATGTTTTGACTAGCAAGCCAGCGCCTTGAAAAAAAACCTCAGGCGAGTCTTGCACACTGATTTTATGAATGTCGCTTGTGTGTGAATGAAGAAAGAGATCAGAGCAAGCACATGGCGTTTTTGTGTCCTACTTGACAATTCTTTCTTTGCGCCCAGAATGTACCTGCAGGAGAAGGCAAAATCCTATGCCGAAGGTAAGGTCTTTCACACGGCTGTGCCTTCTGCCCCCGTGGCTATGAGGAGCGCTGGCTCTTGCCTAGAATGGGCCTGGCTACCAGTCGCGCCTTGAAACACTTGTGTATAGGCGCCTTTATAAATGCCATATGTCCTATCATATCATATCGGGGTCGGGGCCAAGCCGGCCCGAATCCCCTCCAGTGCGCTAGGGCTTCTCGCTCTCGCCGAGGGGCAGGCTTTCCGATTGATTTACCCTTTGAACGCATTCGGGGTTGACCACAGCGCCGCCCTTTAACGCAAGGGGGCAACTGCACTCGGGGTTTGTGTATCCAGAAGGGAGAGCCAGGTGTCTGTGTCCTGCTCAGTTTGCCCCTCTACCCATTCTCCTGAGCGTGTGAATGGGGTGAGCGTTGCCGGAGGCCTCTGCGCGCGTCATGCTGGTCAGAGAGTTGCTGGTTAGTTAGTTAGTTAGTGAGGCACGCAAAGCGTCAAGGCCCACCATGGCCTCCTCCCCACACTCCTACCTACCACTGGCCTCTGCAGAGAGCTGCCCGTCTCACTTCCTTGCTTTGCCACTGCCAAGCCCTCTCACTGAGATAGATAGATACATTGTACACCATGTTGGGAGAGTGGCAGATGAGGGGAGGGACCTGTCTGGGGATTCCACTCATTACCCTAAGGGAAGTGCAAGGGTTCCTGGGAGGCATGCATGAACCGTTTGACTCCAAGAAAGGAAGGCCTGGCCGAGATATGAAACCCAGAGTGGCCCATTTCACCCTTTTTTTTTCCCTTTCTTTCCTTTTAGTGTTTTGGTGGGCAGGCGGAGGGCCCTCTCTCTCAAACCTCACTCTAACTTGCTCAGGTGCTGTGCCCAGTGGGGTCTGCTGGGAATTTTGCCCGTCAAGGGCAAAGCACAGTGGCGTTTGTCAGGCGTTCGTCAGGCTTTCGGGGCAGGGGCCAGAACGCCTGGCTGGCTGGCTGGCTGGCTGGCTGCTGCAGCTGCTGCTGCTGCTGCTGCTGCTGCTGCTGCTGCTGCTGCTGCTGCTTCTCCCAGAAACCCAGCCCAGTGTCCCCAAGGACAGGCCTCTCCTCCCAGCGATGAGAAGAGGAGAAAGGAAGATCAATGTGGGGCTGAGGCTTCCTCAGAAGGGTCAGGCCCTGTCGCGAACCAGAAGATGGACTCGGACTCAGAAGGGTCAGGCCCTGTGGCGAACCAGAAGATGGACTCGGACTACAGTGGGTCTTGGTGGAGACTTGTTTATTCAGATAAAAGAAACACGCCTATCGGCTCTCCCGCTATGAGGGAAGTTCCCTGCCTTCTAAAACAAAAACAAAGGGCGCCCGTCGAAGTCCAAGAATGAAAGAGCCCTGCCTGAGTCCACACTCCTAGTTGCTCACTGGCCCTCCCACGTTAGAAAACCTCGCTAAAAGGAAAAGGAGGCTTGCACAATAGCCTCGGAAGTGCGCGTCTGTCTGGCCCGAGTCGTAGAGGGCTCATTTGCACAGCCCACACTTCTCCAGATCCCACCTTTATGGCACCGGGACTCCCCAAAGTCAAGTCCTGTGGCTCTTTGGCAGGGTTATTGGCTCTCAGTCCAATTCATCTCGTATATTTGTCGGCTTTCCCAGCCTTGGCAACAAGCACGCGCATCCATTGCCCTCCTTTGTTCACAGGGCGGGTGCCCATTCGCTTCTCTTAGGATCTAGTACTGGGGCGGATACCCCAGCCTTGGTAGACCGTGTTTGGATCTCTTCCCCTCTGTTTAACTTGGCTCGCACGCCCGTTCCACCCCTTTCAGAATGTCGTACGTTGGGCGGCTTCTCCAGCCGTGATATGCAGTATTTGTATCTCTTTCACTCTCTTTTGCTTGGGTCGTGGGCCCGTTCCGCTCTTTCAGACTTTCACACGCTTGGCGGCTTCTCCAGCGGTGACATGCAGTATTCGAGCCCCTCTCACGCTCGGTCTTACCTGGGTCTTGTGCCCGTCCATTTTCCCAGCCTCTCCTGCCGTGGACGGCTTCTCCAGTCTTTGCCCCCAACGTTTACAGCCCTCCCTCCCGTCCTCACGTTGGGAGTGTTTGCATCGCTGTTTGTGCTCGTCTGGTCGGTACAGGCACTCGCCGGGTGGGGCTCGGGGACTCTGGCTCCTTCCTGTTCCCTAGTCTCGGCGTCGGTCGCTGGGCGCCGGGCCCACCACTGTTCTCTAGCCGTCGCGCCCCCGGGGAAGGCGGTTTTCTTCCCGTCTTGGCTCCGCTCCTGACCCGGGGCCTCTTTGATATTAATTTTGTTTAACTATTTTCTTCTACCATTCTCCAAAGTCTCACGTGCTCAAAAGTCTGAAAACACACATCCAAAATAAAAAAGACTCTCTAATACCTGCTCGGTCAGAGCTCCCGCCTTGTAGCCTCCAGCTAGCGGGTCTCGCTTTGGCTAGGCCAACCGCTGGCTCGGCCCCTCCAGGACGTATCCACAGCGGCTCGCCTCTGCGTGTGGAGGATTCTCCTCCCCTCTGCACGAGTCGCTCACGGCGTAGGAGGTGTCTCCCCATTCACAGTTCTTACTGTGTTTAAGCACGTCGGTACTTGCCCAGGCCCCTAGGCCGGAGGGTCTTGCCGAGCGGGCTCACCTCCCTAGCCCTAGGCGGGGCAGGGCCGTCCCTGCCAACGCTTCTCCCTGCGTGTGCCCCAAGCGCTGATTTCTGCCCTTCCTGTCCCGCATATTGGAGGTTCCACCTTTGGGTGGCACGCCCCCCCGTGTGCCCGGCCTGCCACGCCCGAGCATGCTCCTTCATGGTCGAGGCCAGTGTCTGTGTGAAAAGGACATGGACTGGGACGAGGGGGCAGAAGGCCCGAGATCATGTAGGGTAAAGTGACTGCAAGCAAACACGGCCCCTGCATGCATGTAGAATGCAAAGACAATCTGGTTTCAGAGGCTGGCTGCCAGCAAATGGGCCCAGCAATTGAACCCTGGAAGCAAGGATAACCCCACGAAACATGAAATCAGGCACTTGTGGATGTTTTGTCCCAGCACGGGAGCGGTCCTTTAGAGTGGGCTGGTCACGTGAAAAGCTATTTGGGTTTGCTGGGTTTGGGGGAGTGCTGGTCAAATCCCTCAGCGATTACATCTGTTTCCAAGGAAGTGATTAAGAGTGCAGCAGGGGCAAAGGCCCGGCAGGGGACATTTTGGGGAAATCCAGGGCCTCGGAACAGCTGGCCCGATATGTTAGAATTTAGAAACGGGCGGGTTGCGAAGAGTACCTGGATTACGCCTCCCTTGGGTGGGAAAGGGCTCTACACCTAAAGTTCCGTATTGGAATTCTGCCAATTGCCGCATTTCGGCATAGATGGAACAATGCCGTTTCAACATCATGTATTCTTTGAGGCGAGCCCGAGGAGACTGTTCAACATTACTTATTACTCTGTCCGGCCACTAAGCCACTGAGGAAGCGCTTTTTGAAGCCTTTGTTTCTAAGGCGCGGCCTGCAGGTCAGTAGGTGATGCCATGGCAATATGCCCGGACACTGCAGGCGTAGAGGCTGTTCTTGCTACTGCTAGTTATTTGAGTTGGGAAGGAAAAATACACACGAGAAAGGCTAAGGGAGTAGAATAATGCTTTGGGGTAGAGAAACCCATTTGCATTGGCTGTCAATTTTGGTAAAATGCTGATCCCGCTTTCATTTGCTTCCTCTGGCAACATGACGAATTTGTTTTCCGATTGGAAGTGATTCATGAGCTAAGTGATTACGATGTTGTTGCATTTGTGGTTTGGATATCTGTGTGTAGCTTTTATGACCTTTTTGTCGAATTAAAGCTAATAAAGTAAAAACAAAAAACAAAAAAAAGAAATCTCACACACACACAGGCGCGCGGGCGCGCGCCAGGATTGAACTCCAAAAACATAGAGCCGCTCTGGGCATGGAGCCCTGTGTCCATTTTCAAGGGGCGTTTCTAGCCTTGGCTAACACACACTCTCAGAGCTGTGTTATTTCCTTCCTCTTCGGTGCGCTTTTCCTTCGGTCCCCGGGCGGTGAGGGGAGCAGACTTGATCAGGCACCGTAGGGAAAGAAGGGAAAAAGGATATGCTCGCGCTGCTATGCGTGGGAGGTGAGCAAGAGAGGTCGAATATGAAGCGGAAAACAAAGTTTGCCCATGTTCCTGTCGCAGCTGAAGGCGGCATGCCGGCTTTACAAGACGCTTGCAAGGGAGCCGAGGCCCTGCCAAGGGGAAGCTACTTTTGTGTAAGAGCTGGGAGATGTTGCGGTCCTGGTGACACATGTAAAATGACATAAATGTATGCGTGTCGCTATTAAAAAATGGATCATTTAGGCGGAGGAAACACAGTGTGTCGTTCGCAGGGACGGTGCTGTGAGCTGGGACCTGCCTCCCCTTCTGTGGACCAATCAGAAGGAAGCTCCTCCCTATATATGCACGCCGCTTGCCGGGCCGCCCATTACTGATCTGATCTGATCTGTGAGCGCGCTGACCGAGTCCTCCTGCAGAACAATGGCTGAAACTGCTCCCGCTGCTGTGGCTCCGCCGGCGGAACCTGCCGCCGCCGCCGCACCCAAGAAGAAGACGACGCAGAAGAAAGCAGCCGGCGCTGCCAAGGCCAAAAAGCCCACGGGGCCCAGCGTGGCCGACCTCGTCGTCAAGGTCGTGCCTGCCTCCACTGAGAGGAAGGGACTCTCCCTGCCCGCCATCAAGAAGGCTCTGAGCGCCCAGGGATACGACGTGGACAAGAACAACAGCAGAGTCAAGCTTGCCGTCAAGAGCCTGGTGAGCAAAGGAGCCCTAGCCCAGCTCAAGGGCACCGGTGCCTCTGGATCCTTCAAGCTCAACAAGAAGCAGTCGCAGGGCAAGGAGAAGGCGGCCAAGAAAGCGGCGGTGAAGAGCAAGACGCCCGCAGCAAAGAAGCCTGCCGGTGCTGCCAAGAAACCCAAAAAGGCTCCCGCCGGAGTCAAGAAGAGTCCCAAGAAGGTGAAGAAACCAGCAGGAGCCAAGAGCCCTAAAAAGCCCAAAGCTGCTCCAGCCAAGAAGGCCGCCAAGAGCCCCGCAAAAGCCAAAGCTGTGAAGGCGAAAGCGGCAAAGAAGAGCCCAGCCAAGGTCGTGAAGCCCAAGGCCGTCAAACCCAAAGCGGCAAAGCCCAAAAAGGCTGCACCCAAGAAGAAGTAGAGGCTTTCGCCGAGACCCTTCAAAAAACACACAAAAAAACACAAAGGCTCTTTTAAGAGCCGCCCACAGCATCTGAAAAGCGAGCTAGCTCATGCCTCTTGCCAGACGCGTACTGCGATATACAACGGCATGTTTGAAAGCCAACATGTACCGGGCCCCGCGGCGAGAGTCTCCACTCGCTTCGGACGCCATGCGTGACCGTGGCCAGTGCGCCCCCACCTATAAGCCCCCACCAGTTGAGACATAAGGGCATCGTGTGCACAGATGTTGAGGCATGTGATCTGGCACAACCCCCCCGCCACCTCCTCCTCCTCCTCCTCCTCCTCCTCCTCCCCCCCCCCGCCCCTCCCCTCATCATAACCGCAGTGTTTCGAGGCGCTGCCATTGGGCTGGCCGCCGGCAAAGATGATGATGGTAGTGTGAAATGTCAGCGCGGGGGGGCAGACTTCAGAGGCTGATTTGCCACTCTCGCTTGCCACCGGTCTGAAGGCTGGTGGGAGGTTGAATTGGGGCACGCAAGGGCTGGGTGGTGGGGCTATTTTATCTGTCCACAGCGACTCATGAAAGGCTGAGCACAACCCACGGCAATCTCTTTTTGCTTCCTGTTTATTGTTGGGCCAGCCAGCCAATCGAAGGCTTCCCATTCCTGCGTCACCGCTTCATAGCCATACCTTCGGACAGCGACCAATCACAGCACAACGCGGGCTTTTTTCAAACCTGCGCCTGTTATCGCCTCAGCCAATGAGAGGAGAGCTTGGTCTTCATATACCAGCTCCCCGCCAGAGGAGCGCCATGCTGTTGCTGTTACTTGCTGTTTGAGTCGGGTCACAGCTGACAGTCGGATGCACATCGTGGACGGCAGCCGGAGTTGAGGTTGATTAGCGATTAGGCGGTAACAGCAACGGCTGTTAGGACCTAATTTTCTCCCGCTCCTCACAGCTGTTACCTTGTGTACCGAGATGCGGCATCGGGCGATGCTGCGGCAGCTGCAGTGAGCCGGGCCTTTTCTAAACAAAAAGGGCCGTTTAAGCGGTCTTTGCCTCCACCTTGTGGCGGCAAGTGGCGCTTGATTAGCCCGATTTCCCCACTGAAGAGCAATCTTCAGGAGTCGGTCTAACAATCTGCAAAGGAGCTTTTTGCACACCGTGTGCACCCCAAAACTGTCCTTTTTAGGGCACACCTGCTGAGCTGGTTCTTACAAAGAACTGTTTGGATTTAAAAAGAAACTGCTCTGATAAGAGCACTCTACATTTTCTCCCTCTTTTCTCCTATTCTTTCCTGTTTTCTCTCCAATTTTCTCCCCCCTTTTCTCCTAGATTGATCATCATGACGGCCCAGATGTCAGAAACATCCCACCTCCTGGACACCGAGGTCGAGATGGAAGGGTTCGAACCAGTCTCTCACAAGCGAAAGACCAGTGAAAGTGCGTCACCAGGTGCATCAAATCAGAAGTGGAAGAAGACGCTGACTGAACCATCTGCAACAGGTGTGAGCACCAGCAACAAGTATGACGTTCTGGAGCACGAACAGCTGGCCACAGAACCTGACAACACAGCGGACGAGCAGACCACCCCACCACCAAAGAAGATCCGGATCCCCCCAGTGTTTGTGAAGAGCTTGAAGACCCACAAGGACCTGGTTGACATGCTGAAACACCTGTGCGCCAAACCAACCTTCACCACCAAGCCTCATGGTGAGCATATGAAGATCTCGCTCACCACAGTAGAGGACTACAAGAGCGTGACAGATGCCTTCACCGTACAGAAACTGCAGTACTACACATTCCCACTGGAGCGAGTGAGGTCTCAGAGGTTTGTGGTCCGTGGCCTGCCGACTAACGCCAGCGTGGAAGACATCACAGATCAACTTGCAGAACAGGGTCTCCCAGTGAAGAGTGTTGTCCAGCTGACCTCGCCAGCCGACAAGAACAAGAAATTCCCGCTATTTGTTGCCACCCTTGCACAAACCAGCGATGGAAAACCAGCGGACCTGACAAAGATCACACGGCTGTGCAGCTGTACAGTTACCACTGAAGCACCGAAGGCCAGAAGAGGACCTATCATGTGTTTCAACTGCCAGCGGATCGGCCACACATCTGCCTTCTGCCACCAGGACCCACGCTGCGTGCGATGTGGAGAGAACCACACATCGAAAAACTGCACCCGAGCCCGAACAGATCCGGCAACCTGCGCCAACTGCAGGGGACCTCACCCTGCCAGCTACCGCGGATGCCCAGCCCTTATGAAAGCTAAACAGGATGAGCAGCAGAGGAGGGCACCACAACAACCACTGCAAGCTCCACGGAACCCACCAACTACTACAAATGACTCTCAGAGGAGCAGCGGACAAAGCCAACCAAACCAGAGACCTGCACATCGTCAGGAGCCAAAACCAACAGCGGCCGCACAGAGGACCCACCCTCCTCGCCCGCCACCAGGCCATGGCCCTGCGAAGACCCAGAAGACAACCACAACATCGGGGCTGAGCTACGCTGGAGTCCTAAATCCACCACCGAACCCGCCGCAAGCAACCACCTCAGCACAGGAAGAGGGAACAGCTAGCTCAATCGACTGGAAGACCATCATAGTGAAGATCGCAGCCTTTGTTGCAGAGCTGAATATCGACCCCACCATGACGATGGTGGCAGGGCTCGTCCTGAGCCTATTCGCGGGCGAAGGAAGAAAACAACATGGCATCTAGACCCAGCTGCGCCATCGTGATGTGGAATGCCAACGGTATTCAGAAGAAGACAGACGAACTCCTTCACCTGATGGAAACGAGAAAGGTGAGTGCTGCTTTGCTTTCAGAGACCCACCTGCAAGGAAACCAGAAGCTGAGCCTGGCAAACCACAGTGTGTACCGGACCGACCGACCTGCAGGAGCCAAAGGAGGGGGGACCGCAGTGATAGTGAAGACGACGATCGACCACCATGAGATTGCACTCCCACCCCTCAGAAGCATTGAAGCCACTGGAGTACAAGTCAAGACTGCTACAGGACCACTCCGACTGATTGCAACCTACTGCCCCCCGAAAGCAAAGCTGGATCTCCGAGACCTGGATGCTTTGCTGGATTCGACGGTTCCAACACTCATCGGCGGAGACCTCAACGCCAAGCACCGATGCTGGAACTCCAGGACTGCCAACCAGAGGGGACGGACACTGCTGGCGTATTCCAGGAAGAACGACTGTGTGGTAGCAGGCCCGACTGAGCCCACGCACTACCCAGGTGTAGCAAGCCACAACCCAGATGTGCTGGACATCGTGCTACTGAAGAACCTGCAACACTCTGTGGAGCTGGAAACACTGGTGGAGCTGACCTCGGACCACAATCCAGTAGCAATCACTGTGGGAGATGAGATGGAACCCTACCAGCAGGCCGAGAAGTACAACTTCAGAAGAGCTGACTGGAGCCGCTTCAAAGAAGAGCTGAACAGAATGGTCACTCCAACCCCGCTGAGCACCATGGATGATATCAACAGGGCCGTGGAAGACTTCACGACAGCAGTCCAGGAGGCAATCAAGAGCAGTGTTCCGAAGCAGAAGACAACCAGATGTTCCATCTACGACCTACCGAGAGGCATCCAACAGTCAATCGCCGACAAGAACCGCGCCCGACGCCAGTGGCAGAAGCTCCGCACACCTGATCTCCTGCAGAAGTACAACACGCTTGCAAGACTCCTGCGGGAACAGATCCGACAGCACCGTGGAGAGAAGTGGGAGTCTGCAACAGCCAAGCTGAAGGAGGCTGACAACTCGGTGTGGAGAATGACTCGTCGACTGACTGGGAAGAAGGAGCCAAGCCCACCAATCCAGGGACGAACCCACCTTGCATGCAGCAACAAGGACAAGGCAGAGGTCCTTGCCGAGACACTGGAGGCTTCGTTCACCCCGAACAAGGTAAGTAGGCTCTCAGACGGAGTGGAGGAAGCAGTTGAGAAGTACCTCGCAGATCACGGAACCGGGCTGGGAGCAGAAGACATCAAGGAGTGCACAAGCTCTGAGGTAGCAGGACTTGCAGAAAAGCTGGCGAACGGCAAGGCACCGGGGAGCGACGGAATAACCAACCTGGCAATCAAGAACCTCCCACCAGCATCAATGGAACATCTCACAGAGATCTTCAATGCATGCATGAGGCTCCAGCACTTCCCGAGTTCCTGGAAAGAAGCAAGGGTCATCGTTTTTCCAAAGGCCGGCAAACCACTGAGGGATCCAGCAAACTACCGCCCCATCAGCCTGCTTTCTGGATTATCGAAGCTCCTGGAGAAGGTCCTCCTTGCTCGACTCAGCGACTTCACCTCCGAAAGAAATCTACTAGCAAAGGAACAGTTTGGATTTCGAAAGGAGCATGCAACGACTCATCAGCTACTGAGAGTGGTGGACACCATCAGCCACGGATTCAACATCAAGAAGTCCACAGGAATCGTCTTCCTGGATGTAGCCAAAGCATTCGACCGAGTCTGGCACAAGGGACTGCTGCACAAGATGATTGGCCTGGGATTTCCGAACTACCTGGTGAAGACGATTGCAAGCTACCTGGGAGGCCGCACCTTCCATGTCGCCATGCGGTCTGAGATGTCCTCTTCACATCCCATCCGAGCAGGCGTGCCACAGGGATCGAACCTCGGACCTTTCCTGTTCAACCTCTTCACCAACGACATCCCGACAGATCTCCACAAGACGAACCTGGCACTGTATGCAGACGATGTTGCAGTAATCTCCCAGTCTTTCAGCGAAAAGGAAGTGGCGAAGAACCTGCAAGCTTCATTGGATACCATCGCAAAGTGGTACAGCGACTGGCGGATAGAACTCAACACCAGCAAGACAACTGCAACGCTGTTCACCAGAAAGAAGATCAAGGAGCACCCACACATCAGCCTCAACGGGGAGACCATCAAATGGGAGAGCAGCAGCCGCTACCTCGGTGTGACCCTGGACAGCAAACTCAACTGGGAAAGCCACATCGAGAATACTCAGCAGAAGGCAACAGGAAAGATGGCAGCGCTGTACCCACTCCTGAAGAGCAAGTCCATGCCCCTCCGGACAAAGATCAACGTCTACAAGGCGATCATCAGACCAACCCTGACTTATGCCTCACCAGCATGGATGACCTGCCATGAGCGACACCGGAAGAGTCTTCAGATAGTCCAGAACAAGGCCCTGCGGATATCATCTGGAGCTCCAATCTTCACAAGGATAGCAGACCTTCACAGAGACCTGGACATCGAGATGTTGGATGAACATCTAGCAAAGCTGAGTAAGAACTTCTGCCAAGAACTGGATCAGAACCCGAACCCTCTGATCAGAAGACTCACTGCCACCACTGCAAACCCCTTCGACCGCTACCCGCGGCCCATCACTGCGAAGACCCAGTGAAACCAGCCCTACTGTGACAAGACCACACAGACCAAGAAGAATACAAACCCACGACTACACACTCAACCCGAGAAGATGGAGTAATGAGGCTCAAGCCTCGGTATCCAAAAAATCACCGCTGATGGATAAAAATCTATCAGCAAGAAGAAGAACAAGCGCAGAGGAGCGCCATTGTATCTCGTAGAGAGAAAGCAGATCTAGCAGCGCTGCCATGGCCCGTACTAAGCAGACCGCCCGCAAGTCCACAGGAGGCAAGGCGCCTCGCAAGCAGCTGGCCACCAAGGCTGCCCGGAAGAGCGCCCCCGCCACTGGCGGCGTCAAGAAACCTCACCGCTACCGACCCGGCACTGTGGCTCTGAGGGAGATCCGCCGCTACCAGAAATCCACCGAGCTGCTCATCCGAAAGCTGCCCTTCCAGCGCCTGGTGCGAGAAATCGCCCAGGACTTCAAGACCGACCTGCGCTTCCAGAGCTCGGCCGTCATGGCCCTGCAGGAGGCCAGCGAGGCCTACCTGGTTGGGCTCTTTGAGGACACCAACCTCTGCGCCATCCACGCCAAGCGGGTCACCATCATGCCCAAGGACATCCAGCTGGCCCGCCGCATCCGGGGCGAGAGGGCTTGAGGCACACGGCAGCACCGCAACAACCGCAGAAAACACCACAAAGGCTCTTTTAAGAGCCGCCACATTGTCACAGACGAGCTGCTCCTATCCGCCCCTGCTCTTCGCTTGGCTACGCTCGTAGCTCGGGCGAGCTTTTGGCTTCAGAGGCAAAAGCCAAACATCCATTTGGCCCCATAGTTCACAGGGCTTTTCCGTGGCATGGAAGGCCCTCCAGTGTTGGGTGACGGAGGGGGGGATTTGAGGTATGCCCAAGATGCATTACTTATTCACCTGCCGGGCACACCCGGGGTCCCCCCCCCCCCCCACGGTAGCCGCAGGCATTATTTACGCACCATGCCAGGTTTGCGCCCGTGGTCAGCGGTCCTCTTGAGTGCTCGGAAGAGAGTGCAGGGTGCCCTGACTCTGAAGCGCTTGGAAGCAGCTCCTTTTCTGATCAGTGTTTGCAACGCGCCGTGGGGGCAAGTGGGGAGGCGGGGGATGCCGCCGACGGCATGGTGCCTGCCCCTAAACCATCAGAAGCGGCAGCTGGCTGTGAGTTCTTTGTTTGGCAGGCTCTCCCACCTACGCTACCCCGCCCAGAGACCAACGGCTAGTAAGCGCGGTCATTTCGAAACGCTGCCGTCTCCCCGCCCACCCGGCCCTGCGCAGACCGTGCTACGCACGACCGCCAGCAGCCCTCCCTCTGGTCCGCCATGGGTGCATATAAGGAGCGGCTCAGGCGCTGAACCCGTCATTCTCCGCTCGCTTGTGAAGAAGAGAAGAGTCAGCATGTCTGGACGCGGCAAAGGAGGGAAAGGGCTCGGCAAAGGCGGCGCCAAGAGGCACAGGAAAGTGCTGCGAGACAACATCCAGGGCATCACCAAGCCCGCCATCCGCCGCCTGGCCCGCCGTGGCGGAGTCAAGCGCATCTCCGGCCTCATCTACGAGGAGACCCGGGGCGTGCTGAAGGTCTTCCTGGAGAACGTGATCCGGGATGCCGTCACCTACACCGAGCACGCCAAGAGGAAGACGGTCACCGCCATGGATGTGGTCTATGCCCTGAAGCGCCAGGGACGCACCCTCTACGGATTCGGGGGCTGAGCAGACCCCCACCGGACCCCACCTCTCGTTCCGACACCACAACACCAAAGGCTCTTTTAAGAGCCGCCCACACCCTCCCCGACCGAGCTGCTCATCTGCACTCTGCTTAAGCACCATACTCTGGCCCGCCTGAGCCAAAGTAGAGGGGCGTGCAAGGTTTATGTTTTGACTAGCAAGCCAGCGCCTTGAAAAAAAACCTCAGGCGAGTCTTGCACACTGATTTTATGAATGTCGCTTGTGTGTGAATGAAGAAAGAGATCAGAGCAAGCACATGGCGTTTTTGTGTCCTACTTGACAATTCTTTCTTTGCGCCCAGAATGTACCTGCAGGAGAAGGCAAAATCCTATGCCGAAGGTAAGGTCTTTCACACGGCTGTGCCTTCTGCCCCCGTGGCTATGAGGAGCGCTGGCTCTTGCCTAGAATGGGCCTGGCTACCAGTCGCGCCTTGAAACACTTGTGTATAGGCGCCTTTATAAATGCCATATGTCCTATCATATCATATCGGGGTCGGGGCCAAGCCGGCCCGAATCCCCTCCAGTGCGCTAGGGCTTCTCGCTCTCGCCGAGGGGCAGGCTTTCCGATTGATTTACCCTTTGAACGCATTCGGGGTTGACCACAGCGCCGCCCTTTAACGCAAGGGGGCAACTGCACTCGGGGTTTGTGTATCCAGAAGGGAGAGCCAGGTGTCTGTGTCCTGCTCAGTTTGCCCCTCTACCCATTCTCCTGAGCGTGTGAATGGGGTGAGCGTTGCCGGAGGCCTCTGCGCGCGTCATGCTGGTCAGAGTTGCTGGTTAGTTAGTTAGTTAGTGAGGCACGCAAAGCGTCAAGGCCCACCATGGCCTCCTCCCCACACTCCTACCTACCACTGGCCTCTGCAGAGAGCTGCCCGTCTCACTTCCTTGCTTTGCCACTGCCAAGCCCTCTCACTGAGATAGATAGATACATTGTACACCATGTTGGGAGAGTGGCAGATGAGGGGAGGGACCTGTCTGGGGATTCCACTCATTACCCTAAGGGAAGTGCAAGGGTTCCTGGGAGGCATGCATGAACCGTTTGACTCCAAGAAAGGAAGGCCTGGCCGAGATATGAAACCCAGAGTGGCCCATTTCACCCTTTTTTTTCCCTTTCTTTCCTTTTAGTGTTTTGGTGGGCAGGCGGAGGGCCCTCTCTCTCAAACCTCACTCTAACTTGCTCAGGTGCTGTGCCCAGTGGGGTCTGCTGGGAATTTTGCCCGTCAAGGGCAAAGCACAGTGGCGTTTGTCAGGTGTTCGTCAGGCTTTCGGGGCAGGGGCCAGAACGCCTGGCTGGCTGGCTGGCTGGCTGGCTGGCTGGCTGGCTGGCTGCTGCAGCTGCTGCTGCTGCTGCTGCTGCTGCTGCTGCTGCTGCTGCTGCTGCTGCTGCTTCTCCCAGAAACCCAGCCCAGTGTCCCCAAGGACAGGCCTCTCCTCCCAGCGATGAGAAGAGGAGAAAGGAAGATCAAAGTGGGGCTGAGGCTTCCTCAGAAGGGTCAGGCCCTGTCGCGAACCAGAAGATGGACTCGGACTCAGAAGGGTCAGGCCCTGTGGCGAACCAGAAGATGGACTCGGACTACAGTGGGTCTTGGTGGAGACTTGTTTATTCAGATAAAAGAAACACGCCTATCGGCTCTCCCGCTATGAGGGAAGTTCCCTGCCTTCTAAAACAAAAACAAAGGGCGCCCGTCGAAGTCCAAGAATGAAAGAGCCCTGCCTGAGTCCACACTCCTAGTTGCTGACTGGCCCTCCCACGTTAGAAAACCTCGCTAAAAGGAAAAGGAGGCTTGCACAATAGCCTCGGAAGTGCGCGTCTGTCTGGCCCGACTCGTAGAGGGCTCATTTGCACAGCCCACACTTCTCCAGATCCCACCTTTATGGCACCGGGACTCCCCAAAGTCAAGTCCTGTGGCTCTTTGGCAGGGTTATTGGCTCTCAGTCCAATTCATCTCGTATATTTGTCGGCTTTCCCAGCCTTGGCCACAAGCACGCGCATCCATTGCCCTCCTTTGTTCACAGGGCGGGTGCCCATTCGCTTCTCTTAGGATCTAGTACTGGGGCGGATACCCCAGCCTTGGTAGACCGTGTTTGGATCTCTTCCCCTCTGTTTAACTTGGCTCGCACGCCCGTTCCACCCCTTTCAGAATGTCGTACGTTGGGCGGCTTCTCCAGCCGTGATATGCAGTATTTGTATCTCTTTCACTCTCTTTTGCTTGGGTCGTGGGCCCGTTCCGCTCTTTCAGACTTTCACACGCTTGGCGGCTTCTCCAGCGGTGACATGCAGTATTCGAGCCCCTCTCACGCTCGGTCTTACCTGGGTCTTGTGGCCGTCCATTTTCCCAGCCTCTCCTGCCGTGGACGGCTTCTCCAGTCTTTGCCCCCAACGTTTACAGCCCTCCCTCCCGTCCTCACGTTGGGAGTGTTTGCATCGCTGTTTGTGCTCGTCTGGTCGGTACAGGCACTCGCCGGGTGGGGCTCGGGGACTCTGGCTCCTTCCTGTTCCCTAGTCTCGGCGTCGGTCGCTGGGCGCCGGGCCCACCACTGTTCTCTAGCCGTCGCGCCCCCGGGGAAGGCGGTTTTCTTCCCGTCTTGGCTCCGCTCCTGACCCGGGGCCTCTTTGATATTAATTTTGTTTAACTATTTTCTTCTACCATTCTCCAAAGTCTCACGTGCTCAAAAGTCTGAAAACACACATCCAAAATAAAAAAGACTCTCTAATACCTGCTCGGTCAGAGCTCCCGCCTTGTAGCCTCCAGCTAGCGGGTCTCGCTTTGGCTAGGCCAACCGCTGGCTCGGGCCCTCCAGGACGTATCCACAGCGGCTCGCCTCTGCGTGTGGAGGATTCTCCTCCCGTCTGCACGAGTCGGTCACGGCGTAGGAGGTGTCTCCCCATTCACAGTTCTTACTGTGTTTAAGCACGTCGGTACTTGCCCAGGCCCCTAGGCCGGAGGGTCTTGCCGAGCGGGCTCACCTCCCTAGCCCTAGGCGGGGCAGGGCCGTCCCTGCCAACGCTTCTCCCTGCGTGTGCCCCAAGCGCTGATTTCTGCCCTTCCTGTCCCGCATATTGGAGGTTCCACCTTTGGGTGGCACGCCCCCCCGTGTGCCCGGCCTGCCACGCCCGAGCATGCTCCTTCATGGTCGAGGCCAGTGTCTGTGTGAAAAGGACATGGACTGGGACGAGGGGGCAGAAGGCCCGAGATCATGTAGGGTAAAGTGACTGCAAGCAAACACGGCCCCTGCATGCATGTAGAATGCAAAGACAATCTGGTTTCAGAGGCTGGCTGCCAGCAAATGGGCCCAGCAATTGAACCCTGGAAGCAAGGATAACCCCACGAAACATGAAATCAGGCACTTGTGGATGTTTTGTCCCAGCACGGGAGCGGTCCTTTAGAGTGGGCTGGTCACGTGAAAAGCTATTTGGGTTTGCTGGGTTTGGGGGAGTGCTGGTCAAATCCCTCAGCGATTACATCTGTTTCCAAGGAAGTGATTAAGAGTGCAGCAGGGGCAAAGGCCCGGCAGGGGACATTTTGGGGAAATCCAGGGCCTCGGAACAGCTGGCCCGATATGTTAGAATTTAGAAACGGGCGGGTTGCGAAGAGTACCTGGATTACGCCTCCCTTGGGTGGGAAAGGGCTCTACACCTAAAGTTCCGTATTGGAATTCTGCCAATTGCCGCATTTCGGCATAGATGGAACAATGCCGTTTCAACATCATGTATTCTTTGAGGCGAGCCCGAGGAGACTGTTCAACATTACTTATTACTCTGTCCGGCCACTAAGCCACTGAGGAAGCGCTTTTTGAAGCCTTTGTTTCTAAGGCGCGGCCTGCAGGTCAGTAGGTGATGCCATGGCAATATGCCCGGACACTGCAGGCGTAGAGGCTGTTCTTGCTACTGCTAGTTATTTGAGTTGGGAAGGAAAAATACACACGAGAAAGGCTAAGGGAGTAGAATAATGCTTTGGGGTAGAGAAACCCATTTGCATTGGCTGTCAATTTTGGTAAAATGCTGATCCCGCTTTCATTTGCTTCCTCTGGCAACATGACGAATTTGTTTTCCGATTGGAAGTGATTCATGAGCTAAGTGATTACGATGTTGTTGCATTTGTGGTTTGGATATCTGTGTGTAGCTTTTATGACCTTTTTGTCGAATTAAAGCTAATAAAGTAAAAACAAAAAACAAAAAAAAGAAATCTCACACACACACAGGCGCGCGGGCGCGCGCCAGGATTGAACTCCAAAAACATAGAGCCGCTCTGGGCATGGAGCCCTGTGTCCATTTTCAAGGGGCGTTTCTAGCCTTGGCTAACACACACTCTCAGAGCTGTGTTATTTCCTTCCTCTTCGGTGCGCTTTTCCTTCGGTCCCCGGGCGGTGAGGGGAGCAGACTTGATCAGGCACCGTAGGGAAAGAAGGGAAAAAGGATATGCTCGCGCTGCTATGCGTGGGAGGTGAGCAAGAGAGGTCGAATATGAAGCGGAAAACAAAGTTTGCCCATGTTCCTGTCGCAGCTGAAGGCGGCATGCCGGCTTTACAAGACGCTTGCAAGGGAGCCGAGGCCCTGCCAAGGGGAAGCTACTTTTGTGTAAGAGCTGGGAGATGTTGCGGTCCTGGTGACACATGTAAAATGACATAAATGTATGCGTGTCGCTATTAAAAAATGGATCATTTAGGCGGAGGAAACACAGTGTGTCGTTCGCAGGGACGGTGCTGTGAGCTGGGACCTGCCTCCCCTTCTGTGGACCAATCAGAAGGAAGCTCCTCCCTATATATGCACGCCGCTTGCCGGGCCGCCCATTACTGATCTGATCTGATCTGTGAGCGCGCTGACCGAGTCCTCCTGCAGAACAATGGCTGAAACTGCTCCCGCTGCTGTGGCTCCGCCGGCGGAACCTGCCGCCGCCGCCGCACCCAAGAAGAAGACGACGCAGAAGAAAGCAGCCGGCGCTGCCAAGGCCAAAAAGCCCACGGGGCCCAGCGTGGCCGACCTCGTCGTCAAGGTCGTGGCTGCCTCCACTGAGAGGAAGGGACTCTCCCTGCCCGCCATCAAGAAGGCTCTGAGCGCCCAGGGATACGACGTGGACAAGAACAACAGCAGAGTCAAGCTTGCCGTCAAGAGCCTGGTGAGCAAAGGAGCCCTAGCCCAGCTCAAGGGCACCGGTGCCTCTGGATCCTTCAAGCTCAACAAGAAGCAGTCGCAGGGCAAGGAGAAGGCGGCCAAGAAAGCGGCGGTGAAGAGCAAGACGCCCGCAGCAAAGAAGCCTGCCGGTGCTGCCAAGAAACCCAAAAAGGCTCCCGCCGGAGTCAAGAAGAGTCCCAAGAAGGTGAAGAAACCAGCAGGAGCCAAGAGCCCTAAAAAGCCCAAAGCTGCTCCAGCCAAGAAGGCCGCCAAGAGCCCCGCAAAAGCCAAAGCCGTGAAGGCGAAAGCGGCAAAGAAGAGCCCAGCCAAGGTCGTGAAGCCCAAGGCCGTCAAACCCAAAGCGGCAAAGCCCAAAAAGGCTGCACCCAAGAAGAAGTAGAGGCTTTCGCCGAGACCCTTCAAAAAACACACACAAAAAAACACAAAGGCTCTTTTAAGAGCCGCCCACAGCATCTGAAAAGCGAGCTAGCTCATGCCTCTTGCCAGACGCGTACTGCGATATACAACGGCATGTTTGAAAGCCAACATGTACCGGGCCCCGCGGCGAGAGTCTCCACTCGCTTCGGACGCCATGCGTGACCGTGGCCAGTGCGCCCCCACCTATAAGCCCCCACCAGTTGAGACATAAGGGCATCGTGTGCACAGATGTTGAGGCATGTGATCTGGCACAACCCCCCCGCCACCTCCTCCTCCTCCTCCCCCCCCCCGCCCCTCCCCTCATCATAACCGCAGTGTTTCGAGGCGCTGCCATTGGGCTGGCCGCCGGCAAAGATGATGATGGTAGTGTGAAATGTCAGCGCGGGGGGCGGGGGGGCAGACTTCAGAGGCTGATTTGCCACTCTCGCTTGCCACCGGTCTGAAGGCTGGTGGGAGGTTGAATTGGGGCACGCAAGGGCTGGGTGGTGGGGCTATTTTATCTGTCCACAGCGACTCATGAAAGGCTGAGCACAACCCACGGCAATCTCTTTTTGCTTCCTGTTTATTGTTGGGCCAGCCAGCCAATCGAAGGCTTCCCATTCCTGCGTCACCGCTTCATAGCCATACCTTCGGACAGCGACCAATCACAGCACAACGCGGGCTTTTTTCAAACCTGCGCCTGTTATCGCCTCAGCCAATGAGAGGAGAGCTTGGTCTTCATATACCAGCTCCCCGCCAGAGGAGCGCCATTGTATCTCGTAGAGAGAAAGCAGATCTAGCAGCGCTGCCATGGCCCGTACTAAGCAGACCGCCCGCAAGTCCACAGGAGGCAAGGCGCCTCGCAAGCAGCTGGCCACCAAGGCTGCCCGGAAGAGCGCCCCCGCCACTGGCGGCGTCAAGAAACCTCACCGCTACCGACCCGGCACTGTGGCTCTGAGGGAGATCCGCCGCTACCAGAAATCCACCGAGCTGCTCATCCGAAAGCTGCCCTTCCAGCGCCTGGTGCGAGAAATCGCCCAGGACTTCAAGACCGACCTGCGCTTCCAGAGCTCGGCCGTCATGGCCCTGCAGGAGGCCAGCGAGGCCTACCTGGTTGGGCTCTTTGAGGACACCAACCTCTGCGCCATCCACGCCAAGCGGGTCACCATCATGCCCAAGGACATCCAGCTGGCCCGCCGCATCCGGGGCGAGAGGGCTTGAGGCACACGGCAGCACCGCAACAACCGCAGAAAACACCACAAAGGCTCTTTTAAGAGCCGCCACATTGTCACAGACGAGCTGCTCCTATCCGCCCCTGCTCTTCGCTTGGCTACGCTCGTAGCTCGGGCGAGCTTTTGGCTTCAGAGGCAAAAGCCAAACATCCATTTGGCCCCATAGTTCACAGGGCTTTTCCGTGGCATGGAAGGCCCTCCAGTGTTGGGTGACGGAGGGGGGGATTTGAGGTATGCCCAAGATGCATTACTTATTCACCTGCCGGGCACACCCGGGGTCCCCCCCCCCCCCCACGGTAGCCGCAGGCATTATTTACGCACCATGCCAGGTTTGCGCCCGTGGTCAGCGGTCCTCTTGAGTGCTCGGAAGAGAGTGCAGGGTGCCCTGACTCTGAAGCGCTTGGAAGCAGCTCCTTTTCTGATCAGTGTTTGCAACGCGCCGTGGGGGCAAGTGGGGAGGCGGGGGATGCCGCCGACGGCATGGTGCCTGCCCCTAAACCATCAGAAGCGGCAGCTGGCTGTGAGTTCTTTGTTTGGCAGGCTCTCCCACCTACGCTACCCCGCCCAGAGACCAACGGCTAGTAAGCGCGGTCATTTCGAAACGCTGCCGTCTCCCCGCCCACCCGGCCCTGCGCACGACCGCCAGCAGCCCTCCCTCTGGTCCGCCATGGGTGCATATAAGGAGCGGCTCAGGCGCTGAACCCGTCATTCTCCGCTCGCTTGTGAAGAAGAGAAGAGTCAGCATGTCTGGACGCGGCAAAGGAGGGAAAGGGCTCGGCAAAGGCGGCGCCAAGAGGCACAGGAAAGTGCTGCGAGACAACATCCAGGGCATCACCAAGCCCGCCATCCGCCGCCTGGCCCGCCGTGGCGGAGTCAAGCGCATCTCCGGCCTCATCTACGAGGAGACCCGGGGCGTGCTGAAGGTCTTCCTGGAGAACGTGATCCGGGATGCCGTCACCTACACCGAGCACGCCAAGAGGAAGACGGTCACCGCCATGGATGTGGTCTATGCCCTGAAGCGCCAGGGACGCACCCTCTACGGATTCGGGGGCTGAGCAGACCCCCACCCCCCACCGGACCCCACCTCTCGTTCCGACACCACAACACCAAAGGCTCTTTTAAGAGCCGCCCACACCCTCCCCGACCGAGCTGCTCATCTGCACTCTGCTTAAGCACCATACTCTGGCCCGCCTGAGCCAAAGTAGAGGGGCGTGCAAGGTTTATGTTTTGACTAGCAAGCCAGCGCCTTGAAAAAAAACCTCAGGCGAGTCTTGCACACTGATTTTATGAATGTCGCTTGTGTGTGAATGAAGAAAGAGATCAGAGCAAGCACATGGCGTTTTTGTGTCCTACTTGACAATTCTTTCTTTGCGCCCAGAATGTACCTGCAGGAGAAGGCAAAATCCTATGCCGAAGGTAAGGTCTTTCACACGGCTGTGCCTTCTGCCCCCGTGGCTATGAGGAGCGCTGGCTCTTGCCTAGAATGGGCCTGGCTACCAGTCGCGCCTTGAAACACTTGTGTATAGGCGCCTTTATAAATGCCATATGTCCTATCATATCATATCGGGGTCGGGGCCAAGCCGGCCCGAATCCCCTCCAGTGCGCTAGGGCTTCTCGCTCTCGCCGAGGGGCAGGCTTTCCGATTGATTTACCCTTTGAACGCATTCGGGGTTGACCACAGCGCCGCCCTTTAACGCAAGGGGGCAACTGCACTCGGGGTTTGTGTATCCAGAAGGGAGAGCCAGGTGTCTGTGTCCTGCTCAGTTTGCCCCTCTACCCATTCTCCTGAGCGTGTGAATGGGGTGAGCGTTGCCGGAGGCCTCTGCGCGCGTCATGCTGGTCAGAGAGTTGCTGGTTAGTTAGTTAGTTAGTGAGGCACGCAAAGCGTCAAGGCCCACCATGGCCTCCTCCCCACACTCCTACCTACCACTGGCCTCTGCAGAGAGCTGCCCGTCTCACTTCCTTGCTTTGCCACTGCCAAGCCCTCTCACTGAGATAGATAGATACATTGTACACCATGTTGGGAGAGTGGCAGATGAGGGGAGGGACCTGTCTGGGGATTCCACTCATTACCCTAAGGGAAGTGCAAGGGTTCCTGGGAGGCATGCATGAACCGTTTGACTCCAAGAAAGGAAGGCCTGGCCGAGATATGAAACCCAGAGTGGCCCATTTCACCCTTTTTTTTCCCTTTCTTTCCTTTTAGTGTTTTGGTGGGCAGGCGGAGGGCCCTCTCTCTCAAACCTCACTCTAACTTGCTCAGGTGCTGTGCCCAGTGGGGTCTGCTGGGAATTTTGCCCGTCAAGGGCAAAGCACAGTGGCGTTTGTCAGGCGTTCGTCAGGCTTTCGGGGCAGGGGCCAGAACGCCTGGCTGGCTGGCTGCTGCAGCTGCTGCTGCTGCTGCTGCTGCTGCTGCTTCTCCCAGAAACCCAGCCCAGTGTCCCCAAGGACAGGCCTCTCCTCCCAGCGATGAGAAGAGGAGAAAGGAAGATCAAAGTGGGGCTGAGGCTTCCTCAGAAGGGTCAGGCCCTGTGGCGAACCAGAAGATGGACTCGGACTACAGTGGGTCTTGGTGGAGACTTGTTTATTCAGATAAAAGAAACACGCCTATCGGCTCTCCCGCTATGAGGGAAGTTCCCTGCCTTCTAAAACAAAAACAAAGGGCGCCCGTCGAAGTCCAAGAATGAAAGAGCCCTGCCTGAGTCCACACTCCTAGTTGCTGACTGGCCCTCCCACGTTAGAAAACCTCGCTAAAAGGAAAAGGAGGCTTGCACAATAGCCTCGGAAGTGCGCGTCTGTCTGGCCCGACTCGTAGAGGGCTCATTTGCACAGCCCACACTTCTCCAGATCCCACCTTTATGGCACCGGGACTCCCCAAAGTCAAGTCCTGTGGCTCTTTGGCAGGGTTATTGGCTCTCAGTCCAATTCATCTCGTATATTTGTCGGCTTTCCCAGCCTTGGCCACAAGCACGCGCATCCATTGCCCTCCTTTGTTCACAGGGCGGGTGCCCATTCGCTTCTCTTAGGATCTAGTACTGGGGCGGATACCCCAGCCTTGGTAGACCGTGTTTGGATCTCTTCCCCTCTGTTTAACTTGGCTCGCACGCCCGTTCCACCCCTTTCAGAATGTCGTACGTTGGGCGGCTTCTCCAGCCGTGATATGCAGTATTTGTATCTCTTTCACTCTCTTTTGCTTGGGTCGTGGGCCCGTTCCGCTCTTTCAGACTTTCACACGCTTGGCGGCTTCTCCAGCGGTGACATGCAGTATTCGAGCCCCTCTCACGCTCGGTCTTACCTGGGTCTTGTGGCCGTCCATTTTCCCAGCCTCTCCTGCCGTGGACGGCTTCTCCAGTCTTTGCCCCCAACGTTTACAGCCCTCCCTCCCGTCCTCACGTTGGGAGTGTTTGCATCGCTGTTTGTGCTCGTCTGGTCGGTACAGGCACTCGCCGGGTGGGGCTCGGGGACTCTGGCTCCTTCCTGTTCCCTAGTCTCGGCGTCGGTCGCTGGGCGCCGGGCCCACCACTGTTCTCTAGCCGTCGCGCCCCCGGGGAAGGCGGTTTTCTTCCCGTCTTGGCTCCGCTCCTGACCCGGGGCCTCTTTGATATTAATTTTGTTTAACTATTTTCTTCTACCATTCTCCAAAGTCTCACGTGCTCAAAAGTCTGAAAACACACATCCAAAATAAAAAAGACTCTCTAATACCTGCTCGGTCAGAGCTCCCGCCTTGTAGCCTCCAGCTAGCGGGTCTCGCTTTGGCTAGGCCAACCGCTGGCTCGGGCCCTCCAGGACGTATCCACAGCGGCTCGCCTCTGCGTGTGGAGGATTCTCCTCCCGTCTGCACGAGTCGGTCACGGCGTAGGAGGTGTCTCCCCATTCACAGTTCTTACTGTGTTTAAGCACGTCGGTACTTGCCCAGGCCCCTAGGCCGGAGGGTCTTGCCGAGCGGGCTCACCTCCCTAGCCCTAGGCGGGGCAGGGCCGTCCCTGCCAACGCTTCTCCCTGCGTGTGCCCCAAGCGCTGATTTCTGCCCTTCCTGTCCCGCATATTGGAGGTTCCACCTTTGGGTGGCACGCCCCCCCGTGTGCCCGGCCTGCCACGCCCGAGCATGCTCCTTCATGGTCGAGGCCAGTGTCTGTGTGAAAAGGACATGGACTGGGACGAGGGGGCAGAAGGCCCGAGATCATGTAGGGTAAAGTGACTGCAAGCAAACACGGCCCCTGCATGCATGTAGAATGCAAAGACAATCTGGTTTCAGAGGCTGGCTGCCAGCAAATGGGCCCAGCAATTGAACCCTGGAAGCAAGGATAACCCCACGAAACATGAAATCAGGCACTTGTGGATGTTTTGTCCCAGCACGGGAGCGGTCCTTTAGAGTGGGCTGGTCACGTGAAAAGCTATTTGGGTTTGCTGGGTTTGGGGGAGTGCTGGTCAAATCCCTCAGCGATTACATCTGTTTCCAAGGAAGTGATTAAGAGTGCAGCAGGGGCAAAGGCCCGGCAGGGGACATTTTGGGGAAATCCAGGGCCTCGGAACAGCTGGCCCGATATGTTAGAATTTAGAAACGGGCGGGTTGCGAAGAGTACCTGGATTACGCCTCCCTTGGGTGGGAAAGGGCTCTACACCTAAAGTTCCGTATTGGAATTCTGCCAATTGCCGCATTTCGGCATAGATGGAACAATGCCGTTTCAACATCATGTATTCTTTGAGGCGAGCCCGAGGAGACTGTTCAACATTACTTATTACTCTGTCCGGCCACTAAGCCACTGAGGAAGCGCTTTTTGAAGCCTTTGTTTCTAAGGCGCGGCCTGCAGGTCAGTAGGTGATGCCATGGCAATATGCCCGGACACTGCAGGCGTAGAGGCTGTTCTTGCTACTGCTAGTTATTTGAGTTGGGAAGGAAAAATACACACGAGAAAGGCTAAGGGAGTAGAATAATGCTTTGGGGTAGAGAAACCCATTTGCATTGGCTGTCAATTTTGGTAAAATGCTGATCCCGCTTTCATTTGCTTCCTCTGGCAACATGACGAATTTGTTTTCCGATTGGAAGTGATTCATGAGCTAAGTGATTACGATGTTGTTGCATTTGTGGTTTGGATATCTGTGTGTAGCTTTTATGACCTTTTTGTCGAATTAAAGCTAATAAAGTAAAAACAAAAAACAAAAAAAAGAAATCTCACACACACACAGGCGCGCGGGCGCGCGCCAGGATTGAACTCCAAAAACATAGAGCCGCTCTGGGCATGGAGCCCTGTGTCCATTTTCAAGGGGCGTTTCTAGCCTTGGCTAACACACACTCTCAGAGCTGTGTTATTTCCTTCCTCTTCGGTGCGCTTTTCCTTCGGTCCCCGGGCGGTGAGGGGAGCAGACTTGATCAGGCACCGTAGGGAAAGAAGGGAAAAAGGATATGCTCGCGCTGCTATGCGTGGGAGGTGAGCAAGAGAGGTCGAATATGAAGCGGAAAACAAAGTTTGCCCATGTTCCTGTCGCAGCTGAAGGCGGCATGCCGGCTTTACAAGACGCTTGCAAGGGAGCCGAGGCCCTGCCAAGGGGAAGCTACTTTTGTGTAAGAGCTGGGAGATGTTGCGGTCCTGGTGACACATGTAAAATGACATAAATGTATGCGTGTCGCTATTAAAAAATGGATCATTTAGGCGGAGGAAACACAGTGTGTCGTTCGCAGGGACGGTGCTGTGAGCTGGGACCTGCCTCCCCTTCTGTGGACCAATCAGAAGGAAGCTCCTCCCTATATATGCACGCCGCTTGCCGGGCCGCCCATTACTGATCTGATCTGATCTGTGAGCGCGCTGACCGAGTCCTCCTGCAGAACAATGGCTGAAACTGCTCCCGCTGCTGTGGCTCCGCCGGCGGAACCTGCCGCCGCCGCCGCACCCAAGAAGAAGACGACGCAGAAGAAAGCAGCCGGCGCTGCCAAGGCCAAAAAGCCCACGGGGCCCAGCGTGGCCGACCTCGTCGTCAAGGTCGTGGCTGCCTCCACTGAGAGGAAGGGACTCTCCCTGCCCGCCATCAAGAAGGCTCTGAGCGCCCAGGGATACGACGTGGACAAGAACAACAGCAGAGTCAAGCTTGCCGTCAAGAGCCTGGTGAGCAAAGGAGCCCTAGCCCAGCTCAAGGGCACCGGTGCCTCTGGATCCTTCAAGCTCAACAAGAAGCAGTCGCAGGGCAAGGAGAAGGCGGCCAAGAAAGCGGCGGTGAAGAGCAAGACGCCCGCAGCAAAGAAGCCTGCCGGTGCTGCCAAGAAACCCAAAAAGGCTCCCGCCGGAGTCAAGAAGAGTCCCAAGAAGGTGAAGAAACCAGCAGGAGCCAAGAGCCCTAAAAAGCCCAAAGCTGCTCCAGCCAAGAAGGCCGCCAAGAGCCCCGCAAAAGCCAAAGCCGTGAAGGCGAAAGCGGCAAAGAAGAGCCCAGCCAAGGTCGTGAAGCCCAAGGCCGTCAAACCCAAAGCGGCAAAGCCCAAAAAGGCTGCACCCAAGAAGAAGTAGAGGCTTTCGCCGAGACCCTTCAAAAAACACACACAAAAAAACACAAAGGCTCTTTTAAGAGCCGCCCACAGCATCTGAAAAGCGAGCTAGCTCATGCCTCTTGCCAGACGCGTACTGCGATATACAACGGCATGTTTGAAAGCCAACATGTACCGGGCCCCGCGGCGAGAGTCTCCACTCGCTTCGGACGCCATGCGTGACCGTGGCCAGTGCGCCCCCACCTATAAGCCCCCACCAGTTGAGACATAAGGGCATCGTGTGCACAGATGTTGAGGCATGTGATCTGGCACAACCCCCCCGCCACCTCCTCCTCCTCCTCCCCCCCCCCGCCCCTCCCCTCATCATAACCGCAGTGTTTCGAGGCGCTGCCATTGGGCTGGCCGCCGGCAAAGATGATGATGGTAGTGTGAAATGTCAGCGCGGGGGGCGGGGGGGCAGACTTCAGAGGCTGATTTGCCACTCTCGCTTGCCACCGGTCTGAAGGCTGGTGGGAGGTTGAATTGGGGCACGCAAGGGCTGGGTGGTGGGGCTATTTTATCTGTCCACAGCGACTCATGAAAGGCTGAGCACAACCCACGGCAATCTCTTTTTGCTTCCTGTTTATTGTTGGGCCAGCCAGCCAATCGAAGGCTTCCCATTCCTGCGTCACCGCTTCATAGCCATACCTTCGGACAGCGACCAATCACAGCACAACGCGGGCTTTTTTCAAACCTGCGCCTGTTATCGCCTCAGCCAATGAGAGGAGAGCTTGGTCTTCATATACCAGCTCCCCGCCAGAGGAGCGCCATTGTATCTCGTAGAGAGAAAGCAGATCTAGCAGCGCTGCCATGGCCCGTACTAAGCAGACCGCCCGCAAGTCCACAGGAGGCAAGGCGCCTCGCAAGCAGCTGGCCACCAAGGCTGCCCGGAAGAGCGCCCCCGCCACTGGCGGCGTCAAGAAACCTCACCGCTACCGACCCGGCACTGTGGCTCTGAGGGAGATCCGCCGCTACCAGAAATCCACCGAGCTGCTCATCCGAAAGCTGCCCTTCCAGCGCCTGGTGCGAGAAATCGCCCAGGACTTCAAGACCGACCTGCGCTTCCAGAGCTCGGCCGTCATGGCCCTGCAGGAGGCCAGCGAGGCCTACCTGGTTGGGCTCTTTGAGGACACCAACCTCTGCGCCATCCACGCCAAGCGGGTCACCATCATGCCCAAGGACATCCAGCTGGCCCGCCGCATCCGGGGCGAGAGGGCTTGAGGCACACGGCAGCACCGCAACAACCGCAGAAAACACCACAAAGGCTCTTTTAAGAGCCGCCACATTGTCACAGACGAGCTGCTCCTATCCGCCCCTGCTCTTCGCTTGGCTACGCTCGTAGCTCGGGCGAGCTTTTGGCTTCAGAGGCAAAAGCCAAACATCCATTTGGCCCCATAGTTCACAGGGCTTTTCCGTGGCATGGAAGGCCCTCCAGTGTTGGGTGACGGAGGGGGGGATTTGAGGTATGCCCAAGATGCATTACTTATTCACCTGCCGGGCACACCCGGGGTCCCCCCCCCCCACGGTAGCCGCAGGCATTATTTACGCACCATGCCAGGTTTGCGCCCGTGGTCAGCGGTCCTCTTGAGTGCTCGGAAGAGAGTGCAGGGTGCCCTGACTCTGAAGCGCTTGGAAGCAGCTCCTTTTCTGATCAGTGTTTGCAACGCGCCGTGGGGGCAAGTGGGGAGGCGGGGGATGCCGCCGACGGCATGGTGCCTGCCCCTAAACCATCAGAAGCGGCAGCTGGCTGTGAGTTCTTTGTTTGGCAGGCTCTCCCACCTACGCTACCCCGCCCAGAGACCAACGGCTAGTAAGCGCGGTCATTTCGAAACGCTGCCGTCTCCCCGCCCACCCGGCCCTGCGCACGACCGCCAGCAGCCCTCCCTCTGGTCCGCCATGGGTGCATATAAGGAGCGGCTCAGGCGCTGAACCCGTCATTCTCCGCTCGCTTGTGAAGAAGAGAAGAGTCAGCATGTCTGGACGCGGCAAAGGAGGGAAAGGGCTCGGCAAAGGCGGCGCCAAGAGGCACAGGAAAGTGCTGCGAGACAACATCCAGGGCATCACCAAGCCCGCCATCCGCCGCCTGGCCCGCCGTGGCGGAGTCAAGCGCATCTCCGGCCTCATCTACGAGGAGACCCGGGGCGTGCTGAAGGTCTTCCTGGAGAACGTGATCCGGGATGCCGTCACCTACACCGAGCACGCCAAGAGGAAGACGGTCACCGCCATGGATGTGGTCTATGCCCTGAAGCGCCAGGGACGCACCCTCTACGGATTCGGGGGCTGAGCAGACCCCCACCCCCCACCGGACCCCACCTCTCGTTCCGACACCACAACACCAAAGGCTCTTTTAAGAGCCGCCCACACCCTCCCCGACCGAGCTGCTCATCTGCACTCTGCTTAAGCACCATACTCTGGCCCGCCTGAGCCAAAGTAGAGGGGCGTGCAAGGTTTATGTTTTGACTAGCAAGCCAGCGCCTTGAAAAAAAACCTCAGGCGAGTCTTGCACACTGATTTTATGAATGTCGCTTGTGTGTGAATGAAGAAAGAGATCAGAGCAAGCACATGGCGTTTTTGTGTCCTACTTGACAATTCTTTCTTTGCGCCCAGAATGTACCTGCAGGAGAAGGCAAAATCCTATGCCGAAGGTAAGGTCTTTCACACGGCTGTGCCTTCTGCCCCCGTGGCTATGAGGAGCGCTGGCTCTTGCCTAGAATGGGCCTGGCTACCAGTCGCGCCTTGAAACACTTGTGTATAGGCGCCTTTATAAATGCCATATGTCCTATCATATCATATCGGGGTCGGGGCCAAGCCGGCCCGAATCCCCTCCAGTGCGCTAGGGCTTCTCGCTCTCGCCGAGGGGCAGGCTTTCCGATTGATTTACCCTTTGAACGCATTCGGGGTTGACCACAGCGCCGCCCTTTAACGCAAGGGGGCAACTGCACTCGGGGTTTGTGTATCCAGAAGGGAGAGCCAGGTGTCTGTGTCCTGCTCAGTTTGCCCCTCTACCCATTCTCCTGAGCGTGTGAATGGGGTGAGCGTTGCCGGAGGCCTCTGCGCGCGTCATGCTGGTCAGAGAGTTGCTGGTTAGTTAGTTAGTTAGTGAGGCACGCAAAGCGTCAAGGCCCACCATGGCCTCCTCCCCACACTCCTACCTACCACTGGCCTCTGCAGAGAGCTGCCCGTCTCACTTCCTTGCTTTGCCACTGCCAAGCCCTCTCACTGAGATAGATAGATACATTGTACACCATGTTGGGAGAGTGGCAGATGAGGGGAGGGACCTGTCTGGGGATTCCACTCATTACCCTAAGGGAAGTGCAAGGGTTCCTGGGAGGCATGCATGAACCGTTTGACTCCAAGAAAGGAAGGCCTGGCCGAGATATGAAACCCAGAGTGGCCCATTTCACCCTTTTTTTTCCCTTTCTTTCCTTTTAGTGTTTTGGTGGGCAGGCGGAGGGCCCTCTCTCTCAAACCTCACTCTAACTTGCTCAGGTGCTGTGCCCAGTGGGGTCTGCTGGGAATTTTGCCCGTCAAGGGCAAAGCACAGTGGCGTTTGTCAGGCGTTCGTCAGGCTTTCGGGGCAGGGGCCAGAACGCCTGGCTGGCTGGCTGCTGCAGCTGCTGCTGCTGCTGCTGCTGCTGCTGCTTCTCCCAGAAACCCAGCCCAGTGTCCCCAAGGACAGGCCTCTCCTCCCAGCGATGAGAAGAGGAGAAAGGAAGATCAAAGTGGGGCTGAGGCTTCCTCAGAAGGGTCAGGCCCTGTGGCGAACCAGAAGATGGACTCGGACTACAGTGGGTCTTGGTGGAGACTTGTTTATTCAGATAAAAGAAACACGCCTATCGGCTCTCCCGCTATGAGGGAAGTTCCCTGCCTTCTAAAACAAAAACAAAGGGCGCCCGTCGAAGTCCAAGAATGAAAGAGCCCTGCCTGAGTCCACACTCCTAGTTGCTGACTGGCCCTCCCACGTTAGAAAACCTCGCTAAAAGGAAAAGGAGGCTTGCACAATAGCCTCGGAAGTGCGCGTCTGTCTGGCCCGACTCGTAGAGGGCTCATTTGCACAGCCCACACTTCTCCAGATCCCACCTTTATGGCACCGGGACTCCCCAAAGTCAAGTCCTGTGGCTCTTTGGCAGGGTTATTGGCTCTCAGTCCAATTCATCTCGTATATTTGTCGGCTTTCCCAGCCTTGGCCACAAGCACGCGCATCCATTGCCCTCCTTTGTTCACAGGGCGGGTGCCCATTCGCTTCTCTTAGGATCTAGTACTGGGGCGGATACCCCAGCCTTGGTAGACCGTGTTTGGATCTCTTCCCCTCTGTTTAACTTGGCTCGCACGCCCGTTCCACCCCTTTCAGAATGTCGTACGTTGGGCGGCTTCTCCAGCCGTGATATGCAGTATTTGTATCTCTTTCACTCTCTTTTGCTTGGGTCGTGGGCCCGTTCCGCTCTTTCAGACTTTCACACGCTTGGCGGCTTCTCCAGCGGTGACATGCAGTATTCGAGCCCCTCTCACGCTCGGTCTTACCTGGGTCTTGTGGCCGTCCATTTTCCCAGCCTCTCCTGCCGTGGACGGCTTCTCCAGTCTTTGCCCCCAACGTTTACAGCCCTCCCTCCCGTCCTCACGTTGGGAGTGTTTGCATCGCTGTTTGTGCTCGTCTGGTCGGTACAGGCACTCGCCGGGTGGGGCTCGGGGACTCTGGCTCCTTCCTGTTCCCTAGTCTCGGCGTCGGTCGCTGGGCGCCGGGCCCACCACTGTTCTCTAGCCGTCGCGCCCCCGGGGAAGGCGGTTTTCTTCCCGTCTTGGCTCCGCTCCTGACCCGGGGCCTCTTTGATATTAATTTTGTTTAACTATTTTCTTCTACCATTCTCCAAAGTCTCACGTGCTCAAAAGTCTGAAAACACACATCCAAAATAAAAAAGACTCTCTAATACCTGCTCGGTCAGAGCTCCCGCCTTGTAGCCTCCAGCTAGCGGGTCTCGCTTTGGCTAGGCCAACCGCTGGCTCGGGCCCTCCAGGACGTATCCACAGCGGCTCGCCTCTGCGTGTGGAGGATTCTCCTCCCGTCTGCACGAGTCGGTCACGGCGTAGGAGGTGTCTCCCCATTCACAGTTCTTACTGTGTTTAAGCACGTCGGTACTTGCCCAGGCCCCTAGGCCGGAGGGTCTTGCCGAGCGGGCTCACCTCCCTAGCCCTAGGCGGGGCAGGGCCGTCCCTGCCAACGCTTCTCCCTGCGTGTGCCCCAAGCGCTGATTTCTGCCCTTCCTGTCCCGCATATTGGAGGTTCCACCTTTGGGTGGCACGCCCCCCCGTGTGCCCGGCCTGCCACGCCCGAGCATGCTCCTTCATGGTCGAGGCCAGTGTCTGTGTGAAAAGGACATGGACTGGGACGAGGGGGCAGAAGGCCCGAGATCATGTAGGGTAAAGTGACTGCAAGCAAACACGGCCCCTGCATGCATGTAGAATGCAAAGACAATCTGGTTTCAGAGGCTGGCTGCCAGCAAATGGGCCCAGCAATTGAACCCTGGAAGCAAGGATAACCCCACGAAACATGAAATCAGGCACTTGTGGATGTTTTGTCCCAGCACGGGAGCGGTCCTTTAGAGTGGGCTGGTCACGTGAAAAGCTATTTGGGTTTGCTGGGTTTGGGGGAGTGCTGGTCAAATCCCTCAGCGATTACATCTGTTTCCAAGGAAGTGATTAAGAGTGCAGCAGGGGCAAAGGCCCGGCAGGGGACATTTTGGGGAAATCCAGGGCCTCGGAACAGCTGGCCCGATATGTTAGAATTTAGAAACGGGCGGGTTGCGAAGAGTACCTGGATTACGCCTCCCTTGGGTGGGAAAGGGCTCTACACCTAAAGTTCCGTATTGGAATTCTGCCAATTGCCGCATTTCGGCATAGATGGAACAATGCCGTTTCAACATCATGTATTCTTTGAGGCGAGCCCGAGGAGACTGTTCAACATTACTTATTACTCTGTCCGGCCACTAAGCCACTGAGGAAGCGCTTTTTGAAGCCTTTGTTTCTAAGGCGCGGCCTGCAGGTCAGTAGGTGATGCCATGGCAATATGCCCGGACACTGCAGGCGTAGAGGCTGTTCTTGCTACTGCTAGTTATTTGAGTTGGGAAGGAAAAATACACACGAGAAAGGCTAAGGGAGTAGAATAATGCTTTGGGGTAGAGAAACCCATTTGCATTGGCTGTCAATTTTGGTAAAATGCTGATCCCGCTTTCATTTGCTTCCTCTGGCAACATGACGAATTTGTTTTCCGATTGGAAGTGATTCATGAGCTAAGTGATTACGATGTTGTTGCATTTGTGGTTTGGATATCTGTGTGTAGCTTTTATGACCTTTTTGTCGAATTAAAGCTAATAAAGTAAAAACAAAAAACAAAAAAAAGAAATCTCACACACACACAGGCGCGCGGGCGCGCGCCAGGATTGAACTCCAAAAACATAGAGCCGCTCTGGGCATGGAGCCCTGTGTCCATTTTCAAGGGGCGTTTCTAGCCTTGGCTAACACACACTCTCAGAGCTGTGTTATTTCCTTCCTCTTCGGTGCGCTTTTCCTTCGGTCCCCGGGCGGTGAGGGGAGCAGACTTGATCAGGCACCGTAGGGAAAGAAGGGAAAAAGGATATGCTCGCGCTGCTATGCGTGGGAGGTGAGCAAGAGAGGTCGAATATGAAGCGGAAAACAAAGTTTGCCCATGTTCCTGTCGCAGCTGAAGGCGGCATGCCGGCTTTACAAGACGCTTGCAAGGGAGCCGAGGCCCTGCCAAGGGGAAGCTACTTTTGTGTAAGAGCTGGGAGATGTTGCGGTCCTGGTGACACATGTAAAATGACATAAATGTATGCGTGTCGCTATTAAAAAATGGATCATTTAGGCGGAGGAAACACAGTGTGTCGTTCGCAGGGACGGTGCTGTGAGCTGGGACCTGCCTCCCCTTCTGTGGACCAATCAGAAGGAAGCTCCTCCCTATATATGCACGCCGCTTGCCGGGCCGCCCATTACTGATCTGATCTGATCTGTGAGCGCGCTGACCGAGTCCTCCTGCAGAACAATGGCTGAAACTGCTCCCGCTGCTGTGGCTCCGCCGGCGGAACCTGCCGCCGCCGCCGCACCCAAGAAGAAGACGACGCAGAAGAAAGCAGCCGGCGCTGCCAAGGCCAAAAAGCCCACGGGGCCCAGCGTGGCCGACCTCGTCGTCAAGGTCGTGGCTGCCTCCACTGAGAGGAAGGGACTCTCCCTGCCCGCCATCAAGAAGGCTCTGAGCGCCCAGGGATACGACGTGGACAAGAACAACAGCAGAGTCAAGCTTGCCGTCAAGAGCCTGGTGAGCAAAGGAGCCCTAGCCCAGCTCAAGGGCACCGGTGCCTCTGGATCCTTCAAGCTCAACAAGAAGCAGTCGCAGGGCAAGGAGAAGGCGGCCAAGAAAGCGGCGGTGAAGAGCAAGACGCCCGCAGCAAAGAAGCCTGCCGGTGCTGCCAAGAAACCCAAAAAGGCTCCCGCCGGAGTCAAGAAGAGTCCCAAGAAGGTGAAGAAACCAGCAGGAGCCAAGAGCCCTAAAAAGCCCAAAGCTGCTCCAGCCAAGAAGGCCGCCAAGAGCCCCGCAAAAGCCAAAGCCGTGAAGGCGAAAGCGGCAAAGAAGAGCCCAGCCAAGGTCGTGAAGCCCAAGGCCGTCAAACCCAAAGCGGCAAAGCCCAAAAAGGCTGCACCCAAGAAGAAGTAGAGGCTTTCGCCGAGACCCTTCAAAAAACACACACAAAAAAACACAAAGGCTCTTTTAAGAGCCGCCCACAGCATCTGAAAAGCGAGCTAGCTCATGCCTCTTGCCAGACGCGTACTGCGATATACAACGGCATGTTTGAAAGCCAACATGTACCGGGCCCCGCGGCGAGAGTCTCCACTCGCTTCGGACGCCATGCGTGACCGTGGCCAGTGCGCCCCCACCTATAAGCCCCCACCAGTTGAGACATAAGGGCATCGTGTGCACAGATGTTGAGGCATGTGATCTGGCACAACCCCCCCGCCACCTCCTCCTCCTCCTCCCCCCCCCCGCCCCTCCCCTCATCATAACCGCAGTGTTTCGAGGCGCTGCCATTGGGCTGGCCGCCGGCAAAGATGATGATGGTAGTGTGAAATGTCAGCGCGGGGGGCGGGGGGGCAGACTTCAGAGGCTGATTTGCCACTCTCGCTTGCCACCGGTCTGAAGGCTGGTGGGAGGTTGAATTGGGGCACGCAAGGGCTGGGTGGTGGGGCTATTTTATCTGTCCACAGCGACTCATGAAAGGCTGAGCACAACCCACGGCAATCTCTTTTTGCTTCCTGTTTATTGTTGGGCCAGCCAGCCAATCGAAGGCTTCCCATTCCTGCGTCACCGCTTCATAGCCATACCTTCGGACAGCGACCAATCACAGCACAACGCGGGCTTTTTTCAAACCTGCGCCTGTTATCGCCTCAGCCAATGAGAGGAGAGCTTGGTCTTCATATACCAGCTCCCCGCCAGAGGAGCGCCATTGTATCTCGTAGAGAGAAAGCAGATCTAGCAGCGCTGCCATGGCCCGTACTAAGCAGACCGCCCGCAAGTCCACAGGAGGCAAGGCGCCTCGCAAGCAGCTGGCCACCAAGGCTGCCCGGAAGAGCGCCCCCGCCACTGGCGGCGTCAAGAAACCTCACCGCTACCGACCCGGCACTGTGGCTCTGAGGGAGATCCGCCGCTACCAGAAATCCACCGAGCTGCTCATCCGAAAGCTGCCCTTCCAGCGCCTGGTGCGAGAAATCGCCCAGGACTTCAAGACCGACCTGCGCTTCCAGAGCTCGGCCGTCATGGCCCTGCAGGAGGCCAGCGAGGCCTACCTGGTTGGGCTCTTTGAGGACACCAACCTCTGCGCCATCCACGCCAAGCGGGTCACCATCATGCCCAAGGACATCCAGCTGGCCCGCCGCATCCGGGGCGAGAGGGCTTGAGGCACACGGCAGCACCGCAACAACCGCAGAAAACACCACAAAGGCTCTTTTAAGAGCCGCCACATTGTCACAGACGAGCTGCTCCTATCCGCCCCTGCTCTTCGCTTGGCTACGCTCGTAGCTCGGGCGAGCTTTTGGCTTCAGAGGCAAAAGCCAAACATCCATTTGGCCCCATAGTTCACAGGGCTTTTCCGTGGCATGGAAGGCCCTCCAGTGTTGGGTGACGGAGGGGGGGATTTGAGGTATGCCCAAGATGCATTACTTATTCACCTGCCGGGCACACCCGGGGTCCCCCCCCCCCACGGTAGCCGCAGGCATTATTTACGCACCATGCCAGGTTTGCGCCCGTGGTCAGCGGTCCTCTTGAGTGCTCGGAAGAGAGTGCAGGGTGCCCTGACTCTGAAGCGCTTGGAAGCAGCTCCTTTTCTGATCAGTGTTTGCAACGCGCCGTGGGGGCAAGTGGGGAGGCGGGGGATGCCGCCGACGGCATGGTGCCTGCCCCTAAACCATCAGAAGCGGCAGCTGGCTGTGAGTTCTTTGTTTGGCAGGCTCTCCCACCTACGCTACCCCGCCCAGAGACCAACGGCTAGTAAGCGCGGTCATTTCGAAACGCTGCCGTCTCCCCGCCCACCCGGCCCTGCGCACGACCGCCAGCAGCCCTCCCTCTGGTCCGCCATGGGTGCATATAAGGAGCGGCTCAGGCGCTGAACCCGTCATTCTCCGCTCGCTTGTGAAGAAGAGAAGAGTCAGCATGTCTGGACGCGGCAAAGGAGGGAAAGGGCTCGGCAAAGGCGGCGCCAAGAGGCACAGGAAAGTGCTGCGAGACAACATCCAGGGCATCACCAAGCCCGCCATCCGCCGCCTGGCCCGCCGTGGCGGAGTCAAGCGCATCTCCGGCCTCATCTACGAGGAGACCCGGGGCGTGCTGAAGGTCTTCCTGGAGAACGTGATCCGGGATGCCGTCACCTACACCGAGCACGCCAAGAGGAAGACGGTCACCGCCATGGATGTGGTCTATGCCCTGAAGCGCCAGGGACGCACCCTCTACGGATTCGGGGGCTGAGCAGACCCCCACCCCCCACCGGACCCCACCTCTCGTTCGGACACCACAACACCAAAGGCTCTTTTAAGAGCCGCCCACACCCTCCCCGACCGAGCTGCTCATCTGCACTCTGCTTAAGCACCATACTCTGGCCCGCCTGAGCCAAAGTAGAGGGGCGTGCAAGGTTTATGTTTTGACTAGCAAGCCAGCGCCTTGAAAAAAAACCTCAGGCGAGTCTTGCACACTGATTTTATGAATGTCGCTTGTGTGTGAATGAAGAAAGAGATCAGAGCAAGCACATGGCGTTTTTGTGTCCTACTTGACAATTCTTTCTTTGCGCCCAGAATGTACCTGCAGGAGAAGGCAAAATCCTATGCCGAAGGTAAGGTCTTTCACACGGCTGTGCCTTCTGCCCCCGTGGCTATGAGGAGCGCTGGCTCTTGCCTAGAATGGGCCTGGCTACCAGTCGCGCCTTGAAACACTTGTGTATAGGCGCCTTTATAAATGCCATATGTCCTATCATATCATATCGGGGTCGGGGCCAAGCCGGCCCGAATCCCCTCCAGTGCGCTAGGGCTTCTCGCTCTCGCCGAGGGGCAGGCTTTCCGATTGATTTACCCTTTGAACGCATTCGGGGTTGACCACAGCGCCGCCCTTTAACGCAAGGGGGCAACTGCACTCGGGGTTTGTGTATCCAGAAGGGAGAGCCAGGTGTCTGTGTCCTGCTCAGTTTGCCCCTCTACCCATTCTCCTGAGCGTGTGAATGGGGTGAGCGTTGCCGGAGGCCTCTGCGCGCGTCATGCTGGTCAGAGAGTTGCTGGTTAGTTAGTTAGTTAGTGAGGCACGCAAAGCGTCAAGGCCCACCATGGCCTCCTCCCCACACTCCTACCTACCACTGGCCTCTGCAGAGAGCTGCCCGTCTCACTTCCTTGCTTTGCCACTGCCAAGCCCTCTCACTGAGATAGATAGATACATTGTACACCATGTTGGGAGAGTGGCAGATGAGGGGAGGGACCTGTCTGGGGATTCCACTCATTACCCTAAGGGAAGTGCAAGGGTTCCTGGGAGGCATGCATGAACCGTTTGACTCCAAGAAAGGAAGGCCTGGCCGAGATATGAAACCCAGAGTGGCCCATTTCACCCTTTTTTTTCCCTTTCTTTCCTTTTAGTGTTTTGGTGGGCAGGCGGAGGGCCCTCTCTCTCAAACCTCACTCTAACTTGCTCAGGTGCTGTGCCCAGTGGGGTCTGCTGGGAATTTTGCCCGTCAAGGGCAAAGCACAGTGGCGTTTGTCAGGCGTTCGTCAGGCTTTCGGGGCAGGGGCCAGAACGCCTGGCTGGCTGGCTGCTGCAGCTGCTGCTGCTGCTGCTGCTGCTGCTTCTCCCAGAAACCCAGCCCAGTGTCCCCAAGGACAGGCCTCTCCTCCCAGCGATGAGAAGAGGAGAAAGGAAGATCAAAGTGGGGCTGAGGCTTCCTCAGAAGGGTCAGGCCCTGTGGCGAACCAGAAGATGGACTCGGACTACAGTGGGTCTTGGTGGAGACTTGTTTATTCAGATAAAAGAAACACGCCTATCGGCTCTCCCGCTATGAGGGAAGTTCCCTGCCTTCTAAAACAAAAACAAAGGGCGCCCGTCGAAGTCCAAGAATGAAAGAGCCCTGCCTGAGTCCACACTCCTAGTTGCTGACTGGCCCTCCCACGTTAGAAAACCTCGCTAAAAGGAAAAGGAGGCTTGCACAATAGCCTCGGAAGTGCGCGTCTGTCTGGCCCGACTCGTAGAGGGCTCATTTGCACAGCCCACACTTCTCCAGATCCCACCTTTATGGCACCGGGACTCCCCAAAGTCAAGTCCTGTGGCTCTTTGGCAGGGTTATTGGCTCTCAGTCCAATTCATCTCGTATATTTGTCGGCTTTCCCAGCCTTGGCAACAAGCACGCGCATCCATTGCCCTCCTTTGTTCACAGGGCGGGTGCCCATTCGCTTCTCTTAGGATCTAGTACTGGGGCGGATACCCCAGCCTTGGTAGACCGTGTTTGGATCTCTTCCCCTCTGTTTAACTTGGCTCGCACGCCCGTTCCACCCCTTTCAGAATGTCGTACGTTGGGCGGCTTCTCCAGCCGTGATATGCAGTATTTGTATCTCTTTCACTCTCTTTTGCTTGGGTCGTGGGCCCGTTCCGCTCTTTCAGACTTTCACACGCTTGGCGGCTTCTCCAGCGGTGACATGCAGTATTCGAGCCCCTCTCACGCTCGGTCTTACCTGGGTCTTGTGGCCGTCCATTTTCCCAGCCTCTCCTGCCGTGGACGGCTTCTCCAGTCTTTGCCCCCAACGTTTACAGCCCTCCCTCCCGTCCTCACGTTGGGAGTGTTTGCATCGCTGTTTGTGCTCGTCTGGTCGGTACAGGCACTCGCCGGGTGGGGCTCGGGGACTCTGGCTCCTTCCTGTTCCCTAGTCTCGGCGTCGGTCGCTGGGCGCCGGGCCCACCACTGTTCTCTAGCCGTCGCGCCCCCGGGGAAGGCGGTTTTCTTCCCGTCTTGGCTCCGCTCCTGACCCGGGGCCTCTTTGATATTAATTTTGTTTAACTATTTTCTTCTACCATTCTCCAAAGTCTCACGTGCTCAAAAGTCTGAAAACACACATCCAAAATAAAAAAGACTCTCTAATACCTGCTCGGTCAGAGCTCCCGCCTTGTAGCCTCCAGCTAGCGGGTCTCGCTTTGGCTAGGCCAACCGCTGGCTCGGGCCCTCCAGGACGTATCCACAGCGGCTCGCCTCTGCGTGTGGAGGATTCTCCTCCCGTCTGCACGAGTCGGTCACGGCGTAGGAGGTGTCTCCCCATTCACAGTTCTTACTGTGTTTAAGCACGTCGGTACTTGCCCAGGCCCCTAGGCCGGAGGGTCTTGCCGAGCGGGCTCACCTCCCTAGCCCTAGGCGGGGCAGGGCCGTCCCTGCCAACGCTTCTCCCTGCGTGTGCCCCAAGCGCTGATTTCTGCCCTTCCTGTCCCGCATATTGGAGGTTCCACCTTTGGGTGGCACGCCCCCCCGTGTGCCCGGCCTGCCACGCCCGAGCATGCTCCTTCATGGTCGAGGCCAGTGTCTGTGTGAAAAGGACATGGACTGGGACGAGGGGGCAGAAGGCCCGAGATCATGTAGGGTAAAGTGACTGCAAGCAAACACGGCCCCTGCATGCATGTAGAATGCAAAGACAATCTGGTTTCAGAGGCTGGCTGCCAGCAAATGGGCCCAGCAATTGAACCCTGGAAGCAAGGATAACCCCACGAAACATGAAATCAGGCACTTGTGGATGTTTTGTCCCAGCACGGGAGCGGTCCTTTAGAGTGGGCTGGTCACGTGAAAAGCTATTTGGGTTTGCTGGGTTTGGGGGAGTGCTGGTCAAATCCCTCAGCGATTACATCTGTTTCCAAGGAAGTGATTAAGAGTGCAGCAGGGGCAAAGGCCCGGCAGGGGACATTTTGGGGAAATCCAGGGCCTCGGAACAGCTGGCCCGATATGTTAGAATTTAGAAACGGGCGGGTTGCGAAGAGTACCTGGATTACGCCTCCCTTGGGTGGGAAAGGGCTCTACACCTAAAGTTCCGTATTGGAATTCTGCCAATTGCCGCATTTCGGCATAGATGGAACAATGCCGTTTCAACATCATGTATTCTTTGAGGCGAGCCCGAGGAGACTGTTCAACATTACTTATTACTCTGTCCGGCCACTAAGCCACTGAGGAAGCGCTTTTTGAAGCCTTTGTTTCTAAGGCGCGGCCTGCAGGTCAGTAGGTGATGCCATGGCAATATGCCCGGACACTGCAGGCGTAGAGGCTGTTCTTGCTACTGCTAGTTATTTGAGTTGGGAAGGAAAAATACACACGAGAAAGGCTAAGGGAGTAGAATAATGCTTTGGGGTAGAGAAACCCATTTGCATTGGCTGTCAATTTTGGTAAAATGCTGATCCCGCTTTCATTTGCTTCCTCTGGCAACATGACGAATTTGTTTTCCGATTGGAAGTGATTCATGAGCTAAGTGATTACGATGTTGTTGCATTTGTGGTTTGGATATCTGTGTGTAGCTTTTATGACCTTTTTGTCGAATTAAAGCTAATAAAGTAAAAACAAAAAACAAAAAAAAGAAATCTCACACACACACAGGCGCGCGGGCGCGCGCCAGGATTGAACTCCAAAAACATAGAGCCGCTCTGGGCATGGAGCCCTGTGTCCATTTTCAAGGGGCGTTTCTAGCCTTGGCTAACACACACTCTCAGAGCTGTGTTATTTCCTTCCTCTTCGGTGCGCTTTTCCTTCGGTCCCCGGGCGGTGAGGGGAGCAGACTTGATCAGGCACCGTAGGGAAAGAAGGGAAAAAGGATATGCTCGCGCTGCTATGCGTGGGAGGTGAGCAAGAGAGGTCGAATATGAAGCGGAAAACAAAGTTTGCCCATGTTCCTGTCGCAGCTGAAGGCGGCATGCCGGCTTTACAAGACGCTTGCAAGGGAGCCGAGGCCCTGCCAAGGGGAAGCTACTTTTGTGTAAGAGCTGGGAGATGTTGCGGTCCTGGTGACACATGTAAAATGACATAAATGTATGCGTGTCGCTATTAAAAAATGGATCATTTAGGCGGAGGAAACACAGTGTGTCGTTCGCAGGGACGGTGCTGTGAGCTGGGACCTGCCTCCCCTTCTGTGGACCAATCAGAAGGAAGCTCCTCCCTATATATGCACGCCGCTTGCCGGGCCGCCCATTACTGATCTGATCTGATCTGTGAGCGCGCTGACCGAGTCCTCCTGCAGAACAATGGCTGAAACTGCTCCCGCTGCTGTGGCTCCGCCGGCGGAACCTGCCGCCGCCGCCGCACCCAAGAAGAAGACGACGCAGAAGAAAGCAGCCGGCGCTGCCAAGGCCAAAAAGCCCACGGGGCCCAGCGTGGCCGACCTCGTCGTCAAGGTCGTGGCTGCCTCCACTGAGAGGAAGGGACTCTCCCTGCCCGCCATCAAGAAGGCTCTGAGCGCCCAGGGATACGACGTGGACAAGAACAACAGCAGAGTCAAGCTTGCCGTCAAGAGCCTGGTGAGCAAAGGAGCCCTAGCCCAGCTCAAGGGCACCGGTGCCTCTGGATCCTTCAAGCTCAACAAGAAGCAGTCGCAGGGCAAGGAGAAGGCGGCCAAGAAAGCGGCGGTGAAGAGCAAGACGCCCGCAGCAAAGAAGCCTGCCGGTGCTGCCAAGAAACCCAAAAAGGCTCCCGCCGGAGTCAAGAAGAGTCCCAAGAAGGTGAAGAAACCAGCAGGAGCCAAGAGCCCTAAAAAGCCCAAAGCTGCTCCAGCCAAGAAGGCCGCCAAGAGCCCCGCAAAAGCCAAAGCCGTGAAGGCGAAAGCGGCAAAGAAGAGCCCAGCCAAGGTCGTGAAGCCCAAGGCCGTCAAACCCAAAGCGGCAAAGCCCAAAAAGGCTGCACCCAAGAAGAAGTAGAGGCTTTCGCCGAGACCCTTCAAAAAACACACACAAAAAAACACAAAGGCTCTTTTAAGAGCCGCCCACAGCATCTGAAAAGCGAGCTAGCTCATGCCTCTTGCCAGACGCGTACTGCGATATACAACGGCATGTTTGAAAGCCAACATGTACCGGGCCCCGCGGCGAGAGTCTCCACTCGCTTCGGACGCCATGCGTGACCGTGGCCAGTGCGCCCCCACCTATAAGCCCCCACCAGTTGAGACATAAGGGCATCGTGTGCACAGATGTTGAGGCATGTGATCTGGCACAACCCCCCCGCCACCTCCTCCTCCTCCTCCCCCCCCCCGCCCCTCCCCTCATCATAACCGCAGTGTTTCGAGGCGCTGCCATTGGGCTGGCCGCCGGCAAAGATGATGATGGTAGTGTGAAATGTCAGCGCGGGGGGCGGGGGGGCAGACTTCAGAGGCTGATTTGCCACTCTCGCTTGCCACCGGTCTGAAGGCTGGTGGGAGGTTGAATTGGGGCACGCAAGGGCTGGGTGGTGGGGCTATTTTATCTGTCCACAGCGACTCATGAAAGGCTGAGCACAACCCACGGCAATCTCTTTTTGCTTCCTGTTTATTGTTGGGCCAGCCAGCCAATCGAAGGCTTCCCATTCCTGCGTCACCGCTTCATAGCCATACCTTCGGACAGCGACCAATCACAGCACAACGCGGGCTTTTTTCAAACCTGCGCCTGTTATCGCCTCAGCCAATGAGAGGAGAGCTTGGTCTTCATATACCAGCTCCCCGCCAGAGGAGCGCCATTGTATCTCGTAGAGAGAAAGCAGATCTAGCAGCGCTGCCATGGCCCGTACTAAGCAGACCGCCCGCAAGTCCACAGGAGGCAAGGCGCCTCGCAAGCAGCTGGCCACCAAGGCTGCCCGGAAGAGCGCCCCCGCCACTGGCGGCGTCAAGAAACCTCACCGCTACCGACCCGGCACTGTGGCTCTGAGGGAGATCCGCCGCTACCAGAAATCCACCGAGCTGCTCATCCGAAAGCTGCCCTTCCAGCGCCTGGTGCGAGAAATCGCCCAGGACTTCAAGACCGACCTGCGCTTCCAGAGCTCGGCCGTCATGGCCCTGCAGGAGGCCAGCGAGGCCTACCTGGTTGGGCTCTTTGAGGACACCAACCTCTGCGCCATCCACGCCAAGCGGGTCACCATCATGCCCAAGGACATCCAGCTGGCCCGCCGCATCCGGGGCGAGAGGGCTTGAGGCACACGGCAGCACCGCAACAACCGCAGAAAACACCACAAAGGCTCTTTTAAGAGCCGCCACATTGTCACAGACGAGCTGCTCCTATCCGCCCCTGCTCTTCGCTTGGCTACGCTCGTAGCTCGGGCGAGCTTTTGGCTTCAGAGGCAAAAGCCAAACATCCATTTGGCCCCATAGTTCACAGGGCTTTTCCGTGGCATGGAAGGCCCTCCAGTGTTGGGTGACGGAGGGGGGGATTTGAGGTATGCCCAAGATGCATTACTTATTCACCTGCCGGGCACACCCGGGGTCCCCCCCCCCCCCCCCACGGTAGCCGCAGGCATTATTTACGCACCATGCCAGGTTTGCGCCCGTGGTCAGCGGTCCTCTTGAGTGCTCGGAAGAGAGTGCAGGGTGCCCTGACTCTGAAGCGCTTGGAAGCAGCTCCTTTTCTGATCAGTGTTTGCAACGCGCCGTGGGGGCAAGTGGGGAGGCGGGGGATGCCGCCGACGGCATGGTGCCTGCCCCTAAACCATCAGAAGCGGCAGCTGGCTGTGAGTTCTTTGTTTGGCAGGCTCTCCCACCTACGCTACCCCGCCCAGAGACCAACGGCTAGTAAGCGCGGTCATTTCGAAACGCTGCCGTCTCCCCGCCCACCCGGCCCTGCGCACGACCGCGCTGCGCACGACCGCCAGCAGCCCTCCCTCTGGTCCGCCATGGGTGCATATAAGGAGCGGCTCAGGCGCTGAACCCGTCATTCTCCGCTCGCTTGTGAAGAAGAGAAGAGTCAGCATGTCTGGACGCGGCAAAGGAGGGAAAGGGCTCGGCAAAGGCGGCGCCAAGAGGCACAGGAAAGTGCTGCGAGACAACATCCAGGGCATCACCAAGCCCGCCATCCGCCGCCTGGCCCGCCGTGGCGGAGTCAAGCGCATCTCCGGCCTCATCTACGAGGAGACCCGGGGCGTGCTGAAGGTCTTCCTGGAGAACGTGATCCGGGATGCCGTCACCTACACCGAGCACGCCAAGAGGAAGACGGTCACCGCCATGGATGTGGTCTATGCCCTGAAGCGCCAGGGACGCACCCTCTACGGATTCGGGGGCTGAGCAGACCCCCACCCCCCACCGGACCCCACCTCTCGTTCCGACACCACAACACCAAAGGCTCTTTTAAGAGCCGCCCACACCCTCCCCGACCGAGCTGCTCATCTGCACTCTGCTTAAGCACCATACTCTGGCCCGCCTGAGCCAAAGTAGAGGGGCGTGCAAGGTTTATGTTTTGACTAGCAAGCCAGCGCCTTGAAAAAAAACCTCAGGCGAGTCTTGCACACTGATTTTATGAATGTCGCTTGTGTGTGAATGAAGAAAGAGATCAGAGCAAGCACATGGCGTTTTTGTGTCCTACTTGACAATTCTTTCTTTGCGCCCAGAATGTACCTGCAGGAGAAGGCAAAATCCTATGCCGAAGGTAAGGTCTTTCACACGGCTGTGCCTTCTGCCCCCGTGGCTATGAGGAGCGCTGGCTCTTGCCTAGAATGGGCCTGGCTACCAGTCGCGCCTTGAAACACTTGTGTATAGGCGCCTTTATAAATGCCATATGTCCTATCATATCATATCGGGGTCGGGGCCAAGCCGGCCCGAATCCCCTCCAGTGCGCTAGGGCTTCTCGCTCTCGCCGAGGGGCAGGCTTTCCGATTGATTTACCCTTTGAACGCATTCGGGGTTGACCACAGCGCCGCCCTTTAACGCAAGGGGGCAACTGCACTCGGGGTTTGTGTATCCAGAAGGGAGAGCCAGGTGTCTGTGTCCTGCTCAGTTTGCCCCTCTACCCATTCTCCTGAGCGTGTGAATGGGGTGAGCGTTGCCGGAGGCCTCTGCGCGCGTCATGCTGGTCAGAGAGTTGCTGGTTAGTTAGTTAGTTAGTGAGGCACGCAAAGCGTCAAGGCCCACCATGGCCTCCTCCCCACACTCCTACCTACCACTGGCCTCTGCAGAGAGCTGCCCGTCTCACTTCCTTGCTTTGCCACTGCCAAGCCCTCTCACTGAGATAGATAGATACATTGTACACCGTGTTGGGAGAGTGGCAGATGAGGGGAGGGACCTGTCTGGGGATTCCACTCATTACCCTAAGGGAAGTGCAAGGGTTCCTGGGAGGCATGCATGAACCGTTTGACTCCAAGAAAGGAAGGCCTGGCCGAGATATGAAACCCAGAGTGGCCCATTTCACCCTTTTTTTTCCCTTTCTTTCCTTTTAGTGTTTTGGTGGGCAGGCGGAGGGCCCTCTCTCTCAAACCTCACTCTAACTTGCTCAGGTGCTGTGCCCAGTGGGGTCTGCTGGGAATTTTGCCCGTCAAGGGCAAAGCCCGTCAAGGGCAAAGCACAGTGGCGTTTGTCAGGCGTTCGTCAGGCTTTCGGGGCAGGGGCCAGAACGCCTGGCTGGCTGGCTGGCTGGCTGGCTGCTGCAGCTGCTGCTGCTGCTGCTGCTGCTGCTGCTGCTGCTGCTGCTGCTTCTCCCAGAAACCCAGCCCAGTGTCCCCAAGGACAGGCCTCTCCTCCCAGCGATGAGAAGAGGAGAAAGGAAGATCAAAGTGGGGCTGAGGCTTCCTCAGAAGGGTCAGGCCCTGTCGCGAACCAGAAGATGGACTCGGACTCAGAAGGGTCAGGCCCTGTGGCGAACCAGAAGATGGACTCGGACTACAGTGGGTCTTGGTGGAGACTTGTTTATTCAGATAAAAGAAACACGCCTATCGGCTCTCCCGCTATGAGGGAAGTTCCCTGCCTTCTAAAACAAAAACAAAGGGCGCCCGTCGAAGTCCAAGAATGAAAGAGCCCTGCCTGAGTCCACACTCCTAGTTGCTGACTGGCCCTCCCACGTTAGAAAACCTCGCTAAAAGGAAAAGGAGGCTTGCACAATAGCCTCGGAAGTGCGCGTCTGTCTGGCCCGACTCGTAGAGGGCTCATTTGCACAGCCCACACTTCTCCAGATCCCACCTTTATGGCACCGGGACTCCCCAAAGTCAAGTCCTGTGGCTCTTTGGCAGGGTTATTGGCTCTCAGTCCAATTCATCTCGTATATTTGTCGGCTTTCCCAGCCTTGGCAACAAGCACGCGCATCCATTGCCCTCCTTTGTTCACAGGGCGGGTGCCCATTCGCTTCTCTTAGGATCTAGTACTGGGGCGGATACCCCAGCCTTGGTAGACCGTGTTTGGATCTCTTCCCCTCTGTTTAACTTGGCTCGCACGCCCGTTCCACCCCTTTCAGAATGTCGTACGTTGGGCGGCTTCTCCAGCCGTGATATGCAGTATTTGTATCTCTTTCACTCTCTTTTGCTTGGGTCGTGGGCCCGTTCCGCTCTTTCAGACTTTCACACGCTTGGCGGCTTCTCCAGCGGTGACATGCAGTATTCGAGCCCCTCTCACGCTCGGTCTTACCTGGGTCTTGTGGCCGTCCATTTTCCCAGCCTCTCCTGCCGTGGACGGCTTCTCCAGTCTTTGCCCCCAACGTTTACAGCCCTCCCTCCCGTCCTCACGTTGGGAGTGTTTGCATCGCTGTTTGTGCTCGTCTGGTCGGTACAGGCACTCGCCGGGTGGGGCTCGGGGACTCTGGCTCCTTCCTGTTCCCTAGTCTCGGCGTCGGTCGCTGGGCGCCGGGCCCACCACTGTTCTCTAGCCGTCGCGCCCCCGGGGAAGGCGGTTTTCTTCCCGTCTTGGCTCCGCTCCTGACCCGGGGCCTCTTTGATATTAATTTTGTTTAACTATTTTCTTCTACCATTCTCCAAAGTCTCACGTGCTCAAAAGTCTGAAAACACACATCCAAAATAAAAAAGACTCTCTAATACCTGCTCGGTCAGAGCTCCCGCCTTGTAGCCTCCAGCTAGCGGGTCTCGCTTTGGCTAGGCCAACCGCTGGCTCGGGCCCTCCAGGACGTATCCACAGCGGCTCGCCTCTGCGTGTGGAGGATTCTCCTCCCGTCTGCACGAGTCGGTCACGGCGTAGGAGGTGTCTCCCCATTCACAGTTCTTACTGTGTTTAAGCACGTCGGTACTTGCCCAGGCCCCTAGGCCGGAGGGTCTTGCCGAGCGGGCTCACCTCCCTAGCCCTAGGCGGGGCAGGGCCGTCCCTGCCAACGCTTCTCCCTGCGTGTGCCCCAAGCGCTGATTTCTGCCCTTCCTGTCCCGCATATTGGAGGTTCCACCTTTGGGTGGCACGCCCCCCCGTGTGCCCGGCCTGCCACGCCCGAGCATGCTCCTTCATGGTCGAGGCCAGTGTCTGTGTGAAAAGGACATGGACTGGGACGAGGGGGCAGAAGGCCCGAGATCATGTAGGGTAAAGTGACTGCAAGCAAACACGGCCCCTGCATGCATGTAGAATGCAAAGACAATCTGGTTTCAGAGGCTGGCTGCCAGCAAATGGGCCCAGCAATTGAACCCTGGAAGCAAGGATAACCCCACGAAACATGAAATCAGGCACTTGTGGATGTTTTGTCCCAGCACGGGAGCGGTCCTTTAGAGTGGGCTGGTCACGTGAAAAGCTATTTGGGTTTGCTGGGTTTGGGGGAGTGCTGGTCAAATCCCTCAGCGATTACATCTGTTTCCAAGGAAGTGATTAAGAGTGCAGCAGGGGCAAAGGCCCGGCAGGGGACATTTTGGGGAAATCCAGGGCCTCGGAACAGCTGGCCCGATATGTTAGAATTTAGAAACGGGCGGGTTGCGAAGAGTACCTGGATTACGCCTCCCTTGGGTGGGAAAGGGCTCTACACCTAAAGTTCCGTATTGGAATTCTGCCAATTGCCGCATTTCGGCATAGATGGAACAATGCCGTTTCAACATCATGTATTCTTTGAGGCGAGCCCGAGGAGACTGTTCAACATTACTTATTACTCTGTCCGGCCACTAAGCCACTGAGGAAGCGCTTTTTGAAGCCTTTGTTTCTAAGGCGCGGCCTGCAGGTCAGTAGGTGATGCCATGGCAATATGCCCGGACACTGCAGGCGTAGAGGCTGTTCTTGCTACTGCTAGTTATTTGAGTTGGGAAGGAAAAATACACACGAGAAAGGCTAAGGGAGTAGAATAATGCTTTGGGGTAGAGAAACCCATTTGCATTGGCTGTCAATTTTGGTAAAATGCTGATCCCGCTTTCATTTGCTTCCTCTGGCAACATGACGAATTTGTTTTCCGATTGGAAGTGATTCATGAGCTAAGTGATTACGATGTTGTTGCATTTGTGGTTTGGATATCTGTGTGTAGCTTTTATGACCTTTTTGTCGAATTAAAGCTAATAAAGTAAAAACAAAAAACAAAAAAAAGAAATCTCACACACACACAGGCGCGCGGGCGCGCGCCAGGATTGAACTCCAAAAACATAGAGCCGCTCTGGGCATGGAGCCCTGTGTCCATTTTCAAGGGGCGTTTCTAGCCTTGGCTAACACACACTCTCAGAGCTGTGTTATTTCCTTCCTCTTCGGTGCGCTTTTCCTTCGGTCCCCGGGCGGTGAGGGGAGCAGACTTGATCAGGCACCGTAGGGAAAGAAGGGAAAAAGGATATGCTCGCGCTGCTATGCGTGGGAGGTGAGCAAGAGAGGTCGAATATGAAGCGGAAAACAAAGTTTGCCCATGTTCCTGTCGCAGCTGAAGGCGGCATGCCGGCTTTACAAGACGCTTGCAAGGGAGCCGAGGCCCTGCCAAGGGGAAGCTACTTTTGTGTAAGAGCTGGGAGATGTTGCGGTCCTGGTGACACATGTAAAATGACATAAATGTATGCGTGTCGCTATTAAAAAATGGATCATTTAGGCGGAGGAAACACAGTGTGTCGTTCGCAGGGACGGTGCTGTGAGCTGGGACCTGCCTCCCCTTCTGTGGACCAATCAGAAGGAAGCTCCTCCCTATATATGCACGCCGCTTGCCGGGCCGCCCATTACTGATCTGATCTGATCTGTGAGCGCGCTGACCGAGTCCTCCTGCAGAACAATGGCTGAAACTGCTCCCGCTGCTGTGGCTCCGCCGGCGGAACCTGCCGCCGCCGCCGCACCCAAGAAGAAGACGACGCAGAAGAAAGCAGCCGGCGCTGCCAAGGCCAAAAAGCCCACGGGGCCCAGCGTGGCCGACCTCGTCGTCAAGGTCGTGGCTGCCTCCACTGAGAGGAAGGGACTCTCCCTGCCCGCCATCAAGAAGGCTCTGAGCGCCCAGGGATACGACGTGGACAAGAACAACAGCAGAGTCAAGCTTGCCGTCAAGAGCCTGGTGAGCAAAGGAGCCCTAGCCCAGCTCAAGGGCACCGGTGCCTCTGGATCCTTCAAGCTCAACAAGAAGCAGTCGCAGGGCAAGGAGAAGGCGGCCAAGAAAGCGGCGGTGAAGAGCAAGACGCCCGCAGCAAAGAAGCCTGCCGGTGCTGCCAAGAAACCCAAAAAGGCTCCCGCCGGAGTCAAGAAGAGTCCCAAGAAGGTGAAGAAACCAGCAGGAGCCAAGAGCCCTAAAAAGCCCAAAGCTGCTCCAGCCAAGAAGGCCGCCAAGAGCCCCGCAAAAGCCAAAGCCGTGAAGGCGAAAGCGGCAAAGAAGAGCCCAGCCAAGGTCGTGAAGCCCAAGGCCGTCAAACCCAAAGCGGCAAAGCCCAAAAAGGCTGCACCCAAGAAGAAGTAGAGGCTTTCGCCGAGACCCTTCAAAAAACACACACAAAAAAACACAAAGGCTCTTTTAAGAGCCGCCCACAGCATCTGAAAAGCGAGCTAGCTCATGCCTCTTGCCAGACGCGTACTGCGATATACAACGGCATGTTTGAAAGCCAACATGTACCGGGCCCCGCGGCGAGAGTCTCCACTCGCTTCGGACGCCATGCGTGACCGTGGCCAGTGCGCCCCCACCTATAAGCCCCCACCAGTTGAGACATAAGGGCATCGTGTGCACAGATGTTGAGGCATGTGATCTGGCACAACCCCCCCGCCACCTCCTCCTCCTCCTCCCCCCCCCCGCCCCTCCCCTCATCATAACCGCAGTGTTTCGAGGCGCTGCCATTGGGCTGGCCGCCGGCAAAGATGATGATGGTAGTGTGAAATGTCAGCGCGGGGGGCGGGGGGGCAGACTTCAGAGGCTGATTTGCCACTCTCGCTTGCCACCGGTCTGAAGGCTGGTGGGAGGTTGAATTGGGGCACGCAAGGGCTGGGTGGTGGGGCTATTTTATCTGTCCACAGCGACTCATGAAAGGCTGAGCACAACCCACGGCAATCTCTTTTTGCTTCCTGTTTATTGTTGGGCCAGCCAGCCAATCGAAGGCTTCCCATTCCTGCGTCACCGCTTCATAGCCATACCTTCGGACAGCGACCAATCACAGCACAACGCGGGCTTTTTTCAAACCTGCGCCTGTTATCGCCTCAGCCAATGAGAGGAGAGCTTGGTCTTCATATACCAGCTCCCCGCCAGAGGAGCGCCATTGTATCTCGTAGAGAGAAAGCAGATCTAGCAGCGCTGCCATGGCCCGTACTAAGCAGACCGCCCGCAAGTCCACAGGAGGCAAGGCGCCTCGCAAGCAGCTGGCCACCAAGGCTGCCCGGAAGAGCGCCCCCGCCACTGGCGGCGTCAAGAAACCTCACCGCTACCGACCCGGCACTGTGGCTCTGAGGGAGATCCGCCGCTACCAGAAATCCACCGAGCTGCTCATCCGAAAGCTGCCCTTCCAGCGCCTGGTGCGAGAAATCGCCCAGGACTTCAAGACCGACCTGCGCTTCCAGAGCTCGGCCGTCATGGCCCTGCAGGAGGCCAGCGAGGCCTACCTGGTTGGGCTCTTTGAGGACACCAACCTCTGCGCCATCCACGCCAAGCGGGTCACCATCATGCCCAAGGACATCCAGCTGGCCCGCCGCATCCGGGGCGAGAGGGCTTGAGGCACACGGCAGCACCGCAACAACCGCAGAAAACACCACAAAGGCTCTTTTAAGAGCCGCCACATTGTCACAGACGAGCTGCTCCTATCCGCCCCTGCTCTTCGCTTGGCTACGCTCGTAGCTCGGGCGAGCTTTTGGCTTCAGAGGCAAAAGCCAAACATCCATTTGGCCCCATAGTTCACAGGGCTTTTCCGTGGCATGGAAGGCCCTCCAGTGTTGGGTGACGGAGGGGGGGATTTGAGGTATGCCCAAGATGCATTACTTATTCACCTGCCGGGCACACCCGGGGTCCCCCCCCCCCACGGTAGCCGCAGGCATTATTTACGCACCATGCCAGGTTTGCGCCCGTGGTCAGCGGTCCTCTTGAGTGCTCGGAAGAGAGTGCAGGGTGCCCTGACTCTGAAGCGCTTGGAAGCAGCTCCTTTTCTGATCAGTGTTTGCAACGCGCCGTGGGGGCAAGTGGGGAGGCGGGGGATGCCGCCGACGGCATGGTGCCTGCCCCTAAACCATCAGAAGCGGCAGCTGGCTGTGAGTTCTTTGTTTGGCAGGCTCTCCCACCTACGCTACCCCGCCCAGAGACCAACGGCTAGTAAGCGCGGTCATTTCGAAACGCTGCCGTCTCCCCGCCCGCCCACCCGGCCCTGCGCACGACCGCCAGCAGCCCTCCCTCTGGTCCGCCATGGGTGCATATAAGGAGCGGCTCAGGCGCTGAACCCGTCATTCTCCGCTCGCTTGTGAAGAAGAGAAGAGTCAGCATGTCTGGACGCGGCAAAGGAGGGAAAGGGCTCGGCAAAGGCGGCGCCAAGAGGCACAGGAAAGTGCTGCGAGACAACATCCAGGGCATCACCAAGCCCGCCATCCGCCGCCTGGCCCGCCGTGGCGGAGTCAAGCGCATCTCCGGCCTCATCTACGAGGAGACCCGGGGCGTGCTGAAGGTCTTCCTGGAGAACGTGATCCGGGATGCCGTCACCTACACCGAGCACGCCAAGAGGAAGACGGTCACCGCCATGGATGTGGTCTATGCCCTGAAGCGCCAGGGACGCACCCTCTACGGATTCGGGGGCTGAGCAGACCCCCACCCCCCACCGGACCCCACCTCTCGTTCCGACACCACAACACCAAAGGCTCTTTTAAGAGCCGCCCACACCCTCCCCGACCGAGCTGCTCATCTGCACTCTGCTTAAGCACCATACTCTGGCCCGCCTGAGCCAAAGTAGAGGGGCGTGCAAGGTTTATGTTTTGACTAGCAAGCCAGCGCCTTGAAAAAAAACCTCAGGCGAGTCTTGCACACTGATTTTATGAATGTCGCTTGTGTGTGAATGAAGAAAGAGATCAGAGCAAGCACATGGCGTTTTTGTGTCCTACTTGACAATTCTTTCTTTGCGCCCAGAATGTACCTGCAGGAGAAGGCAAAATCCTATGCCGAAGGTAAGGTCTTTCACACGGCTGTGCCTTCTGCCCCCGTGGCTATGAGGAGCGCTGGCTCTTGCCTAGAATGGGCCTGGCTACCAGTCGCGCCTTGAAACACTTGTGTATAGGCGCCTTTATAAATGCCATATGTCCTATCATATCATATCGGGGTCGGGGCCAAGCCGGCCCGAATCCCCTCCAGTGCGCTAGGGCTTCTCGCTCTCGCCGAGGGGCAGGCTTTCCGATTGATTTACCCTTTGAACGCATTCGGGGTTGACCACAGCGCCGCCCTTTAACGCAAGGGGGCAACTGCACTCGGGGTTTGTGTATCCAGAAGGGAGAGCCAGGTGTCTGTGTCCTGCTCAGTTTGCCCCTCTACCCATTCTCCTGAGCGTGTGAATGGGGTGAGCGTTGCCGGAGGCCTCTGCGCGCGTCATGCTGGTCAGAGAGTTGCTGGTTAGTTAGTTAGTTAGTGAGGCACGCAAAGCGTCAAGGCCCACCATGGCCTCCTCCCCACACTCCTACCTACCACTGGCCTCTGCAGAGAGCTGCCCGTCTCACTTCCTTGCTTTGCCACTGCCAAGCCCTCTCACTGAGATAGATAGATACATTGTACACCATGTTGGGAGAGTGGCAGATGAGGGGAGGGACCTGTCTGGGGATTCCACTCATTACCCTAAGGGAAGTGCAAGGGTTCCTGGGAGGCATGCATGAACCGTTTGACTCCAAGAAAGGAAGGCCTGGCCGAGATATGAAACCCAGAGTGGCCCATTTCACCCTTTTTTTTCCCTTTCTTTCCTTTTAGTGTTTTGGTGGGCAGGCGGAGGGCCCTCTCTCTCAAACCTCACTCTAACTTGCTCAGGTGCTGTGCCCAGTGGGGTCTGCTGGGAATTTTGCCCGTCAAGGGCAAAGCACAGTGGCGTTTGTCAGGCGTTCGTCAGGCTTTCGGGGCAGGGGCCAGAACGCCTGGCTGGCTGGCTGCTGCAGCTGCTGCTGCTGCTGCTGCTGCTGCTGCTTCTCCCAGAAACCCAGCCCAGTGTCCCCAAGGACAGGCCTCTCCTCCCAGCGATGAGAAGAGGAGAAAGGAAGATCAAAGTGGGGCTGAGGCTTCCTCAGAAGGGTCAGGCCCTGTGGCGAACCAGAAGATGGACTCGGACTACAGTGGGTCTTGGTGGAGACTTGTTTATTCAGATAAAAGAAACACGCCTATCGGCTCTCCCGCTATGAGGGAAGTTCCCTGCCTTCTAAAACAAAAACAAAGGGCGCCCGTCGAAGTCCAAGAATGAAAGAGCCCTGCCTGAGTCCACACTCCTAGTTGCTGACTGGCCCTCCCACGTTAGAAAACCTCGCTAAAAGGAAAAGGAGGCTTGCACAATAGCCTCGGAAGTGCGCGTCTGTCTGGCCCGACTCGTAGAGGGCTCATTTGCACAGCCCACACTTCTCCAGATCCCACCTTTATGGCACCGGGACTCCCCAAAGTCAAGTCCTGTGGCTCTTTGGCAGGGTTATTGGCTCTCAGTCCAATTCATCTCGTATATTTGTCGGCTTTCCCAGCCTTGGCCACAAGCACGCGCATCCATTGCCCTCCTTTGTTCACAGGGCGGGTGCCCATTCGCTTCTCTTAGGATCTAGTACTGGGGCGGATACCCCAGCCTTGGTAGACCGTGTTTGGATCTCTTCCCCTCTGTTTAACTTGGCTCGCACGCCCGTTCCACCCCTTTCAGAATGTCGTACGTTGGGCGGCTTCTCCAGCCGTGATATGCAGTATTTGTATCTCTTTCACTCTCTTTTGCTTGGGTCGTGGGCCCGTTCCGCTCTTTCAGACTTTCACACGCTTGGCGGCTTCTCCAGCGGTGACATGCAGTATTCGAGCCCCTCTCACGCTCGGTCTTACCTGGGTCTTGTGGCCGTCCATTTTCCCAGCCTCTCCTGCCGTGGACGGCTTCTCCAGTCTTTGCCCCCAACGTTTACAGCCCTCCCTCCCGTCCTCACGTTGGGAGTGTTTGCATCGCTGTTTGTGCTCGTCTGGTCGGTACAGGCACTCGCCGGGTGGGGCTCGGGGACTCTGGCTCCTTCCTGTTCCCTAGTCTCGGCGTCGGTCGCTGGGCGCCGGGCCCACCACTGTTCTCTAGCCGTCGCGCCCCCGGGGAAGGCGGTTTTCTTCCCGTCTTGGCTCCGCTCCTGACCCGGGGCCTCTTTGATATTAATTTTGTTTAACTATTTTCTTCTACCATTCTCCAAAGTCTCACGTGCTCAAAAGTCTGAAAACACACATCCAAAATAAAAAAGACTCTCTAATACCTGCTCGGTCAGAGCTCCCGCCTTGTAGCCTCCAGCTAGCGGGTCTCGCTTTGGCTAGGCCAACCGCTGGCTCGGGCCCTCCAGGACGTATCCACAGCGGCTCGCCTCTGCGTGTGGAGGATTCTCCTCCCGTCTGCACGAGTCGGTCACGGCGTAGGAGGTGTCTCCCCATTCACAGTTCTTACTGTGTTTAAGCACGTCGGTACTTGCCCAGGCCCCTAGGCCGGAGGGTCTTGCCGAGCGGGCTCACCTCCCTAGCCCTAGGCGGGGCAGGGCCGTCCCTGCCAACGCTTCTCCCTGCGTGTGCCCCAAGCGCTGATTTCTGCCCTTCCTGTCCCGCATATTGGAGGTTCCACCTTTGGGTGGCACGCCCCCCCGTGTGCCCGGCCTGCCACGCCCGAGCATGCTCCTTCATGGTCGAGGCCAGTGTCTGTGTGAAAAGGACATGGACTGGGACGAGGGGGCAGAAGGCCCGAGATCATGTAGGGTAAAGTGACTGCAAGCAAACACGGCCCCTGCATGCATGTAGAATGCAAAGACAATCTGGTTTCAGAGGCTGGCTGCCAGCAAATGGGCCCAGCAATTGAACCCTGGAAGCAAGGATAACCCCACGAAACATGAAATCAGGCACTTGTGGATGTTTTGTCCCAGCACGGGAGCGGTCCTTTAGAGTGGGCTGGTCACGTGAAAAGCTATTTGGGTTTGCTGGGTTTGGGGGAGTGCTGGTCAAATCCCTCAGCGATTACATCTGTTTCCAAGGAAGTGATTAAGAGTGCAGCAGGGGCAAAGGCCCGGCAGGGGACATTTTGGGGAAATCCAGGGCCTCGGAACAGCTGGCCCGATATGTTAGAATTTAGAAACGGGCGGGTTGCGAAGAGTACCTGGATTACGCCTCCCTTGGGTGGGAAAGGGCTCTACACCTAAAGTTCCGTATTGGAATTCTGCCAATTGCCGCATTTCGGCATAGATGGAACAATGCCGTTTCAACATCATGTATTCTTTGAGGCGAGCCCGAGGAGACTGTTCAACATTACTTATTACTCTGTCCGGCCACTAAGCCACTGAGGAAGCGCTTTTTGAAGCCTTTGTTTCTAAGGCGCGGCCTGCAGGTCAGTAGGTGATGCCATGGCAATATGCCCGGACACTGCAGGCGTAGAGGCTGTTCTTGCTACTGCTAGTTATTTGAGTTGGGAAGGAAAAATACACACGAGAAAGGCTAAGGGAGTAGAATAATGCTTTGGGGTAGAGAAACCCATTTGCATTGGCTGTCAATTTTGGTAAAATGCTGATCCCGCTTTCATTTGCTTCCTCTGGCAACATGACGAATTTGTTTTCCGATTGGAAGTGATTCATGAGCTAAGTGATTACGATGTTGTTGCATTTGTGGTTTGGATATCTGTGTGTAGCTTTTATGACCTTTTTGTCGAATTAAAGCTAATAAAGTAAAAACAAAAAACAAAAAAAAGAAATCTCACACACACACAGGCGCGCGGGCGCGCGCCAGGATTGAACTCCAAAAACATAGAGCCGCTCTGGGCATGGAGCCCTGTGTCCATTTTCAAGGGGCGTTTCTAGCCTTGGCTAACACACACTCTCAGAGCTGTGTTATTTCCTTCCTCTTCGGTGCGCTTTTCCTTCGGTCCCCGGGCGGTGAGGGGAGCAGACTTGATCAGGCACCGTAGGGAAAGAAGGGAAAAAGGATATGCTCGCGCTGCTATGCGTGGGAGGTGAGCAAGAGAGGTCGAATATGAAGCGGAAAACAAAGTTTGCCCATGTTCCTGTCGCAGCTGAAGGCGGCATGCCGGCTTTACAAGACGCTTGCAAGGGAGCCGAGGCCCTGCCAAGGGGAAGCTACTTTTGTGTAAGAGCTGGGAGATGTTGCGGTCCTGGTGACACATGTAAAATGACATAAATGTATGCGTGTCGCTATTAAAAAATGGATCATTTAGGCGGAGGAAACACAGTGTGTCGTTCGCAGGGACGGTGCTGTGAGCTGGGACCTGCCTCCCCTTCTGTGGACCAATCAGAAGGAAGCTCCTCCCTATATATGCACGCCGCTTGCCGGGCCGCCCATTACTGATCTGATCTGATCTGTGAGCGCGCTGACCGAGTCCTCCTGCAGAACAATGGCTGAAACTGCTCCCGCTGCTGTGGCTCCGCCGGCGGAACCTGCCGCCGCCGCCGCACCCAAGAAGAAGACGACGCAGAAGAAAGCAGCCGGCGCTGCCAAGGCCAAAAAGCCCACGGGGCCCAGCGTGGCCGACCTCGTCGTCAAGGTCGTGGCTGCCTCCACTGAGAGGAAGGGACTCTCCCTGCCCGCCATCAAGAAGGCTCTGAGCGCCCAGGGATACGACGTGGACAAGAACAACAGCAGAGTCAAGCTTGCCGTCAAGAGCCTGGTGAGCAAAGGAGCCCTAGCCCAGCTCAAGGGCACCGGTGCCTCTGGATCCTTCAAGCTCAACAAGAAGCAGTCGCAGGGCAAGGAGAAGGCGGCCAAGAAAGCGGCGGTGAAGAGCAAGACGCCCGCAGCAAAGAAGCCTGCCGGTGCTGCCAAGAAACCCAAAAAGGCTCCCGCCGGAGTCAAGAAGAGTCCCAAGAAGGTGAAGAAACCAGCAGGAGCCAAGAGCCCTAAAAAGCCCAAAGCTGCTCCAGCCAAGAAGGCCGCCAAGAGCCCCGCAAAAGCCAAAGCCGTGAAGGCGAAAGCGGCAAAGAAGAGCCCAGCCAAGGTCGTGAAGCCCAAGGCCGTCAAACCCAAAGCGGCAAAGCCCAAAAAGGCTGCACCCAAGAAGAAGTAGAGGCTTTCGCCGAGACCCTTCAAAAAACACACACAAAAAAACACAAAGGCTCTTTTAAGAGCCGCCCACAGCATCTGAAAAGCGAGCTAGCTCATGCCTCTTGCCAGACGCGTACTGCGATATACAACGGCATGTTTGAAAGCCAACATGTACCGGGCCCCGCGGCGAGAGTCTCCACTCGCTTCGGACGCCATGCGTGACCGTGGCCAGTGCGCCCCCACCTATAAGCCCCCACCAGTTGAGACATAAGGGCATCGTGTGCACAGATGTTGAGGCATGTGATCTGGCACAACCCCCCCGCCACCTCCTCCTCCTCCTCCCCCCCCCCGCCCCTCCCCTCATCATAACCGCAGTGTTTCGAGGCGCTGCCATTGGGCTGGCCGCCGGCAAAGATGATGATGGTAGTGTGAAATGTCAGCGCGGGGGGCGGGGGGGCAGACTTCAGAGGCTGATTTGCCACTCTCGCTTGCCACCGGTCTGAAGGCTGGTGGGAGGTTGAATTGGGGCACGCAAGGGCTGGGTGGTGGGGCTATTTTATCTGTCCACAGCGACTCATGAAAGGCTGAGCACAACCCACGGCAATCTCTTTTTGCTTCCTGTTTATTGTTGGGCCAGCCAGCCAATCGAAGGCTTCCCATTCCTGCGTCACCGCTTCATAGCCATACCTTCGGACAGCGACCAATCACAGCACAACGCGGGCTTTTTTCAAACCTGCGCCTGTTATCGCCTCAGCCAATGAGAGGAGAGCTTGGTCTTCATATACCAGCTCCCCGCCAGAGGAGCGCCATTGTATCTCGTAGAGAGAAAGCAGATCTAGCAGCGCTGCCATGGCCCGTACTAAGCAGACCGCCCGCAAGTCCACAGGAGGCAAGGCGCCTCGCAAGCAGCTGGCCACCAAGGCTGCCCGGAAGAGCGCCCCCGCCACTGGCGGCGTCAAGAAACCTCACCGCTACCGACCCGGCACTGTGGCTCTGAGGGAGATCCGCCGCTACCAGAAATCCACCGAGCTGCTCATCCGAAAGCTGCCCTTCCAGCGCCTGGTGCGAGAAATCGCCCAGGACTTCAAGACCGACCTGCGCTTCCAGAGCTCGGCCGTCATGGCCCTGCAGGAGGCCAGCGAGGCCTACCTGGTTGGGCTCTTTGAGGACACCAACCTCTGCGCCATCCACGCCAAGCGGGTCACCATCATGCCCAAGGACATCCAGCTGGCCCGCCGCATCCGGGGCGAGAGGGCTTGAGGCACACGGCAGCACCGCAACAACCGCAGAAAACACCACAAAGGCTCTTTTAAGAGCCGCCACATTGTCACAGACGAGCTGCTCCTATCCGCCCCTGCTCTTCGCTTGGCTACGCTCGTAGCTCGGGCGAGCTTTTGGCTTCAGAGGCAAAAGCCAAACATCCATTTGGCCCCATAGTTCACAGGGCTTTTCCGTGGCATGGAAGGCCCTCCAGTGTTGGGTGACGGAGGGGGGGATTTGAGGTATGCCCAAGATGCATTACTTATTCACCTGCCGGGCACACCCGGGGTCCCCCCCCCCCACGGTAGCCGCAGGCATTATTTACGCACCATGCCAGGTTTGCGCCCGTGGTCAGCGGTCCTCTTGAGTGCTCGGAAGAGAGTGCAGGGTGCCCTGACTCTGAAGCGCTTGGAAGCAGCTCCTTTTCTGATCAGTGTTTGCAACGCGCCGTGGGGGCAAGTGGGGAGGCGGGGGATGCCGCCGACGGCATGGTGCCTGCCCCTAAACCATCAGAAGCGGCAGCTGGCTGTGAGTTCTTTGTTTGGCAGGCTCTCCCACCTACGCTACCCCGCCCAGAGACCAACGGCTAGTAAGCGCGGTCATTTCGAAACGCTGCCGTCTCCCCGCCCACCCGGCCCTGCGCACGACCGCCAGCAGCCCTCCCTCTGGTCCGCCATGGGTGCATATAAGGAGCGGCTCAGGCGCTGAACCCGTCATTCTCCGCTCGCTTGTGAAGAAGAGAAGAGTCAGCATGTCTGGACGCGGCAAAGGAGGGAAAGGGCTCGGCAAAGGCGGCGCCAAGAGGCACAGGAAAGTGCTGCGAGACAACATCCAGGGCATCACCAAGCCCGCCATCCGCCGCCTGGCCCGCCGTGGCGGAGTCAAGCGCATCTCCGGCCTCATCTACGAGGAGACCCGGGGCGTGCTGAAGGTCTTCCTGGAGAACGTGATCCGGGATGCCGTCACCTACACCGAGCACGCCAAGAGGAAGACGGTCACCGCCATGGATGTGGTCTATGCCCTGAAGCGCCAGGGACGCACCCTCTACGGATTCGGGGGCTGAGCAGACCCCCACCCCCCACCGGACCCCACCTCTCGTTCGGACACCACAACACCAAAGGCTCTTTTAAGAGCCGCCCACACCCTCCCCGACCGAGCTGCTCATCTGCACTCTGCTTAAGCACCATACTCTGGCCCGCCTGAGCCAAAGTAGAGGGGCGTGCAAGGTTTATGTTTTGACTAGCAAGCCAGCGCCTTGAAAAAAAACCTCAGGCGAGTCTTGCACACTGATTTTATGAATGTCGCTTGTGTGTGAATGAAGAAAGAGATCAGAGCAAGCACATGGCGTTTTTGTGTCCTACTTGACAATTCTTTCTTTGCGCCCAGAATGTACCTGCAGGAGAAGGCAAAATCCTATGCCGAAGGTAAGGTCTTTCACACGGCTGTGCCTTCTGCCCCCGTGGCTATGAGGAGCGCTGGCTCTTGCCTAGAATGGGCCTGGCTACCAGTCGCGCCTTGAAACACTTGTGTATAGGCGCCTTTATAAATGCCATATGTCCTATCATATCATATCGGGGTCGGGGCCAAGCCGGCCCGAATCCCCTCCAGTGCGCTAGGGCTTCTCGCTCTCGCCGAGGGGCAGGCTTTCCGATTGATTTACCCTTTGAACGCATTCGGGGTTGACCACAGCGCCGCCCTTTAACGCAAGGGGGCAACTGCACTCGGGGTTTGTGTATCCAGAAGGGAGAGCCAGGTGTCTGTGTCCTGCTCAGTTTGCCCCTCTACCCATTCTCCTGAGCGTGTGAATGGGGTGAGCGTTGCCGGAGGCCTCTGCGCGCGTCATGCTGGTCAGAGAGTTGCTGGTTAGTTAGTTAGTTAGTGAGGCACGCAAAGCGTCAAGGCCCACCATGGCCTCCTCCCCACACTCCTACCTACCACTGGCCTCTGCAGAGAGCTGCCCGTCTCACTTCCTTGCTTTGCCACTGCCAAGCCCTCTCACTGAGATAGATAGATACATTGTACACCATGTTGGGAGAGTGGCAGATGAGGGGAGGGACCTGTCTGGGGATTCCACTCATTACCCTAAGGGAAGTGCAAGGGTTCCTGGGAGGCATGCATGAACCGTTTGACTCCAAGAAAGGAAGGCCTGGCCGAGATATGAAACCCAGAGTGGCCCATTTCACCCTTTTTTTTCCCTTTCTTTCCTTTTAGTGTTTTGGTGGGCAGGCGGAGGGCCCTCTCTCTCAAACCTCACTCTAACTTGCTCAGGTGCTGTGCCCAGTGGGGTCTGCTGGGAATTTTGCCCGTCAAGGGCAAAGCACAGTGGCGTTTGTCAGGCGTTCGTCAGGCTTTCGGGGCAGGGGCCAGAACGCCTGGCTGGCTGGCTGCTGCAGCTGCTGCTGCTGCTGCTGCTGCTGCTTCTCCCAGAAACCCAGCCCAGTGTCCCCAAGGACAGGCCTCTCCTCCCAGCGATGAGAAGAGGAGAAAGGAAGATCAAAGTGGGGCTGAGGCTTCCTCAGAAGGGTCAGGCCCTGTGGCGAACCAGAAGATGGACTCGGACTACAGTGGGTCTTGGTGGAGACTTGTTTATTCAGATAAAAGAAACACGCCTATCGGCTCTCCCGCTATGAGGGAAGTTCCCTGCCTTCTAAAACAAAAACAAAGGGCGCCCGTCGAAGTCCAAGAATGAAAGAGCCCTGCCTGAGTCCACACTCCTAGTTGCTGACTGGCCCTCCCACGTTAGAAAACCTCGCTAAAAGGAAAAGGAGGCTTGCACAATAGCCTCGGAAGTGCGCGTCTGTCTGGCCCGACTCGTAGAGGGCTCATTTGCACAGCCCACACTTCTCCAGATCCCACCTTTATGGCACCGGGACTCCCCAAAGTCAAGTCCTGTGGCTCTTTGGCAGGGTTATTGGCTCTCAGTCCAATTCATCTCGTATATTTGTCGGCTTTCCCAGCCTTGGCAACAAGCACGCGCATCCATTGCCCTCCTTTGTTCACAGGGCGGGTGCCCATTCGCTTCTCTTAGGATCTAGTACTGGGGCGGATACCCCAGCCTTGGTAGACCGTGTTTGGATCTCTTCCCCTCTGTTTAACTTGGCTCGCACGCCCGTTCCACCCCTTTCAGAATGTCGTACGTTGGGCGGCTTCTCCAGCCGTGATATGCAGTATTTGTATCTCTTTCACTCTCTTTTGCTTGGGTCGTGGGCCCGTTCCGCTCTTTCAGACTTTCACACGCTTGGCGGCTTCTCCAGCGGTGACATGCAGTATTCGAGCCCCTCTCACGCTCGGTCTTACCTGGGTCTTGTGGCCGTCCATTTTCCCAGCCTCTCCTGCCGTGGACGGCTTCTCCAGTCTTTGCCCCCAACGTTTACAGCCCTCCCTCCCGTCCTCACGTTGGGAGTGTTTGCATCGCTGTTTGTGCTCGTCTGGTCGGTACAGGCACTCGCCGGGTGGGGCTCGGGGACTCTGGCTCCTTCCTGTTCCCTAGTCTCGGCGTCGGTCGCTGGGCGCCGGGCCCACCACTGTTCTCTAGCCGTCGCGCCCCCGGGGAAGGCGGTTTTCTTCCCGTCTTGGCTCCGCTCCTGACCCGGGGCCTCTTTGATATTAATTTTGTTTAACTATTTTCTTCTACCATTCTCCAAAGTCTCACGTGCTCAAAAGTCTGAAAACACACATCCAAAATAAAAAAGACTCTCTAATACCTGCTCGGTCAGAGCTCCCGCCTTGTAGCCTCCAGCTAGCGGGTCTCGCTTTGGCTAGGCCAACCGCTGGCTCGGGCCCTCCAGGACGTATCCACAGCGGCTCGCCTCTGCGTGTGGAGGATTCTCCTCCCGTCTGCACGAGTCGGTCACGGCGTAGGAGGTGTCTCCCCATTCACAGTTCTTACTGTGTTTAAGCACGTCGGTACTTGCCCAGGCCCCTAGGCCGGAGGGTCTTGCCGAGCGGGCTCACCTCCCTAGCCCTAGGCGGGGCAGGGCCGTCCCTGCCAACGCTTCTCCCTGCGTGTGCCCCAAGCGCTGATTTCTGCCCTTCCTGTCCCGCATATTGGAGGTTCCACCTTTGGGTGGCACGCCCCCCCGTGTGCCCGGCCTGCCACGCCCGAGCATGCTCCTTCATGGTCGAGGCCAGTGTCTGTGTGAAAAGGACATGGACTGGGACGAGGGGGCAGAAGGCCCGAGATCATGTAGGGTAAAGTGACTGCAAGCAAACACGGCCCCTGCATGCATGTAGAATGCAAAGACAATCTGGTTTCAGAGGCTGGCTGCCAGCAAATGGGCCCAGCAATTGAACCCTGGAAGCAAGGATAACCCCACGAAACATGAAATCAGGCACTTGTGGATGTTTTGTCCCAGCACGGGAGCGGTCCTTTAGAGTGGGCTGGTCACGTGAAAAGCTATTTGGGTTTGCTGGGTTTGGGGGAGTGCTGGTCAAATCCCTCAGCGATTACATCTGTTTCCAAGGAAGTGATTAAGAGTGCAGCAGGGGCAAAGGCCCGGCAGGGGACATTTTGGGGAAATCCAGGGCCTCGGAACAGCTGGCCCGATATGTTAGAATTTAGAAACGGGCGGGTTGCGAAGAGTACCTGGATTACGCCTCCCTTGGGTGGGAAAGGGCTCTACACCTAAAGTTCCGTATTGGAATTCTGCCAATTGCCGCATTTCGGCATAGATGGAACAATGCCGTTTCAACATCATGTATTCTTTGAGGCGAGCCCGAGGAGACTGTTCAACATTACTTATTACTCTGTCCGGCCACTAAGCCACTGAGGAAGCGCTTTTTGAAGCCTTTGTTTCTAAGGCGCGGCCTGCAGGTCAGTAGGTGATGCCATGGCAATATGCCCGGACACTGCAGGCGTAGAGGCTGTTCTTGCTACTGCTAGTTATTTGAGTTGGGAAGGAAAAATACACACGAGAAAGGCTAAGGGAGTAGAATAATGCTTTGGGGTAGAGAAACCCATTTGCATTGGCTGTCAATTTTGGTAAAATGCTGATCCCGCTTTCATTTGCTTCCTCTGGCAACATGACGAATTTGTTTTCCGATTGGAAGTGATTCATGAGCTAAGTGATTACGATGTTGTTGCATTTGTGGTTTGGATATCTGTGTGTAGCTTTTATGACCTTTTTGTCGAATTAAAGCTAATAAAGTAAAAACAAAAAACAAAAAAAAGAAATCTCACACACACACAGGCGCGCGGGCGCGCGCCAGGATTGAACTCCAAAAACATAGAGCCGCTCTGGGCATGGAGCCCTGTGTCCATTTTCAAGGGGCGTTTCTAGCCTTGGCTAACACACACTCTCAGAGCTGTGTTATTTCCTTCCTCTTCGGTGCGCTTTTCCTTCGGTCCCCGGGCGGTGAGGGGAGCAGACTTGATCAGGCACCGTAGGGAAAGAAGGGAAAAAGGATATGCTCGCGCTGCTATGCGTGGGAGGTGAGCAAGAGAGGTCGAATATGAAGCGGAAAACAAAGTTTGCCCATGTTCCTGTCGCAGCTGAAGGCGGCATGCCGGCTTTACAAGACGCTTGCAAGGGAGCCGAGGCCCTGCCAAGGGGAAGCTACTTTTGTGTAAGAGCTGGGAGATGTTGCGGTCCTGGTGACACATGTAAAATGACATAAATGTATGCGTGTCGCTATTAAAAAATGGATCATTTAGGCGGAGGAAACACAGTGTGTCGTTCGCAGGGACGGTGCTGTGAGCTGGGACCTGCCTCCCCTTCTGTGGACCAATCAGAAGGAAGCTCCTCCCTATATATGCACGCCGCTTGCCGGGCCGCCCATTACTGATCTGATCTGATCTGTGAGCGCGCTGACCGAGTCCTCCTGCAGAACAATGGCTGAAACTGCTCCCGCTGCTGTGGCTCCGCCGGCGGAACCTGCCGCCGCCGCCGCACCCAAGAAGAAGACGACGCAGAAGAAAGCAGCCGGCGCTGCCAAGGCCAAAAAGCCCACGGGGCCCAGCGTGGCCGACCTCGTCGTCAAGGTCGTGGCTGCCTCCACTGAGAGGAAGGGACTCTCCCTGCCCGCCATCAAGAAGGCTCTGAGCGCCCAGGGATACGACGTGGACAAGAACAACAGCAGAGTCAAGCTTGCCGTCAAGAGCCTGGTGAGCAAAGGAGCCCTAGCCCAGCTCAAGGGCACCGGTGCCTCTGGATCCTTCAAGCTCAACAAGAAGCAGTCGCAGGGCAAGGAGAAGGCGGCCAAGAAAGCGGCGGTGAAGAGCAAGACGCCCGCAGCAAAGAAGCCTGCCGGTGCTGCCAAGAAACCCAAAAAGGCTCCCGCCGGAGTCAAGAAGAGTCCCAAGAAGGTGAAGAAACCAGCAGGAGCCAAGAGCCCTAAAAAGCCCAAAGCTGCTCCAGCCAAGAAGGCCGCCAAGAGCCCCGCAAAAGCCAAAGCCGTGAAGGCGAAAGCGGCAAAGAAGAGCCCAGCCAAGGTCGTGAAGCCCAAGGCCGTCAAACCCAAAGCGGCAAAGCCCAAAAAGGCTGCACCCAAGAAGAAGTAGAGGCTTTCGCCGAGACCCTTCAAAAAACACACACAAAAAAACACAAAGGCTCTTTTAAGAGCCGCCCACAGCATCTGAAAAGCGAGCTAGCTCATGCCTCTTGCCAGACGCGTACTGCGATATACAACGGCATGTTTGAAAGCCAACATGTACCGGGCCCCGCGGCGAGAGTCTCCACTCGCTTCGGACGCCATGCGTGACCGTGGCCAGTGCGCCCCCACCTATAAGCCCCCACCAGTTGAGACATAAGGGCATCGTGTGCACAGATGTTGAGGCATGTGATCTGGCACAACCCCCCCGCCACCTCCTCCTCCTCCTCCTCCTCCCCCCCCCCGCCCCTCCCCTCATCATAACCGCAGTGTTTCGAGGCGCTGCCATTGGGCTGGCCGCCGGCAAAGATGATGATGGTAGTGTGAAATGTCAGCGCGGGGGGCGGGGGGGCAGACTTCAGAGGCTGATTTGCCACTCTCGCTTGCCACCGGTCTGAAGGCTGGTGGGAGGTTGAATTGGGGCACGCAAGGGCTGGGTGGTGGGGCTATTTTATCTGTCCACAGCGACTCATGAAAGGCTGAGCACAACCCACGGCAATCTCTTTTTGCTTCCTGTTTATTGTTGGGCCAGCCAGCCAATCGAAGGCTTCCCATTCCTGCGTCACCGCTTCATAGCCATACCTTCGGACAGCGACCAATCACAGCACAACGCGGGCTTTTTTCAAACCTGCGCCTGTTATCGCCTCAGCCAATGAGAGGAGAGCTTGGTCTTCATATACCAGCTCCCCGCCAGAGGAGCGCCATTGTATCTCGTAGAGAGAAAGCAGATCTAGCAGCGCTGCCATGGCCCGTACTAAGCAGACCGCCCGCAAGTCCACAGGAGGCAAGGCGCCTCGCAAGCAGCTGGCCACCAAGGCTGCCCGGAAGAGCGCCCCCGCCACTGGCGGCGTCAAGAAACCTCACCGCTACCGACCCGGCACTGTGGCTCTGAGGGAGATCCGCCGCTACCAGAAATCCACCGAGCTGCTCATCCGAAAGCTGCCCTTCCAGCGCCTGGTGCGAGAAATCGCCCAGGACTTCAAGACCGACCTGCGCTTCCAGAGCTCGGCCGTCATGGCCCTGCAGGAGGCCAGCGAGGCCTACCTGGTTGGGCTCTTTGAGGACACCAACCTCTGCGCCATCCACGCCAAGCGGGTCACCATCATGCCCAAGGACATCCAGCTGGCCCGCCGCATCCGGGGCGAGAGGGCTTGAGGCACACGGCAGCACCGCAACAACCGCAGAAAACACCACAAAGGCTCTTTTAAGAGCCGCCACATTGTCACAGACGAGCTGCTCCTATCCGCCCCTGCTCTTCGCTTGGCTACGCTCGTAGCTCGGGCGAGCTTTTGGCTTCAGAGGCAAAAGCCAAACATCCATTTGGCCCCATAGTTCACAGGGCTTTTCCGTGGCATGGAAGGCCCTCCAGTGTTGGGTGACGGAGGGGGGGATTTGAGGTATGCCCAAGATGCATTACTTATTCACCTGCCGGGCACACCCGGGGTCCCCCCCCCCCCCCCCCCACGGTAGCCGCAGGCATTATTTACGCACCATGCCAGGTTTGCGCCCGTGGTCAGCGGTCCTCTTGAGTGCTCGGAAGAGAGTGCAGGGTGCCCTGACTCTGAAGCGCTTGGAAGCAGCTCCTTTTCTGATCAGTGTTTGCAACGCGCCGTGGGGGCAAGTGGGGAGGCGGGGGATGCCGCCGACGGCATGGTGCCTGCCCCTAAACCATCAGAAGCGGCAGCTGGCTGTGAGTTCTTTGTTTGGCAGGCTCTCCCACCTACGCTACCCCGCCCAGAGACCAACGGCTAGTAAGCGCGGTCATTTCGAAACGCTGCCGTCTCCCCGCCCACCCGGCCCTGCGCACGACCGCCAGCAGCCCTCCCTCTGGTCCGCCATGGGTGCATATAAGGAGCGGCTCAGGCGCTGAACCCGTCATTCTCCGCTCGCTTGTGAAGAAGAGAAGAGTCAGCATGTCTGGACGCGGCAAAGGAGGGAAAGGGCTCGGCAAAGGCGGCGCCAAGAGGCACAGGAAAGTGCTGCGAGACAACATCCAGGGCATCACCAAGCCCGCCATCCGCCGCCTGGCCCGCCGTGGCGGAGTCAAGCGCATCTCCGGCCTCATCTACGAGGAGACCCGGGGCGTGCTGAAGGTCTTCCTGGAGAACGTGATCCGGGATGCCGTCACCTACACCGAGCACGCCAAGAGGAAGACGGTCACCGCCATGGATGTGGTCTATGCCCTGAAGCGCCAGGGACGCACCCTCTACGGATTCGGGGGCTGAGCAGACCCCCACCCCCCACCGGACCCCACCTCTCGTTCCGACACCACAACACCAAAGGCTCTTTTAAGAGCCGCCCACACCCTCCCCGACCGAGCTGCTCATCTGCACTCTGCTTAAGCACCATACTCTGGCCCGCCTGAGCCAAAGTAGAGGGGCGTGCAAGGTTTATGTTTTGACTAGCAAGCCAGCGCCTTGAAAAAAAACCTCAGGCGAGTCTTGCACACTGATTTTATGAATGTCGCTTGTGTGTGAATGAAGAAAGAGATCAGAGCAAGCACATGGCGTTTTTGTGTCCTACTTGACAATTCTTTCTTTGCGCCCAGAATGTACCTGCAGGAGAAGGCAAAATCCTATGCCGAAGGTAAGGTCTTTCACACGGCTGTGCCTTCTGCCCCCGTGGCTATGAGGAGCGCTGGCTCTTGCCTAGAATGGGCCTGGCTACCAGTCGCGCCTTGAAACACTTGTGTATAGGCGCCTTTATAAATGCCATATGTCCTATCATATCATATCGGGGTCGGGGCCAAGCCGGCCCGAATCCCCTCCAGTGCGCTAGGGCTTCTCGCTCTCGCCGAGGGGCAGGCTTTCCGATTGATTTACCCTTTGAACGCATTCGGGGTTGACCACAGCGCCGCCCTTTAACGCAAGGGGGCAACTGCACTCGGGGTTTGTGTATCCAGAAGGGAGAGCCAGGTGTCTGTGTCCTGCTCAGTTTGCCCCTCTACCCATTCTCCTGAGCGTGTGAATGGGGTGAGCGTTGCCGGAGGCCTCTGCGCGCGTCATGCTGGTCAGAGAGTTGCTGGTTAGTTAGTTAGTTAGTGAGGCACGCAAAGCGTCAAGGCCCACCATGGCCTCCTCCCCACACTCCTACCTACCACTGGCCTCTGCAGAGAGCTGCCCGTCTCACTTCCTTGCTTTGCCACTGCCAAGCCCTCTCACTGAGATAGATAGATACATTGTACACCGTGTTGGGAGAGTGGCAGATGAGGGGAGGGACCTGTCTGGGGATTCCACTCATTACCCTAAGGGAAGTGCAAGGGTTCCTGGGAGGCATGCATGAACCGTTTGACTCCAAGAAAGGAAGGCCTGGCCGAGATATGAAACCCAGAGTGGCCCATTTCACCCTTTTTTTTCCCTTTCTTTCCTTTTAGTGTTTTGGTGGGCAGGCGGAGGGCCCTCTCTCTCAAACCTCACTCTAACTTGCTCAGGTGCTGTGCCCAGTGGGGTCTGCTGGGAATTTTGCCCGTCAAGGGCAAAGCCCGTCAAGGGCAAAGCACAGTGGCGTTTGTCAGGCGTTCGTCAGGCTTTCGGGGCAGGGGCCAGAACGCCTGGCTGGCTGGCTGGCTGGCTGGCTGCTGCAGCTGCTGCTGCTGCTGCTGCTGCTGCTTCTCCCAGAAACCCAGCCCAGTGTCCCCAAGGACAGGCCTCTCCTCCCAGCGATGAGAAGAGGAGAAAGGAAGATCAAAGTGGGGCTGAGGCTTCCTCAGAAGGGTCAGGCCCTGTCGCGAACCAGAAGATGGACTCGGACTCAGAAGGGTCAGGCCCTGTGGCGAACCAGAAGATGGACTCGGACTACAGTGGGTCTTGGTGGAGACTTGTTTATTCAGATAAAAGAAACACGCCTATCGGCTCTCCCGCTATGAGGGAAGTTCCCTGCCTTCTAAAACAAAAACAAAGGGCGCCCGTCGAAGTCCAAGAATGAAAGAGCCCTGCCTGAGTCCACACTCCTAGTTGCTGACTGGCCCTCCCACGTTAGAAAACCTCGCTAAAAGGAAAAGGAGGCTTGCACAATAGCCTCGGAAGTGCGCGTCTGTCTGGCCCGACTCGTAGAGGGCTCATTTGCACAGCCCACACTTCTCCAGATCCCACCTTTATGGCACCGGGACTCCCCAAAGTCAAGTCCTGTGGCTCTTTGGCAGGGTTATTGGCTCTCAGTCCAATTCATCTCGTATATTTGTCGGCTTTCCCAGCCTTGGCAACAAGCACGCGCATCCATTGCCCTCCTTTGTTCACAGGGCGGGTGCCCATTCGCTTCTCTTAGGATCTAGTACTGGGGCGGATACCCCAGCCTTGGTAGACCGTGTTTGGATCTCTTCCCCTCTGTTTAACTTGGCTCGCACGCCCGTTCCACCCCTTTCAGAATGTCGTACGTTGGGCGGCTTCTCCAGCCGTGATATGCAGTATTTGTATCTCTTTCACTCTCTTTTGCTTGGGTCGTGGGCCCGTTCCGCTCTTTCAGACTTTCACACGCTTGGCGGCTTCTCCAGCGGTGACATGCAGTATTCGAGCCCCTCTCACGCTCGGTCTTACCTGGGTCTTGTGGCCGTCCATTTTCCCAGCCTCTCCTGCCGTGGACGGCTTCTCCAGTCTTTGCCCCCAACGTTTACAGCCCTCCCTCCCGTCCTCACGTTGGGAGTGTTTGCATCGCTGTTTGTGCTCGTCTGGTCGGTACAGGCACTCGCCGGGTGGGGCTCGGGGACTCTGGCTCCTTCCTGTTCCCTAGTCTCGGCGTCGGTCGCTGGGCGCCGGGCCCACCACTGTTCTCTAGCCGTCGCGCCCCCGGGGAAGGCGGTTTTCTTCCCGTCTTGGCTCCGCTCCTGACCCGGGGCCTCTTTGATATTAATTTTGTTTAACTATTTTCTTCTACCATTCTCCAAAGTCTCACGTGCTCAAAAGTCTGAAAACACACATCCAAAATAAAAAAGACTCTCTAATACCTGCTCGGTCAGAGCTCCCGCCTTGTAGCCTCCAGCTAGCGGGTCTCGCTTTGGCTAGGCCAACCGCTGGCTCGGGCCCTCCAGGACGTATCCACAGCGGCTCGCCTCTGCGTGTGGAGGATTCTCCTCCCGTCTGCACGAGTCGGTCACGGCGTAGGAGGTGTCTCCCCATTCACAGTTCTTACTGTGTTTAAGCACGTCGGTACTTGCCCAGGCCCCTAGGCCGGAGGGTCTTGCCGAGCGGGCTCACCTCCCTAGCCCTAGGCGGGGCAGGGCCGTCCCTGCCAACGCTTCTCCCTGCGTGTGCCCCAAGCGCTGATTTCTGCCCTTCCTGTCCCGCATATTGGAGGTTCCACCTTTGGGTGGCACGCCCCCCCGTGTGCCCGGCCTGCCACGCCCGAGCATGCTCCTTCATGGTCGAGGCCAGTGTCTGTGTGAAAAGGACATGGACTGGGACGAGGGGGCAGAAGGCCCGAGATCATGTAGGGTAAAGTGACTGCAAGCAAACACGGCCCCTGCATGCATGTAGAATGCAAAGACAATCTGGTTTCAGAGGCTGGCTGCCAGCAAATGGGCCCAGCAATTGAACCCTGGAAGCAAGGATAACCCCACGAAACATGAAATCAGGCACTTGTGGATGTTTTGTCCCAGCACGGGAGCGGTCCTTTAGAGTGGGCTGGTCACGTGAAAAGCTATTTGGGTTTGCTGGGTTTGGGGGAGTGCTGGTCAAATCCCTCAGCGATTACATCTGTTTCCAAGGAAGTGATTAAGAGTGCAGCAGGGGCAAAGGCCCGGCAGGGGACATTTTGGGGAAATCCAGGGCCTCGGAACAGCTGGCCCGATATGTTAGAATTTAGAAACGGGCGGGTTGCGAAGAGTACCTGGATTACGCCTCCCTTGGGTGGGAAAGGGCTCTACACCTAAAGTTCCGTATTGGAATTCTGCCAATTGCCGCATTTCGGCATAGATGGAACAATGCCGTTTCAACATCATGTATTCTTTGAGGCGAGCCCGAGGAGACTGTTCAACATTACTTATTACTCTGTCCGGCCACTAAGCCACTGAGGAAGCGCTTTTTGAAGCCTTTGTTTCTAAGGCGCGGCCTGCAGGTCAGTAGGTGATGCCATGGCAATATGCCCGGACACTGCAGGCGTAGAGGCTGTTCTTGCTACTGCTAGTTATTTGAGTTGGGAAGGAAAAATACACACGAGAAAGGCTAAGGGAGTAGAATAATGCTTTGGGGTAGAGAAACCCATTTGCATTGGCTGTCAATTTTGGTAAAATGCTGATCCCGCTTTCATTTGCTTCCTCTGGCAACATGACGAATTTGTTTTCCGATTGGAAGTGATTCATGAGCTAAGTGATTACGATGTTGTTGCATTTGTGGTTTGGATATCTGTGTGTAGCTTTTATGACCTTTTTGTCGAATTAAAGCTAATAAAGTAAAAACAAAAAACAAAAAAAAGAAATCTCACACACACACAGGCGCGCGGGCGCGCGCCAGGATTGAACTCCAAAAACATAGAGCCGCTCTGGGCATGGAGCCCTGTGTCCATTTTCAAGGGGCGTTTCTAGCCTTGGCTAACACACACTCTCAGAGCTGTGTTATTTCCTTCCTCTTCGGTGCGCTTTTCCTTCGGTCCCCGGGCGGTGAGGGGAGCAGACTTGATCAGGCACCGTAGGGAAAGAAGGGAAAAAGGATATGCTCGCGCTGCTATGCGTGGGAGGTGAGCAAGAGAGGTCGAATATGAAGCGGAAAACAAAGTTTGCCCATGTTCCTGTCGCAGCTGAAGGCGGCATGCCGGCTTTACAAGACGCTTGCAAGGGAGCCGAGGCCCTGCCAAGGGGAAGCTACTTTTGTGTAAGAGCTGGGAGATGTTGCGGTCCTGGTGACACATGTAAAATGACATAAATGTATGCGTGTCGCTATTAAAAAATGGATCATTTAGGCGGAGGAAACACAGTGTGTCGTTCGCAGGGACGGTGCTGTGAGCTGGGACCTGCCTCCCCTTCTGTGGACCAATCAGAAGGAAGCTCCTCCCTATATATGCACGCCGCTTGCCGGGCCGCCCATTACTGATCTGATCTGATCTGTGAGCGCGCTGACCGAGTCCTCCTGCAGAACAATGGCTGAAACTGCTCCCGCTGCTGTGGCTCCGCCGGCGGAACCTGCCGCCGCCGCCGCACCCAAGAAGAAGACGACGCAGAAGAAAGCAGCCGGCGCTGCCAAGGCCAAAAAGCCCACGGGGCCCAGCGTGGCCGACCTCGTCGTCAAGGTCGTGGCTGCCTCCACTGAGAGGAAGGGACTCTCCCTGCCCGCCATCAAGAAGGCTCTGAGCGCCCAGGGATACGACGTGGACAAGAACAACAGCAGAGTCAAGCTTGCCGTCAAGAGCCTGGTGAGCAAAGGAGCCCTAGCCCAGCTCAAGGGCACCGGTGCCTCTGGATCCTTCAAGCTCAACAAGAAGCAGTCGCAGGGCAAGGAGAAGGCGGCCAAGAAAGCGGCGGTGAAGAGCAAGACGCCCGCAGCAAAGAAGCCTGCCGGTGCTGCCAAGAAACCCAAAAAGGCTCCCGCCGGAGTCAAGAAGAGTCCCAAGAAGGTGAAGAAACCAGCAGGAGCCAAGAGCCCTAAAAAGCCCAAAGCTGCTCCAGCCAAGAAGGCCGCCAAGAGCCCCGCAAAAGCCAAAGCCGTGAAGGCGAAAGCGGCAAAGAAGAGCCCAGCCAAGGTCGTGAAGCCCAAGGCCGTCAAACCCAAAGCGGCAAAGCCCAAAAAGGCTGCACCCAAGAAGAAGTAGAGGCTTTCGCCGAGACCCTTCAAAAAACACACACAAAAAAACACAAAGGCTCTTTTAAGAGCCGCCCACAGCATCTGAAAAGCGAGCTAGCTCATGCCTCTTGCCAGACGCGTACTGCGATATACAACGGCATGTTTGAAAGCCAACATGTACCGGGCCCCGCGGCGAGAGTCTCCACTCGCTTCGGACGCCATGCGTGACCGTGGCCAGTGCGCCCCCACCTATAAGCCCCCACCAGTTGAGACATAAGGGCATCGTGTGCACAGATGTTGAGGCATGTGATCTGGCACAACCCCCCCGCCACCTCCTCCTCCTCCTCCTCCTCCTCCCCCCCCCCGCCCCTCCCCTCATCATAACCGCAGTGTTTCGAGGCGCTGCCATTGGGCTGGCCGCCGGCAAAGATGATGATGGTAGTGTGAAATGTCAGCGCGGGGGGCGGGGGGGCAGACTTCAGAGGCTGATTTGCCACTCTCGCTTGCCACCGGTCTGAAGGCTGGTGGGAGGTTGAATTGGGGCACGCAAGGGCTGGGTGGTGGGGCTATTTTATCTGTCCACAGCGACTCATGAAAGGCTGAGCACAACCCACGGCAATCTCTTTTTGCTTCCTGTTTATTGTTGGGCCAGCCAGCCAATCGAAGGCTTCCCATTCCTGCGTCACCGCTTCATAGCCATACCTTCGGACAGCGACCAATCACAGCACAACGCGGGCTTTTTTCAAACCTGCGCCTGTTATCGCCTCAGCCAATGAGAGGAGAGCTTGGTCTTCATATACCAGCTCCCCGCCAGAGGAGCGCCATTGTATCTCGTAGAGAGAAAGCAGATCTAGCAGCGCTGCCATGGCCCGTACTAAGCAGACCGCCCGCAAGTCCACAGGAGGCAAGGCGCCTCGCAAGCAGCTGGCCACCAAGGCTGCCCGGAAGAGCGCCCCCGCCACTGGCGGCGTCAAGAAACCTCACCGCTACCGACCCGGCACTGTGGCTCTGAGGGAGATCCGCCGCTACCAGAAATCCACCGAGCTGCTCATCCGAAAGCTGCCCTTCCAGCGCCTGGTGCGAGAAATCGCCCAGGACTTCAAGACCGACCTGCGCTTCCAGAGCTCGGCCGTCATGGCCCTGCAGGAGGCCAGCGAGGCCTACCTGGTTGGGCTCTTTGAGGACACCAACCTCTGCGCCATCCACGCCAAGCGGGTCACCATCATGCCCAAGGACATCCAGCTGGCCCGCCGCATCCGGGGCGAGAGGGCTTGAGGCACACGGCAGCACCGCAACAACCGCAGAAAACACCACAAAGGCTCTTTTAAGAGCCGCCACATTGTCACAGACGAGCTGCTCCTATCCGCCCCTGCTCTTCGCTTGGCTACGCTCGTAGCTCGGGCGAGCTTTTGGCTTCAGAGGCAAAAGCCAAACATCCATTTGGCCCCATAGTTCACAGGGCTTTTCCGTGGCATGGAAGGCCCTCCAGTGTTGGGTGACGGAGGGGGGGATTTGAGGTATGCCCAAGATGCATTACTTATTCACCTGCCGGGCACACCCGGGGTCCCCCCCCCCCCCCCCCCACGGTAGCCGCAGGCATTATTTACGCACCATGCCAGGTTTGCGCCCGTGGTCAGCGGTCCTCTTGAGTGCTCGGAAGAGAGTGCAGGGTGCCCTGACTCTGAAGCGCTTGGAAGCAGCTCCTTTTCTGATCAGTGTTTGCAACGCGCCGTGGGGGCAAGTGGGGAGGCGGGGGATGCCGCCGACGGCATGGTGCCTGCCCCTAAACCATCAGAAGCGGCAGCTGGCTGTGAGTTCTTTGTTTGGCAGGCTCTCCCACCTACGCTACCCCGCCCAGAGACCAACGGCTAGTAAGCGCGGTCATTTCGAAACGCTGCCGTCTCCCCGCCCACCCGGCCCTGCGCACGACCGCCAGCAGCCCTCCCTCTGGTCCGCCATGGGTGCATATAAGGAGCGGCTCAGGCGCTGAACCCGTCATTCTCCGCTCGCTTGTGAAGAAGAGAAGAGTCAGCATGTCTGGACGCGGCAAAGGAGGGAAAGGGCTCGGCAAAGGCGGCGCCAAGAGGCACAGGAAAGTGCTGCGAGACAACATCCAGGGCATCACCAAGCCCGCCATCCGCCGCCTGGCCCGCCGTGGCGGAGTCAAGCGCATCTCCGGCCTCATCTACGAGGAGACCCGGGGCGTGCTGAAGGTCTTCCTGGAGAACGTGATCCGGGATGCCGTCACCTACACCGAGCACGCCAAGAGGAAGACGGTCACCGCCATGGATGTGGTCTATGCCCTGAAGCGCCAGGGACGCACCCTCTACGGATTCGGGGGCTGAGCAGACCCCCACCCCCCACCGGACCCCACCTCTCGTTCCGACACCACAACACCAAAGGCTCTTTTAAGAGCCGCCCACACCCTCCCCGACCGAGCTGCTCATCTGCACTCTGCTTAAGCACCATACTCTGGCCCGCCTGAGCCAAAGTAGAGGGGCGTGCAAGGTTTATGTTTTGACTAGCAAGCCAGCGCCTTGAAAAAAAACCTCAGGCGAGTCTTGCACACTGATTTTATGAATGTCGCTTGTGTGTGAATGAAGAAAGAGATCAGAGCAAGCACATGGCGTTTTTGTGTCCTACTTGACAATTCTTTCTTTGCGCCCAGAATGTACCTGCAGGAGAAGGCAAAATCCTATGCCGAAGGTAAGGTCTTTCACACGGCTGTGCCTTCTGCCCCCGTGGCTATGAGGAGCGCTGGCTCTTGCCTAGAATGGGCCTGGCTACCAGTCGCGCCTTGAAACACTTGTGTATAGGCGCCTTTATAAATGCCATATGTCCTATCATATCATATCGGGGTCGGGGCCAAGCCGGCCCGAATCCCCTCCAGTGCGCTAGGGCTTCTCGCTCTCGCCGAGGGGCAGGCTTTCCGATTGATTTACCCTTTGAACGCATTCGGGGTTGACCACAGCGCCGCCCTTTAACGCAAGGGGGCAACTGCACTCGGGGTTTGTGTATCCAGAAGGGAGAGCCAGGTGTCTGTGTCCTGCTCAGTTTGCCCCTCTACCCATTCTCCTGAGCGTGTGAATGGGGTGAGCGTTGCCGGAGGCCTCTGCGCGCGTCATGCTGGTCAGAGAGTTGCTGGTTAGTTAGTTAGTTAGTGAGGCACGCAAAGCGTCAAGGCCCACCATGGCCTCCTCCCCACACTCCTACCTACCACTGGCCTCTGCAGAGAGCTGCCCGTCTCACTTCCTTGCTTTGCCACTGCCAAGCCCTCTCACTGAGATAGATAGATACATTGTACACCGTGTTGGGAGAGTGGCAGATGAGGGGAGGGACCTGTCTGGGGATTCCACTCATTACCCTAAGGGAAGTGCAAGGGTTCCTGGGAGGCATGCATGAACCGTTTGACTCCAAGAAAGGAAGGCCTGGCCGAGATATGAAACCCAGAGTGGCCCATTTCACCCTTTTTTTTCCCTTTCTTTCCTTTTAGTGTTTTGGTGGGCAGGCGGAGGGCCCTCTCTCTCAAACCTCACTCTAACTTGCTCAGGTGCTGTGCCCAGTGGGGTCTGCTGGGAATTTTGCCCGTCAAGGGCAAAGCCCGTCAAGGGCAAAGCACAGTGGCGTTTGTCAGGCGTTCGTCAGGCTTTCGGGGCAGGGGCCAGAACGCCTGGCTGGCTGGCTGGCTGGCTGGCTGCTGCAGCTGCTGCTGCTGCTGCTGCTGCTGCTTCTCCCAGAAACCCAGCCCAGTGTCCCCAAGGACAGGCCTCTCCTCCCAGCGATGAGAAGAGGAGAAAGGAAGATCAAAGTGGGGCTGAGGCTTCCTCAGAAGGGTCAGGCCCTGTCGCGAACCAGAAGATGGACTCGGACTCAGAAGGGTCAGGCCCTGTGGCGAACCAGAAGATGGACTCGGACTACAGTGGGTCTTGGTGGAGACTTGTTTATTCAGATAAAAGAAACACGCCTATCGGCTCTCCCGCTATGAGGGAAGTTCCCTGCCTTCTAAAACAAAAACAAAGGGCGCCCGTCGAAGTCCAAGAATGAAAGAGCCCTGCCTGAGTCCACACTCCTAGTTGCTGACTGGCCCTCCCACGTTAGAAAACCTCGCTAAAAGGAAAAGGAGGCTTGCACAATAGCCTCGGAAGTGCGCGTCTGTCTGGCCCGACTCGTAGAGGGCTCATTTGCACAGCCCACACTTCTCCAGATCCCACCTTTATGGCACCGGGACTCCCCAAAGTCAAGTCCTGTGGCTCTTTGGCAGGGTTATTGGCTCTCAGTCCAATTCATCTCGTATATTTGTCGGCTTTCCCAGCCTTGGCAACAAGCACGCGCATCCATTGCCCTCCTTTGTTCACAGGGCGGGTGCCCATTCGCTTCTCTTAGGATCTAGTACTGGGGCGGATACCCCAGCCTTGGTAGACCGTGTTTGGATCTCTTCCCCTCTGTTTAACTTGGCTCGCACGCCCGTTCCACCCCTTTCAGAATGTCGTACGTTGGGCGGCTTCTCCAGCCGTGATATGCAGTATTTGTATCTCTTTCACTCTCTTTTGCTTGGGTCGTGGGCCCGTTCCGCTCTTTCAGACTTTCACACGCTTGGCGGCTTCTCCAGCGGTGACATGCAGTATTCGAGCCCCTCTCACGCTCGGTCTTACCTGGGTCTTGTGGCCGTCCATTTTCCCAGCCTCTCCTGCCGTGGACGGCTTCTCCAGTCTTTGCCCCCAACGTTTACAGCCCTCCCTCCCGTCCTCACGTTGGGAGTGTTTGCATCGCTGTTTGTGCTCGTCTGGTCGGTACAGGCACTCGCCGGGTGGGGCTCGGGGACTCTGGCTCCTTCCTGTTCCCTAGTCTCGGCGTCGGTCGCTGGGCGCCGGGCCCACCACTGTTCTCTAGCCGTCGCGCCCCCGGGGAAGGCGGTTTTCTTCCCGTCTTGGCTCCGCTCCTGACCCGGGGCCTCTTTGATATTAATTTTGTTTAACTATTTTCTTCTACCATTCTCCAAAGTCTCACGTGCTCAAAAGTCTGAAAACACACATCCAAAATAAAAAAGACTCTCTAATACCTGCTCGGTCAGAGCTCCCGCCTTGTAGCCTCCAGCTAGCGGGTCTCGCTTTGGCTAGGCCAACCGCTGGCTCGGGCCCTCCAGGACGTATCCACAGCGGCTCGCCTCTGCGTGTGGAGGATTCTCCTCCCGTCTGCACGAGTCGGTCACGGCGTAGGAGGTGTCTCCCCATTCACAGTTCTTACTGTGTTTAAGCACGTCGGTACTTGCCCAGGCCCCTAGGCCGGAGGGTCTTGCCGAGCGGGCTCACCTCCCTAGCCCTAGGCGGGGCAGGGCCGTCCCTGCCAACGCTTCTCCCTGCGTGTGCCCCAAGCGCTGATTTCTGCCCTTCCTGTCCCGCATATTGGAGGTTCCACCTTTGGGTGGCACGCCCCCCCGTGTGCCCGGCCTGCCACGCCCGAGCATGCTCCTTCATGGTCGAGGCCAGTGTCTGTGTGAAAAGGACATGGACTGGGACGAGGGGGCAGAAGGCCCGAGATCATGTAGGGTAAAGTGACTGCAAGCAAACACGGCCCCTGCATGCATGTAGAATGCAAAGACAATCTGGTTTCAGAGGCTGGCTGCCAGCAAATGGGCCCAGCAATTGAACCCTGGAAGCAAGGATAACCCCACGAAACATGAAATCAGGCACTTGTGGATGTTTTGTCCCAGCACGGGAGCGGTCCTTTAGAGTGGGCTGGTCACGTGAAAAGCTATTTGGGTTTGCTGGGTTTGGGGGAGTGCTGGTCAAATCCCTCAGCGATTACATCTGTTTCCAAGGAAGTGATTAAGAGTGCAGCAGGGGCAAAGGCCCGGCAGGGGACATTTTGGGGAAATCCAGGGCCTCGGAACAGCTGGCCCGATATGTTAGAATTTAGAAACGGGCGGGTTGCGAAGAGTACCTGGATTACGCCTCCCTTGGGTGGGAAAGGGCTCTACACCTAAAGTTCCGTATTGGAATTCTGCCAATTGCCGCATTTCGGCATAGATGGAACAATGCCGTTTCAACATCATGTATTCTTTGAGGCGAGCCCGAGGAGACTGTTCAACATTACTTATTACTCTGTCCGGCCACTAAGCCACTGAGGAAGCGCTTTTTGAAGCCTTTGTTTCTAAGGCGCGGCCTGCAGGTCAGTAGGTGATGCCATGGCAATATGCCCGGACACTGCAGGCGTAGAGGCTGTTCTTGCTACTGCTAGTTATTTGAGTTGGGAAGGAAAAATACACACGAGAAAGGCTAAGGGAGTAGAATAATGCTTTGGGGTAGAGAAACCCATTTGCATTGGCTGTCAATTTTGGTAAAATGCTGATCCCGCTTTCATTTGCTTCCTCTGGCAACATGACGAATTTGTTTTCCGATTGGAAGTGATTCATGAGCTAAGTGATTACGATGTTGTTGCATTTGTGGTTTGGATATCTGTGTGTAGCTTTTATGACCTTTTTGTCGAATTAAAGCTAATAAAGTAAAAACAAAAAACAAAAAAAAGAAATCTCACACACACACAGGCGCGCGGGCGCGCGCCAGGATTGAACTCCAAAAACATAGAGCCGCTCTGGGCATGGAGCCCTGTGTCCATTTTCAAGGGGCGTTTCTAGCCTTGGCTAACACACACTCTCAGAGCTGTGTTATTTCCTTCCTCTTCGGTGCGCTTTTCCTTCGGTCCCCGGGCGGTGAGGGGAGCAGACTTGATCAGGCACCGTAGGGAAAGAAGGGAAAAAGGATATGCTCGCGCTGCTATGCGTGGGAGGTGAGCAAGAGAGGTCGAATATGAAGCGGAAAACAAAGTTTGCCCATGTTCCTGTCGCAGCTGAAGGCGGCATGCCGGCTTTACAAGACGCTTGCAAGGGAGCCGAGGCCCTGCCAAGGGGAAGCTACTTTTGTGTAAGAGCTGGGAGATGTTGCGGTCCTGGTGACACATGTAAAATGACATAAATGTATGCGTGTCGCTATTAAAAAATGGATCATTTAGGCGGAGGAAACACAGTGTGTCGTTCGCAGGGACGGTGCTGTGAGCTGGGACCTGCCTCCCCTTCTGTGGACCAATCAGAAGGAAGCTCCTCCCTATATATGCACGCCGCTTGCCGGGCCGCCCATTACTGATCTGATCTGATCTGTGAGCGCGCTGACCGAGTCCTCCTGCAGAACAATGGCTGAAACTGCTCCCGCTGCTGTGGCTCCGCCGGCGGAACCTGCCGCCTCCGCCGCCGCCGCCGCCGCCGCACCCAAGAAGAAGACGACGCAGAAGAAAGCAGCCGGCGCTGCCAAGGCCAAAAAGCCCACGGGGCCCAGCGTGGCCGACCTCGTCGTCAAGGTCGTGGCTGCCTCCACTGAGAGGAAGGGACTCTCCCTGCCCGCCATCAAGAAGGCTCTGAGCGCCCAGGGATACGACGTGGACAAGAACAACAGCAGAGTCAAGCTTGCCGTCAAGAGCCTGGTGAGCAAAGGAGCCCTAGCCCAGCTCAAGGGCACCGGTGCCTCTGGATCCTTCAAGCTCAACAAGAAGCAGTCGCAGGGCAAGGAGAAGGCGGCCAAGAAAGCGGCGGTGAAGAGCAAGACGCCCGCAGCAAAGAAGCCTGCCGGTGCTGCCAAGAAACCCAAAAAGGCTCCCGCCGGAGTCAAGAAGAGTCCCAAGAAGGTGAAGAAACCAGCAGGAGCCAAGAGCCCTAAAAAGCCCAAAGCTGCTCCAGCCAAGAAGGCCGCCAAGAGCCCCGCAAAAGCCAAAGCCGTGAAGGCGAAAGCGGCAAAGAAGAGCCCAGCCAAGGTCGTGAAGCCCAAGGCCGTCAAACCCAAAGCGGCAAAGCCCAAAAAGGCTGCACCCAAGAAGAAGTAGAGGCTTTCGCCGAGACCCTTCAAAAAACACACACAAAAAAACACAAAGGCTCTTTTAAGAGCCGCCCACAGCATCTGAAAAGCGAGCTAGCTCATGCCTCTTGCCAGACGCGTACTGCGATATACAACGGCATGTTTGAAAGCCAACATGTACCGGGCCCCGCGGCGAGAGTCTCCACTCGCTTCGGACGCCATGCGTGACCGTGGCCAGTGCGCCCCCACCTATAAGCCCCCACCAGTTGAGACATAAGGGCATCGTGTGCACAGATGTTGAGGCATGTGATCTGGCACAACCCCCCCGCCACCTCCTCCTCCTCCTCCTCCTCCTCCCCCCCCCCGCCCCTCCCCTCATCATAACCGCAGTGTTTCGAGGCGCTGCCATTGGGCTGGCCGCCGGCAAAGATGATGATGGTAGTGTGAAATGTCAGCGCGGGGGGCGGGGGGGCAGACTTCAGAGGCTGATTTGCCACTCTCGCTTGCCACCGGTCTGAAGGCTGGTGGGAGGTTGAATTGGGGCACGCAAGGGCTGGGTGGTGGGGCTATTTTATCTGTCCACAGCGACTCATGAAAGGCTGAGCACAACCCACGGCAATCTCTTTTTGCTTCCTGTTTATTGTTGGGCCAGCCAGCCAATCGAAGGCTTCCCATTCCTGCGTCACCGCTTCATAGCCATACCTTCGGACAGCGACCAATCACAGCGCAACGCGGGCTTTTTTCAAACCTGCGCCTGTTATCGCCTCAGCCAATGAGAGGAGAGCTTGGTCTTCATATACCAGCTCCCCGCCAGAGGAGCGCCATTGTATCTCGTAGAGAGAAAGCAGATCTAGCAGCGCTGCCATGGCCCGTACTAAGCAGACCGCCCGCAAGTCCACAGGAGGCAAGGCGCCTCGCAAGCAGCTGGCCACCAAGGCTGCCCGGAAGAGCGCCCCCGCCACTGGCGGCGTCAAGAAACCTCACCGCTACCGACCCGGCACTGTGGCTCTGAGGGAGATCCGCCGCTACCAGAAATCCACCGAGCTGCTCATCCGAAAGCTGCCCTTCCAGCGCCTGGTGCGAGAAATCGCCCAGGACTTCAAGACCGACCTGCGCTTCCAGAGCTCGGCCGTCATGGCCCTGCAGGAGGCCAGCGAGGCCTACCTGGTTGGGCTCTTTGAGGACACCAACCTCTGCGCCATCCACGCCAAGCGGGTCACCATCATGCCCAAGGACATCCAGCTGGCCCGCCGCATCCGGGGCGAGAGGGCTTGAGGCACACGGCAGCACCGCAACAACCGCAGAAAACACCACAAAGGCTCTTTTAAGAGCCGCCACATTGTCACAGACGAGCTGCTCCTATCCGCCCCTGCTCTTCGCTTGGCTACGCTCGTAGCTCGGGCGAGCTTTTGGCTTCAGAGGCAAAAGCCAAACATCCATTTGGCCCCATAGTTCACAGGGCTTTTCCGTGGCATGGAAGGCCCTCCAGTGTTGGGTGACGGAGGGGGGGATTTGAGGTATGCCCAAGATGCATTACTTATTCACCTGCCGGGCACACCCGGGGTCCCCCCCCCCCCCCCCCCCACGGTAGCCGCAGGCATTATTTACGCACCATGCCAGGTTTGCGCCCGTGGTCAGCGGTCCTCTTGAGTGCTCGGAAGAGAGTGCAGGGTGCCCTGACTCTGAAGCGCTTGGAAGCAGCTCCTTTTCTGATCAGTGTTTGCAACGCGCCGTGGGGGCAAGTGGGGAGGCGGGGGATGCCGCCGACGGCATGGTGCCTGCCCCTAAACCATCAGAAGCGGCAGCTGGCTGTGAGTTCTTTGTTTGGCAGGCTCTCCCACCTACGCTACCCCGCCCAGAGACCAACGGCTAGTAAGCGCGGTCATTTCGAAACGCTGCCGTCTCCCCGCCCACCCGGCCCTGCGCACGACCGCCAGCAGCCCTCCCTCTGGTCCGCCATGGGTGCATATAAGGAGCGGCTCAGGCGCTGAACCCGTCATTCTCCGCTCGCTTGTGAAGAAGAGAAGAGTCAGCATGTCTGGACGCGGCAAAGGAGGGAAAGGGCTCGGCAAAGGCGGCGCCAAGAGGCACAGGAAAGTGCTGCGAGACAACATCCAGGGCATCACCAAGCCCGCCATCCGCCGCCTGGCCCGCCGTGGCGGAGTCAAGCGCATCTCCGGCCTCATCTACGAGGAGACCCGGGGCGTGCTGAAGGTCTTCCTGGAGAACGTGATCCGGGATGCCGTCACCTACACCGAGCACGCCAAGAGGAAGACGGTCACCGCCATGGATGTGGTCTATGCCCTGAAGCGCCAGGGACGCACCCTCTACGGATTCGGGGGCTGAGCAGACCCCCACCCCCCACCGGACCCCACCTCTCGTTCCGACACCACAACACCAAAGGCTCTTTTAAGAGCCGCCCACACCCTCCCCGACCGAGCTGCTCATCTGCACTCTGCTTAAGCACCATACTCTGGCCCGCCTGAGCCAAAGTAGAGGGGCGTGCAAGGTTTATGTTTTGACTAGCAAGCCAGCGCCTTGAAAAAAAACCTCAGGCGAGTCTTGCACACTGATTTTATGAATGTCGCTTGTGTGTGAATGAAGAAAGAGATCAGAGCAAGCACATGGCGTTTTTGTGTCCTACTTGACAATTCTTTCTTTGCGCCCAGAATGTACCTGCAGGAGAAGGCAAAATCCTATGCCGAAGGTAAGGTCTTTCACACGGCTGTGCCTTCTGCCCCCGTGGCTATGAGGAGCGCTGGCTCTTGCCTAGAATGGGCCTGGCTACCAGTCGCGCCTTGAAACACTTGTGTATAGGCGCCTTTATAAATGCCATATGTCCTATCATATCATATCGGGGTCGGGGCCAAGCCGGCCCGAATCCCCTCCAGTGCGCTAGGGCTTCTCGCTCTCGCCGAGGGGCAGGCTTTCCGATTGATTTACCCTTTGAACGCATTCGGGGTTGACCACAGCGCCGCCCTTTAACGCAAGGGGGCAACTGCACTCGGGGTTTGTGTATCCAGAAGGGAGAGCCAGGTGTCTGTGTCCTGCTCAGTTTGCCCCTCTACCCATTCTCCTGAGCGTGTGAATGGGGTGAGCGTTGCCGGAGGCCTCTGCGCGCGTCATGCTGGTCAGAGAGTTGCTGGTTAGTTAGTTAGTTAGTGAGGCACGCAAAGCGTCAAGGCCCACCATGGCCTCCTCCCCACACTCCTACCTACCACTGGCCTCTGCAGAGAGCTGCCCGTCTCACTTCCTTGCTTTGCCACTGCCAAGCCCTCTCACTGAGATAGATAGATACATTGTACACCGTGTTGGGAGAGTGGCAGATGAGGGGAGGGACCTGTCTGGGGATTCCACTCATTACCCTAAGGGAAGTGCAAGGGTTCCTGGGAGGCATGCATGAACCGTTTGACTCCAAGAAAGGAAGGCCTGGCCGAGATATGAAACCCAGAGTGGCCCATTTCACCCTTTTTTTTCCCTTTCTTTCCTTTTAGTGTTTTGGTGGGCAGGCGGAGGGCCCTCTCTCTCAAACCTCACTCTAACTTGCTCAGGTGCTGTGCCCAGTGGGGTCTGCTGGGAATTTTGCCCGTCAAGGGCAAAGCCCGTCAAGGGCAAAGCACAGTGGCGTTTGTCAGGCGTTCGTCAGGCTTTCGGGGCAGGGGCCAGAACGCCTGGCTGGCTGGCTGGCTGGCTGGCTGCTGCAGCTGCTGCTGCTGCTGCTGCTGCTGCTGCTGCTTCTCCCAGAAACCCAGCCCAGTGTCCCCAAGGACAGGCCTCTCCTCCCAGCGATGAGAAGAGGAGAAAGGAAGATCAAAGTGGGGCTGAGGCTTCCTCAGAAGGGTCAGGCCCTGTCGCGAACCAGAAGATGGACTCGGACTCAGAAGGGTCAGGCCCTGTGGCGAACCAGAAGATGGACTCGGACTACAGTGGGTCTTGGTGGAGACTTGTTTATTCAGATAAAAGAAACACGCCTATCGGCTCTCCCGCTATGAGGGAAGTTCCCTGCCTTCTAAAACAAAAACAAAGGGCGCCCGTCGAAGTCCAAGAATGAAAGAGCCCTGCCTGAGTCCACACTCCTAGTTGCTGACTGGCCCTCCCACGTTAGAAAACCTCGCTAAAAGGAAAAGGAGGCTTGCACAATAGCCTCGGAAGTGCGCGTCTGTCTGGCCCGACTCGTAGAGGGCTCATTTGCACAGCCCACACTTCTCCAGATCCCACCTTTATGGCACCGGGACTCCCCAAAGTCAAGTCCTGTGGCTCTTTGGCAGGGTTATTGGCTCTCAGTCCAATTCATCTCGTATATTTGTCGGCTTTCCCAGCCTTGGCAACAAGCACGCGCATCCATTGCCCTCCTTTGTTCACAGGGCGGGTGCCCATTCGCTTCTCTTAGGATCTAGTACTGGGGCGGATACCCCAGCCTTGGTAGACCGTGTTTGGATCTCTTCCCCTCTGTTTAACTTGGCTCGCACGCCCGTTCCACCCCTTTCAGAATGTCGTACGTTGGGCGGCTTCTCCAGCCGTGATATGCAGTATTTGTATCTCTTTCACTCTCTTTTGCTTGGGTCGTGGGCCCGTTCCGCTCTTTCAGACTTTCACACGCTTGGCGGCTTCTCCAGCGGTGACATGCAGTATTCGAGCCCCTCTCACGCTCGGTCTTACCTGGGTCTTGTGGCCGTCCATTTTCCCAGCCTCTCCTGCCGTGGACGGCTTCTCCAGTCTTTGCCCCCAACGTTTACAGCCCTCCCTCCCGTCCTCACGTTGGGAGTGTTTGCATCGCTGTTTGTGCTCGTCTGGTCGGTACAGGCACTCGCCGGGTGGGGCTCGGGGACTCTGGCTCCTTCCTGTTCCCTAGTCTCGGCGTCGGTCGCTGGGCGCCGGGCCCACCACTGTTCTCTAGCCGTCGCGCCCCCGGGGAAGGCGGTTTTCTTCCCGTCTTGGCTCCGCTCCTGACCCGGGGCCTCTTTGATATTAATTTTGTTTAACTATTTTCTTCTACCATTCTCCAAAGTCTCACGTGCTCAAAAGTCTGAAAACACACATCCAAAATAAAAAAGACTCTCTAATACCTGCTCGGTCAGAGCTCCCGCCTTGTAGCCTCCAGCTAGCGGGTCTCGCTTTGGCTAGGCCAACCGCTGGCTCGGGCCCTCCAGGACGTATCCACAGCGGCTCGCCTCTGCGTGTGGAGGATTCTCCTCCCGTCTGCACGAGTCGGTCACGGCGTAGGAGGTGTCTCCCCATTCACAGTTCTTACTGTGTTTAAGCACGTCGGTACTTGCCCAGGCCCCTAGGCCGGAGGGTCTTGCCGAGCGGGCTCACCTCCCTAGCCCTAGGCGGGGCAGGGCCGTCCCTGCCAACGCTTCTCCCTGCGTGTGCCCCAAGCGCTGATTTCTGCCCTTCCTGTCCCGCATATTGGAGGTTCCACCTTTGGGTGGCACGCCCCCCCGTGTGCCCGGCCTGCCACGCCCGAGCATGCTCCTTCATGGTCGAGGCCAGTGTCTGTGTGAAAAGGACATGGACTGGGACGAGGGGGCAGAAGGCCCGAGATCATGTAGGGTAAAGTGACTGCAAGCAAACACGGCCCCTGCATGCATGTAGAATGCAAAGACAATCTGGTTTCAGAGGCTGGCTGCCAGCAAATGGGCCCAGCAATTGAACCCTGGAAGCAAGGATAACCCCACGAAACATGAAATCAGGCACTTGTGGATGTTTTGTCCCAGCACGGGAGCGGTCCTTTAGAGTGGGCTGGTCACGTGAAAAGCTATTTGGGTTTGCTGGGTTTGGGGGAGTGCTGGTCAAATCCCTCAGCGATTACATCTGTTTCCAAGGAAGTGATTAAGAGTGCAGCAGGGGCAAAGGCCCGGCAGGGGACATTTTGGGGAAATCCAGGGCCTCGGAACAGCTGGCCCGATATGTTAGAATTTAGAAACGGGCGGGTTGCGAAGAGTACCTGGATTACGCCTCCCTTGGGTGGGAAAGGGCTCTACACCTAAAGTTCCGTATTGGAATTCTGCCAATTGCCGCATTTCGGCATAGATGGAACAATGCCGTTTCAACATCATGTATTCTTTGAGGCGAGCCCGAGGAGACTGTTCAACATTACTTATTACTCTGTCCGGCCACTAAGCCACTGAGGAAGCGCTTTTTGAAGCCTTTGTTTCTAAGGCGCGGCCTGCAGGTCAGTAGGTGATGCCATGGCAATATGCCCGGACACTGCAGGCGTAGAGGCTGTTCTTGCTACTGCTAGTTATTTGAGTTGGGAAGGAAAAATACACACGAGAAAGGCTAAGGGAGTAGAATAATGCTTTGGGGTAGAGAAACCCATTTGCATTGGCTGTCAATTTTGGTAAAATGCTGATCCCGCTTTCATTTGCTTCCTCTGGCAACATGACGAATTTGTTTTCCGATTGGAAGTGATTCATGAGCTAAGTGATTACGATGTTGTTGCATTTGTGGTTTGGATATCTGTGTGTAGCTTTTATGACCTTTTTGTCGAATTAAAGCTAATAAAGTAAAAACAAAAAACAAAAAAAAGAAATCTCACACACACACAGGCGCGCGGGCGCGCGCCAGGATTGAACTCCAAAAACATAGAGCCGCTCTGGGCATGGAGCCCTGTGTCCATTTTCAAGGGGCGTTTCTAGCCTTGGCTAACACACACTCTCAGAGCTGTGTTATTTCCTTCCTCTTCGGTGCGCTTTTCCTTCGGTCCCCGGGCGGTGAGGGGAGCAGACTTGATCAGGCACCGTAGGGAAAGAAGGGAAAAAGGATATGCTCGCGCTGCTATGCGTGGGAGGTGAGCAAGAGAGGTCGAATATGAAGCGGAAAACAAAGTTTGCCCATGTTCCTGTCGCAGCTGAAGGCGGCATGCCGGCTTTACAAGACGCTTGCAAGGGAGCCGAGGCCCTGCCAAGGGGAAGCTACTTTTGTGTAAGAGCTGGGAGATGTTGCGGTCCTGGTGACACATGTAAAATGACATAAATGTATGCGTGTCGCTATTAAAAAATGGATCATTTAGGCGGAGGAAACACAGTGTGTCGTTCGCAGGGACGGTGCTGTGAGCTGGGACCTGCCTCCCCTTCTGTGGACCAATCAGAAGGAAGCTCCTCCCTATATATGCACGCCGCTTGCCGGGCCGCCCATTACTGATCTGATCTGATCTGTGAGCGCGCTGACCGAGTCCTCCTGCAGAACAATGGCTGAAACTGCTCCCGCTGCTGTGGCTCCGCCGGCGGAACCTGCCGCCGCCGCCGCACCCAAGAAGAAGACGACGCAGAAGAAAGCAGCCGGCGCTGCCAAGGCCAAAAAGCCCACGGGGCCCAGCGTGGCCGACCTCGTCGTCAAGGTCGTGGCTGCCTCCACTGAGAGGAAGGGACTCTCCCTGCCCGCCATCAAGAAGGCTCTGAGCGCCCAGGGATACGACGTGGACAAGAACAACAGCAGAGTCAAGCTTGCCGTCAAGAGCCTGGTGAGCAAAGGAGCCCTAGCCCAGCTCAAGGGCACCGGTGCCTCTGGATCCTTCAAGCTCAACAAGAAGCAGTCGCAGGGCAAGGAGAAGGCGGCCAAGAAAGCGGCGGTGAAGAGCAAGACGCCCGCAGCAAAGAAGCCTGCCGGTGCTGCCAAGAAACCCAAAAAGGCTCCCGCCGGAGTCAAGAAGAGTCCCAAGAAGGTGAAGAAACCAGCAGGAGCCAAGAGCCCTAAAAAGCCCAAAGCTGCTCCAGCCAAGAAGGCCGCCAAGAGCCCCGCAAAAGCCAAAGCCGTGAAGGCGAAAGCGGCAAAGAAGAGCCCAGCCAAGGTCGTGAAGCCCAAGGCCGTCAAACCCAAAGCGGCAAAGCCCAAAAAGGCTGCACCCAAGAAGAAGTAGAGGCTTTCGCCGAGACCCTTCAAAAAACACACACAAAAAAACACAAAGGCTCTTTTAAGAGCCGCCCACAGCATCTGAAAAGCGAGCTAGCTCATGCCTCTTGCCAGACGCGTACTGCGATATACAACGGCATGTTTGAAAGCCAACATGTACCGGGCCCCGCGGCGAGAGTCTCCACTCGCTTCGGACGCCATGCGTGACCGTGGCCAGTGCGCCCCCACCTATAAGCCCCCACCAGTTGAGACATAAGGGCATCGTGTGCACAGATGTTGAGGCATGTGATCTGGCACAACCCCCCCGCCACCTCCTCCTCCTCCTCCTCCTCCTCCCCCCCCCCGCCCCTCCCCTCATCATAACCGCAGTGTTTCGAGGCGCTGCCATTGGGCTGGCCGCCGGCAAAGATGATGATGGTAGTGTGAAATGTCAGCGCGGGGGGCGGGGGGGCAGACTTCAGAGGCTGATTTGCCACTCTCGCTTGCCACCGGTCTGAAGGCTGGTGGGAGGTTGAATTGGGGCACGCAAGGGCTGGGTGGTGGGGCTATTTTATCTGTCCACAGCGACTCATGAAAGGCTGAGCACAACCCACGGCAATCTCTTTTTGCTTCCTGTTTATTGTTGGGCCAGCCAGCCAATCGAAGGCTTCCCATTCCTGCGTCACCGCTTCATAGCCATACCTTCGGACAGCGACCAATCACAGCACAACGCGGGCTTTTTTCAAACCTGCGCCTGTTATCGCCTCAGCCAATGAGAGGAGAGCTTGGTCTTCATATACCAGCTCCCCGCCAGAGGAGCGCCATTGTATCTCGTAGAGAGAAAGCAGATCTAGCAGCGCTGCCATGGCCCGTACTAAGCAGACCGCCCGCAAGTCCACAGGAGGCAAGGCGCCTCGCAAGCAGCTGGCCACCAAGGCTGCCCGGAAGAGCGCCCCCGCCACTGGCGGCGTCAAGAAACCTCACCGCTACCGACCCGGCACTGTGGCTCTGAGGGAGATCCGCCGCTACCAGAAATCCACCGAGCTGCTCATCCGAAAGCTGCCCTTCCAGCGCCTGGTGCGAGAAATCGCCCAGGACTTCAAGACCGACCTGCGCTTCCAGAGCTCGGCCGTCATGGCCCTGCAGGAGGCCAGCGAGGCCTACCTGGTTGGGCTCTTTGAGGACACCAACCTCTGCGCCATCCACGCCAAGCGGGTCACCATCATGCCCAAGGACATCCAGCTGGCCCGCCGCATCCGGGGCGAGAGGGCTTGAGGCACACGGCAGCACCGCAACAACCGCAGAAAACACCACAAAGGCTCTTTTAAGAGCCGCCACATTGTCACAGACGAGCTGCTCCTATCCGCCCCTGCTCTTCGCTTGGCTACGCTCGTAGCTCGGGCGAGCTTTTGGCTTCAGAGGCAAAAGCCAAACATCCATTTGGCCCCATAGTTCACAGGGCTTTTCCGTGGCATGGAAGGCCCTCCAGTGTTGGGTGACGGAGGGGGGGATTTGAGGTATGCCCAAGATGCATTACTTATTCACCTGCCGGGCACACCCGGGGTCCCCCCCCCCCCCCCCCACGGTAGCCGCAGGCATTATTTACGCACCATGCCAGGTTTGCGCCCGTGGTCAGCGGTCCTCTTGAGTGCTCGGAAGAGAGTGCAGGGTGCCCTGACTCTGAAGCGCTTGGAAGCAGCTCCTTTTCTGATCAGTGTTTGCAACGCGCCGTGGGGGCAAGTGGGGAGGCGGGGGATGCCGCCGACGGCATGGTGCCTGCCCCTAAACCATCAGAAGCGGCAGCTGGCTGTGAGTTCTTTGTTTGGCAGGCTCTCCCACCTACGCTACCCCGCCCAGAGACCAACGGCTAGTAAGCGCGGTCATTTCGAAACGCTGCCGTCTCCCCGCCCACCCGGCCCTGCGCACGACCGCCAGCAGCCCTCCCTCTGGTCCGCCATGGGTGCATATAAGGAGCGGCTCAGGCGCTGAACCCGTCATTCTCCGCTCGCTTGTGAAGAAGAGAAGAGTCAGCATGTCTGGACGCGGCAAAGGAGGGAAAGGGCTCGGCAAAGGCGGCGCCAAGAGGCACAGGAAAGTGCTGCGAGACAACATCCAGGGCATCACCAAGCCCGCCATCCGCCGCCTGGCCCGCCGTGGCGGAGTCAAGCGCATCTCCGGCCTCATCTACGAGGAGACCCGGGGCGTGCTGAAGGTCTTCCTGGAGAACGTGATCCGGGATGCCGTCACCTACACCGAGCACGCCAAGAGGAAGACGGTCACCGCCATGGATGTGGTCTATGCCCTGAAGCGCCAGGGACGCACCCTCTACGGATTCGGGGGCTGAGCAGACCCCCACCCCCCACCGGACCCCACCTCTCGTTCCGACACCACAACACCAAAGGCTCTTTTAAGAGCCGCCCACACCCTCCCCGACCGAGCTGCTCATCTGCACTCTGCTTAAGCACCATACTCTGGCCCGCCTGAGCCAAAGTAGAGGGGCGTGCAAGGTTTATGTTTTGACTAGCAAGCCAGCGCCTTGAAAAAAAACCTCAGGCGAGTCTTGCACACTGATTTTATGAATGTCGCTTGTGTGTGAATGAAGAAAGAGATCAGAGCAAGCACATGGCGTTTTTGTGTCCTACTTGACAATTCTTTCTTTGCGCCCAGAATGTACCTGCAGGAGAAGGCAAAATCCTATGCCGAAGGTAAGGTCTTTCACACGGCTGTGCCTTCTGCCCCCGTGGCTATGAGGAGCGCTGGCTCTTGCCTAGAATGGGCCTGGCTACCAGTCGCGCCTTGAAACACTTGTGTATAGGCGCCTTTATAAATGCCATATGTCCTATCATATCATATCGGGGTCGGGGCCAAGCCGGCCCGAATCCCCTCCAGTGCGCTAGGGCTTCTCGCTCTCGCCGAGGGGCAGGCTTTCCGATTGATTTACCCTTTGAACGCATTCGGGGTTGACCACAGCGCCGCCCTTTAACGCAAGGGGGCAACTGCACTCGGGGTTTGTGTATCCAGAAGGGAGAGCCAGGTGTCTGTGTCCTGCTCAGTTTGCCCCTCTACCCATTCTCCTGAGCGTGTGAATGGGGTGAGCGTTGCCGGAGGCCTCTGCGCGCGTCATGCTGGTCAGAGAGTTGCTGGTTAGTTAGTTAGTTAGTGAGGCACGCAAAGCGTCAAGGCCCACCATGGCCTCCTCCCCACACTCCTACCTACCACTGGCCTCTGCAGAGAGCTGCCCGTCTCACTTCCTTGCTTTGCCACTGCCAAGCCCTCTCACTGAGATAGATAGATACATTGTACACCGTGTTGGGAGAGTGGCAGATGAGGGGAGGGACCTGTCTGGGGATTCCACTCATTACCCTAAGGGAAGTGCAAGGGTTCCTGGGAGGCATGCATGAACCGTTTGACTCCAAGAAAGGAAGGCCTGGCCGAGATATGAAACCCAGAGTGGCCCATTTCACCCTTTTTTTTCCCTTTCTTTCCTTTTAGTGTTTTGGTGGGCAGGCGGAGGGCCCTCTCTCTCAAACCTCACTCTAACTTGCTCAGGTGCTGTGCCCAGTGGGGTCTGCTGGGAATTTTGCCCGTCAAGGGCAAAGCCCGTCAAGGGCAAAGCACAGTGGCGTTTGTCAGGCGTTCGTCAGGCTTTCGGGGCAGGGGCCAGAACGCCTGGCTGGCTGGCTGGCTGGCTGGCTGCTGCAGCTGCTGCTGCTGCTGCTGCTGCTGCTTCTCCCAGAAACCCAGCCCAGTGTCCCCAAGGACAGGCCTCTCCTCCCAGCGATGAGAAGAGGAGAAAGGAAGATCAAAGTGGGGCTGAGGCTTCCTCAGAAGGGTCAGGCCCTGTCGCGAACCAGAAGATGGACTCGGACTCAGAAGGGTCAGGCCCTGTGGCGAACCAGAAGATGGACTCGGACTACAGTGGGTCTTGGTGGAGACTTGTTTATTCAGATAAAAGAAACACGCCTATCGGCTCTCCCGCTATGAGGGAAGTTCCCTGCCTTCTAAAACAAAAACAAAGGGCGCCCGTCGAAGTCCAAGAATGAAAGAGCCCTGCCTGAGTCCACACTCCTAGTTGCTGACTGGCCCTCCCACGTTAGAAAACCTCGCTAAAAGGAAAAGGAGGCTTGCACAATAGCCTCGGAAGTGCGCGTCTGTCTGGCCCGACTCGTAGAGGGCTCATTTGCACAGCCCACACTTCTCCAGATCCCACCTTTATGGCACCGGGACTCCCCAAAGTCAAGTCCTGTGGCTCTTTGGCAGGGTTATTGGCTCTCAGTCCAATTCATCTCGTATATTTGTCGGCTTTCCCAGCCTTGGCAACAAGCACGCGCATCCATTGCCCTCCTTTGTTCACAGGGCGGGTGCCCATTCGCTTCTCTTAGGATCTAGTACTGGGGCGGATACCCCAGCCTTGGTAGACCGTGTTTGGATCTCTTCCCCTCTGTTTAACTTGGCTCGCACGCCCGTTCCACCCCTTTCAGAATGTCGTACGTTGGGCGGCTTCTCCAGCCGTGATATGCAGTATTTGTATCTCTTTCACTCTCTTTTGCTTGGGTCGTGGGCCCGTTCCGCTCTTTCAGACTTTCACACGCTTGGCGGCTTCTCCAGCGGTGACATGCAGTATTCGAGCCCCTCTCACGCTCGGTCTTACCTGGGTCTTGTGGCCGTCCATTTTCCCAGCCTCTCCTGCCGTGGACGGCTTCTCCAGTCTTTGCCCCCAACGTTTACAGCCCTCCCTCCCGTCCTCACGTTGGGAGTGTTTGCATCGCTGTTTGTGCTCGTCTGGTCGGTACAGGCACTCGCCGGGTGGGGCTCGGGGACTCTGGCTCCTTCCTGTTCCCTAGTCTCGGCGTCGGTCGCTGGGCGCCGGGCCCACCACTGTTCTCTAGCCGTCGCGCCCCCGGGGAAGGCGGTTTTCTTCCCGTCTTGGCTCCGCTCCTGACCCGGGGCCTCTTTGATATTAATTTTGTTTAACTATTTTCTTCTACCATTCTCCAAAGTCTCACGTGCTCAAAAGTCTGAAAACACACATCCAAAATAAAAAAGACTCTCTAATACCTGCTCGGTCAGAGCTCCCGCCTTGTAGCCTCCAGCTAGCGGGTCTCGCTTTGGCTAGGCCAACCGCTGGCTCGGGCCCTCCAGGACGTATCCACAGCGGCTCGCCTCTGCGTGTGGAGGATTCTCCTCCCGTCTGCACGAGTCGGTCACGGCGTAGGAGGTGTCTCCCCATTCACAGTTCTTACTGTGTTTAAGCACGTCGGTACTTGCCCAGGCCCCTAGGCCGGAGGGTCTTGCCGAGCGGGCTCACCTCCCTAGCCCTAGGCGGGGCAGGGCCGTCCCTGCCAACGCTTCTCCCTGCGTGTGCCCCAAGCGCTGATTTCTGCCCTTCCTGTCCCGCATATTGGAGGTTCCACCTTTGGGTGGCACGCCCCCCCGTGTGCCCGGCCTGCCACGCCCGAGCATGCTCCTTCATGGTCGAGGCCAGTGTCTGTGTGAAAAGGACATGGACTGGGACGAGGGGGCAGAAGGCCCGAGATCATGTAGGGTAAAGTGACTGCAAGCAAACACGGCCCCTGCATGCATGTAGAATGCAAAGACAATCTGGTTTCAGAGGCTGGCTGCCAGCAAATGGGCCCAGCAATTGAACCCTGGAAGCAAGGATAACCCCACGAAACATGAAATCAGGCACTTGTGGATGTTTTGTCCCAGCACGGGAGCGGTCCTTTAGAGTGGGCTGGTCACGTGAAAAGCTATTTGGGTTTGCTGGGTTTGGGGGAGTGCTGGTCAAATCCCTCAGCGATTACATCTGTTTCCAAGGAAGTGATTAAGAGTGCAGCAGGGGCAAAGGCCCGGCAGGGGACATTTTGGGGAAATCCAGGGCCTCGGAACAGCTGGCCCGATATGTTAGAATTTAGAAACGGGCGGGTTGCGAAGAGTACCTGGATTACGCCTCCCTTGGGTGGGAAAGGGCTCTACACCTAAAGTTCCGTATTGGAATTCTGCCAATTGCCGCATTTCGGCATAGATGGAACAATGCCGTTTCAACATCATGTATTCTTTGAGGCGAGCCCGAGGAGACTGTTCAACATTACTTATTACTCTGTCCGGCCACTAAGCCACTGAGGAAGCGCTTTTTGAAGCCTTTGTTTCTAAGGCGCGGCCTGCAGGTCAGTAGGTGATGCCATGGCAATATGCCCGGACACTGCAGGCGTAGAGGCTGTTCTTGCTACTGCTAGTTATTTGAGTTGGGAAGGAAAAATACACACGAGAAAGGCTAAGGGAGTAGAATAATGCTTTGGGGTAGAGAAACCCATTTGCATTGGCTGTCAATTTTGGTAAAATGCTGATCCCGCTTTCATTTGCTTCCTCTGGCAACATGACGAATTTGTTTTCCGATTGGAAGTGATTCATGAGCTAAGTGATTACGATGTTGTTGCATTTGTGGTTTGGATATCTGTGTGTAGCTTTTATGACCTTTTTGTCGAATTAAAGCTAATAAAGTAAAAACAAAAAACAAAAAAAAGAAATCTCACACACACACAGGCGCGCGGGCGCGCGCCAGGATTGAACTCCAAAAACATAGAGCCGCTCTGGGCATGGAGCCCTGTGTCCATTTTCAAGGGGCGTTTCTAGCCTTGGCTAACACACACTCTCAGAGCTGTGTTATTTCCTTCCTCTTCGGTGCGCTTTTCCTTCGGTCCCCGGGCGGTGAGGGGAGCAGACTTGATCAGGCACCGTAGGGAAAGAAGGGAAAAAGGATATGCTCGCGCTGCTATGCGTGGGAGGTGAGCAAGAGAGGTCGAATATGAAGCGGAAAACAAAGTTTGCCCATGTTCCTGTCGCAGCTGAAGGCGGCATGCCGGCTTTACAAGACGCTTGCAAGGGAGCCGAGGCCCTGCCAAGGGGAAGCTACTTTTGTGTAAGAGCTGGGAGATGTTGCGGTCCTGGTGACACATGTAAAATGACATAAATGTATGCGTGTCGCTATTAAAAAATGGATCATTTAGGCGGAGGAAACACAGTGTGTCGTTCGCAGGGACGGTGCTGTGAGCTGGGACCTGCCTCCCCTTCTGTGGACCAATCAGAAGGAAGCTCCTCCCTATATATGCACGCCGCTTGCCGGGCCGCCCATTACTGATCTGATCTGATCTGTGAGCGCGCTGACCGAGTCCTCCTGCAGAACAATGGCTGAAACTGCTCCCGCTGCTGTGGCTCCGCCGGCGGAACCTGCCGCCGCCGCCGCACCCAAGAAGAAGACGACGCAGAAGAAAGCAGCCGGCGCTGCCAAGGCCAAAAAGCCCACGGGGCCCAGCGTGGCCGACCTCGTCGTCAAGGTCGTGGCTGCCTCCACTGAGAGGAAGGGACTCTCCCTGCCCGCCATCAAGAAGGCTCTGAGCGCCCAGGGATACGACGTGGACAAGAACAACAGCAGAGTCAAGCTTGCCGTCAAGAGCCTGGTGAGCAAAGGAGCCCTAGCCCAGCTCAAGGGCACCGGTGCCTCTGGATCCTTCAAGCTCAACAAGAAGCAGTCGCAGGGCAAGGAGAAGGCGGCCAAGAAAGCGGCGGTGAAGAGCAAGACGCCCGCAGCAAAGAAGCCTGCCGGTGCTGCCAAGAAACCCAAAAAGGCTCCCGCCGGAGTCAAGAAGAGTCCCAAGAAGGTGAAGAAACCAGCAGGAGCCAAGAGCCCTAAAAAGCCCAAAGCTGCTCCAGCCAAGAAGGCCGCCAAGAGCCCCGCAAAAGCCAAAGCCGTGAAGGCGAAAGCGGCAAAGAAGAGCCCAGCCAAGGTCGTGAAGCCCAAGGCCGTCAAACCCAAAGCGGCAAAGCCCAAAAAGGCTGCACCCAAGAAGAAGTAGAGGCTTTCGCCGAGACCCTTCAAAAAACACACACAAAAAAACACAAAGGCTCTTTTAAGAGCCGCCCACAGCATCTGAAAAGCGAGCTAGCTCATGCCTCTTGCCAGACGCGTACTGCGATATACAACGGCATGTTTGAAAGCCAACATGTACCGGGCCCCGCGGCGAGAGTCTCCACTCGCTTCGGACGCCATGCGTGACCGTGGCCAGTGCGCCCCCACCTATAAGCCCCCACCAGTTGAGACATAAGGGCATCGTGTGCACAGATGTTGAGGCATGTGATCTGGCACAACCCCCCCGCCACCTCCTCCTCCTCCTCCTCCTCCTCCCCCCCCCCGCCCCTCCCCTCATCATAACCGCAGTGTTTCGAGGCGCTGCCATTGGGCTGGCCGCCGGCAAAGATGATGATGGTAGTGTGAAATGTCAGCGCGGGGGGCGGGGGGGCAGACTTCAGAGGCTGATTTGCCACTCTCGCTTGCCACCGGTCTGAAGGCTGGTGGGAGGTTGAATTGGGGCACGCAAGGGCTGGGTGGTGGGGCTTATTTTATCTGTCCACAGCGACTCATGAAAGGCTGAGCACAACCCACGGCAATCTCTTTTTGCTTCCTGTTTATTGTTGGGCCAGCCAGCCAATCGAAGGCTTCCCATTCCTGCGTCACCGCTTCATAGCCATACCTTCGGACAGCGACCAATCACAGCGCAACGCGGGCTTTTTTCAAACCTGCGCCTGTTATCGCCTCAGCCAATGAGAGGAGAGCTTGGTCTTCATATACCAGCTCCCCGCCAGAGGAGCGCCATTGTATCTCGTAGAGAGAAAGCAGATCTAGCAGCGCTGCCATGGCCCGTACTAAGCAGACCGCCCGCAAGTCCACAGGAGGCAAGGCGCCTCGCAAGCAGCTGGCCACCAAGGCTGCCCGGAAGAGCGCCCCCGCCACTGGCGGCGTCAAGAAACCTCACCGCTACCGACCCGGCACTGTGGCTCTGAGGGAGATCCGCCGCTACCAGAAATCCACCGAGCTGCTCATCCGAAAGCTGCCCTTCCAGCGCCTGGTGCGAGAAATCGCCCAGGACTTCAAGACCGACCTGCGCTTCCAGAGCTCGGCCGTCATGGCCCTGCAGGAGGCCAGCGAGGCCTACCTGGTTGGGCTCTTTGAGGACACCAACCTCTGCGCCATCCACGCCAAGCGGGTCACCATCATGCCCAAGGACATCCAGCTGGCCCGCCGCATCCGGGGCGAGAGGGCTTGAGGCACACGGCAGCACCGCAACAACCGCAGAAAACACCACAAAGGCTCTTTTAAGAGCCGCCACATTGTCACAGACGAGCTGCTCCTATCCGCCCCTGCTCTTCGCTTGGCTACGCTCGTAGCTCGGGCGAGCTTTTGGCTTCAGAGGCAAAAGCCAAACATCCATTTGGCCCCATAGTTCACAGGGCTTTTCCGTGGCATGGAAGGCCCTCCAGTGTTGGGTGACGGAGGGGGGGATTTGAGGTATGCCCAAGATGCATTACTTATTCACCTGCCGGGCACACCCGGGGTCCCCCCCCCCCCCCCCCCCCCCACGGTAGCCGCAGGCATTATTTACGCACCATGCCAGGTTTGCGCCCGTGGTCAGCGGTCCTCTTGAGTGCTCGGAAGAGAGTGCAGGGTGCCCTGACTCTGAAGCGCTTGGAAGCAGCTCCTTTTCTGATCAGTGTTTGCAACGCGCCGTGGGGGCAAGTGGGGAGGCGGGGGATGCCGCCGACGGCATGGTGCCTGCCCCTAAACCATCAGAAGCGGCAGCTGGCTGTGAGTTCTTTGTTTGGCAGGCTCTCCCACCTACGCTACCCCGCCCAGAGACCAACGGCTAGTAAGCGCGGTCATTTCGAAACGCTGCCGTCTCCCCGCCCACCCGGCCCTGCGCACGACCGCCAGCAGCCCTCCCTCTGGTCCGCCATGGGTGCATATAAGGAGCGGCTCAGGCGCTGAACCCGTCATTCTCCGCTCGCTTGTGAAGAAGAGAAGAGTCAGCATGTCTGGACGCGGCAAAGGAGGGAAAGGGCTCGGCAAAGGCGGCGCCAAGAGGCACAGGAAAGTGCTGCGAGACAACATCCAGGGCATCACCAAGCCCGCCATCCGCCGCCTGGCCCGCCGTGGCGGAGTCAAGCGCATCTCCGGCCTCATCTACGAGGAGACCCGGGGCGTGCTGAAGGTCTTCCTGGAGAACGTGATCCGGGATGCCGTCACCTACACCGAGCACGCCAAGAGGAAGACGGTCACCGCCATGGATGTGGTCTATGCCCTGAAGCGCCAGGGACGCACCCTCTACGGATTCGGGGGCTGAGCAGACCCCCACCCCCCACCGGACCCCACCTCTCGTTCCGACACCACAACACCAAAGGCTCTTTTAAGAGCCGCCCACACCCTCCCCGACCGAGCTGCTCATCTGCACTCTGCTTAAGCACCATACTCTGGCCCGCCTGAGCCAAAGTAGAGGGGCGTGCAAGGTTTATGTTTTGACTAGCAAGCCAGCGCCTTGAAAAAAAACCTCAGGCGAGTCTTGCACACTGATTTTATGAATGTCGCTTGTGTGTGAATGAAGAAAGAGATCAGAGCAAGCACATGGCGTTTTTGTGTCCTACTTGACAATTCTTTCTTTGCGCCCAGAATGTACCTGCAGGAGAAGGCAAAATCCTATGCCGAAGGTAAGGTCTTTCACACGGCTGTGCCTTCTGCCCCCGTGGCTATGAGGAGCGCTGGCTCTTGCCTAGAATGGGCCTGGCTACCAGTCGCGCCTTGAAACACTTGTGTATAGGCGCCTTTATAAATGCCATATGTCCTATCATATCATATCGGGGTCGGGGCCAAGCCGGCCCGAATCCCCTCCAGTGCGCTAGGGCTTCTCGCTCTCGCCGAGGGGCAGGCTTTCCGATTGATTTACCCTTTGAACGCATTCGGGGTTGACCACAGCGCCGCCCTTTAACGCAAGGGGGCAACTGCACTCGGGGTTTGTGTATCCAGAAGGGAGAGCCAGGTGTCTGTGTCCTGCTCAGTTTGCCCCTCTACCCATTCTCCTGAGCGTGTGAATGGGGTGAGCGTTGCCGGAGGCCTCTGCGCGCGTCATGCTGGTCAGAGAGTTGCTGGTTAGTTAGTTAGTTAGTGAGGCACGCAAAGCGTCAAGGCCCACCATGGCCTCCTCCCCACACTCCTACCTACCACTGGCCTCTGCAGAGAGCTGCCCGTCTCACTTCCTTGCTTTGCCACTGCCAAGCCCTCTCACTGAGATAGATAGATACATTGTACACCGTGTTGGGAGAGTGGCAGATGAGGGGAGGGACCTGTCTGGGGATTCCACTCATTACCCTAAGGGAAGTGCAAGGGTTCCTGGGAGGCATGCATGAACCGTTTGACTCCAAGAAAGGAAGGCCTGGCCGAGATATGAAACCCAGAGTGGCCCATTTCACCCTTTTTTTTCCCTTTCTTTCCTTTTAGTGTTTTGGTGGGCAGGCGGAGGGCCCTCTCTCTCAAACCTCACTCTAACTTGCTCAGGTGCTGTGCCCAGTGGGGTCTGCTGGGAATTTTGCCCGTCAAGGGCAAAGCACAGTGGCGTTTGTCAGGCGTTCGTCAGGCTTTCGGGGCAGGGGCCAGAACGCCTGGCTGGCTGGCTGGCTGGCTGGCTGCTGCAGCTGCTGCTGCTGCTGCTGCTGCTGCTGCTGCTTCTCCCAGAAACCCAGCCCAGTGTCCCCAAGGACAGGCCTCTCCTCCCAGCGATGAGAAGAGGAGAAAGGAAGATCAAAGTGGGGCTGAGGCTTCCTCAGAAGGGTCAGGCCCTGTCGCGAACCAGAAGATGGACTCGGACTCAGAAGGGTCAGGCCCTGTGGCGAACCAGAAGATGGACTCGGACTACAGTGGGTCTTGGTGGAGACTTGTTTATTCAGATAAAAGAAACACGCCTATCGGCTCTCCCGCTATGAGGGAAGTTCCCTGCCTTCTAAAACAAAAACAAAGGGCGCCCGTCGAAGTCCAAGAATGAAAGAGCCCTGCCTGAGTCCACACTCCTAGTTGCTGACTGGCCCTCCCACGTTAGAAAACCTCGCTAAAAGGAAAAGGAGGCTTGCACAATAGCCTCGGAAGTGCGCGTCTGTCTGGCCCGACTCGTAGAGGGCTCATTTGCACAGCCCACACTTCTCCAGATCCCACCTTTATGGCACCGGGACTCCCCAAAGTCAAGTCCTGTGGCTCTTTGGCAGGGTTATTGGCTCTCAGTCCAATTCATCTCGTATATTTGTCGGCTTTCCCAGCCTTGGCAACAAGCACGCGCATCCATTGCCCTCCTTTGTTCACAGGGCGGGTGCCCATTCGCTTCTCTTAGGATCTAGTACTGGGGCGGATACCCCAGCCTTGGTAGACCGTGTTTGGATCTCTTCCCCTCTGTTTAACTTGGCTCGCACGCCCGTTCCACCCCTTTCAGAATGTCGTACGTTGGGCGGCTTCTCCAGCCGTGATATGCAGTATTTGTATCTCTTTCACTCTCTTTTGCTTGGGTCGTGGGCCCGTTCCGCTCTTTCAGACTTTCACACGCTTGGCGGCTTCTCCAGCGGTGACATGCAGTATTCGAGCCCCTCTCACGCTCGGTCTTACCTGGGTCTTGTGGCCGTCCATTTTCCCAGCCTCTCCTGCCGTGGACGGCTTCTCCAGTCTTTGCCCCCAACGTTTACAGCCCTCCCTCCCGTCCTCACGTTGGGAGTGTTTGCATCGCTGTTTGTGCTCGTCTGGTCGGTACAGGCACTCGCCGGGTGGGGCTCGGGGACTCTGGCTCCTTCCTGTTCCCTAGTCTCGGCGTCGGTCGCTGGGCGCCGGGCCCACCACTGTTCTCTAGCCGTCGCGCCCCCGGGGAAGGCGGTTTTCTTCCCGTCTTGGCTCCGCTCCTGACCCGGGGCCTCTTTGATATTAATTTTGTTTAACTATTTTCTTCTACCATTCTCCAAAGTCTCACGTGCTCAAAAGTCTGAAAACACACATCCAAAATAAAAAAGACTCTCTAATACCTGCTCGGTCAGAGCTCCCGCCTTGTAGCCTCCAGCTAGCGGGTCTCGCTTTGGCTAGGCCAACCGCTGGCTCGGGCCCTCCAGGACGTATCCACAGCGGCTCGCCTCTGCGTGTGGAGGATTCTCCTCCCGTCTGCACGAGTCGGTCACGGCGTAGGAGGTGTCTCCCCATTCACAGTTCTTACTGTGTTTAAGCACGTCGGTACTTGCCCAGGCCCCTAGGCCGGAGGGTCTTGCCGAGCGGGCTCACCTCCCTAGCCCTAGGCGGGGCAGGGCCGTCCCTGCCAACGCTTCTCCCTGCGTGTGCCCCAAGCGCTGATTTCTGCCCTTCCTGTCCCGCATATTGGAGGTTCCACCTTTGGGTGGCACGCCCCCCCGTGTGCCCGGCCTGCCACGCCCGAGCATGCTCCTTCATGGTCGAGGCCAGTGTCTGTGTGAAAAGGACATGGACTGGGACGAGGGGGCAGAAGGCCCGAGATCATGTAGGGTAAAGTGACTGCAAGCAAACACGGCCCCTGCATGCATGTAGAATGCAAAGACAATCTGGTTTCAGAGGCTGGCTGCCAGCAAATGGGCCCAGCAATTGAACCCTGGAAGCAAGGATAACCCCACGAAACATGAAATCAGGCACTTGTGGATGTTTTGTCCCAGCACGGGAGCGGTCCTTTAGAGTGGGCTGGTCACGTGAAAAGCTATTTGGGTTTGCTGGGTTTGGGGGAGTGCTGGTCAAATCCCTCAGCGATTACATCTGTTTCCAAGGAAGTGATTAAGAGTGCAGCAGGGGCAAAGGCCCGGCAGGGGACATTTTGGGGAAATCCAGGGCCTCGGAACAGCTGGCCCGATATGTTAGAATTTAGAAACGGGCGGGTTGCGAAGAGTACCTGGATTACGCCTCCCTTGGGTGGGAAAGGGCTCTACACCTAAAGTTCCGTATTGGAATTCTGCCAATTGCCGCATTTCGGCATAGATGGAACAATGCCGTTTCAACATCATGTATTCTTTGAGGCGAGCCCGAGGAGACTGTTCAACATTACTTATTACTCTGTCCGGCCACTAAGCCACTGAGGAAGCGCTTTTTGAAGCCTTTGTTTCTAAGGCGCGGCCTGCAGGTCAGTAGGTGATGCCATGGCAATATGCCCGGACACTGCAGGCGTAGAGGCTGTTCTTGCTACTGCTAGTTATTTGAGTTGGGAAGGAAAAATACACACGAGAAAGGCTAAGGGAGTAGAATAATGCTTTGGGGTAGAGAAACCCATTTGCATTGGCTGTCAATTTTGGTAAAATGCTGATCCCGCTTTCATTTGCTTCCTCTGGCAACATGACGAATTTGTTTTCCGATTGGAAGTGATTCATGAGCTAAGTGATTACGATGTTGTTGCATTTGTGGTTTGGATATCTGTGTGTAGCTTTTATGACCTTTTTGTCGAATTAAAGCTAATAAAGTAAAAACAAAAAACAAAAAAAAGAAATCTCACACACACACAGGCGCGCGGGCGCGCGCCAGGATTGAACTCCAAAAACATAGAGCCGCTCTGGGCATGGAGCCCTGTGTCCATTTTCAAGGGGCGTTTCTAGCCTTGGCTAACACACACTCTCAGAGCTGTGTTATTTCCTTCCTCTTCGGTGCGCTTTTCCTTCGGTCCCCGGGCGGTGAGGGGAGCAGACTTGATCAGGCACCGTAGGGAAAGAAGGGAAAAAGGATATGCTCGCGCTGCTATGCGTGGGAGGTGAGCAAGAGAGGTCGAATATGAAGCGGAAAACAAAGTTTGCCCATGTTCCTGTCGCAGCTGAAGGCGGCATGCCGGCTTTACAAGACGCTTGCAAGGGAGCCGAGGCCCTGCCAAGGGGAAGCTACTTTTGTGTAAGAGCTGGGAGATGTTGCGGTCCTGGTGACACATGTAAAATGACATAAATGTATGCGTGTCGCTATTAAAAAATGGATCATTTAGGCGGAGGAAACACAGTGTGTCGTTCGCAGGGACGGTGCTGTGAGCTGGGACCTGCCTCCCCTTCTGTGGACCAATCAGAAGGAAGCTCCTCCCTATATATGCACGCCGCTTGCCGGGCCGCCCATTACTGATCTGATCTGATCTGTGAGCGCGCTGACCGAGTCCTCCTGCAGAACAATGGCTGAAACTGCTCCCGCTGCTGTGGCTCCGCCGGCGGAACCTGCCGCCTCCGCCGCCGCCGCCGCCGCCGCACCCAAGAAGAAGACGACGCAGAAGAAAGCAGCCGGCGCTGCCAAGGCCAAAAAGCCCACGGGGCCCAGCGTGGCCGACCTCGTCGTCAAGGTCGTGGCTGCCTCCACTGAGAGGAAGGGACTCTCCCTGCCCGCCATCAAGAAGGCTCTGAGCGCCCAGGGATACGACGTGGACAAGAACAACAGCAGAGTCAAGCTTGCCGTCAAGAGCCTGGTGAGCAAAGGAGCCCTAGCCCAGCTCAAGGGCACCGGTGCCTCTGGATCCTTCAAGCTCAACAAGAAGCAGTCGCAGGGCAAGGAGAAGGCGGCCAAGAAAGCGGCGGTGAAGAGCAAGACGCCCGCAGCAAAGAAGCCTGCCGGTGCTGCCAAGAAACCCAAAAAGGCTCCCGCCGGAGTCAAGAAGAGTCCCAAGAAGGTGAAGAAACCAGCAGGAGCCAAGAGCCCTAAAAAGCCCAAAGCTGCTCCAGCCAAGAAGGCCGCCAAGAGCCCCGCAAAAGCCAAAGCCGTGAAGGCGAAAGCGGCAAAGAAGAGCCCAGCCAAGGTCGTGAAGCCCAAGGCCGTCAAACCCAAAGCGGCAAAGCCCAAAAAGGCTGCACCCAAGAAGAAGTAGAGGCTTTCGCCGAGACCCTTCAAAAAACACACACAAAAAAACACAAAGGCTCTTTTAAGAGCCGCCCACAGCATCTGAAAAGCGAGCTAGCTCATGCCTCTTGCCAGACGCGTACTGCGATATACAACGGCATGTTTGAAAGCCAACATGTACCGGGCCCCGCGGCGAGAGTCTCCACTCGCTTCGGACGCCATGCGTGACCGTGGCCAGTGCGCCCCCACCTATAAGCCCCCACCAGTTGAGACATAAGGGCATCGTGTGCACAGATGTTGAGGCATGTGATCTGGCACAACCCCCCCGCCACCTCCTCCTCCTCCTCCTCCTCCTCCCCCCCCCCGCCCCTCCCCTCATCATAACCGCAGTGTTTCGAGGCGCTGCCATTGGGCTGGCCGCCGGCAAAGATGATGATGGTAGTGTGAAATGTCAGCGCGGGGGGCGGGGGGGCAGACTTCAGAGGCTGATTTGCCACTCTCGCTTGCCACCGGTCTGAAGGCTGGTGGGAGGTTGAATTGGGGCACGCAAGGGCTGGGTGGTGGGGCTATTTTATCTGTCCACAGCGACTCATGAAAGGCTGAGCACAACCCACGGCAATCTCTTTTTGCTTCCTGTTTATTGTTGGGCCAGCCAGCCAATCGAAGGCTTCCCATTCCTGCGTCACCGCTTCATAGCCATACCTTCGGACAGCGACCAATCACAGCGCAACGCGGGCTTTTTTCAAACCTGCGCCTGTTATCGCCTCAGCCAATGAGAGGAGAGCTTGGTCTTCATATACCAGCTCCCCGCCAGAGGAGCGCCATTGTATCTCGTAGAGAGAAAGCAGATCTAGCAGCGCTGCCATGGCCCGTACTAAGCAGACCGCCCGCAAGTCCACAGGAGGCAAGGCGCCTCGCAAGCAGCTGGCCACCAAGGCTGCCCGGAAGAGCGCCCCCGCCACTGGCGGCGTCAAGAAACCTCACCGCTACCGACCCGGCACTGTGGCTCTGAGGGAGATCCGCCGCTACCAGAAATCCACCGAGCTGCTCATCCGAAAGCTGCCCTTCCAGCGCCTGGTGCGAGAAATCGCCCAGGACTTCAAGACCGACCTGCGCTTCCAGAGCTCGGCCGTCATGGCCCTGCAGGAGGCCAGCGAGGCCTACCTGGTTGGGCTCTTTGAGGACACCAACCTCTGCGCCATCCACGCCAAGCGGGTCACCATCATGCCCAAGGACATCCAGCTGGCCCGCCGCATCCGGGGCGAGAGGGCTTGAGGCACACGGCAGCACCGCAACAACCGCAGAAAACACCACAAAGGCTCTTTTAAGAGCCGCCACATTGTCACAGACGAGCTGCTCCTATCCGCCCCTGCTCTTCGCTTGGCTACGCTCGTAGCTCGGGCGAGCTTTTGGCTTCAGAGGCAAAAGCCAAACATCCATTTGGCCCCATAGTTCACAGGGCTTTTCCGTGGCATGGAAGGCCCTCCAGTGTTGGGTGACGGAGGGGGGGATTTGAGGTATGCCCAAGATGCATTACTTATTCACCTGCCGGGCACACCCGGGGTCCCCCCCCCCCCCCCCCCCACGGTAGCCGCAGGCATTATTTACGCACCATGCCAGGTTTGCGCCCGTGGTCAGCGGTCCTCTTGAGTGCTCGGAAGAGAGTGCAGGGTGCCCTGACTCTGAAGCGCTTGGAAGCAGCTCCTTTTCTGATCAGTGTTTGCAACGCGCCGTGGGGGCAAGTGGGGAGGCGGGGGATGCCGCCGACGGCATGGTGCCTGCCCCTAAACCATCAGAAGCGGCAGCTGGCTGTGAGTTCTTTGTTTGGCAGGCTCTCCCACCTACGCTACCCCGCCCAGAGACCAACGGCTAGTAAGCGCGGTCATTTCGAAACGCTGCCGTCTCCCCGCCCACCCGGCCCTGCGCACGACCGCCAGCAGCCCTCCCTCTGGTCCGCCATGGGTGCATATAAGGAGCGGCTCAGGCGCTGAACCCGTCATTCTCCGCTCGCTTGTGAAGAAGAGAAGAGTCAGCATGTCTGGACGCGGCAAAGGAGGGAAAGGGCTCGGCAAAGGCGGCGCCAAGAGGCACAGGAAAGTGCTGCGAGACAACATCCAGGGCATCACCAAGCCCGCCATCCGCCGCCTGGCCCGCCGTGGCGGAGTCAAGCGCATCTCCGGCCTCATCTACGAGGAGACCCGGGGCGTGCTGAAGGTCTTCCTGGAGAACGTGATCCGGGATGCCGTCACCTACACCGAGCACGCCAAGAGGAAGACGGTCACCGCCATGGATGTGGTCTATGCCCTGAAGCGCCAGGGACGCACCCTCTACGGATTCGGGGGCTGAGCAGACCCCCACCCCCCACCGGACCCCACCTCTCGTTCCGACACCACAACACCAAAGGCTCTTTTAAGAGCCGCCCACACCCTCCCCGACCGAGCTGCTCATCTGCACTCTGCTTAAGCACCATACTCTGGCCCGCCTGAGCCAAAGTAGAGGGGCGTGCAAGGTTTATGTTTTGACTAGCAAGCCAGCGCCTTGAAAAAAAACCTCAGGCGAGTCTTGCACACTGATTTTATGAATGTCGCTTGTGTGTGAATGAAGAAAGAGATCAGAGCAAGCACATGGCGTTTTTGTGTCCTACTTGACAATTCTTTCTTTGCGCCCAGAATGTACCTGCAGGAGAAGGCAAAATCCTATGCCGAAGGTAAGGTCTTTCACACGGCTGTGCCTTCTGCCCCCGTGGCTATGAGGAGCGCTGGCTCTTGCCTAGAATGGGCCTGGCTACCAGTCGCGCCTTGAAACACTTGTGTATAGGCGCCTTTATAAATGCCATATGTCCTATCATATCATATCGGGGTCGGGGCCAAGCCGGCCCGAATCCCCTCCAGTGCGCTAGGGCTTCTCGCTCTCGCCGAGGGGCAGGCTTTCCGATTGATTTACCCTTTGAACGCATTCGGGGTTGACCACAGCGCCGCCCTTTAACGCAAGGGGGCAACTGCACTCGGGGTTTGTGTATCCAGAAGGGAGAGCCAGGTGTCTGTGTCCTGCTCAGTTTGCCCCTCTACCCATTCTCCTGAGCGTGTGAATGGGGTGAGCGTTGCCGGAGGCCTCTGCGCGCGTCATGCTGGTCAGAGAGTTGCTGGTTAGTTAGTTAGTTAGTGAGGCACGCAAAGCGTCAAGGCCCACCATGGCCTCCTCCCCACACTCCTACCTACCACTGGCCTCTGCAGAGAGCTGCCCGTCTCACTTCCTTGCTTTGCCACTGCCAAGCCCTCTCACTGAGATAGATAGATACATTGTACACCGTGTTGGGAGAGTGGCAGATGAGGGGAGGGACCTGTCTGGGGATTCCACTCATTACCCTAAGGGAAGTGCAAGGGTTCCTGGGAGGCATGCATGAACCGTTTGACTCCAAGAAAGGAAGGCCTGGCCGAGATATGAAACCCAGAGTGGCCCATTTCACCCTTTTTTTTCCCTTTCTTTCCTTTTAGTGTTTTGGTGGGCAGGCGGAGGGCCCTCTCTCTCAAACCTCACTCTAACTTGCTCAGGTGCTGTGCCCAGTGGGGTCTGCTGGGAATTTTGCCCGTCAAGGGCAAAGCCCGTCAAGGGCAAAGCACAGTGGCGTTTGTCAGGCGTTCGTCAGGCTTTCGGGGCAGGGGCCAGAACGCCTGGCTGGCTGGCTGGCTGGCTGGCTGCTGCAGCTGCTGCTGCTGCTGCTGCTGCTGCTGCTGCTTCTCCCAGAAACCCAGCCCAGTGTCCCCAAGGACAGGCCTCTCCTCCCAGCGATGAGAAGAGGAGAAAGGAAGATCAAAGTGGGGCTGAGGCTTCCTCAGAAGGGTCAGGCCCTGTCGCGAACCAGAAGATGGACTCGGACTCAGAAGGGTCAGGCCCTGTGGCGAACCAGAAGATGGACTCGGACTACAGTGGGTCTTGGTGGAGACTTGTTTATTCAGATAAAAGAAACACGCCTATCGGCTCTCCCGCTATGAGGGAAGTTCCCTGCCTTCTAAAACAAAAACAAAGGGCGCCCGTCGAAGTCCAAGAATGAAAGAGCCCTGCCTGAGTCCACACTCCTAGTTGCTGACTGGCCCTCCCACGTTAGAAAACCTCGCTAAAAGGAAAAGGAGGCTTGCACAATAGCCTCGGAAGTGCGCGTCTGTCTGGCCCGACTCGTAGAGGGCTCATTTGCACAGCCCACACTTCTCCAGATCCCACCTTTATGGCACCGGGACTCCCCAAAGTCAAGTCCTGTGGCTCTTTGGCAGGGTTATTGGCTCTCAGTCCAATTCATCTCGTATATTTGTCGGCTTTCCCAGCCTTGGCAACAAGCACGCGCATCCATTGCCCTCCTTTGTTCACAGGGCGGGTGCCCATTCGCTTCTCTTAGGATCTAGTACTGGGGCGGATACCCCAGCCTTGGTAGACCGTGTTTGGATCTCTTCCCCTCTGTTTAACTTGGCTCGCACGCCCGTTCCACCCCTTTCAGAATGTCGTACGTTGGGCGGCTTCTCCAGCCGTGATATGCAGTATTTGTATCTCTTTCACTCTCTTTTGCTTGGGTCGTGGGCCCGTTCCGCTCTTTCAGACTTTCACACGCTTGGCGGCTTCTCCAGCGGTGACATGCAGTATTCGAGCCCCTCTCACGCTCGGTCTTACCTGGGTCTTGTGGCCGTCCATTTTCCCAGCCTCTCCTGCCGTGGACGGCTTCTCCAGTCTTTGCCCCCAACGTTTACAGCCCTCCCTCCCGTCCTCACGTTGGGAGTGTTTGCATCGCTGTTTGTGCTCGTCTGGTCGGTACAGGCACTCGCCGGGTGGGGCTCGGGGACTCTGGCTCCTTCCTGTTCCCTAGTCTCGGCGTCGGTCGCTGGGCGCCGGGCCCACCACTGTTCTCTAGCCGTCGCGCCCCCGGGGAAGGCGGTTTTCTTCCCGTCTTGGCTCCGCTCCTGACCCGGGGCCTCTTTGATATTAATTTTGTTTAACTATTTTCTTCTACCATTCTCCAAAGTCTCACGTGCTCAAAAGTCTGAAAACACACATCCAAAATAAAAAAGACTCTCTAATACCTGCTCGGTCAGAGCTCCCGCCTTGTAGCCTCCAGCTAGCGGGTCTCGCTTTGGCTAGGCCAACCGCTGGCTCGGGCCCTCCAGGACGTATCCACAGCGGCTCGCCTCTGCGTGTGGAGGATTCTCCTCCCGTCTGCACGAGTCGGTCACGGCGTAGGAGGTGTCTCCCCATTCACAGTTCTTACTGTGTTTAAGCACGTCGGTACTTGCCCAGGCCCCTAGGCCGGAGGGTCTTGCCGAGCGGGCTCACCTCCCTAGCCCTAGGCGGGGCAGGGCCGTCCCTGCCAACGCTTCTCCCTGCGTGTGCCCCAAGCGCTGATTTCTGCCCTTCCTGTCCCGCATATTGGAGGTTCCACCTTTGGGTGGCACGCCCCCCCGTGTGCCCGGCCTGCCACGCCCGAGCATGCTCCTTCATGGTCGAGGCCAGTGTCTGTGTGAAAAGGACATGGACTGGGACGAGGGGGCAGAAGGCCCGAGATCATGTAGGGTAAAGTGACTGCAAGCAAACACGGCCCCTGCATGCATGTAGAATGCAAAGACAATCTGGTTTCAGAGGCTGGCTGCCAGCAAATGGGCCCAGCAATTGAACCCTGGAAGCAAGGATAACCCCACGAAACATGAAATCAGGCACTTGTGGATGTTTTGTCCCAGCACGGGAGCGGTCCTTTAGAGTGGGCTGGTCACGTGAAAAGCTATTTGGGTTTGCTGGGTTTGGGGGAGTGCTGGTCAAATCCCTCAGCGATTACATCTGTTTCCAAGGAAGTGATTAAGAGTGCAGCAGGGGCAAAGGCCCGGCAGGGGACATTTTGGGGAAATCCAGGGCCTCGGAACAGCTGGCCCGATATGTTAGAATTTAGAAACGGGCGGGTTGCGAAGAGTACCTGGATTACGCCTCCCTTGGGTGGGAAAGGGCTCTACACCTAAAGTTCCGTATTGGAATTCTGCCAATTGCCGCATTTCGGCATAGATGGAACAATGCCGTTTCAACATCATGTATTCTTTGAGGCGAGCCCGAGGAGACTGTTCAACATTACTTATTACTCTGTCCGGCCACTAAGCCACTGAGGAAGCGCTTTTTGAAGCCTTTGTTTCTAAGGCGCGGCCTGCAGGTCAGTAGGTGATGCCATGGCAATATGCCCGGACACTGCAGGCGTAGAGGCTGTTCTTGCTACTGCTAGTTATTTGAGTTGGGAAGGAAAAATACACACGAGAAAGGCTAAGGGAGTAGAATAATGCTTTGGGGTAGAGAAACCCATTTGCATTGGCTGTCAATTTTGGTAAAATGCTGATCCCGCTTTCATTTGCTTCCTCTGGCAACATGACGAATTTGTTTTCCGATTGGAAGTGATTCATGAGCTAAGTGATTACGATGTTGTTGCATTTGTGGTTTGGATATCTGTGTGTAGCTTTTATGACCTTTTTGTCGAATTAAAGCTAATAAAGTAAAAACAAAAAACAAAAAAAAGAAATCTCACACACACACAGGCGCGCGGGCGCGCGCCAGGATTGAACTCCAAAAACATAGAGCCGCTCTGGGCATGGAGCCCTGTGTCCATTTTCAAGGGGCGTTTCTAGCCTTGGCTAACACACACTCTCAGAGCTGTGTTATTTCCTTCCTCTTCGGTGCGCTTTTCCTTCGGTCCCCGGGCGGTGAGGGGAGCAGACTTGATCAGGCACCGTAGGGAAAGAAGGGAAAAAGGATATGCTCGCGCTGCTATGCGTGGGAGGTGAGCAAGAGAGGTCGAATATGAAGCGGAAAACAAAGTTTGCCCATGTTCCTGTCGCAGCTGAAGGCGGCATGCCGGCTTTACAAGACGCTTGCAAGGGAGCCGAGGCCCTGCCAAGGGGAAGCTACTTTTGTGTAAGAGCTGGGAGATGTTGCGGTCCTGGTGACACATGTAAAATGACATAAATGTATGCGTGTCGCTATTAAAAAATGGATCATTTAGGCGGAGGAAACACAGTGTGTCGTTCGCAGGGACGGTGCTGTGAGCTGGGACCTGCCTCCCCTTCTGTGGACCAATCAGAAGGAAGCTCCTCCCTATATATGCACGCCGCTTGCCGGGCCGCCCATTACTGATCTGATCTGATCTGTGAGCGCGCTGACCGAGTCCTCCTGCAGAACAATGGCTGAAACTGCTCCCGCTGCTGTGGCTCCGCCGGCGGAACCTGCCGCCGCCGCCGCACCCAAGAAGAAGACGACGCAGAAGAAAGCAGCCGGCGCTGCCAAGGCCAAAAAGCCCACGGGGCCCAGCGTGGCCGACCTCGTCGTCAAGGTCGTGGCTGCCTCCACTGAGAGGAAGGGACTCTCCCTGCCCGCCATCAAGAAGGCTCTGAGCGCCCAGGGATACGACGTGGACAAGAACAACAGCAGAGTCAAGCTTGCCGTCAAGAGCCTGGTGAGCAAAGGAGCCCTAGCCCAGCTCAAGGGCACCGGTGCCTCTGGATCCTTCAAGCTCAACAAGAAGCAGTCGCAGGGCAAGGAGAAGGCGGCCAAGAAAGCGGCGGTGAAGAGCAAGACGCCCGCAGCAAAGAAGCCTGCCGGTGCTGCCAAGAAACCCAAAAAGGCTCCCGCCGGAGTCAAGAAGAGTCCCAAGAAGGTGAAGAAACCAGCAGGAGCCAAGAGCCCTAAAAAGCCCAAAGCTGCTCCAGCCAAGAAGGCCGCCAAGAGCCCCGCAAAAGCCAAAGCCGTGAAGGCGAAAGCGGCAAAGAAGAGCCCAGCCAAGGTCGTGAAGCCCAAGGCCGTCAAACCCAAAGCGGCAAAGCCCAAAAAGGCTGCACCCAAGAAGAAGTAGAGGCTTTCGCCGAGACCCTTCAAAAAACACACACAAAAAAACACAAAGGCTCTTTTAAGAGCCGCCCACAGCATCTGAAAAGCGAGCTAGCTCATGCCTCTTGCCAGACGCGTACTGCGATATACAACGGCATGTTTGAAAGCCAACATGTACCGGGCCCCGCGGCGAGAGTCTCCACTCGCTTCGGACGCCATGCGTGACCGTGGCCAGTGCGCCCCCACCTATAAGCCCCCACCAGTTGAGACATAAGGGCATCGTGTGCACAGATGTTGAGGCATGTGATCTGGCACAACCCCCCCGCCACCTCCTCCTCCTCCTCCTCCTCCTCCCCCCCCCCGCCCCTCCCCTCATCATAACCGCAGTGTTTCGAGGCGCTGCCATTGGGCTGGCCGCCGGCAAAGATGATGATGGTAGTGTGAAATGTCAGCGCGGGGGGCGGGGGGGCAGACTTCAGAGGCTGATTTGCCACTCTCGCTTGCCACCGGTCTGAAGGCTGGTGGGAGGTTGAATTGGGGCACGCAAGGGCTGGGTGGTGGGGCTATTTTATCTGTCCACAGCGACTCATGAAAGGCTGAGCACAACCCACGGCAATCTCTTTTTGCTTCCTGTTTATTGTTGGGCCAGCCAGCCAATCGAAGGCTTCCCATTCCTGCGTCACCGCTTCATAGCCATACCTTCGGACAGCGACCAATCACAGCACAACGCGGGCTTTTTTCAAACCTGCGCCTGTTATCGCCTCAGCCAATGAGAGGAGAGCTTGGTCTTCATATACCAGCTCCCCGCCAGAGGAGCGCCATTGTATCTCGTAGAGAGAAAGCAGATCTAGCAGCGCTGCCATGGCCCGTACTAAGCAGACCGCCCGCAAGTCCACAGGAGGCAAGGCGCCTCGCAAGCAGCTGGCCACCAAGGCTGCCCGGAAGAGCGCCCCCGCCACTGGCGGCGTCAAGAAACCTCACCGCTACCGACCCGGCACTGTGGCTCTGAGGGAGATCCGCCGCTACCAGAAATCCACCGAGCTGCTCATCCGAAAGCTGCCCTTCCAGCGCCTGGTGCGAGAAATCGCCCAGGACTTCAAGACCGACCTGCGCTTCCAGAGCTCGGCCGTCATGGCCCTGCAGGAGGCCAGCGAGGCCTACCTGGTTGGGCTCTTTGAGGACACCAACCTCTGCGCCATCCACGCCAAGCGGGTCACCATCATGCCCAAGGACATCCAGCTGGCCCGCCGCATCCGGGGCGAGAGGGCTTGAGGCACACGGCAGCACCGCAACAACCGCAGAAAACACCACAAAGGCTCTTTTAAGAGCCGCCACATTGTCACAGACGAGCTGCTCCTATCCGCCCCTGCTCTTCGCTTGGCTACGCTCGTAGCTCGGGCGAGCTTTTGGCTTCAGAGGCAAAAGCCAAACATCCATTTGGCCCCATAGTTCACAGGGCTTTTCCGTGGCATGGAAGGCCCTCCAGTGTTGGGTGACGGAGGGGGGGATTTGAGGTATGCCCAAGATGCATTACTTATTCACCTGCCGGGCACACCCGGGGTCCCCCCCCCCCCACGGTAGCCGCAGGCATTATTTACGCACCATGCCAGGTTTGCGCCCGTGGTCAGCGGTCCTCTTGAGTGCTCGGAAGAGAGTGCAGGGTGCCCTGACTCTGAAGCGCTTGGAAGCAGCTCCTTTTCTGATCAGTGTTTGCAACGCGCCGTGGGGGCAAGTGGGGAGGCGGGGGATGCCGCCGACGGCATGGTGCCTGCCCCTAAACCATCAGAAGCGGCAGCTGGCTGTGAGTTCTTTGTTTGGCAGGCTCTCCCACCTACGCTACCCCGCCCAGAGACCAACGGCTAGTAAGCGCGGTCATTTCGAAACGCTGCCGTCTCCCCGCCCACCCGGCCCTGCGCACGACCGCCAGCAGCCCTCCCTCTGGTCCGCCATGGGTGCATATAAGGAGCGGCTCAGGCGCTGAACCCGTCATTCTCCGCTCGCTTGTGAAGAAGAGAAGAGTCAGCATGTCTGGACGCGGCAAAGGAGGGAAAGGGCTCGGCAAAGGCGGCGCCAAGAGGCACAGGAAAGTGCTGCGAGACAACATCCAGGGCATCACCAAGCCCGCCATCCGCCGCCTGGCCCGCCGTGGCGGAGTCAAGCGCATCTCCGGCCTCATCTACGAGGAGACCCGGGGCGTGCTGAAGGTCTTCCTGGAGAACGTGATCCGGGATGCCGTCACCTACACCGAGCACGCCAAGAGGAAGACGGTCACCGCCATGGATGTGGTCTATGCCCTGAAGCGCCAGGGACGCACCCTCTACGGATTCGGGGGCTGAGCAGACCCCCACCCCCCACCGGACCCCACCTCTCGTTCCGACACCACAACACCAAAGGCTCTTTTAAGAGCCGCCCACACCCTCCCCGACCGAGCTGCTCATCTGCACTCTGCTTAAGCACCATACTCTGGCCCGCCTGAGCCAAAGTAGAGGGGCGTGCAAGGTTTATGTTTTGACTAGCAAGCCAGCGCCTTGAAAAAAAACCTCAGGCGAGTCTTGCACACTGATTTTATGAATGTCGCTTGTGTGTGAATGAAGAAAGAGATCAGAGCAAGCACATGGCGTTTTTGTGTCCTACTTGACAATTCTTTCTTTGCGCCCAGAATGTACCTGCAGGAGAAGGCAAAATCCTATGCCGAAGGTAAGGTCTTTCACACGGCTGTGCCTTCTGCCCCCGTGGCTATGAGGAGCGCTGGCTCTTGCCTAGAATGGGCCTGGCTACCAGTCGCGCCTTGAAACACTTGTGTATAGGCGCCTTTATAAATGCCATATGTCCTATCATATCATATCGGGGTCGGGGCCAAGCCGGCCCGAATCCCCTCCAGTGCGCTAGGGCTTCTCGCTCTCGCCGAGGGGCAGGCTTTCCGATTGATTTACCCTTTGAACGCATTCGGGGTTGACCACAGCGCCGCCCTTTAACGCAAGGGGGCAACTGCACTCGGGGTTTGTGTATCCAGAAGGGAGAGCCAGGTGTCTGTGTCCTGCTCAGTTTGCCCCTCTACCCATTCTCCTGAGCGTGTGAATGGGGTGAGCGTTGCCGGAGGCCTCTGCGCGCGTCATGCTGGTCAGAGAGTTGCTGGTTAGTTAGTTAGTTAGTGAGGCACGCAAAGCGTCAAGGCCCACCATGGCCTCCTCCCCACACTCCTACCTACCACTGGCCTCTGCAGAGAGCTGCCCGTCTCACTTCCTTGCTTTGCCACTGCCAAGCCCTCTCACTGAGATAGATAGATACATTGTACACCGTGTTGGGAGAGTGGCAGATGAGGGGAGGGACCTGTCTGGGGATTCCACTCATTACCCTAAGGGAAGTGCAAGGGTTCCTGGGAGGCATGCATGAACCGTTTGACTCCAAGAAAGGAAGGCCTGGCCGAGATATGAAACCCAGAGTGGCCCATTTCACCCTTTTTTTTCCCTTTCTTTCCTTTTAGTGTTTTGGTGGGCAGGCGGAGGGCCCTCTCTCTCAAACCTCACTCTAACTTGCTCAGGTGCTGTGCCCAGTGGGGTCTGCTGGGAATTTTGCCCGTCAAGGGCAAAGCACAGTGGCGTTTGTCAGGCGTTCGTCAGGCTTTCGGGGCAGGGGCCAGAACGCCTGGCTGGCTGGCTGGCTGGCTGGCTGCTGCAGCTGCTGCTGCTGCTGCTGCTGCTGCTGCTGCTTCTCCCAGAAACCCAGCCCAGTGTCCCCAAGGACAGGCCTCTCCTCCCAGCGATGAGAAGAGGAGAAAGGAAGATCAAAGTGGGGCTGAGGCTTCCTCAGAAGGGTCAGGCCCTGTCGCGAACCAGAAGATGGACTCGGACTCAGAAGGGTCAGGCCCTGTGGCGAACCAGAAGATGGACTCGGACTACAGTGGGTCTTGGTGGAGACTTGTTTATTCAGATAAAAGAAACACGCCTATCGGCTCTCCCGCTATGAGGGAAGTTCCCTGCCTTCTAAAACAAAAACAAAGGGCGCCCGTCGAAGTCCAAGAATGAAAGAGCCCTGCCTGAGTCCACACTCCTAGTTGCTGACTGGCCCTCCCACGTTAGAAAACCTCGCTAAAAGGAAAAGGAGGCTTGCACAATAGCCTCGGAAGTGCGCGTCTGTCTGGCCCGACTCGTAGAGGGCTCATTTGCACAGCCCACACTTCTCCAGATCCCACCTTTATGGCACCGGGACTCCCCAAAGTCAAGTCCTGTGGCTCTTTGGCAGGGTTATTGGCTCTCAGTCCAATTCATCTCGTATATTTGTCGGCTTTCCCAGCCTTGGCAACAAGCACGCGCATCCATTGCCCTCCTTTGTTCACAGGGCGGGTGCCCATTCGCTTCTCTTAGGATCTAGTACTGGGGCGGATACCCCAGCCTTGGTAGACCGTGTTTGGATCTCTTCCCCTCTGTTTAACTTGGCTCGCACGCCCGTTCCACCCCTTTCAGAATGTCGTACGTTGGGCGGCTTCTCCAGCCGTGATATGCAGTATTTGTATCTCTTTCACTCTCTTTTGCTTGGGTCGTGGGCCCGTTCCGCTCTTTCAGACTTTCACACGCTTGGCGGCTTCTCCAGCGGTGACATGCAGTATTCGAGCCCCTCTCACGCTCGGTCTTACCTGGGTCTTGTGGCCGTCCATTTTCCCAGCCTCTCCTGCCGTGGACGGCTTCTCCAGTCTTTGCCCCCAACGTTTACAGCCCTCCCTCCCGTCCTCACGTTGGGAGTGTTTGCATCGCTGTTTGTGCTCGTCTGGTCGGTACAGGCACTCGCCGGGTGGGGCTCGGGGACTCTGGCTCCTTCCTGTTCCCTAGTCTCGGCGTCGGTCGCTGGGCGCCGGGCCCACCACTGTTCTCTAGCCGTCGCGCCCCCGGGGAAGGCGGTTTTCTTCCCGTCTTGGCTCCGCTCCTGACCCGGGGCCTCTTTGATATTAATTTTGTTTAACTATTTTCTTCTACCATTCTCCAAAGTCTCACGTGCTCAAAAGTCTGAAAACACACATCCAAAATAAAAAAGACTCTCTAATACCTGCTCGGTCAGAGCTCCCGCCTTGTAGCCTCCAGCTAGCGGGTCTCGCTTTGGCTAGGCCAACCGCTGGCTCGGGCCCTCCAGGACGTATCCACAGCGGCTCGCCTCTGCGTGTGGAGGATTCTCCTCCCGTCTGCACGAGTCGGTCACGGCGTAGGAGGTGTCTCCCCATTCACAGTTCTTACTGTGTTTAAGCACGTCGGTACTTGCCCAGGCCCCTAGGCCGGAGGGTCTTGCCGAGCGGGCTCACCTCCCTAGCCCTAGGCGGGGCAGGGCCGTCCCTGCCAACGCTTCTCCCTGCGTGTGCCCCAAGCGCTGATTTCTGCCCTTCCTGTCCCGCATATTGGAGGTTCCACCTTTGGGTGGCACGCCCCCCCGTGTGCCCGGCCTGCCACGCCCGAGCATGCTCCTTCATGGTCGAGGCCAGTGTCTGTGTGAAAAGGACATGGACTGGGACGAGGGGGCAGAAGGCCCGAGATCATGTAGGGTAAAGTGACTGCAAGCAAACACGGCCCCTGCATGCATGTAGAATGCAAAGACAATCTGGTTTCAGAGGCTGGCTGCCAGCAAATGGGCCCAGCAATTGAACCCTGGAAGCAAGGATAACCCCACGAAACATGAAATCAGGCACTTGTGGATGTTTTGTCCCAGCACGGGAGCGGTCCTTTAGAGTGGGCTGGTCACGTGAAAAGCTATTTGGGTTTGCTGGGTTTGGGGGAGTGCTGGTCAAATCCCTCAGCGATTACATCTGTTTCCAAGGAAGTGATTAAGAGTGCAGCAGGGGCAAAGGCCCGGCAGGGGACATTTTGGGGAAATCCAGGGCCTCGGAACAGCTGGCCCGATATGTTAGAATTTAGAAACGGGCGGGTTGCGAAGAGTACCTGGATTACGCCTCCCTTGGGTGGGAAAGGGCTCTACACCTAAAGTTCCGTATTGGAATTCTGCCAATTGCCGCATTTCGGCATAGATGGAACAATGCCGTTTCAACATCATGTATTCTTTGAGGCGAGCCCGAGGAGACTGTTCAACATTACTTATTACTCTGTCCGGCCACTAAGCCACTGAGGAAGCGCTTTTTGAAGCCTTTGTTTCTAAGGCGCGGCCTGCAGGTCAGTAGGTGATGCCATGGCAATATGCCCGGACACTGCAGGCGTAGAGGCTGTTCTTGCTACTGCTAGTTATTTGAGTTGGGAAGGAAAAATACACACGAGAAAGGCTAAGGGAGTAGAATAATGCTTTGGGGTAGAGAAACCCATTTGCATTGGCTGTCAATTTTGGTAAAATGCTGATCCCGCTTTCATTTGCTTCCTCTGGCAACATGACGAATTTGTTTTCCGATTGGAAGTGATTCATGAGCTAAGTGATTACGATGTTGTTGCATTTGTGGTTTGGATATCTGTGTGTAGCTTTTATGACCTTTTTGTCGAATTAAAGCTAATAAAGTAAAAACAAAAAACAAAAAAAAGAAATCTCACACACACACAGGCGCGCGGGCGCGCGCCAGGATTGAACTCCAAAAACATAGAGCCGCTCTGGGCATGGAGCCCTGTGTCCATTTTCAAGGGGCGTTTCTAGCCTTGGCTAACACACACTCTCAGAGCTGTGTTATTTCCTTCCTCTTCGGTGCGCTTTTCCTTCGGTCCCCGGGCGGTGAGGGGAGCAGACTTGATCAGGCACCGTAGGGAAAGAAGGGAAAAAGGATATGCTCGCGCTGCTATGCGTGGGAGGTGAGCAAGAGAGGTCGAATATGAAGCGGAAAACAAAGTTTGCCCATGTTCCTGTCGCAGCTGAAGGCGGCATGCCGGCTTTACAAGACGCTTGCAAGGGAGCCGAGGCCCTGCCAAGGGGAAGCTACTTTTGTGTAAGAGCTGGGAGATGTTGCGGTCCTGGTGACACATGTAAAATGACATAAATGTATGCGTGTCGCTATTAAAAAATGGATCATTTAGGCGGAGGAAACACAGTGTGTCGTTCGCAGGGACGGTGCTGTGAGCTGGGACCTGCCTCCCCTTCTGTGGACCAATCAGAAGGAAGCTCCTCCCTATATATGCACGCCGCTTGCCGGGCCGCCCATTACTGATCTGATCTGATCTGTGAGCGCGCTGACCGAGTCCTCCTGCAGAACAATGGCTGAAACTGCTCCCGCTGCTGTGGCTCCGCCGGCGGAACCTGCCGCCTCCGCCGCCGCCGCCGCCGCCGCACCCAAGAAGAAGACGACGCAGAAGAAAGCAGCCGGCGCTGCCAAGGCCAAAAAGCCCACGGGGCCCAGCGTGGCCGACCTCGTCGTCAAGGTCGTGGCTGCCTCCACTGAGAGGAAGGGACTCTCCCTGCCCGCCATCAAGAAGGCTCTGAGCGCCCAGGGATACGACGTGGACAAGAACAACAGCAGAGTCAAGCTTGCCGTCAAGAGCCTGGTGAGCAAAGGAGCCCTAGCCCAGCTCAAGGGCACCGGTGCCTCTGGATCCTTCAAGCTCAACAAGAAGCAGTCGCAGGGCAAGGAGAAGGCGGCCAAGAAAGCGGCGGTGAAGAGCAAGACGCCCGCAGCAAAGAAGCCTGCCGGTGCTGCCAAGAAACCCAAAAAGGCTCCCGCCGGAGTCAAGAAGAGTCCCAAGAAGGTGAAGAAACCAGCAGGAGCCAAGAGCCCTAAAAAGCCCAAAGCTGCTCCAGCCAAGAAGGCCGCCAAGAGCCCCGCAAAAGCCAAAGCCGTGAAGGCGAAAGCGGCAAAGAAGAGCCCAGCCAAGGTCGTGAAGCCCAAGGCCGTCAAACCCAAAGCGGCAAAGCCCAAAAAGGCTGCACCCAAGAAGAAGTAGAGGCTTTCGCCGAGACCCTTCAAAAAACACACACAAAAAAACACAAAGGCTCTTTTAAGAGCCGCCCACAGCATCTGAAAAGCGAGCTAGCTCATGCCTCTTGCCAGACGCGTACTGCGATATACAACGGCATGTTTGAAAGCCAACATGTACCGGGCCCCGCGGCGAGAGTCTCCACTCGCTTCGGACGCCATGCGTGACCGTGGCCAGTGCGCCCCCACCTATAAGCCCCCACCAGTTGAGACATAAGGGCATCGTGTGCACAGATGTTGAGGCATGTGATCTGGCACAACCCCCCCGCCACCTCCTCCTCCTCCTCCTCCTCCTCCCCCCCCCCGCCCCTCCCCTCATCATAACCGCAGTGTTTCGAGGCGCTGCCATTGGGCTGGCCGCCGGCAAAGATGATGATGGTAGTGTGAAATGTCAGCGCGGGGGGCGGGGGGGCAGACTTCAGAGGCTGATTTGCCACTCTCGCTTGCCACCGGTCTGAAGGCTGGTGGGAGGTTGAATTGGGGCACGCAAGGGCTGGGTGGTGGGGCTATTTTATCTGTCCACAGCGACTCATGAAAGGCTGAGCACAACCCACGGCAATCTCTTTTTGCTTCCTGTTTATTGTTGGGCCAGCCAGCCAATCGAAGGCTTCCCATTCCTGCGTCACCGCTTCATAGCCATACCTTCGGACAGCGACCAATCACAGCGCAACGCGGGCTTTTTTCAAACCTGCGCCTGTTATCGCCTCAGCCAATGAGAGGAGAGCTTGGTCTTCATATACCAGCTCCCCGCCAGAGGAGCGCCATTGTATCTCGTAGAGAGAAAGCAGATCTAGCAGCGCTGCCATGGCCCGTACTAAGCAGACCGCCCGCAAGTCCACAGGAGGCAAGGCGCCTCGCAAGCAGCTGGCCACCAAGGCTGCCCGGAAGAGCGCCCCCGCCACTGGCGGCGTCAAGAAACCTCACCGCTACCGACCCGGCACTGTGGCTCTGAGGGAGATCCGCCGCTACCAGAAATCCACCGAGCTGCTCATCCGAAAGCTGCCCTTCCAGCGCCTGGTGCGAGAAATCGCCCAGGACTTCAAGACCGACCTGCGCTTCCAGAGCTCGGCCGTCATGGCCCTGCAGGAGGCCAGCGAGGCCTACCTGGTTGGGCTCTTTGAGGACACCAACCTCTGCGCCATCCACGCCAAGCGGGTCACCATCATGCCCAAGGACATCCAGCTGGCCCGCCGCATCCGGGGCGAGAGGGCTTGAGGCACACGGCAGCACCGCAACAACCGCAGAAAACACCACAAAGGCTCTTTTAAGAGCCGCCACATTGTCACAGACGAGCTGCTCCTATCCGCCCCTGCTCTTCGCTTGGCTACGCTCGTAGCTCGGGCGAGCTTTTGGCTTCAGAGGCAAAAGCCAAACATCCATTTGGCCCCATAGTTCACAGGGCTTTTCCGTGGCATGGAAGGCCCTCCAGTGTTGGGTGACGGAGGGGGGGATTTGAGGTATGCCCAAGATGCATTACTTATTCACCTGCCGGGCACACCCGGGGTCCCCCCCCCCCCCCCCCCCACGGTAGCCGCAGGCATTATTTACGCACCATGCCAGGTTTGCGCCCGTGGTCAGCGGTCCTCTTGAGTGCTCGGAAGAGAGTGCAGGGTGCCCTGACTCTGAAGCGCTTGGAAGCAGCTCCTTTTCTGATCAGTGTTTGCAACGCGCCGTGGGGGCAAGTGGGGAGGCGGGGGATGCCGCCGACGGCATGGTGCCTGCCCCTAAACCATCAGAAGCGGCAGCTGGCTGTGAGTTCTTTGTTTGGCAGGCTCTCCCACCTACGCTACCCCGCCCAGAGACCAACGGCTAGTAAGCGCGGTCATTTCGAAACGCTGCCGTCTCCCCGCCCACCCGGCCCTGCGCACGACCGCCAGCAGCCCTCCCTCTGGTCCGCCATGGGTGCATATAAGGAGCGGCTCAGGCGCTGAACCCGTCATTCTCCGCTCGCTTGTGAAGAAGAGAAGAGTCAGCATGTCTGGACGCGGCAAAGGAGGGAAAGGGCTCGGCAAAGGCGGCGCCAAGAGGCACAGGAAAGTGCTGCGAGACAACATCCAGGGCATCACCAAGCCCGCCATCCGCCGCCTGGCCCGCCGTGGCGGAGTCAAGCGCATCTCCGGCCTCATCTACGAGGAGACCCGGGGCGTGCTGAAGGTCTTCCTGGAGAACGTGATCCGGGATGCCGTCACCTACACCGAGCACGCCAAGAGGAAGACGGTCACCGCCATGGATGTGGTCTATGCCCTGAAGCGCCAGGGACGCACCCTCTACGGATTCGGGGGCTGAGCAGACCCCCACCCCCCACCGGACCCCACCTCTCGTTCCGACACCACAACACCAAAGGCTCTTTTAAGAGCCGCCCACACCCTCCCCGACCGAGCTGCTCATCTGCACTCTGCTTAAGCACCATACTCTGGCCCGCCTGAGCCAAAGTAGAGGGGCGTGCAAGGTTTATGTTTTGACTAGCAAGCCAGCGCCTTGAAAAAAAACCTCAGGCGAGTCTTGCACACTGATTTTATGAATGTCGCTTGTGTGTGAATGAAGAAAGAGATCAGAGCAAGCACATGGCGTTTTTGTGTCCTACTTGACAATTCTTTCTTTGCGCCCAGAATGTACCTGCAGGAGAAGGCAAAATCCTATGCCGAAGGTAAGGTCTTTCACACGGCTGTGCCTTCTGCCCCCGTGGCTATGAGGAGCGCTGGCTCTTGCCTAGAATGGGCCTGGCTACCAGTCGCGCCTTGAAACACTTGTGTATAGGCGCCTTTATAAATGCCATATGTCCTATCATATCATATCGGGGTCGGGGCCAAGCCGGCCCGAATCCCCTCCAGTGCGCTAGGGCTTCTCGCTCTCGCCGAGGGGCAGGCTTTCCGATTGATTTACCCTTTGAACGCATTCGGGGTTGACCACAGCGCCGCCCTTTAACGCAAGGGGGCAACTGCACTCGGGGTTTGTGTATCCAGAAGGGAGAGCCAGGTGTCTGTGTCCTGCTCAGTTTGCCCCTCTACCCATTCTCCTGAGCGTGTGAATGGGGTGAGCGTTGCCGGAGGCCTCTGCGCGCGTCATGCTGGTCAGAGAGTTGCTGGTTAGTTAGTTAGTTAGTGAGGCACGCAAAGCGTCAAGGCCCACCATGGCCTCCTCCCCACACTCCTACCTACCACTGGCCTCTGCAGAGAGCTGCCCGTCTCACTTCCTTGCTTTGCCACTGCCAAGCCCTCTCACTGAGATAGATAGATACATTGTACACCGTGTTGGGAGAGTGGCAGATGAGGGGAGGGACCTGTCTGGGGATTCCACTCATTACCCTAAGGGAAGTGCAAGGGTTCCTGGGAGGCATGCATGAACCGTTTGACTCCAAGAAAGGAAGGCCTGGCCGAGATATGAAACCCAGAGTGGCCCATTTCACCCTTTTTTTTCCCTTTCTTTCCTTTTAGTGTTTTGGTGGGCAGGCGGAGGGCCCTCTCTCTCAAACCTCACTCTAACTTGCTCAGGTGCTGTGCCCAGTGGGGTCTGCTGGGAATTTTGCCCGTCAAGGGCAAAGCCCGTCAAGGGCAAAGCACAGTGGCGTTTGTCAGGCGTTCGTCAGGCTTTCGGGGCAGGGGCCAGAACGCCTGGCTGGCTGGCTGGCTGGCTGGCTGCTGCAGCTGCTGCTGCTGCTGCTGCTGCTGCTGCTGCTTCTCCCAGAAACCCAGCCCAGTGTCCCCAAGGACAGGCCTCTCCTCCCAGCGATGAGAAGAGGAGAAAGGAAGATCAAAGTGGGGCTGAGGCTTCCTCAGAAGGGTCAGGCCCTGTCGCGAACCAGAAGATGGACTCGGACTCAGAAGGGTCAGGCCCTGTGGCGAACCAGAAGATGGACTCGGACTACAGTGGGTCTTGGTGGAGACTTGTTTATTCAGATAAAAGAAACACGCCTATCGGCTCTCCCGCTATGAGGGAAGTTCCCTGCCTTCTAAAACAAAAACAAAGGGCGCCCGTCGAAGTCCAAGAATGAAAGAGCCCTGCCTGAGTCCACACTCCTAGTTGCTGACTGGCCCTCCCACGTTAGAAAACCTCGCTAAAAGGAAAAGGAGGCTTGCACAATAGCCTCGGAAGTGCGCGTCTGTCTGGCCCGACTCGTAGAGGGCTCATTTGCACAGCCCACACTTCTCCAGATCCCACCTTTATGGCACCGGGACTCCCCAAAGTCAAGTCCTGTGGCTCTTTGGCAGGGTTATTGGCTCTCAGTCCAATTCATCTCGTATATTTGTCGGCTTTCCCAGCCTTGGCAACAAGCACGCGCATCCATTGCCCTCCTTTGTTCACAGGGCGGGTGCCCATTCGCTTCTCTTAGGATCTAGTACTGGGGCGGATACCCCAGCCTTGGTAGACCGTGTTTGGATCTCTTCCCCTCTGTTTAACTTGGCTCGCACGCCCGTTCCACCCCTTTCAGAATGTCGTACGTTGGGCGGCTTCTCCAGCCGTGATATGCAGTATTTGTATCTCTTTCACTCTCTTTTGCTTGGGTCGTGGGCCCGTTCCGCTCTTTCAGACTTTCACACGCTTGGCGGCTTCTCCAGCGGTGACATGCAGTATTCGAGCCCCTCTCACGCTCGGTCTTACCTGGGTCTTGTGGCCGTCCATTTTCCCAGCCTCTCCTGCCGTGGACGGCTTCTCCAGTCTTTGCCCCCAACGTTTACAGCCCTCCCTCCCGTCCTCACGTTGGGAGTGTTTGCATCGCTGTTTGTGCTCGTCTGGTCGGTACAGGCACTCGCCGGGTGGGGCTCGGGGACTCTGGCTCCTTCCTGTTCCCTAGTCTCGGCGTCGGTCGCTGGGCGCCGGGCCCACCACTGTTCTCTAGCCGTCGCGCCCCCGGGGAAGGCGGTTTTCTTCCCGTCTTGGCTCCGCTCCTGACCCGGGGCCTCTTTGATATTAATTTTGTTTAACTATTTTCTTCTACCATTCTCCAAAGTCTCACGTGCTCAAAAGTCTGAAAACACACATCCAAAATAAAAAAGACTCTCTAATACCTGCTCGGTCAGAGCTCCCGCCTTGTAGCCTCCAGCTAGCGGGTCTCGCTTTGGCTAGGCCAACCGCTGGCTCGGGCCCTCCAGGACGTATCCACAGCGGCTCGCCTCTGCGTGTGGAGGATTCTCCTCCCGTCTGCACGAGTCGGTCACGGCGTAGGAGGTGTCTCCCCATTCACAGTTCTTACTGTGTTTAAGCACGTCGGTACTTGCCCAGGCCCCTAGGCCGGAGGGTCTTGCCGAGCGGGCTCACCTCCCTAGCCCTAGGCGGGGCAGGGCCGTCCCTGCCAACGCTTCTCCCTGCGTGTGCCCCAAGCGCTGATTTCTGCCCTTCCTGTCCCGCATATTGGAGGTTCCACCTTTGGGTGGCACGCCCCCCCGTGTGCCCGGCCTGCCACGCCCGAGCATGCTCCTTCATGGTCGAGGCCAGTGTCTGTGTGAAAAGGACATGGACTGGGACGAGGGGGCAGAAGGCCCGAGATCATGTAGGGTAAAGTGACTGCAAGCAAACACGGCCCCTGCATGCATGTAGAATGCAAAGACAATCTGGTTTCAGAGGCTGGCTGCCAGCAAATGGGCCCAGCAATTGAACCCTGGAAGCAAGGATAACCCCACGAAACATGAAATCAGGCACTTGTGGATGTTTTGTCCCAGCACGGGAGCGGTCCTTTAGAGTGGGCTGGTCACGTGAAAAGCTATTTGGGTTTGCTGGGTTTGGGGGAGTGCTGGTCAAATCCCTCAGCGATTACATCTGTTTCCAAGGAAGTGATTAAGAGTGCAGCAGGGGCAAAGGCCCGGCAGGGGACATTTTGGGGAAATCCAGGGCCTCGGAACAGCTGGCCCGATATGTTAGAATTTAGAAACGGGCGGGTTGCGAAGAGTACCTGGATTACGCCTCCCTTGGGTGGGAAAGGGCTCTACACCTAAAGTTCCGTATTGGAATTCTGCCAATTGCCGCATTTCGGCATAGATGGAACAATGCCGTTTCAACATCATGTATTCTTTGAGGCGAGCCCGAGGAGACTGTTCAACATTACTTATTACTCTGTCCGGCCACTAAGCCACTGAGGAAGCGCTTTTTGAAGCCTTTGTTTCTAAGGCGCGGCCTGCAGGTCAGTAGGTGATGCCATGGCAATATGCCCGGACACTGCAGGCGTAGAGGCTGTTCTTGCTACTGCTAGTTATTTGAGTTGGGAAGGAAAAATACACACGAGAAAGGCTAAGGGAGTAGAATAATGCTTTGGGGTAGAGAAACCCATTTGCATTGGCTGTCAATTTTGGTAAAATGCTGATCCCGCTTTCATTTGCTTCCTCTGGCAACATGACGAATTTGTTTTCCGATTGGAAGTGATTCATGAGCTAAGTGATTACGATGTTGTTGCATTTGTGGTTTGGATATCTGTGTGTAGCTTTTATGACCTTTTTGTCGAATTAAAGCTAATAAAGTAAAAACAAAAAACAAAAAAAAGAAATCTCACACACACACAGGCGCGCGGGCGCGCGCCAGGATTGAACTCCAAAAACATAGAGCCGCTCTGGGCATGGAGCCCTGTGTCCATTTTCAAGGGGCGTTTCTAGCCTTGGCTAACACACACTCTCAGAGCTGTGTTATTTCCTTCCTCTTCGGTGCGCTTTTCCTTCGGTCCCCGGGCGGTGAGGGGAGCAGACTTGATCAGGCACCGTAGGGAAAGAAGGGAAAAAGGATATGCTCGCGCTGCTATGCGTGGGAGGTGAGCAAGAGAGGTCGAATATGAAGCGGAAAACAAAGTTTGCCCATGTTCCTGTCGCAGCTGAAGGCGGCATGCCGGCTTTACAAGACGCTTGCAAGGGAGCCGAGGCCCTGCCAAGGGGAAGCTACTTTTGTGTAAGAGCTGGGAGATGTTGCGGTCCTGGTGACACATGTAAAATGACATAAATGTATGCGTGTCGCTATTAAAAAATGGATCATTTAGGCGGAGGAAACACAGTGTGTCGTTCGCAGGGACGGTGCTGTGAGCTGGGACCTGCCTCCCCTTCTGTGGACCAATCAGAAGGAAGCTCCTCCCTATATATGCACGCCGCTTGCCGGGCCGCCCATTACTGATCTGATCTGATCTGTGAGCGCGCTGACCGAGTCCTCCTGCAGAACAATGGCTGAAACTGCTCCCGCTGCTGTGGCTCCGCCGGCGGAACCTGCCGCCGCCGCCGCACCCAAGAAGAAGACGACGCAGAAGAAAGCAGCCGGCGCTGCCAAGGCCAAAAAGCCCACGGGGCCCAGCGTGGCCGACCTCGTCGTCAAGGTCGTGGCTGCCTCCACTGAGAGGAAGGGACTCTCCCTGCCCGCCATCAAGAAGGCTCTGAGCGCCCAGGGATACGACGTGGACAAGAACAACAGCAGAGTCAAGCTTGCCGTCAAGAGCCTGGTGAGCAAAGGAGCCCTAGCCCAGCTCAAGGGCACCGGTGCCTCTGGATCCTTCAAGCTCAACAAGAAGCAGTCGCAGGGCAAGGAGAAGGCGGCCAAGAAAGCGGCGGTGAAGAGCAAGACGCCCGCAGCAAAGAAGCCTGCCGGTGCTGCCAAGAAACCCAAAAAGGCTCCCGCCGGAGTCAAGAAGAGTCCCAAGAAGGTGAAGAAACCAGCAGGAGCCAAGAGCCCTAAAAAGCCCAAAGCTGCTCCAGCCAAGAAGGCCGCCAAGAGCCCCGCAAAAGCCAAAGCCGTGAAGGCGAAAGCGGCAAAGAAGAGCCCAGCCAAGGTCGTGAAGCCCAAGGCCGTCAAACCCAAAGCGGCAAAGCCCAAAAAGGCTGCACCCAAGAAGAAGTAGAGGCTTTCGCCGAGACCCTTCAAAAAACACACACAAAAAAACACAAAGGCTCTTTTAAGAGCCGCCCACAGCATCTGAAAAGCGAGCTAGCTCATGCCTCTTGCCAGACGCGTACTGCGATATACAACGGCATGTTTGAAAGCCAACATGTACCGGGCCCCGCGGCGAGAGTCTCCACTCGCTTCGGACGCCATGCGTGACCGTGGCCAGTGCGCCCCCACCTATAAGCCCCCACCAGTTGAGACATAAGGGCATCGTGTGCACAGATGTTGAGGCATGTGATCTGGCACAACCCCCCCGCCACCTCCTCCTCCTCCTCCTCCTCCTCCCCCCCCCCGCCCCTCCCCTCATCATAACCGCAGTGTTTCGAGGCGCTGCCATTGGGCTGGCCGCCGGCAAAGATGATGATGGTAGTGTGAAATGTCAGCGCGGGGGGCGGGGGGGCAGACTTCAGAGGCTGATTTGCCACTCTCGCTTGCCACCGGTCTGAAGGCTGGTGGGAGGTTGAATTGGGGCACGCAAGGGCTGGGTGGTGGGGCTATTTTATCTGTCCACAGCGACTCATGAAAGGCTGAGCACAACCCACGGCAATCTCTTTTTGCTTCCTGTTTATTGTTGGGCCAGCCAGCCAATCGAAGGCTTCCCATTCCTGCGTCACCGCTTCATAGCCATACCTTCGGACAGCGACCAATCACAGCACAACGCGGGCTTTTTTCAAACCTGCGCCTGTTATCGCCTCAGCCAATGAGAGGAGAGCTTGGTCTTCATATACCAGCTCCCCGCCAGAGGAGCGCCATTGTATCTCGTAGAGAGAAAGCAGATCTAGCAGCGCTGCCATGGCCCGTACTAAGCAGACCGCCCGCAAGTCCACAGGAGGCAAGGCGCCTCGCAAGCAGCTGGCCACCAAGGCTGCCCGGAAGAGCGCCCCCGCCACTGGCGGCGTCAAGAAACCTCACCGCTACCGACCCGGCACTGTGGCTCTGAGGGAGATCCGCCGCTACCAGAAATCCACCGAGCTGCTCATCCGAAAGCTGCCCTTCCAGCGCCTGGTGCGAGAAATCGCCCAGGACTTCAAGACCGACCTGCGCTTCCAGAGCTCGGCCGTCATGGCCCTGCAGGAGGCCAGCGAGGCCTACCTGGTTGGGCTCTTTGAGGACACCAACCTCTGCGCCATCCACGCCAAGCGGGTCACCATCATGCCCAAGGACATCCAGCTGGCCCGCCGCATCCGGGGCGAGAGGGCTTGAGGCACACGGCAGCACCGCAACAACCGCAGAAAACACCACAAAGGCTCTTTTAAGAGCCGCCACATTGTCACAGACGAGCTGCTCCTATCCGCCCCTGCTCTTCGCTTGGCTACGCTCGTAGCTCGGGCGAGCTTTTGGCTTCAGAGGCAAAAGCCAAACATCCATTTGGCCCCATAGTTCACAGGGCTTTTCCGTGGCATGGAAGGCCCTCCAGTGTTGGGTGACGGAGGGGGGGATTTGAGGTATGCCCAAGATGCATTACTTATTCACCTGCCGGGCACACCCGGGGTCCCCCCCCCCCCCCCCCCACGGTAGCCGCAGGCATTATTTACGCACCATGCCAGGTTTGCGCCCGTGGTCAGCGGTCCTCTTGAGTGCTCGGAAGAGAGTGCAGGGTGCCCTGACTCTGAAGCGCTTGGAAGCAGCTCCTTTTCTGATCAGTGTTTGCAACGCGCCGTGGGGGCAAGTGGGGAGGCGGGGGATGCCGCCGACGGCATGGTGCCTGCCCCTAAACCATCAGAAGCGGCAGCTGGCTGTGAGTTCTTTGTTTGGCAGGCTCTCCCACCTACGCTACCCCGCCCAGAGACCAACGGCTAGTAAGCGCGGTCATTTCGAAACGCTGCCGTCTCCCCGCCCACCCGGCCCTGCGCACGACCGCCAGCAGCCCTCCCTCTGGTCCGCCATGGGTGCATATAAGGAGCGGCTCAGGCGCTGAACCCGTCATTCTCCGCTCGCTTGTGAAGAAGAGAAGAGTCAGCATGTCTGGACGCGGCAAAGGAGGGAAAGGGCTCGGCAAAGGCGGCGCCAAGAGGCACAGGAAAGTGCTGCGAGACAACATCCAGGGCATCACCAAGCCCGCCATCCGCCGCCTGGCCCGCCGTGGCGGAGTCAAGCGCATCTCCGGCCTCATCTACGAGGAGACCCGGGGCGTGCTGAAGGTCTTCCTGGAGAACGTGATCCGGGATGCCGTCACCTACACCGAGCACGCCAAGAGGAAGACGGTCACCGCCATGGATGTGGTCTATGCCCTGAAGCGCCAGGGACGCACCCTCTACGGATTCGGGGGCTGAGCAGACCCCCACCCCCCACCGGACCCCACCTCTCGTTCCGACACCACAACACCAAAGGCTCTTTTAAGAGCCGCCCACACCCTCCCCGACCGAGCTGCTCATCTGCACTCTGCTTAAGCACCATACTCTGGCCCGCCTGAGCCAAAGTAGAGGGGCGTGCAAGGTTTATGTTTTGACTAGCAAGCCAGCGCCTTGAAAAAAAACCTCAGGCGAGTCTTGCACACTGATTTTATGAATGTCGCTTGTGTGTGAATGAAGAAAGAGATCAGAGCAAGCACATGGCGTTTTTGTGTCCTACTTGACAATTCTTTCTTTGCGCCCAGAATGTACCTGCAGGAGAAGGCAAAATCCTATGCCGAAGGTAAGGTCTTTCACACGGCTGTGCCTTCTGCCCCCGTGGCTATGAGGAGCGCTGGCTCTTGCCTAGAATGGGCCTGGCTACCAGTCGCGCCTTGAAACACTTGTGTATAGGCGCCTTTATAAATGCCATATGTCCTATCATATCATATCGGGGTCGGGGCCAAGCCGGCCCGAATCCCCTCCAGTGCGCTAGGGCTTCTCGCTCTCGCCGAGGGGCAGGCTTTCCGATTGATTTACCCTTTGAACGCATTCGGGGTTGACCACAGCGCCGCCCTTTAACGCAAGGGGGCAACTGCACTCGGGGTTTGTGTATCCAGAAGGGAGAGCCAGGTGTCTGTGTCCTGCTCAGTTTGCCCCTCTACCCATTCTCCTGAGCGTGTGAATGGGGTGAGCGTTGCCGGAGGCCTCTGCGCGCGTCATGCTGGTCAGAGAGTTGCTGGTTAGTTAGTTAGTTAGTGAGGCACGCAAAGCGTCAAGGCCCACCATGGCCTCCTCCCCACACTCCTACCTACCACTGGCCTCTGCAGAGAGCTGCCCGTCTCACTTCCTTGCTTTGCCACTGCCAAGCCCTCTCACTGAGATAGATAGATACATTGTACACCGTGTTGGGAGAGTGGCAGATGAGGGGAGGGACCTGTCTGGGGATTCCACTCATTACCCTAAGGGAAGTGCAAGGGTTCCTGGGAGGCATGCATGAACCGTTTGACTCCAAGAAAGGAAGGCCTGGCCGAGATATGAAACCCAGAGTGGCCCATTTCACCCTTTTTTTTCCCTTTCTTTCCTTTTAGTGTTTTGGTGGGCAGGCGGAGGGCCCTCTCTCTCAAACCTCACTCTAACTTGCTCAGGTGCTGTGCCCAGTGGGGTCTGCTGGGAATTTTGCCCGTCAAGGGCAAAGCCCGTCAAGGGCAAAGCACAGTGGCGTTTGTCAGGCGTTCGTCAGGCTTTCGGGGCAGGGGCCAGAACGCCTGGCTGGCTGGCTGGCTGGCTGGCTGCTGCAGCTGCTGCTGCTGCTGCTGCTGCTGCTTCTCCCAGAAACCCAGCCCAGTGTCCCCAAGGACAGGCCTCTCCTCCCAGCGATGAGAAGAGGAGAAAGGAAGATCAAAGTGGGGCTGAGGCTTCCTCAGAAGGGTCAGGCCCTGTCGCGAACCAGAAGATGGACTCGGACTCAGAAGGGTCAGGCCCTGTGGCGAACCAGAAGATGGACTCGGACTACAGTGGGTCTTGGTGGAGACTTGTTTATTCAGATAAAAGAAACACGCCTATCGGCTCTCCCGCTATGAGGGAAGTTCCCTGCCTTCTAAAACAAAAACAAAGGGCGCCCGTCGAAGTCCAAGAATGAAAGAGCCCTGCCTGAGTCCACACTCCTAGTTGCTGACTGGCCCTCCCACGTTAGAAAACCTCGCTAAAAGGAAAAGGAGGCTTGCACAATAGCCTCGGAAGTGCGCGTCTGTCTGGCCCGACTCGTAGAGGGCTCATTTGCACAGCCCACACTTCTCCAGATCCCACCTTTATGGCACCGGGACTCCCCAAAGTCAAGTCCTGTGGCTCTTTGGCAGGGTTATTGGCTCTCAGTCCAATTCATCTCGTATATTTGTCGGCTTTCCCAGCCTTGGCAACAAGCACGCGCATCCATTGCCCTCCTTTGTTCACAGGGCGGGTGCCCATTCGCTTCTCTTAGGATCTAGTACTGGGGCGGATACCCCAGCCTTGGTAGACCGTGTTTGGATCTCTTCCCCTCTGTTTAACTTGGCTCGCACGCCCGTTCCACCCCTTTCAGAATGTCGTACGTTGGGCGGCTTCTCCAGCCGTGATATGCAGTATTTGTATCTCTTTCACTCTCTTTTGCTTGGGTCGTGGGCCCGTTCCGCTCTTTCAGACTTTCACACGCTTGGCGGCTTCTCCAGCGGTGACATGCAGTATTCGAGCCCCTCTCACGCTCGGTCTTACCTGGGTCTTGTGGCCGTCCATTTTCCCAGCCTCTCCTGCCGTGGACGGCTTCTCCAGTCTTTGCCCCCAACGTTTACAGCCCTCCCTCCCGTCCTCACGTTGGGAGTGTTTGCATCGCTGTTTGTGCTCGTCTGGTCGGTACAGGCACTCGCCGGGTGGGGCTCGGGGACTCTGGCTCCTTCCTGTTCCCTAGTCTCGGCGTCGGTCGCTGGGCGCCGGGCCCACCACTGTTCTCTAGCCGTCGCGCCCCCGGGGAAGGCGGTTTTCTTCCCGTCTTGGCTCCGCTCCTGACCCGGGGCCTCTTTGATATTAATTTTGTTTAACTATTTTCTTCTACCATTCTCCAAAGTCTCACGTGCTCAAAAGTCTGAAAACACACATCCAAAATAAAAAAGACTCTCTAATACCTGCTCGGTCAGAGCTCCCGCCTTGTAGCCTCCAGCTAGCGGGTCTCGCTTTGGCTAGGCCAACCGCTGGCTCGGGCCCTCCAGGACGTATCCACAGCGGCTCGCCTCTGCGTGTGGAGGATTCTCCTCCCGTCTGCACGAGTCGGTCACGGCGTAGGAGGTGTCTCCCCATTCACAGTTCTTACTGTGTTTAAGCACGTCGGTACTTGCCCAGGCCCCTAGGCCGGAGGGTCTTGCCGAGCGGGCTCACCTCCCTAGCCCTAGGCGGGGCAGGGCCGTCCCTGCCAACGCTTCTCCCTGCGTGTGCCCCAAGCGCTGATTTCTGCCCTTCCTGTCCCGCATATTGGAGGTTCCACCTTTGGGTGGCACGCCCCCCCGTGTGCCCGGCCTGCCACGCCCGAGCATGCTCCTTCATGGTCGAGGCCAGTGTCTGTGTGAAAAGGACATGGACTGGGACGAGGGGGCAGAAGGCCCGAGATCATGTAGGGTAAAGTGACTGCAAGCAAACACGGCCCCTGCATGCATGTAGAATGCAAAGACAATCTGGTTTCAGAGGCTGGCTGCCAGCAAATGGGCCCAGCAATTGAACCCTGGAAGCAAGGATAACCCCACGAAACATGAAATCAGGCACTTGTGGATGTTTTGTCCCAGCACGGGAGCGGTCCTTTAGAGTGGGCTGGTCACGTGAAAAGCTATTTGGGTTTGCTGGGTTTGGGGGAGTGCTGGTCAAATCCCTCAGCGATTACATCTGTTTCCAAGGAAGTGATTAAGAGTGCAGCAGGGGCAAAGGCCCGGCAGGGGACATTTTGGGGAAATCCAGGGCCTCGGAACAGCTGGCCCGATATGTTAGAATTTAGAAACGGGCGGGTTGCGAAGAGTACCTGGATTACGCCTCCCTTGGGTGGGAAAGGGCTCTACACCTAAAGTTCCGTATTGGAATTCTGCCAATTGCCGCATTTCGGCATAGATGGAACAATGCCGTTTCAACATCATGTATTCTTTGAGGCGAGCCCGAGGAGACTGTTCAACATTACTTATTACTCTGTCCGGCCACTAAGCCACTGAGGAAGCGCTTTTTGAAGCCTTTGTTTCTAAGGCGCGGCCTGCAGGTCAGTAGGTGATGCCATGGCAATATGCCCGGACACTGCAGGCGTAGAGGCTGTTCTTGCTACTGCTAGTTATTTGAGTTGGGAAGGAAAAATACACACGAGAAAGGCTAAGGGAGTAGAATAATGCTTTGGGGTAGAGAAACCCATTTGCATTGGCTGTCAATTTTGGTAAAATGCTGATCCCGCTTTCATTTGCTTCCTCTGGCAACATGACGAATTTGTTTTCCGATTGGAAGTGATTCATGAGCTAAGTGATTACGATGTTGTTGCATTTGTGGTTTGGATATCTGTGTGTAGCTTTTATGACCTTTTTGTCGAATTAAAGCTAATAAAGTAAAAACAAAAAACAAAAAAAAGAAATCTCACACACACACAGGCGCGCGGGCGCGCGCCAGGATTGAACTCCAAAAACATAGAGCCGCTCTGGGCATGGAGCCCTGTGTCCATTTTCAAGGGGCGTTTCTAGCCTTGGCTAACACACACTCTCAGAGCTGTGTTATTTCCTTCCTCTTCGGTGCGCTTTTCCTTCGGTCCCCGGGCGGTGAGGGGAGCAGACTTGATCAGGCACCGTAGGGAAAGAAGGGAAAAAGGATATGCTCGCGCTGCTATGCGTGGGAGGTGAGCAAGAGAGGTCGAATATGAAGCGGAAAACAAAGTTTGCCCATGTTCCTGTCGCAGCTGAAGGCGGCATGCCGGCTTTACAAGACGCTTGCAAGGGAGCCGAGGCCCTGCCAAGGGGAAGCTACTTTTGTGTAAGAGCTGGGAGATGTTGCGGTCCTGGTGACACATGTAAAATGACATAAATGTATGCGTGTCGCTATTAAAAAATGGATCATTTAGGCGGAGGAAACACAGTGTGTCGTTCGCAGGGACGGTGCTGTGAGCTGGGACCTGCCTCCCCTTCTGTGGACCAATCAGAAGGAAGCTCCTCCCTATATATGCACGCCGCTTGCCGGGCCGCCCATTACTGATCTGATCTGATCTGTGAGCGCGCTGACCGAGTCCTCCTGCAGAACAATGGCTGAAACTGCTCCCGCTGCTGTGGCTCCGCCGGCGGAACCTGCCGCCGCCGCCGCACCCAAGAAGAAGACGACGCAGAAGAAAGCAGCCGGCGCTGCCAAGGCCAAAAAGCCCACGGGGCCCAGCGTGGCCGACCTCGTCGTCAAGGTCGTGGCTGCCTCCACTGAGAGGAAGGGACTCTCCCTGCCCGCCATCAAGAAGGCTCTGAGCGCCCAGGGATACGACGTGGACAAGAACAACAGCAGAGTCAAGCTTGCCGTCAAGAGCCTGGTGAGCAAAGGAGCCCTAGCCCAGCTCAAGGGCACCGGTGCCTCTGGATCCTTCAAGCTCAACAAGAAGCAGTCGCAGGGCAAGGAGAAGGCGGCCAAGAAAGCGGCGGTGAAGAGCAAGACGCCCGCAGCAAAGAAGCCTGCCGGTGCTGCCAAGAAACCCAAAAAGGCTCCCGCCGGAGTCAAGAAGAGTCCCAAGAAGGTGAAGAAACCAGCAGGAGCCAAGAGCCCTAAAAAGCCCAAAGCTGCTCCAGCCAAGAAGGCCGCCAAGAGCCCCGCAAAAGCCAAAGCCGTGAAGGCGAAAGCGGCAAAGAAGAGCCCAGCCAAGGTCGTGAAGCCCAAGGCCGTCAAACCCAAAGCGGCAAAGCCCAAAAAGGCTGCACCCAAGAAGAAGTAGAGGCTTTCGCCGAGACCCTTCAAAAAACACACACAAAAAAACACAAAGGCTCTTTTAAGAGCCGCCCACAGCATCTGAAAAGCGAGCTAGCTCATGCCTCTTGCCAGACGCGTACTGCGATATACAACGGCATGTTTGAAAGCCAACATGTACCGGGCCCCGCGGCGAGAGTCTCCACTCGCTTCGGACGCCATGCGTGACCGTGGCCAGTGCGCCCCCACCTATAAGCCCCCACCAGTTGAGACATAAGGGCATCGTGTGCACAGATGTTGAGGCATGTGATCTGGCACAACCCCCCCGCCACCTCCTCCTCCTCCTCCTCCTCCTCCCCCCCCCCGCCCCTCCCCTCATCATAACCGCAGTGTTTCGAGGCGCTGCCATTGGGCTGGCCGCCGGCAAAGATGATGATGGTAGTGTGAAATGTCAGCGCGGGGGGCGGGGGGGCAGACTTCAGAGGCTGATTTGCCACTCTCGCTTGCCACCGGTCTGAAGGCTGGTGGGAGGTTGAATTGGGGCACGCAAGGGCTGGGTGGTGGGGCTATTTTATCTGTCCACAGCGACTCATGAAAGGCTGAGCACAACCCACGGCAATCTCTTTTTGCTTCCTGTTTATTGTTGGGCCAGCCAGCCAATCGAAGGCTTCCCATTCCTGCGTCACCGCTTCATAGCCATACCTTCGGACAGCGACCAATCACAGCACAACGCGGGCTTTTTTCAAACCTGCGCCTGTTATCGCCTCAGCCAATGAGAGGAGAGCTTGGTCTTCATATACCAGCTCCCCGCCAGAGGAGCGCCATTGTATCTCGTAGAGAGAAAGCAGATCTAGCAGCGCTGCCATGGCCCGTACTAAGCAGACCGCCCGCAAGTCCACAGGAGGCAAGGCGCCTCGCAAGCAGCTGGCCACCAAGGCTGCCCGGAAGAGCGCCCCCGCCACTGGCGGCGTCAAGAAACCTCACCGCTACCGACCCGGCACTGTGGCTCTGAGGGAGATCCGCCGCTACCAGAAATCCACCGAGCTGCTCATCCGAAAGCTGCCCTTCCAGCGCCTGGTGCGAGAAATCGCCCAGGACTTCAAGACCGACCTGCGCTTCCAGAGCTCGGCCGTCATGGCCCTGCAGGAGGCCAGCGAGGCCTACCTGGTTGGGCTCTTTGAGGACACCAACCTCTGCGCCATCCACGCCAAGCGGGTCACCATCATGCCCAAGGACATCCAGCTGGCCCGCCGCATCCGGGGCGAGAGGGCTTGAGGCACACGGCAGCACCGCAACAACCGCAGAAAACACCACAAAGGCTCTTTTAAGAGCCGCCACATTGTCACAGACGAGCTGCTCCTATCCGCCCCTGCTCTTCGCTTGGCTACGCTCGTAGCTCGGGCGAGCTTTTGGCTTCAGAGGCAAAAGCCAAACATCCATTTGGCCCCATAGTTCACAGGGCTTTTCCGTGGCATGGAAGGCCCTCCAGTGTTGGGTGACGGAGGGGGGGATTTGAGGTATGCCCAAGATGCATTACTTATTCACCTGCCGGGCACACCCGGGGTCCCCCCCCCCCCCCCCCCACGGTAGCCGCAGGCATTATTTACGCACCATGCCAGGTTTGCGCCCGTGGTCAGCGGTCCTCTTGAGTGCTCGGAAGAGAGTGCAGGGTGCCCTGACTCTGAAGCGCTTGGAAGCAGCTCCTTTTCTGATCAGTGTTTGCAACGCGCCGTGGGGGCAAGTGGGGAGGCGGGGGATGCCGCCGACGGCATGGTGCCTGCCCCTAAACCATCAGAAGCGGCAGCTGGCTGTGAGTTCTTTGTTTGGCAGGCTCTCCCACCTACGCTACCCCGCCCAGAGACCAACGGCTAGTAAGCGCGGTCATTTCGAAACGCTGCCGTCTCCCCGCCCACCCGGCCCTGCGCACGACCGCCAGCAGCCCTCCCTCTGGTCCGCCATGGGTGCATATAAGGAGCGGCTCAGGCGCTGAACCCGTCATTCTCCGCTCGCTTGTGAAGAAGAGAAGAGTCAGCATGTCTGGACGCGGCAAAGGAGGGAAAGGGCTCGGCAAAGGCGGCGCCAAGAGGCACAGGAAAGTGCTGCGAGACAACATCCAGGGCATCACCAAGCCCGCCATCCGCCGCCTGGCCCGCCGTGGCGGAGTCAAGCGCATCTCCGGCCTCATCTACGAGGAGACCCGGGGCGTGCTGAAGGTCTTCCTGGAGAACGTGATCCGGGATGCCGTCACCTACACCGAGCACGCCAAGAGGAAGACGGTCACCGCCATGGATGTGGTCTATGCCCTGAAGCGCCAGGGACGCACCCTCTACGGATTCGGGGGCTGAGCAGACCCCCACCCCCCACCGGACCCCACCTCTCGTTCCGACACCACAACACCAAAGGCTCTTTTAAGAGCCGCCCACACCCTCCCCGACCGAGCTGCTCATCTGCACTCTGCTTAAGCACCATACTCTGGCCCGCCTGAGCCAAAGTAGAGGGGCGTGCAAGGTTTATGTTTTGACTAGCAAGCCAGCGCCTTGAAAAAAAACCTCAGGCGAGTCTTGCACACTGATTTTATGAATGTCGCTTGTGTGTGAATGAAGAAAGAGATCAGAGCAAGCACATGGCGTTTTTGTGTCCTACTTGACAATTCTTTCTTTGCGCCCAGAATGTACCTGCAGGAGAAGGCAAAATCCTATGCCGAAGGTAAGGTCTTTCACACGGCTGTGCCTTCTGCCCCCGTGGCTATGAGGAGCGCTGGCTCTTGCCTAGAATGGGCCTGGCTACCAGTCGCGCCTTGAAACACTTGTGTATAGGCGCCTTTATAAATGCCATATGTCCTATCATATCATATCGGGGTCGGGGCCAAGCCGGCCCGAATCCCCTCCAGTGCGCTAGGGCTTCTCGCTCTCGCCGAGGGGCAGGCTTTCCGATTGATTTACCCTTTGAACGCATTCGGGGTTGACCACAGCGCCGCCCTTTAACGCAAGGGGGCAACTGCACTCGGGGTTTGTGTATCCAGAAGGGAGAGCCAGGTGTCTGTGTCCTGCTCAGTTTGCCCCTCTACCCATTCTCCTGAGCGTGTGAATGGGGTGAGCGTTGCCGGAGGCCTCTGCGCGCGTCATGCTGGTCAGAGAGTTGCTGGTTAGTTAGTTAGTTAGTGAGGCACGCAAAGCGTCAAGGCCCACCATGGCCTCCTCCCCACACTCCTACCTACCACTGGCCTCTGCAGAGAGCTGCCCGTCTCACTTCCTTGCTTTGCCACTGCCAAGCCCTCTCACTGAGATAGATAGATACATTGTACACCGTGTTGGGAGAGTGGCAGATGAGGGGAGGGACCTGTCTGGGGATTCCACTCATTACCCTAAGGGAAGTGCAAGGGTTCCTGGGAGGCATGCATGAACCGTTTGACTCCAAGAAAGGAAGGCCTGGCCGAGATATGAAACCCAGAGTGGCCCATTTCACCCTTTTTTTTCCCTTTCTTTCCTTTTAGTGTTTTGGTGGGCAGGCGGAGGGCCCTCTCTCTCAAACCTCACTCTAACTTGCTCAGGTGCTGTGCCCAGTGGGGTCTGCTGGGAATTTTGCCCGTCAAGGGCAAAGCCCGTCAAGGGCAAAGCACAGTGGCGTTTGTCAGGCGTTCGTCAGGCTTTCGGGGCAGGGGCCAGAACGCCTGGCTGGCTGGCTGGCTGGCTGGCTGCTGCAGCTGCTGCTGCTGCTGCTGCTGCTGCTTCTCCCAGAAACCCAGCCCAGTGTCCCCAAGGACAGGCCTCTCCTCCCAGCGATGAGAAGAGGAGAAAGGAAGATCAAAGTGGGGCTGAGGCTTCCTCAGAAGGGTCAGGCCCTGTCGCGAACCAGAAGATGGACTCGGACTCAGAAGGGTCAGGCCCTGTGGCGAACCAGAAGATGGACTCGGACTACAGTGGGTCTTGGTGGAGACTTGTTTATTCAGATAAAAGAAACACGCCTATCGGCTCTCCCGCTATGAGGGAAGTTCCCTGCCTTCTAAAACAAAAACAAAGGGCGCCCGTCGAAGTCCAAGAATGAAAGAGCCCTGCCTGAGTCCACACTCCTAGTTGCTGACTGGCCCTCCCACGTTAGAAAACCTCGCTAAAAGGAAAAGGAGGCTTGCACAATAGCCTCGGAAGTGCGCGTCTGTCTGGCCCGACTCGTAGAGGGCTCATTTGCACAGCCCACACTTCTCCAGATCCCACCTTTATGGCACCGGGACTCCCCAAAGTCAAGTCCTGTGGCTCTTTGGCAGGGTTATTGGCTCTCAGTCCAATTCATCTCGTATATTTGTCGGCTTTCCCAGCCTTGGCAACAAGCACGCGCATCCATTGCCCTCCTTTGTTCACAGGGCGGGTGCCCATTCGCTTCTCTTAGGATCTAGTACTGGGGCGGATACCCCAGCCTTGGTAGACCGTGTTTGGATCTCTTCCCCTCTGTTTAACTTGGCTCGCACGCCCGTTCCACCCCTTTCAGAATGTCGTACGTTGGGCGGCTTCTCCAGCCGTGATATGCAGTATTTGTATCTCTTTCACTCTCTTTTGCTTGGGTCGTGGGCCCGTTCCGCTCTTTCAGACTTTCACACGCTTGGCGGCTTCTCCAGCGGTGACATGCAGTATTCGAGCCCCTCTCACGCTCGGTCTTACCTGGGTCTTGTGGCCGTCCATTTTCCCAGCCTCTCCTGCCGTGGACGGCTTCTCCAGTCTTTGCCCCCAACGTTTACAGCCCTCCCTCCCGTCCTCACGTTGGGAGTGTTTGCATCGCTGTTTGTGCTCGTCTGGTCGGTACAGGCACTCGCCGGGTGGGGCTCGGGGACTCTGGCTCCTTCCTGTTCCCTAGTCTCGGCGTCGGTCGCTGGGCGCCGGGCCCACCACTGTTCTCTAGCCGTCGCGCCCCCGGGGAAGGCGGTTTTCTTCCCGTCTTGGCTCCGCTCCTGACCCGGGGCCTCTTTGATATTAATTTTGTTTAACTATTTTCTTCTACCATTCTCCAAAGTCTCACGTGCTCAAAAGTCTGAAAACACACATCCAAAATAAAAAAGACTCTCTAATACCTGCTCGGTCAGAGCTCCCGCCTTGTAGCCTCCAGCTAGCGGGTCTCGCTTTGGCTAGGCCAACCGCTGGCTCGGGCCCTCCAGGACGTATCCACAGCGGCTCGCCTCTGCGTGTGGAGGATTCTCCTCCCGTCTGCACGAGTCGGTCACGGCGTAGGAGGTGTCTCCCCATTCACAGTTCTTACTGTGTTTAAGCACGTCGGTACTTGCCCAGGCCCCTAGGCCGGAGGGTCTTGCCGAGCGGGCTCACCTCCCTAGCCCTAGGCGGGGCAGGGCCGTCCCTGCCAACGCTTCTCCCTGCGTGTGCCCCAAGCGCTGATTTCTGCCCTTCCTGTCCCGCATATTGGAGGTTCCACCTTTGGGTGGCACGCCCCCCCGTGTGCCCGGCCTGCCACGCCCGAGCATGCTCCTTCATGGTCGAGGCCAGTGTCTGTGTGAAAAGGACATGGACTGGGACGAGGGGGCAGAAGGCCCGAGATCATGTAGGGTAAAGTGACTGCAAGCAAACACGGCCCCTGCATGCATGTAGAATGCAAAGACAATCTGGTTTCAGAGGCTGGCTGCCAGCAAATGGGCCCAGCAATTGAACCCTGGAAGCAAGGATAACCCCACGAAACATGAAATCAGGCACTTGTGGATGTTTTGTCCCAGCACGGGAGCGGTCCTTTAGAGTGGGCTGGTCACGTGAAAAGCTATTTGGGTTTGCTGGGTTTGGGGGAGTGCTGGTCAAATCCCTCAGCGATTACATCTGTTTCCAAGGAAGTGATTAAGAGTGCAGCAGGGGCAAAGGCCCGGCAGGGGACATTTTGGGGAAATCCAGGGCCTCGGAACAGCTGGCCCGATATGTTAGAATTTAGAAACGGGCGGGTTGCGAAGAGTACCTGGATTACGCCTCCCTTGGGTGGGAAAGGGCTCTACACCTAAAGTTCCGTATTGGAATTCTGCCAATTGCCGCATTTCGGCATAGATGGAACAATGCCGTTTCAACATCATGTATTCTTTGAGGCGAGCCCGAGGAGACTGTTCAACATTACTTATTACTCTGTCCGGCCACTAAGCCACTGAGGAAGCGCTTTTTGAAGCCTTTGTTTCTAAGGCGCGGCCTGCAGGTCAGTAGGTGATGCCATGGCAATATGCCCGGACACTGCAGGCGTAGAGGCTGTTCTTGCTACTGCTAGTTATTTGAGTTGGGAAGGAAAAATACACACGAGAAAGGCTAAGGGAGTAGAATAATGCTTTGGGGTAGAGAAACCCATTTGCATTGGCTGTCAATTTTGGTAAAATGCTGATCCCGCTTTCATTTGCTTCCTCTGGCAACATGACGAATTTGTTTTCCGATTGGAAGTGATTCATGAGCTAAGTGATTACGATGTTGTTGCATTTGTGGTTTGGATATCTGTGTGTAGCTTTTATGACCTTTTTGTCGAATTAAAGCTAATAAAGTAAAAACAAAAAACAAAAAAAAGAAATCTCACACACACACAGGCGCGCGGGCGCGCGCCAGGATTGAACTCCAAAAACATAGAGCCGCTCTGGGCATGGAGCCCTGTGTCCATTTTCAAGGGGCGTTTCTAGCCTTGGCTAACACACACTCTCAGAGCTGTGTTATTTCCTTCCTCTTCGGTGCGCTTTTCCTTCGGTCCCCGGGCGGTGAGGGGAGCAGACTTGATCAGGCACCGTAGGGAAAGAAGGGAAAAAGGATATGCTCGCGCTGCTATGCGTGGGAGGTGAGCAAGAGAGGTCGAATATGAAGCGGAAAACAAAGTTTGCCCATGTTCCTGTCGCAGCTGAAGGCGGCATGCCGGCTTTACAAGACGCTTGCAAGGGAGCCGAGGCCCTGCCAAGGGGAAGCTACTTTTGTGTAAGAGCTGGGAGATGTTGCGGTCCTGGTGACACATGTAAAATGACATAAATGTATGCGTGTCGCTATTAAAAAATGGATCATTTAGGCGGAGGAAACACAGTGTGTCGTTCGCAGGGACGGTGCTGTGAGCTGGGACCTGCCTCCCCTTCTGTGGACCAATCAGAAGGAAGCTCCTCCCTATATATGCACGCCGCTTGCCGGGCCGCCCATTACTGATCTGATCTGATCTGTGAGCGCGCTGACCGAGTCCTCCTGCAGAACAATGGCTGAAACTGCTCCCGCTGCTGTGGCTCCGCCGGCGGAACCTGCCGCCGCCGCCGCACCCAAGAAGAAGACGACGCAGAAGAAAGCAGCCGGCGCTGCCAAGGCCAAAAAGCCCACGGGGCCCAGCGTGGCCGACCTCGTCGTCAAGGTCGTGGCTGCCTCCACTGAGAGGAAGGGACTCTCCCTGCCCGCCATCAAGAAGGCTCTGAGCGCCCAGGGATACGACGTGGACAAGAACAACAGCAGAGTCAAGCTTGCCGTCAAGAGCCTGGTGAGCAAAGGAGCCCTAGCCCAGCTCAAGGGCACCGGTGCCTCTGGATCCTTCAAGCTCAACAAGAAGCAGTCGCAGGGCAAGGAGAAGGCGGCCAAGAAAGCGGCGGTGAAGAGCAAGACGCCCGCAGCAAAGAAGCCTGCCGGTGCTGCCAAGAAACCCAAAAAGGCTCCCGCCGGAGTCAAGAAGAGTCCCAAGAAGGTGAAGAAACCAGCAGGAGCCAAGAGCCCTAAAAAGCCCAAAGCTGCTCCAGCCAAGAAGGCCGCCAAGAGCCCCGCAAAAGCCAAAGCCGTGAAGGCGAAAGCGGCAAAGAAGAGCCCAGCCAAGGTCGTGAAGCCCAAGGCCGTCAAACCCAAAGCGGCAAAGCCCAAAAAGGCTGCACCCAAGAAGAAGTAGAGGCTTTCGCCGAGACCCTTCAAAAAACACACACAAAAAAACACAAAGGCTCTTTTAAGAGCCGCCCACAGCATCTGAAAAGCGAGCTAGCTCATGCCTCTTGCCAGACGCGTACTGCGATATACAACGGCATGTTTGAAAGCCAACATGTACCGGGCCCCGCGGCGAGAGTCTCCACTCGCTTCGGACGCCATGCGTGACCGTGGCCAGTGCGCCCCCACCTATAAGCCCCCACCAGTTGAGACATAAGGGCATCGTGTGCACAGATGTTGAGGCATGTGATCTGGCACAACCCCCCCGCCACCTCCTCCTCCTCCTCCTCCTCCTCCCCCCCCCCGCCCCTCCCCTCATCATAACCGCAGTGTTTCGAGGCGCTGCCATTGGGCTGGCCGCCGGCAAAGATGATGATGGTAGTGTGAAATGTCAGCGCGGGGGGCGGGGGGGCAGACTTCAGAGGCTGATTTGCCACTCTCGCTTGCCACCGGTCTGAAGGCTGGTGGGAGGTTGAATTGGGGCACGCAAGGGCTGGGTGGTGGGGCTATTTTATCTGTCCACAGCGACTCATGAAAGGCTGAGCACAACCCACGGCAATCTCTTTTTGCTTCCTGTTTATTGTTGGGCCAGCCAGCCAATCGAAGGCTTCCCATTCCTGCGTCACCGCTTCATAGCCATACCTTCGGACAGCGACCAATCACAGCACAACGCGGGCTTTTTTCAAACCTGCGCCTGTTATCGCCTCAGCCAATGAGAGGAGAGCTTGGTCTTCATATACCAGCTCCCCGCCAGAGGAGCGCCATTGTATCTCGTAGAGAGAAAGCAGATCTAGCAGCGCTGCCATGGCCCGTACTAAGCAGACCGCCCGCAAGTCCACAGGAGGCAAGGCGCCTCGCAAGCAGCTGGCCACCAAGGCTGCCCGGAAGAGCGCCCCCGCCACTGGCGGCGTCAAGAAACCTCACCGCTACCGACCCGGCACTGTGGCTCTGAGGGAGATCCGCCGCTACCAGAAATCCACCGAGCTGCTCATCCGAAAGCTGCCCTTCCAGCGCCTGGTGCGAGAAATCGCCCAGGACTTCAAGACCGACCTGCGCTTCCAGAGCTCGGCCGTCATGGCCCTGCAGGAGGCCAGCGAGGCCTACCTGGTTGGGCTCTTTGAGGACACCAACCTCTGCGCCATCCACGCCAAGCGGGTCACCATCATGCCCAAGGACATCCAGCTGGCCCGCCGCATCCGGGGCGAGAGGGCTTGAGGCACACGGCAGCACCGCAACAACCGCAGAAAACACCACAAAGGCTCTTTTAAGAGCCGCCACATTGTCACAGACGAGCTGCTCCTATCCGCCCCTGCTCTTCGCTTGGCTACGCTCGTAGCTCGGGCGAGCTTTTGGCTTCAGAGGCAAAAGCCAAACATCCATTTGGCCCCATAGTTCACAGGGCTTTTCCGTGGCATGGAAGGCCCTCCAGTGTTGGGTGACGGAGGGGGGGATTTGAGGTATGCCCAAGATGCATTACTTATTCACCTGCCGGGCACACCCGGGGTCCCCCCCCCCCCCCCACGGTAGCCGCAGGCATTATTTACGCACCATGCCAGGTTTGCGCCCGTGGTCAGCGGTCCTCTTGAGTGCTCGGAAGAGAGTGCAGGGTGCCCTGACTCTGAAGCGCTTGGAAGCAGCTCCTTTTCTGATCAGTGTTTGCAACGCGCCGTGGGGGCAAGTGGGGAGGCGGGGGATGCCGCCGACGGCATGGTGCCTGCCCCTAAACCATCAGAAGCGGCAGCTGGCTGTGAGTTCTTTGTTTGGCAGGCTCTCCCACCTACGCTACCCCGCCCAGAGACCAACGGCTAGTAAGCGCGGTCATTTCGAAACGCTGCCGTCTCCCCGCCCACCCGGCCCTGCGCAGACCGTGCTGCGCACGACCGCCAGCAGCCCTCCCTCTGGTCCGCCATGGGTGCATATAAGGAGCGGCTCAGGCGCTGAACCCGTCATTCTCCGCTCGCTTGTGAAGAAGAGAAGAGTCAGCATGTCTGGACGCGGCAAAGGAGGGAAAGGGCTCGGCAAAGGCGGCGCCAAGAGGCACAGGAAAGTGCTGCGAGACAACATCCAGGGCATCACCAAGCCCGCCATCCGCCGCCTGGCCCGCCGTGGCGGAGTCAAGCGCATCTCCGGCCTCATCTACGAGGAGACCCGGGGCGTGCTGAAGGTCTTCCTGGAGAACGTGATCCGGGATGCCGTCACCTACACCGAGCACGCCAAGAGGAAGACGGTCACCGCCATGGATGTGGTCTATGCCCTGAAGCGCCAGGGACGCACCCTCTACGGATTCGGGGGCTGAGCAGACCCCCACCCCCCACCGGACCCCACCTCTCGTTCCGACACCACAACACCAAAGGCTCTTTTAAGAGCCGCCCACACCCTCCCCGACCGAGCTGCTCATCTGCACTCTGCTTAAGCACCATACTCTGGCCCGCCTGAGCCAAAGTAGAGGGGCGTGCAAGGTTTATGTTTTGACTAGCAAGCCAGCGCCTTGAAAAAAAACCTCAGGCGAGTCTTGCACACTGATTTTATGAATGTCGCTTGTGTGTGAATGAAGAAAGAGATCAGAGCAAGCACATGGCGTTTTTGTGTCCTACTTGACAATTCTTTCTTTGCGCCCAGAATGTACCTGCAGGAGAAGGCAAAATCCTATGCCGAAGGTAAGGTCTTTCACACGGCTGTGCCTTCTGCCCCCGTGGCTATGAGGAGCGCTGGCTCTTGCCTAGAATGGGCCTGGCTACCAGTCGCGCCTTGAAACACTTGTGTATAGGCGCCTTTATAAATGCCATATGTCCTATCATATCATATCGGGATCGGGGCCAAGCCGGCCCGAATCCCCTCCAGTGCGCTAGGGCTTCTCGCTCTCGCCGAGGGGCAGGCTTTCCGATTGATTTACCCTTTGAACGCATTCGGGGTTGACCACAGCGCCGCCCTTTAACGCAAGGGGGCAACTGCACTCGGGGTTTGTGTATCCAGAAGGGAGAGCCAGGTGTCTGTGTCCTGCTCAGTTTGCCCCTCTACCCATTCTCCTGAGCGTGTGAATGGGGTGAGCGTTGCCGGAGGCCTCTGCGCGCGTCATGCTGGTCAGAGAGTTGCTGGTTAGTTAGTTAGTTAGTGAGGCACGCAAAGCGTCAAGGCCCACCATGGCCTCCTCCCCACACTCCTACCTACCACTGGCCTCTGCAGAGAGCTGCCCGTCTCACTTCCTTGCTTTGCCACTGCCAAGCCCTCTCACTGAGATAGATAGATACATTGTACACCGTGTTGGGAGAGTGGCAGATGAGGGGAGGGACCTGTCTGGGGATTCCACTCATTACCCTAAGGGAAGTGCAAGGGTTCCTGGGAGGCATGCATGAACCGTTTGACTCCAAGAAAGGAAGGCCTGGCCGAGATATGAAACCCAGAGTGGCCCATTTCACCCTTTTTTTTCCCTTTCTTTCCTTTTAGTGTTTTGGTGGGCAGGCGGAGGGCCCTCTCTCTCAAACCTCACTCTAACTTGCTCAGGTGCTGTGCCCAGTGGGGTCTGCTGGGAATTTTGCCCGTCAAGGGCAAAGCCCGTCAAGGGCAAAGCACAGTGGCGTTTGTCAGGCGTTCGTCAGGCTTTCGGGGCAGGGGCCAGAACGCCTGGCTGGCTGGCTGGCTGGCTGGCTGCTGCAGCTGCTGCTGCTGCTGCTGCTGCTGCTGCTGCTGCTGCTGCTGCTGCTGCTGCTTCTCCCAGAAACCCAGCCCAGTGTCCCCAAGGACAGGCCTCTCCTCCCAGCGATGAGAAGAGGAGAAAGGAAGATCAAAGTGGGGCTGAGGCTTCCTCAGAAGGGTCAGGCCCTGTCGCGAACCAGAAGATGGACTCGGACTCAGAAGGGTCAGGCCCTGTGGCGAACCAGAAGATGGACTCGGACTACAGTGGGTCTTGGTGGAGACTTGTTTATTCAGATAAAAGAAACACGCCTATCGGCTCTCCCGCTATGAGGGAAGTTCCCTGCCTTCTAAAACAAAAACAAAGGGCGCCCGTCGAAGTCCAAGAATGAAAGAGCCCTGCCTGAGTCCACACTCCTAGTTGCTGACTGGCCCTCCCACGTTAGAAAACCTCGCTAAAAGGAAAAGGAGGCTTGCACAATAGCCTCGGAAGTGCGCGTCTGTCTGGCCCGACTCGTAGAGGGCTCATTTGCACAGCCCACACTTCTCCAGATCCCACCTTTATGGCACCGGGACTCCCCAAAGTCAAGTCCTGTGGCTCTTTGGCAGGGTTATTGGCTCTCAGTCCAATTCATCTCGTATATTTGTCGGCTTTCCCAGCCTTGGCAACAAGCACGCGCATCCATTGCCCTCCTTTGTTCACAGGGCGGGTGCCCATTCGCTTCTCTTAGGATCTAGTACTGGGGCGGATACCCCAGCCTTGGTAGACCGTGTTTGGATCTCTTCCCCTCTGTTTAACTTGGCTCGCACGCCCGTTCCACCCCTTTCAGAATGTCGTACGTTGGGCGGCTTCTCCAGCCGTGATATGCAGTATTTGTATCTCTTTCACTCTCTTTTGCTTGGGTCGTGGGCCCGTTCCGCTCTTTCAGACTTTCACACGCTTGGCGGCTTCTCCAGCGGTGACATGCAGTATTCGAGCCCCTCTCACGCTCGGTCTTACCTGGGTCTTGTGGCCGTCCATTTTCCCAGCCTCTCCTGCCGTGGACGGCTTCTCCAGTCTTTGCCCCCAACGTTTACAGCCCTCCCTCCCGTCCTCACGTTGGGAGTGTTTGCATCGCTGTTTGTGCTCGTCTGGTCGGTACAGGCACTCGCCGGGTGGGGCTCGGGGACTCTGGCTCCTTCCTGTTCCCTAGTCTCGGCGTCGGTCGCTGGGCGCCGGGCCCACCACTGTTCTCTAGCCGTCGCGCCCCCGGGGAAGGCGGTTTTCTTCCCGTCTTGGCTCCGCTCCTGACCCGGGGCCTCTTTGATATTAATTTTGTTTAACTATTTTCTTCTACCATTCTCCAAAGTCTCACGTGCTCAAAAGTCTGAAAACACACATCCAAAATAAAAAAGACTCTCTAATACCTGCTCGGTCAGAGCTCCCGCCTTGTAGCCTCCAGCTAGCGGGTCTCGCTTTGGCTAGGCCAACCGCTGGCTCGGGCCCTCCAGGACGTATCCACAGCGGCTCGCCTCTGCGTGTGGAGGATTCTCCTCCCGTCTGCACGAGTCGGTCACGGCGTAGGAGGTGTCTCCCCATTCACAGTTCTTACTGTGTTTAAGCACGTCGGTACTTGCCCAGGCCCCTAGGCCGGAGGGTCTTGCCGAGCGGGCTCACCTCCCTAGCCCTAGGCGGGGCAGGGCCGTCCCTGCCAACGCTTCTCCCTGCGTGTGCCCCAAGCGCTGATTTCTGCCCTTCCTGTCCCGCATATTGGAGGTTCCACCTTTGGGTGGCACGCCCCCCCGTGTGCCCGGCCTGCCACGCCCGAGCATGCTCCTTCATGGTCGAGGCCAGTGTCTGTGTGAAAAGGACATGGACTGGGACGAGGGGGCAGAAGGCCCGAGATCATGTAGGGTAAAGTGACTGCAAGCAAACACGGCCCCTGCATGCATGTAGAATGCAAAGACAATCTGGTTTCAGAGGCTGGCTGCCAGCAAATGGGCCCAGCAATTGAACCCTGGAAGCAAGGATAACCCCACGAAACATGAAATCAGGCACTTGTGGATGTTTTGTCCCAGCACGGGAGCGGTCCTTTAGAGTGGGCTGGTCACGTGAAAAGCTATTTGGGTTTGCTGGGTTTGGGGGAGTGCTGGTCAAATCCCTCAGCGATTACATCTGTTTCCAAGGAAGTGATTAAGAGTGCAGCAGGGGCAAAGGCCCGGCAGGGGACATTTTGGGGAAATCCAGGGCCTCGGAACAGCTGGCCCGATATGTTAGAATTTAGAAACGGGCGGGTTGCGAAGAGTACCTGGATTACGCCTCCCTTGGGTGGGAAAGGGCTCTACACCTAAAGTTCCGTATTGGAATTCTGCCAATTGCCGCATTTCGGCATAGATGGAACAATGCCGTTTCAACATCATGTATTCTTTGAGGCGAGCCCGAGGAGACTGTTCAACATTACTTATTACTCTGTCCGGCCACTAAGCCACTGAGGAAGCGCTTTTTGAAGCCTTTGTTTCTAAGGCGCGGCCTGCAGGTCAGTAGGTGATGCCATGGCAATATGCCCGGACACTGCAGGCGTAGAGGCTGTTCTTGCTACTGCTAGTTATTTGAGTTGGGAAGGAAAAATACACACGAGAAAGGCTAAGGGAGTAGAATAATGCTTTGGGGTAGAGAAACCCATTTGCATTGGCTGTCAATTTTGGTAAAATGCTGATCCCGCTTTCATTTGCTTCCTCTGGCAACATGACGAATTTGTTTTCCGATTGGAAGTGATTCATGAGCTAAGTGATTACGATGTTGTTGCATTTGTGGTTTGGATATCTGTGTGTAGCTTTTATGACCTTTTTGTCGAATTAAAGCTAATAAAGTAAAAACAAAAAACAAAAAAAAGAAATCTCACACACACACAGGCGCGCGGGCGCGCGCCAGGATTGAACTCCAAAAACATAGAGCCGCTCTGGGCATGGAGCCCTGTGTCCATTTTCAAGGGGCGTTTCTAGCCTTGGCTAACACACACTCTCAGAGCTGTGTTATTTCCTTCCTCTTCGGTGCGCTTTTCCTTCGGTCCCCGGGCGGTGAGGGGAGCAGACTTGATCAGGCACCGTAGGGAAAGAAGGGAAAAAGGATATGCTCGCGCTGCTATGCGTGGGAGGTGAGCAAGAGAGGTCGAATATGAAGCGGAAAACAAAGTTTGCCCATGTTCCTGTCGCAGCTGAAGGCGGCATGCCGGCTTTACAAGACGCTTGCAAGGGAGCCGAGGCCCTGCCAAGGGGAAGCTACTTTTGTGTAAGAGCTGGGAGATGTTGCGGTCCTGGTGACACATGTAAAATGACATAAATGTATGCGTGTCGCTATTAAAAAATGGATCATTTAGGCGGAGGAAACACAGTGTGTCGTTCGCAGGGACGGTGCTGTGAGCTGGGACCTGCCTCCCCTTCTGTGGACCAATCAGAAGGAAGCTCCTCCCTATATATGCACGCCGCTTGCCGGGCCGCCCATTACTGATCTGATCTGATCTGTGAGCGCGCTGACCGAGTCCTCCTGCAGAACAATGGCTGAAACTGCTCCCGCTGCTGTGGCTCCGCCGGCGGAACCTGCCGCCGCCGCCGCACCCAAGAAGAAGACGACGCAGAAGAAAGCAGCCGGCGCTGCCAAGGCCAAAAAGCCCACGGGGCCCAGCGTGGCCGACCTCGTCGTCAAGGTCGTGGCTGCCTCCACTGAGAGGAAGGGACTCTCCCTGCCCGCCATCAAGAAGGCTCTGAGCGCCCAGGGATACGACGTGGACAAGAACAACAGCAGAGTCAAGCTTGCCGTCAAGAGCCTGGTGAGCAAAGGAGCCCTAGCCCAGCTCAAGGGCACCGGTGCCTCTGGATCCTTCAAGCTCAACAAGAAGCAGTCGCAGGGCAAGGAGAAGGCGGCCAAGAAAGCGGCGGTGAAGAGCAAGACGCCCGCAGCAAAGAAGCCTGCCGGTGCTGCCAAGAAACCCAAAAAGGCTCCCGCCGGAGTCAAGAAGAGTCCCAAGAAGGTGAAGAAACCAGCAGGAGCCAAGAGCCCTAAAAAGCCCAAAGCTGCTCCAGCCAAGAAGGCCGCCAAGAGCCCCGCAAAAGCCAAAGCCGTGAAGGCGAAAGCGGCAAAGAAGAGCCCAGCCAAGGTCGTGAAGCCCAAGGCCGTCAAACCCAAAGCGGCAAAGCCCAAAAAGGCTGCACCCAAGAAGAAGTAGAGGCTTTCGCCGAGACCCTTCAAAAAACACACACAAAAAAACACAAAGGCTCTTTTAAGAGCCGCCCACAGCATCTGAAAAGCGAGCTAGCTCATGCCTCTTGCCAGACGCGTACTGCGATATACAACGGCATGTTTGAAAGCCAACATGTACCGGGCCCCGCGGCGAGAGTCTCCACTCGCTTCGGACGCCATGCGTGACCGTGGCCAGTGCGCCCCCACCTATAAGCCCCCACCAGTTGAGACATAAGGGCATCGTGTGCACAGATGTTGAGGCATGTGATCTGGCACAACCCCCCCGCCACCTCCTCCTCCTCCTCCTCCCCCCCCGCCCCTCCCCTCATCATAACCGCAGTGTTTCGAGGCGCTGCCATTGGGCTGGCCGCCGGCAAAGATGATGATGGTAGTGTGAAATGTCAGCGCGGGGGGCGGGGGGGCAGACTTCAGAGGCTGATTTGCCACTCTCGCTTGCCACCGGTCTGAAGGCTGGTGGGAGGTTGAATTGGGGCACGCAAGGGCTGGGTGGTGGGGCTATTTTATCTGTCCACAGCGACTCATGAAAGGCTGAGCACAACCCACGGCAATCTCTTTTTGCTTCCTGTTTATTGTTGGGCCAGCCAGCCAATCGAAGGCTTCCCATTCCTGCGTCACCGCTTCATAGCCATACCTTCGGACAGCGACCAATCACAGCACAACGCGGGCTTTTTTCAAACCTGCGCCTGTTATCGCCTCAGCCAATGAGAGGAGAGCTTGGTCTTCATATACCAGCTCCCCGCCAGAGGAGCGCCATTGTATCTCGTAGAGAGAAAGCAGATCTAGCAGCGCTGCCATGGCCCGTACTAAGCAGACCGCCCGCAAGTCCACAGGAGGCAAGGCGCCTCGCAAGCAGCTGGCCACCAAGGCTGCCCGGAAGAGCGCCCCCGCCACTGGCGGCGTCAAGAAACCTCACCGCTACCGACCCGGCACTGTGGCTCTGAGGGAGATCCGCCGCTACCAGAAATCCACCGAGCTGCTCATCCGAAAGCTGCCCTTCCAGCGCCTGGTGCGAGAAATCGCCCAGGACTTCAAGACCGACCTGCGCTTCCAGAGCTCGGCCGTCATGGCCCTGCAGGAGGCCAGCGAGGCCTACCTGGTTGGGCTCTTTGAGGACACCAACCTCTGCGCCATCCACGCCAAGCGGGTCACCATCATGCCCAAGGACATCCAGCTGGCCCGCCGCATCCGGGGCGAGAGGGCTTGAGGCACACGGCAGCACCGCAACAACCGCAGAAAACACCACAAAGGCTCTTTTAAGAGCCGCCACATTGTCACAGACGAGCTGCTCCTATCCGCCCCTGCTCTTCGCTTGGCTACGCTCGTAGCTCGGGCGAGCTTTTGGCTTCAGAGGCAAAAGCCAAACATCCGTTTGGCCCCATAGTTCACAGGGCTTTTCCGTGGCATGGAAGGCCCTCCAGTGTTGGGTGACGGAGGGGGGGATTTGAGGTATGCCCAAGATGCATTACTTATTCACCTGCCGGGCACACCCGGGGTCCCCCCCCCCCCCCCCCCACGGTAGCCGCAGGCATTATTTACGCACCATGCCAGGTTTGCGCCCGTGGTCAGCGGTCCTCTTGAGTGCTCGGAAGAGAGTGCAGGGTGCCCTGACTCTGAAGCGCTTGGAAGCAGCTCCTTTTCTGATCAGTGTTTGCAACGCGCCGTGGGGGCAAGTGGGGAGGCGGGGGATGCCGCCGACGGCATGGTGCCTGCCCCTAAACCATCAGAAGCGGCAGCTGGCTGTGAGTTCTTTGTTTGGCAGGCTCTCCCACCTACGCTACCCCGCCCAGAGACCAACGGCTAGTAAGCGCGGTCATTTCGAAACGCTGCCGTCTCCCCGCCCACCCGGCCCTGCGCAGACCGTGCTGCGCACGACCGCCAGCAGCCCTCCCTCTGGTCCGCCATGGGTGCATATAAGGAGCGGCTCAGGCGCTGAACCCGTCATTCTCCGCTCGCTTGTGAAGAAGAGAAGAGTCAGCATGTCTGGACGCGGCAAAGGAGGGAAAGGGCTCGGCAAAGGCGGCGCCAAGAGGCACAGGAAAGTGCTGCGAGACAACATCCAGGGCATCACCAAGCCCGCCATCCGCCGCCTGGCCCGCCGTGGCGGAGTCAAGCGCATCTCCGGCCTCATCTACGAGGAGACCCGGGGCGTGCTGAAGGTCTTCCTGGAGAACGTGATCCGGGATGCCGTCACCTACACCGAGCACGCCAAGAGGAAGACGGTCACCGCCATGGATGTGGTCTATGCCCTGAAGCGCCAGGGACGCACCCTCTACGGATTCGGGGGCTGAGCAGACCCCCACCCCCCACCGGACCCCACCTCTCGTTCCGACACCACAACACCAAAGGCTCTTTTAAGAGCCGCCCACACCCTCCCCGACCGAGCTGCTCATCTGCACTCTGCTTAAGCACCATACTCTGGCCCGCCTGAGCCAAAGTAGAGGGGCGTGCAAGGTTTATGTTTTGACTAGCAAGCCAGCGCCTTGAAAAAAAACCTCAGGCGAGTCTTGCACACTGATTTTATGAATGTCGCTTGTGTGTGAATGAAGAAAGAGATCAGAGCAAGCACATGGCGTTTTTGTGTCCTACTTGACAATTCTTTCTTTGCGCCCAGAATGTACCTGCAGGAGAAGGCAAAATCCTATGCCGAAGGTAAGGTCTTTCACACGGCTGTGCCTTCTGCCCCCGTGGCTATGAGGAGCGCTGGCTCTTGCCTAGAATGGGCCTGGCTACCAGTCGCGCCTTGAAACACTTGTGTATAGGCGCCTTTATAAATGCCATATGTCCTATCATATCATATCGGGATCGGGGCCAAGCCGGCCCGAATCCCCTCCAGTGCGCTAGGGCTTCTCGCTCTCGCCGAGGGGCAGGCTTTCCGATTGATTTACCCTTTGAACGCATTCGGGGTTGACCACAGCGCCGCCCTTTAACGCAAGGGGGCAACTGCACTCGGGGTTTGTGTATCCAGAAGGGAGAGCCAGGTGTCTGTGTCCTGCTCAGTTTGCCCCTCTACCCATTCTCCTGAGCGTGTGAATGGGGTGAGCGTTGCCGGAGGCCTCTGCGCGCGTCATGCTGGTCAGAGAGTTGCTGGTTAGTTAGTTAGTTAGTGAGGCACGCAAAGCGTCAAGGCCCACCATGGCCTCCTCCCCACACTCCTACCTACCACTGGCCTCTGCAGAGAGCTGCCCGTCTCACTTCCTTGCTTTGCCACTGCCAAGCCCTCTCACTGAGATAGATAGATACATTGTACACCGTGTTGGGAGAGTGGCAGATGAGGGGAGGGACCTGTCTGGGGATTCCACTCATTACCCTAAGGGAAGTGCAAGGGTTCCTGGGAGGCATGCATGAACCGTTTGACTCCAAGAAAGGAAGGCCTGGCCGAGATATGAAACCCAGAGTGGCCCATTTCACCCTTTTTTTTCCCTTTCTTTCCTTTTAGTGTTTTGGTGGGCAGGCGGAGGGCCCTCTCTCTCAAACCTCACTCTAACTTGCTCAGGTGCTGTGCCCAGTGGGGTCTGCTGGGAATTTTGCCCGTCAAGGGCAAAGCCCGTCAAGGGCAAAGCACAGTGGCGTTTGTCAGGCGTTCGTCAGGCTTTCGGGGCAGGGGCCAGAACGCCTGGCTGGCTGGCTGGCTGGCTGGCTGCTGCAGCTGCTGCTGCTGCTGCTGCTGCTGCTGCTGCTTCTCCCAGAAACCCAGCCCAGTGTCCCCAAGGACAGGCCTCTCCTCCCAGCGATGAGAAGAGGAGAAAGGAAGATCAAAGTGGGGCTGAGGCTTCCTCAGAAGGGTCAGGCCCTGTCGCGAACCAGAAGATGGACTCGGACTCAGAAGGGTCAGGCCCTGTGGCGAACCAGAAGATGGACTCGGACTACAGTGGGTCTTGGTGGAGACTTGTTTATTCAGATAAAAGAAACACGCCTATCGGCTCTCCCGCTATGAGGGAAGTTCCCTGCCTTCTAAAACAAAAACAAAGGGCGCCCGTCGAAGTCCAAGAATGAAAGAGCCCTGCCTGAGTCCACACTCCTAGTTGCTGACTGGCCCTCCCACGTTAGAAAACCTCGCTAAAAGGAAAAGGAGGCTTGCACAATAGCCTCGGAAGTGCGCGTCTGTCTGGCCCGACTCGTAGAGGGCTCATTTGCACAGCCCACACTTCTCCAGATCCCACCTTTATGGCACCGGGACTCCCCAAAGTCAAGTCCTGTGGCTCTTTGGCAGGGTTATTGGCTCTCAGTCCAATTCATCTCGTATATTTGTCGGCTTTCCCAGCCTTGGCAACAAGCACGCGCATCCATTGCCCTCCTTTGTTCACAGGGCGGGTGCCCATTCGCTTCTCTTAGGATCTAGTACTGGGGCGGATACCCCAGCCTTGGTAGACCGTGTTTGGATCTCTTCCCCTCTGTTTAACTTGGCTCGCACGCCCGTTCCACCCCTTTCAGAATGTCGTACGTTGGGCGGCTTCTCCAGCCGTGATATGCAGTATTTGTATCTCTTTCACTCTCTTTTGCTTGGGTCGTGGGCCCGTTCCGCTCTTTCAGACTTTCACACGCTTGGCGGCTTCTCCAGCGGTGACATGCAGTATTCGAGCCCCTCTCACGCTCGGTCTTACCTGGGTCTTGTGGCCGTCCATTTTCCCAGCCTCTCCTGCCGTGGACGGCTTCTCCAGTCTTTGCCCCCAACGTTTACAGCCCTCCCTCCCGTCCTCACGTTGGGAGTGTTTGCATCGCTGTTTGTGCTCGTCTGGTCGGTACAGGCACTCGCCGGGTGGGGCTCGGGGACTCTGGCTCCTTCCTGTTCCCTAGTCTCGGCGTCGGTCGCTGGGCGCCGGGCCCACCACTGTTCTCTAGCCGTCGCGCCCCCGGGGAAGGCGGTTTTCTTCCCGTCTTGGCTCCGCTCCTGACCCGGGGCCTCTTTGATATTAATTTTGTTTAACTATTTTCTTCTACCATTCTCCAAAGTCTCACGTGCTCAAAAGTCTGAAAACACACATCCAAAATAAAAAAGACTCTCTAATACCTGCTCGGTCAGAGCTCCCGCCTTGTAGCCTCCAGCTAGCGGGTCTCGCTTTGGCTAGGCCAACCGCTGGCTCGGGCCCTCCAGGACGTATCCACAGCGGCTCGCCTCTGCGTGTGGAGGATTCTCCTCCCGTCTGCACGAGTCGGTCACGGCGTAGGAGGTGTCTCCCCATTCACAGTTCTTACTGTGTTTAAGCACGTCGGTACTTGCCCAGGCCCCTAGGCCGGAGGGTCTTGCCGAGCGGGCTCACCTCCCTAGCCCTAGGCGGGGCAGGGCCGTCCCTGCCAACGCTTCTCCCTGCGTGTGCCCCAAGCGCTGATTTCTGCCCTTCCTGTCCCGCATATTGGAGGTTCCACCTTTGGGTGGCACGCCCCCCCGTGTGCCCGGCCTGCCACGCCCGAGCATGCTCCTTCATGGTCGAGGCCAGTGTCTGTGTGAAAAGGACATGGACTGGGACGAGGGGGCAGAAGGCCCGAGATCATGTAGGGTAAAGTGACTGCAAGCAAACACGGCCCCTGCATGCATGTAGAATGCAAAGACAATCTGGTTTCAGAGGCTGGCTGCCAGCAAATGGGCCCAGCAATTGAACCCTGGAAGCAAGGATAACCCCACGAAACATGAAATCAGGCACTTGTGGATGTTTTGTCCCAGCACGGGAGCGGTCCTTTAGAGTGGGCTGGTCACGTGAAAAGCTATTTGGGTTTGCTGGGTTTGGGGGAGTGCTGGTCAAATCCCTCAGCGATTACATCTGTTTCCAAGGAAGTGATTAAGAGTGCAGCAGGGGCAAAGGCCCGGCAGGGGACATTTTGGGGAAATCCAGGGCCTCGGAACAGCTGGCCCGATATGTTAGAATTTAGAAACGGGCGGGTTGCGAAGAGTACCTGGATTACGCCTCCCTTGGGTGGGAAAGGGCTCTACACCTAAAGTTCCGTATTGGAATTCTGCCAATTGCCGCATTTCGGCATAGATGGAACAATGCCGTTTCAACATCATGTATTCTTTGAGGCGAGCCCGAGGAGACTGTTCAACATTACTTATTACTCTGTCCGGCCACTAAGCCACTGAGGAAGCGCTTTTTGAAGCCTTTGTTTCTAAGGCGCGGCCTGCAGGTCAGTAGGTGATGCCATGGCAATATGCCCGGACACTGCAGGCGTAGAGGCTGTTCTTGCTACTGCTAGTTATTTGAGTTGGGAAGGAAAAATACACACGAGAAAGGCTAAGGGAGTAGAATAATGCTTTGGGGTAGAGAAACCCATTTGCATTGGCTGTCAATTTTGGTAAAATGCTGATCCCGCTTTCATTTGCTTCCTCTGGCAACATGACGAATTTGTTTTCCGATTGGAAGTGATTCATGAGCTAAGTGATTACGATGTTGTTGCATTTGTGGTTTGGATATCTGTGTGTAGCTTTTATGACCTTTTTGTCGAATTAAAGCTAATAAAGTAAAAACAAAAAACAAAAAAAAGAAATCTCACACACACACAGGCGCGCGGGCGCGCGCCAGGATTGAACTCCAAAAACATAGAGCCGCTCTGGGCATGGAGCCCTGTGTCCATTTTCAAGGGGCGTTTCTAGCCTTGGCTAACACACACTCTCAGAGCTGTGTTATTTCCTTCCTCTTCGGTGCGCTTTTCCTTCGGTCCCCGGGCGGTGAGGGGAGCAGACTTGATCAGGCACCGTAGGGAAAGAAGGGAAAAAGGATATGCTCGCGCTGCTATGCGTGGGAGGTGAGCAAGAGAGGTCGAATATGAAGCGGAAAACAAAGTTTGCCCATGTTCCTGTCGCAGCTGAAGGCGGCATGCCGGCTTTACAAGACGCTTGCAAGGGAGCCGAGGCCCTGCCAAGGGGAAGCTACTTTTGTGTAAGAGCTGGGAGATGTTGCGGTCCTGGTGACACATGTAAAATGACATAAATGTATGCGTGTCGCTATTAAAAAATGGATCATTTAGGCGGAGGAAACACAGTGTGTCGTTCGCAGGGACGGTGCTGTGAGCTGGGACCTGCCTCCCCTTCTGTGGACCAATCAGAAGGAAGCTCCTCCCTATATATGCACGCCGCTTGCCGGGCCGCCCATTACTGATCTGATCTGATCTGTGAGCGCGCTGACCGAGTCCTCCTGCAGAACAATGGCTGAAACTGCTCCCGCTGCTGTGGCTCCGCCGGCGGAACCTGCCGCCGCCGCCGCACCCAAGAAGAAGACGACGCAGAAGAAAGCAGCCGGCACTGCCAAGGCCAAAAAGCCCACGGGGCCCAGCGTGGCCGACCTCGTCGTCAAGGTCGTGGCTGCCTCCACTGAGAGGAAGGGACTCTCCCTGCCCGCCATCAAGAAGGCTCTGAGCGCCCAGGGATACGACGTGGACAAGAACAACAGCAGAGTCAAGCTTGCCGTCAAGAGCCTGGTGAGCAAAGGAGCCCTAGCCCAGCTCAAGGGCACCGGTGCCTCTGGATCCTTCAAGCTCAACAAGAAGCAGTCGCAGGGCAAGGAGAAGGCGGCCAAGAAAGCGGCGGTGAAGAGCAAGACGCCCGCAGCAAAGAAGCCTGCCGGTGCTGCCAAGAAACCCAAAAAGGCTCCCGCCGGAGTCAAGAAGAGTCCCAAGAAGGTGAAGAAACCAGCAGGAGCCGAGAGCCCTAAAAAGCCCAAAGCTGCTCCAGCCAAGAAGGCCGCCAAGAGCCCCGCAAAAGCCAAAGCCGTGAAGGCGAAAGCGGCAAAGAAGAGCCCAGCCAAGGTCGTGAAGCCCAAGGCCGTCAAACCCAAAGCGGCAAAGCCCAAAAAGGCTGCACCCAAGAAGAAGTAGAGGCTTTCGCCGAGACCCTTCAAAAAACACACACAAAAAAACACAAAGGCTCTTTTAAGAGCCGCCCACAGCATCTGAAAAGCGAGCTAGCTCATGCCTCTTGCCAGACGCGTACTGCGATATACAACGGCATGTTTGAAAGCCAACATGTACCGGGCCCCGCGGCGAGAGTCTCCACTCGCTTCGGACGCCATGCGTGACCGTGGCCAGTGCGCCCCCACCTATAAGCCCCCACCAGTTGAGACATAAGGGCATCGTGTGCACAGATGTTGAGGCATGTGATCTGGCACAACCCCCCCGCCACCTCCTCCTCCTCCTCCTCCTCCTCCCCCCCCCCGCCCCTCCCCTCATCATAACCGCAGTGTTTCGAGGCGCTGCCATTGGGCTGGCCGCCGGCAAAGATGATGATGGTAGTGTGAAATGTCAGCGCGGGGGGCGGGGGGGCAGACTTCAGAGGCTGATTTGCCACTCTCGCTTGCCACCGGTCTGAAGGCTGGTGGGAGGTTGAATTGGGGCACGCAAGGGCTGGGTGGTGGGGCTATTTTATCTGTCCACAGCGACTCATGAAAGGCTGAGCACAACCCACGGCAATCTCTTTTTGCTTCCTGTTTATTGTTGGGCCAGCCAGCCAATCGAAGGCTTCCCATTCCTGCGTCACCGCTTCATAGCCATACCTTCGGACAGCGACCAATCACAGCACAACGCGGGCTTTTTTCAAACCTGCGCCTGTTATCGCCTCAGCCAATGAGAGGAGAGCTTGGTCTTCATATACCAGCTCCCCGCCAGAGGAGCGCCATTGTATCTCGTAGAGAGAAAGCAGATCTAGCAGCGCTGCCATGGCCCGTACTAAGCAGACCGCCCGCAAGTCCACAGGAGGCAAGGCGCCTCGCAAGCAGCTGGCCACCAAGGCTGCCCGGAAGAGCGCCCCCGCCACTGGCGGCGTCAAGAAACCTCACCGCTACCGACCCGGCACTGTGGCTCTGAGGGAGATCCGCCGCTACCAGAAATCCACCGAGCTGCTCATCCGAAAGCTGCCCTTCCAGCGCCTGGTGCGAGAAATCGCCCAGGACTTCAAGACCGACCTGCGCTTCCAGAGCTCGGCCGTCATGGCCCTGCAGGAGGCCAGCGAGGCCTACCTGGTTGGGCTCTTTGAGGACACCAACCTCTGCGCCATCCACGCCAAGCGGGTCACCATCATGCCCAAGGACATCCAGCTGGCCCGCCGCATCCGGGGCGAGAGGGCTTGAGGCACACGGCAGCACCGCAACAACCGCAGAAAACACCACAAAGGCTCTTTTAAGAGCCGCCACATTGTCACAGACGAGCTGCTCCTATCCGCCCCTGCTCTTCGCTTGGCTACGCTCGTAGCTCGGGCGAGCTTTTGGCTTCAGAGGCAAAAGCCAAACATCCATTTGGCCCCATAGTTCACAGGGCTTTTCCGTGGCATGGAAGGCCCTCCAGTGTTGGGTGACGGAGGGGGGGATTTGAGGTATGCCCAAGATGCATTACTTATTCACCTGCCGGGCACACCCAGCGTCCCCCCCCACGGTAGCCGCAGGCCTTATTTACGCACCATGCCAGGTTTGCGCCCGTGGTCAGCGGTCCTCTTGAGTGCTCGGAAGAGAGTGCAGGGTGCCCTGACTCTGAAGCGCTTGGAAGCAGCTCCTTTTCTGATCAGTGTTTGCAACGCGCCGTGGGGGCAAGTGGGGAGGCGGGGGATGCCGCCGACGGCATGGTGCCTGCCCCTAAACCATCAGAAGCGGCAGCTGGCTGTGAGTTCTTTGTTTGGCAGGCTCTCCCACCTACGCTACCCCGCCCAGAGACCAACGGCTAGTAAGCGCGGTCATTTCGAAACGCTGCCGTCTCCCCGCCCACCCGGCCCTGCGCAGACCGTGCTGCGCACGACCGCCAGCAGCCCTCCCTCTGGTCCGCCATGGGTGCATATAAGGAGCGGCTCAGGCGCTGAACCCGTCATTCTCCGCTCGCTTGTGAAGAAGAGAAGAGTCAGCATGTCTGGACGCGGCAAAGGAGGGAAAGGGCTCGGCAAAGGCGGCGCCAAGAGGCACAGGAAAGTGCTGCGAGACAACATCCAGGGCATCACCAAGCCCGCCATCCGCCGCCTGGCCCGCCGTGGCGGAGTCAAGCGCATCTCCGGCCTCATCTACGAGGAGACCCGGGGCGTGCTGAAGGTCTTCCTGGAGAACGTGATCCGGGATGCCGTCACCTACACCGAGCACGCCAAGAGGAAGACGGTCACCGCCATGGATGTGGTCTATGCCCTGAAGCGCCAGGGACGCACCCTCTACGGATTCGGGGGCTGAGCAGACCCCCACCCCCCACCGGACCCCACCTCTCGTTCCGACACCACAACACCAAAGGCTCTTTTAAGAGCCGCCCACACCCTCCCCGACCGAGCTGCTCATCTGCACTCTGCTTAAGCACCATACTCTGGCCCGCCTGAGCCAAAGTAGAGGGGCGTGCAAGGTTTATGTTTTGACTAGCAAGCCAGCGCCTTGAAAAAAAACCTCAGGCGAGTCTTGCACACTGATTTTATGAATGTCGCTTGTGTGTGAATGAAGAAAGAGATCAGAGCAAGCACATGGCGTTTTTGTGTCCTACTTGACAATTCTTTCTTTGCGCCCAGAATGTACCTGCAGGAGAAGGCAAAATCCTATGCCGAAGGTAAGGTCTTTCACACGGCTGTGCCTTCTGCCCCCGTGGCTATGAGGAGCGCTGGCTCTTGCCTAGAATGGGCCTGGCTACCAGTCGCGCCTTGAAACACTTGTGTATAGGCGCCTTTATAAATGCCATATGTCCTATCATATCATATCGGGGTCGGGGCCAAGCCGGCCCGAATCCCCTCCAGTGCGCTAGGGCTTCTCGCTCTCGCCGAGGGGCAGGCTTTCCGATTGATTTACCCTTTGAACGCATTCGGGGTTGACCACAGCGCCGCCCTTTAACGCAAGGGGGCAACTGCACTCGGGGTTTGTGTATCCAGAAGGGAGAGCCAGGTGTCTGTGTCCTGCTCAGTTTGCCCCTCTACCCATTCTCCTGAGCGTGTGAATGGGGTGAGCGTTGCCGGAGGCCTCTGCGCGCGTCATGCTGGTCAGAGAGTTGCTGGTTAGTTAGTTAGTTAGTGAGGCACGCAAAGCGTCAAGGCCCACCATGGCCTCCTCCCCACACTCCTACCTACCACTGGCCTCTGCAGAGAGCTGCCCGTCTCACTTCCTTGCTTTGCCACTGCCAAGCCCTCTCACTGAGATAGATAGATACATTGTACACCATGTTGGGAGAGTGGCAGATGAGGGGAGGGACCTGTCTGGGGATTCCACTCATTACCCTAAGGGAAGTGCAAGGGTTCCTGGGAGGCATGCATGAACCGTTTGACTCCAAGAAAGGAAGGCCTGGCCGAGATATGAAACCCAGAGTGGCCCATTTCACCCTTTTTTTTCCCTTTCTTTCCTTTTAGTGTTTTGGTGGGCAGGCGGAGGGCCCTCTCTCTCAAACCTCACTCTAACTTGCTCAGGTGCTGTGCCCAGTGGGGTCTGCTGGGAATTTTGCCCGTCAAGGGCAAAGCACAGTGGCGTTTGTCAGGCGTTCGTCAGGCTTTCGGGGCAGGGGCCAGAACGCCTGGCTGGCTGGCTGCTGCAGCTGCTGCTGCTGCTGCTGCTGCTGCTTCTCCCAGAAACCCAGCCCAGTGTCCCCAAGGACAGGCCTCTCCTCCCAGCGATGAGAAGAGGAGAAAGGAAGATCAAAGTGGGGCTGAGGCTTCCTCAGAAGGGTCAGGCCCTGTGGCGAACCAGAAGATGGACTCGGACTACAGTGGGTCTTGGTGGAGACTTGTTTATTCAGATAAAAGAAAGACGCCTATCGGCTCTCCCGCTATGAGGGAAGTTCCCTGCCTTCTAAAACAAAAACAAAGGGCGCCCGTCGAAGTCCAAGAATGAAAGAGCCCTGCCTGAGTCCACACTCCTAGTTGCTGACTGGCCCTCCCACGTTAGAAAACCTCGCTAAAAGGAAAAGGAGGCTTGCACAATAGCCTCGGAAGTGCGCGTCTGTCTGGCCCGACTCGTAGAGGGCTCATTTGCACAGCCCACACTTCTCCAGATCCCACCTTTATGGCACCGGGACTCCCCAAAGTCAAGTCCTGTGGCTCTTTGGCAGGGTTATTGGCTCTCAGTCCAATTCATCTCGTATATTTGTCGGCTTTCCCAGCCTTGGCAACAAGCACGCGCATCCATTGCCCTCCTTTGTTCACAGGGCGGGTGCCCATTCGCTTCTCTTAGGATCTAGTACTGGGGCGGATACCCCAGCCTTGGTAGACCGTGTTTGGATCTCTTCCCCTCTGTTTAACTTGGCTCGCACGCCCGTTCCACCCCTTTCAGAATGTCGTACGTTGGGCGGCTTCTCCAGCCGTGATATGCAGTATTTGTATCTCTTTCACTCTCTTTTGCTTGGGTCGTGGGCCCGTTCCGCTCTTTCAGACTTTCACACGCTTGGCGGCTTCTCCAGCGGTGACATGCAGTATTCGAGCCCCTCTCACGCTCGGTCTTACCTGGGTCTTGTGGCCGTCCATTTTCCCAGCCTCTCCTGCCGTGGACGGCTTCTCCAGTCTTTGCCCCCAACGTTTACAGCCCTCCCTCCCGTCCTCACGTTGGGAGTGTTTGCATCGCTGTTTGTGCTCGTCTGGTCGGTACAGGCACTCGCCGGGTGGGGCTCGGGGACTCTGGCTCCTTCCTGTTCCCTAGTCTCGGCGTCGGTCGCTGGGCGCCGGGCCCACCACTGTTCTCTAGCCGTCGCGCCCCCGGGGAAGGCGGTTTTCTTCCCGTCTTGGCTCCGCTCCTGACCCGGGGCCTCTTTGATATTAATTTTGTTTAACTATTTTCTTCTACCATTCTCCAAAGTCTCACGTGCTCAAAAGTCTGAAAACACACATCCAAAATAAAAAAGACTCTCTAATACCTGCTCGGTCAGAGCTCCCGCCTTGTAGCCTCCAGCTAGCGGGTCTCGCTTTGGCTAGGCCAACCGCTGGCTCGGGCCCTCCAGGACGTATCCACAGCGGCTCGCCTCTGCGTGTGGAGGATTCTCCTCCCGTCTGCACGAGTCGGTCACGGCGTAGGAGGTGTCTCCCCATTCACAGTTCTTACTGTGTTTAAGCACGTCGGTACTTGCCCAGGCCCCTAGGCCGGAGGGTCTTGCCGAGCGGGCTCACCTCCCTAGCCCTAGGCGGGGCAGGGCCGTCCCTGCCAACGCTTCTCCCTGCGTGTGCCCCAAGCGCTGATTTCTGCCCTTCCTGTCCCGCATATTGGAGGTTCCACCTTTGGGTGGCACGCCCCCCCGTGTGCCCGGCCTGCCACGCCCGAGCATGCTCCTTCATGGTCGAGGCCAGTGTCTGTGTGAAAAGGACATGGACTGGGACGAGGGGGCAGAAGGCCCGAGATCATGTAGGGTAAAGTGACTGCAAGCAAACACGGCCCCTGCATGCATGTAGAATGCAAAGACAATCTGGTTTCAGAGGCTGGCTGCCAGCAAATGGGCCCAGCAATTGAACCCTGGAAGCAAGGATAACCCCACGAAACATGAAATCAGGCACTTGTGGATGTTTTGTCCCAGCACGGGAGCGGTCCTTTAGAGTGGGCTGGTCACGTGAAAAGCTATTTGGGTTTGCTGGGTTTGGGGGAGTGCTGGTCAAATCCCTCAGCGATTACATCTGTTTCCAAGGAAGTGATTAAGAGTGCAGCAGGGGCAAAGGCCCGGCAGGGGACATTTTGGGGAAATCCAGGGCCTCGGAACAGCTGGCCCGATATGTTAGAATTTAGAAACGGGCGGGTTGCGAAGAGTACCTGGATTACGCCTCCCTTGGGTGGGAAAGGGCTCTACACCTAAAGTTCCGTATTGGAATTCTGCCAATTGCCGCATTTCGGCATAGATGGAACAATGCCGTTTCAACATCATGTATTCTTTGAGGCGAGCCCGAGGAGACTGTTCAACATTACTTATTACTCTGTCCGGCCACTAAGCCACTGAGGAAGCGCTTTTTGAAGCCTTTGTTTCTAAGGCGCGGCCTGCAGGTCAGTAGGTGATGCCATGGCAATATGCCCGGACACTGCAGGCGTAGAGGCTGTTCTTGCTACTGCTAGTTATTTGAGTTGGGAAGGAAAAATACACACGAGAAAGGCTAAGGGAGTAGAATAATGCTTTGGGGTAGAGAAACCCATTTGCATTGGCTGTCAATTTTGGTAAAATGCTGATCCCGCTTTCATTTGCTTCCTCTGGCAACATGACGAATTTGTTTTCCGATTGGAAGTGATTCATGAGCTAAGTGATTACGATGTTGTTGCATTTGTGGTTTGGATATCTGTGTGTAGCTTTTATGACCTTTTTGTCGAATTAAAGCTAATAAAGTAAAAACAAAAAACAAAAAAAAGAAATCTCACACACACACAGGCGCGCGGGCGCGCGCCAGGATTGAACTCCAAAAACATAGAGCCGCTCTGGGCATGGAGCCCTGTGTCCATTTTCAAGGGGCGTTTCTAGCCTTGGCTAACACACACTCTCAGAGCTGTGTTATTTCCTTCCTCTTCGGTGCGCTTTTCCTTCGGTCCCCGGGCGGTGAGGGGAGCAGACTTGATCAGGCACCGTAGGGAAAGAAGGGAAAAAGGATATGCTCGCGCTGCTATGCGTGGGAGGTGAGCAAGAGAGGTCGAATATGAAGCGGAAAACAAAGTTTGCCCATGTTCCTGTCGCAGCTGAAGGCGGCATGCCGGCTTTACAAGACGCTTGCAAGGGAGCCGAGGCCCTGCCAAGGGGAAGCTACTTTTGTGTAAGAGCTGGGAGATGTTGCGGTCCTGGTGACACATGTAAAATGACATAAATGTATGCGTGTCGCTATTAAAAAATGGATCATTTAGGCGGAGGAAACACAGTGTGTCGTTCGCAGGGACGGTGCTGTGAGCTGGGACCTGCCTCCCCTTCTGTGGACCAATCAGAAGGAAGCTCCTCCCTATATATGCACGCCGCTTGCCGGGCCGCCCATTACTGATCTGATCTGATCTGTGAGCGCGCTGACCGAGTCCTCCTGCAGAACAATGGCTGAAACTGCTCCCGCTGCTGTGGCTCCGCCGGCGGAACCTGCCGCCGCCGCCGCACCCAAGAAGAAGACGACGCAGAAGAAAGCAGCCGGCGCTGCCAAGGCCAAAAAGCCCACGGGGCCCAGCGTGGCCGACCTCGTCGTCAAGGTCGTGGCTGCCTCCACTGAGAGGAAGGGACTCTCCCTGCCCGCCATCAAGAAGGCTCTGAGCGCCCAGGGATACGACGTGGACAAGAACAACAGCAGAGTCAAGCTTGCCGTCAAGAGCCTGGTGAGCAAAGGAGCCCTAGCCCAGCTCAAGGGCACCGGTGCCTCTGGATCCTTCAAGCTCAACAAGAAGCAGTCGCAGGGCAAGGAGAAGGCGGCCAAGAAAGCGGCGGTGAAGAGCAAGACGCCCGCAGCAAAGAAGCCTGCCGGTGCTGCCAAGAAACCCAAAAAGGCTCCCGCCGGAGTCAAGAAGAGTCCCAAGAAGGTGAAGAAACCAGCAGGAGCCAAGAGCCCTAAAAAGCCCAAAGCTGCTCCAGCCAAGAAGGCCGCCAAGAGCCCCGCAAAAGCCAAAGCCGTGAAGGCGAAAGCGGCAAAGAAGAGCCCAGCCAAGGTCGTGAAGCCCAAGGCCGTCAAACCCAAAGCGGCAAAGCCCAAAAAGGCTGCACCCAAGAAGAAGTAGAGGCTTTCGCCGAGACCCTTCAAAAAACACACACAAAAAAACACAAAGGCTCTTTTAAGAGCCGCCCACAGCATCTGAAAAGCGAGCTAGCTCATGCCTCTTGCCAGACGCGTACTGCGATATACAACGGCATGTTTGAAAGCCAACATGTACCGGGCCCCGCGGCGAGAGTCTCCACTCGCTTCGGACGCCATGCGTGACCGTGGCCAGTGCGCCCCCACCTATAAGCCCCCACCAGTTGAGACATAAGGGCATCGTGTGCACAGATGTTGAGGCATGTGATCTGGCACAACCCCCCCGCCACCTCCTCCTCCTCCTCCTCCTCCTCCCCCCCCCCGCCCCTCCCCTCATCATAACCGCAGTGTTTCGAGGCGCTGCCATTGGGCTGGCCGCCGGCAAAGATGATGATGGTAGTGTGAAATGTCAGCGCGGGGGGCGGGGGGGCAGACTTCAGAGGCTGATTTGCCACTCTCGCTTGCCACCGGTCTGAAGGCTGGTGGGAGGTTGAATTGGGGCACGCAAGGGCTGGGTGGTGGGGCTATTTTATCTGTCCACAGCGACTCATGAAAGGCTGAGCACAACCCACGGCAATCTCTTTTTGCTTCCTGTTTATTGTTGGGCCAGCCAGCCAATCGAAGGCTTCCCATTCCTGCGTCACCGCTTCATAGCCATACCTTCGGACAGCGACCAATCACAGCACAACGCGGGCTTTTTTCAAACCTGCGCCTGTTATCGCCTCAGCCAATGAGAGGAGAGCTTGGTCTTCATATACCAGCTCCCCGCCAGAGGAGCGCCATTGTATCTCGTAGAGAGAAAGCAGATCTAGCAGCGCTGCCATGGCCCGTACTAAGCAGACCGCCCGCAAGTCCACAGGAGGCAAGGCGCCTCGCAAGCAGCTGGCCACCAAGGCTGCCCGGAAGAGCGCCCCCGCCACTGGCGGCGTCAAGAAACCTCACCGCTACCGACCCGGCACTGTGGCTCTGAGGGAGATCCGCCGCTACCAGAAATCCACCGAGCTGCTCATCCGAAAGCTGCCCTTCCAGCGCCTGGTGCGAGAAATCGCCCAGGACTTCAAGACCGACCTGCGCTTCCAGAGCTCGGCCGTCATGGCCCTGCAGGAGGCCAGCGAGGCCTACCTGGTTGGGCTCTTTGAGGACACCAACCTCTGCGCCATCCACGCCAAGCGGGTCACCATCATGCCCAAGGACATCCAGCTGGCCCGCCGCATCCGGGGCGAGAGGGCTTGAGGCACACGGCAGCACCGCAACAACCGCAGAAAACACCACAAAGGCTCTTTTAAGAGCCGCCACATTGTCACAGACGAGCTGCTCCTATCCGCCCCTGCTCTTCGCTTGGCTACGCTCGTAGCTCGGGCGAGCTTTTGGCTTCAGAGGCAAAAGCCAAACATCCATTTGGCCCCATAGTTCACAGGGCTTTTCCGTGGCATGGAAGGCCCTCCAGTGTTGGGTGACGGAGGGGGGGATTTGAGGTATGCCCAAGATGCATTACTTATTCACCTGCCGGGCACACCCAGCGTCCCCCCCCACGGTAGCCGCAGGCCTTATTTACGCACCATGCCAGGTTTGCGCCCGTGGTCAGCGGTCCTCTTGAGTGCTCGGAAGAGAGTGCAGGGTGCCCTGACTCTGAAGCGCTTGGAAGCAGCTCCTTTTCTGATCAGTGTTTGCAACGCGCCGTGGGGGCAAGTGGGGAGGCGGGGGATGCCGCCGACGGCATGGTGCCTGCCCCTAAACCATCAGAAGCGGCAGCTGGCTGTGAGTTCTTTGTTTGGCAGGCTCTCCCACCTACGCTACCCCGCCCAGAGACCAACGGCTAGTAAGCGCGGTCATTTCGAAACGCTGCCGTCTCCCCGCCCACCCGGCCCTGCGCAGACCGTGCTGCGCACGACCGCCAGCAGCCCTCCCTCTGGTCCGCCATGGGTGCATATAAGGAGCGGCTCAGGCGCTGAACCCGTCATTCTCCGCTCGCTTGTGAAGAAGAGAAGAGTCAGCATGTCTGGACGCGGCAAAGGAGGGAAAGGGCTCGGCAAAGGCGGCGCCAAGAGGCACAGGAAAGTGCTGCGAGACAACATCCAGGGCATCACCAAGCCCGCCATCCGCCGCCTGGCCCGCCGTGGCGGAGTCAAGCGCATCTCCGGCCTCATCTACGAGGAGACCCGGGGCGTGCTGAAGGTCTTCCTGGAGAACGTGATCCGGGATGCCGTCACCTACACCGAGCACGCCAAGAGGAAGACGGTCACCGCCATGGATGTGGTCTATGCCCTGAAGCGCCAGGGACGCACCCTCTACGGATTCGGGGGCTGAGCAGACCCCCACCCCCCACCGGACCCCACCTCTCGTTCCGACACCACAACACCAAAGGCTCTTTTAAGAGCCGCCCACACCCTCCCCGACCGAGCTGCTCATCTGCACTCTGCTTAAGCACCATACTCTGGCCCGCCTGAGCCAAAGTAGAGGGGCGTGCAAGGTTTATGTTTTGACTAGCAAGCCAGCGCCTTGAAAAAAAACCTCAGGCGAGTCTTGCACACTGATTTTATGAATGTCGCTTGTGTGTGAATGAAGAAAGAGATCAGAGCAAGCACATGGCGTTTTTGTGTCCTACTTGACAATTCTTTCTTTGCGCCCAGAATGTACCTGCAGGAGAAGGCAAAATCCTATGCCGAAGGTAAGGTCTTTCACACGGCTGTGCCTTCTGCCCCCGTGGCTATGAGGAGCGCTGGCTCTTGCCTAGAATGGGCCTGGCTACCAGTCGCGCCTTGAAACACTTGTGTATAGGCGCCTTTATAAATGCCATATGTCCTATCATATCATATCGGGGTCGGGGCCAAGCCGGCCCGAATCCCCTCCAGTGCGCTAGGGCTTCTCGCTCTCGCCGAGGGGCAGGCTTTCCGATTGATTTACCCTTTGAACGCATTCGGGGTTGACCACAGCGCCGCCCTTTAACGCAAGGGGGCAACTGCACTCGGGGTTTGTGTATCCAGAAGGGAGAGCCAGGTGTCTGTGTCCTGCTCAGTTTGCCCCTCTACCCATTCTCCTGAGCGTGTGAATGGGGTGAGCGTTGCCGGAGGCCTCTGCGCGCGTCATGCTGGTCAGAGAGTTGCTGGTTAGTTAGTTAGTTAGTGAGGCACGCAAAGCGTCAAGGCCCACCATGGCCTCCTCCCCACACTCCTACCTACCACTGGCCTCTGCAGAGAGCTGCCCGTCTCACTTCCTTGCTTTGCCACTGCCAAGCCCTCTCACTGAGATAGATAGATACATTGTACACCATGTTGGGAGAGTGGCAGATGAGGGGAGGGACCTGTCTGGGGATTCCACTCATTACCCTAAGGGAAGTGCAAGGGTTCCTGGGAGGCATGCATGAACCGTTTGACTCCAAGAAAGGAAGGCCTGGCCGAGATATGAAACCCAGAGTGGCCCATTTCACCCTTTTTTTTCCCTTTCTTTCCTTTTAGTGTTTTGGTGGGCAGGCGGAGGGCCCTCTCTCTCAAACCTCACTCTAACTTGCTCAGGTGCTGTGCCCAGTGGGGTCTGCTGGGAATTTTGCCCGTCAAGGGCAAAGCACAGTGGCGTTTGTCAGGCGTTCGTCAGGCTTTCGGGGCAGGGGCCAGAACGCCTGGCTGGCTGGCTGCTGCAGCTGCTGCTGCTGCTGCTGCTGCTGCTTCTCCCAGAAACCCAGCCCAGTGTCCCCAAGGACAGGCCTCTCCTCCCAGCGATGAGAAGAGGAGAAAGGAAGATCAAAGTGGGGCTGAGGCTTCCTCAGAAGGGTCAGGCCCTGTGGCGAACCAGAAGATGGACTCGGACTACAGTGGGTCTTGGTGGAGACTTGTTTATTCAGATAAAAGAAACACGCCTATCGGCTCTCCCGCTATGAGGGAAGTTCCCTGCCTTCTAAAACAAAAACAAAGGGCGCCCGTCGAAGTCCAAGAATGAAAGAGCCCTGCCTGAGTCCACACTCCTAGTTGCTGACTGGCCCTCCCACGTTAGAAAACCTCGCTAAAAGGAAAAGGAGGCTTGCACAATAGCCTCGGAAGTGCGCGTCTGTCTGGCCCGACTCGTAGAGGGCTCATTTGCACAGCCCACACTTCTCCAGATCCCACCTTTATGGCACCGGGACTCCCCAAAGTCAAGTCCTGTGGCTCTTTGGCAGGGTTATTGGCTCTCAGTCCAATTCATCTCGTATATTTGTCGGCTTTCCCAGCCTTGGCAACAAGCACGCGCATCCATTGCCCTCCTTTGTTCACAGGGCGGGTGCCCATTCGCTTCTCTTAGGATCTAGTACTGGGGCGGATACCCCAGCCTTGGTAGACCGTGTTTGGATCTCTTCCCCTCTGTTTAACTTGGCTCGCACGCCCGTTCCACCCCTTTCAGAATGTCGTACGTTGGGCGGCTTCTCCAGCCGTGATATGCAGTATTTGTATCTCTTTCACTCTCTTTTGCTTGGGTCGTGGGCCCGTTCCGCTCTTTCAGACTTTCACACGCTTGGCGGCTTCTCCAGCGGTGACATGCAGTATTCGAGCCCCTCTCACGCTCGGTCTTACCTGGGTCTTGTGGCCGTCCATTTTCCCAGCCTCTCCTGCCGTGGACGGCTTCTCCAGTCTTTGCCCCCAACGTTTACAGCCCTCCCTCCCGTCCTCACGTTGGGAGTGTTTGCATTGCTGTTTGTGCTCGTCTGGTCGGTACAGGCACTCGCCGGGTGGGGCTCGGGGACTCTGGCTCCTTCCTGTTCCCTAGTCTCGGCGTCGGTCGCTGGGCGCCGGGCCCACCACTGTTCTCTAGCCGTCGCGCCCCCGGGGAAGGCGGTTTTCTTCCCGTCTTGGCTCCGCTCCTGACCCGGGGCCTCTTTGATATTAATTTTGTTTAACTATTTTCTTCTACCATTCTCCAAAGTCTCACGTGCTCAAAAGTCTGAAAACACACATCCAAAATAAAAAAGACTCTCTAATACCTGCTCGGTCAGAGCTCCCGCCTTGTAGCCTCCAGCTAGCGGGTCTCGCTTTGGCTAGGCCAACCGCTGGCTCGGGCCCTCCAGGACGTATCCACAGCGGCTCGCCTCTGCGTGTGGAGGATTCTCCTCCTGTCTGCACGAGTCGGTCACGGCGTAGGAGGTGTCTCCCCATTCACAGTTCTTACTGTGTTTAAGCACGTCGGTACTTGCCCAGGCCCCTAGGCCGGAGGGTCTTGCCGAGCGGGCTCACCTCCCTAGCCCTAGGCGGGGCAGGGCCGTCCCTGCCAACGCTTCTCCCTGCGTGTGCCCCAAGCGCTGATTTCTGCCCTTCCTGTCCCGCATATTGGAGGTTCCACCTTTGGGTGGCACGCCCCCCCGTGTGCCCGGCCTGCCACGCCCGAGCATGCTCCTTCATGGTCGAGGCCAGTGTCTGTGTGAAAAGGACATGGACTGGGACGAGGGGGCAGAAGGCCCGAGATCATGTAGGGTAAAGTGACTGCAAGCAAACACGGCCCCTGCATGCATGTAGAATGCAAAGACAATCTGGTTTCAGAGGCTGGCTGCCAGCAAATGGGCCCAGCAATTGAACCCTGGAAGCAAGGATAACCCCACGAAACATGAAATCAGGCACTTGTGGATGTTTTGTCCCAGCACGGGAGCGGTCCTTTAGAGTGGGCTGGTCACGTGAAAAGCTATTTGGGTTTGCTGGGTTTGGGGGAGTGCTGGTCAAATCCCTCAGCGATTACATCTGTTTCCAAGGAAGTGATTAAGAGTGCAGCAGGGGCAAAGGCCCGGCAGGGGACATTTTGGGGAAATCCAGGGCCTCGGAACAGCTGGCCCGATATGTTAGAATTTAGAAACGGGCGGGTTGCGAAGAGTACCTGGATTACGCCTCCCTTGGGTGGGAAAGGGCTCTACACCTAAAGTTCCGTATTGGAATTCTGCCAATTGCCGCATTTCGGCATAGATGGAACAATGCCGTTTCAACATCATGTATTCTTTGAGGCGAGCCCGAGGAGACTGTTCAACATTACTTATTACTCTGTCCGGCCACTAAGCCACTGAGGAAGCGCTTTTTGAAGCCTTTGTTTCTAAGGCGCGGCCTGCAGGTCAGTAGGTGATGCCATGGCAATATGCCCGGACACTGCAGGCGTAGAGGCTGTTCTTGCTACTGCTAGTTATTTGAGTTGGGAAGGAAAAATACACACGAGAAAGGCTAAGGGAGTAGAATAATGCTTTGGGGTAGAGAAACCCATTTGCATTGGCTGTCAATTTTGGTAAAATGCTGATCCCGCTTTCATTTGCTTCCTCTGGCAACATGACGAATTTGTTTTCCGATTGGAAGTGATTCATGAGCTAAGTGATTACGATGTTGTTGCATTTGTGGTTTGGATATCTGTGTGTAGCTTTTATGACCTTTTTGTCGAATTAAAGCTAATAAAGTAAAAACAAAAAACAAAAAAAAGAAATCTCACACACACACAGGCGCGCGGGCGCGCGCCAGGATTGAACTCCAAAAACATAGAGCCGCTCTGGGCATGGAGCCCTGTGTCCATTTTCAAGGGGCGTTTCTAGCCTTGGCTAACACACACTCTCAGAGCTGTGTTATTTCCTTCCTCTTCGGTGCGCTTTTCCTTCGGTCCCCGGGCGGTGAGGGGAGCAGACTTGATCAGGCACCGTAGGGAAAGAAGGGAAAAAGGATATGCTCGCGCTGCTATGCGTGGGAGGTGAGCAAGAGAGGTCGAATATGAAGCGGAAAACAAAGTTTGCCCATGTTCCTGTCGCAGCTGAAGGCGGCATGCCGGCTTTACAAGACGCTTGCAAGGGAGCCGAGGCCCTGCCAAGGGGAAGCTACTTTTGTGTAAGAGCTGGGAGATGTTGCGGTCCTGGTGACACATGTAAAATGACATAAATGTATGCGTGTCGCTATTAAAAAATGGATCATTTAGGCGGAGGAAACACAGTGTGTCGTTCGCAGGGACGGTGCTGTGAGCTGGGACCTGCCTCCCCTTCTGTGGACCAATCAGAAGGAAGCTCCTCCCTATATATGCACGCCGCTTGCCGGGCCGCCCATTACTGATCTGATCTGATCTGTGAGCGCGCTGACCGAGTCCTCCTGCAGAACAATGGCTGAAACTGCTCCCGCTGCTGTGGCTCCGCCGGCGGAACCTGCCGCCGCCGCCGCACCCAAGAAGAAGACGACGCAGAAGAAAGCAGCCGGCGCTGCCAAGGCCAAAAAGCCCACGGGGCCCAGCGTGGCCGACCTCGTCGTCAAGGTCGTGGCTGCCTCCACTGAGAGGAAGGGACTCTCCCTGCCCGCCATCAAGAAGGCTCTGAGCGCCCAGGGATACGACGTGGACAAGAACAACAGCAGAGTCAAGCTTGCCGTCAAGAGCCTGGTGAGCAAAGGAGCCCTAGCCCAGCTCAAGGGCACCGGTGCCTCTGGATCCTTCAAGCTCAACAAGAAGCAGTCGCAGGGCAAGGAGAAGGCGGCCAAGAAAGCGGCGGTGAAGAGCAAGACGCCCGCAGCAAAGAAGCCTGCCGGTGCTGCCAAGAAACCCAAAAAGGCTCCCGCCGGAGTCAAGAAGAGTCCCAAGAAGGTGAAGAAACCAGCAGGAGCCAAGAGCCCTAAAAAGCCCAAAGCTGCTCCAGTCAAGAAGGCCGCCAAGAGCCCCGCAAAAGCCAAAGCCGTGAAGGCGAAAGCGGCAAAGAAGAGCCCAGCCAAGGTCGTGAAGCCCAAGGCCGTCAAACCCAAAGCGGCAAAGCCCAAAAAGGCTGCACCCAAGAAGAAGTAGAGGCTTTCGCCGAGACCCTTCAAAAAACACACACAAAAAAACACAAAGGCTCTTTTAAGAGCCGCCCACAGCATCTGAAAAGCGAGCTAGCTCATGCCTCTTGCCAGACGCGTACTGCGATATACAACGGCATGTTTGAAAGCCAACATGTACCGGGCCCCGCGGCGAGAGTCTCCACTCGCTTCGGACGCCATGCGTGACCGTGGCCAGTGCGCCCCCACCTATAAGCCCCCACCAGTTGAGACATAAGGGCATCGTGTGCACAGATGTTGAGGCATGTGATCTGGCACAACCCCCCCGCCACCTCCTCCTCCTCCTCCTCCTCCTCCCCCCCCCCGCCCCTCCCCTCATCATAACCGCAGTGTTTCGAGGCGCTGCCATTGGGCTGGCCGCCGGCAAAGATGATGATGGTAGTGTGAAATGTCAGCGCGGGGGGCGGGGGGGCAGACTTCAGAGGCTGATTTGCCACTCTCGCTTGCCACCGGTCTGAAGGCTGGTGGGAGGTTGAATTGGGGCACGCAAGGGCTGGGTGGTGGGGCTATTTTATCTGTCCACAGCGACTCATGAAAGGCTGAGCACAACCCACGGCAATCTCTTTTTGCTTCCTGTTTATTGTTGGGCCAGCCAGCCAATCGAAGGCTTCCCATTCCTGCGTCACCGCTTCATAGCCATACCTTCGGACAGCGACCAATCACAGCACAACGCGGGCTTTTTTCAAACCTGCGCCTGTTATCGCCTCAGCCAATGAGAGGAGAGCTTGGTCTTCATATACCAGCTCCCCGCCAGAGGAGCGCCATTGTATCTCGTAGAGAGAAAGCAGATCTAGCAGCGCTGCCATGGCCCGTACTAAGCAGACCGCCCGCAAGTCCACAGGAGGCAAGGCGCCTCGCAAGCAGCTGGCCACCAAGGCTGCCCGGAAGAGCGCCCCCGCCACTGGCGGCGTCAAGAAACCTCACCGCTACCGACCCGGCACTGTGGCTCTGAGGGAGATCCGCCGCTACCAGAAATCCACCGAGCTGCTCATCCGAAAGCTGCCCTTCCAGCGCCTGGTGCGAGAAATCGCCCAGGACTTCAAGACCGACCTGCGCTTCCAGAGCTCGGCCGTCATGGCCCTGCAGGAGGCCAGCGAGGCCTACCTGGTTGGGCTCTTTGAGGACACCAACCTCTGCGCCATCCACGCCAAGCGGGTCACCATCATGCCCAAGGACATCCAGCTGGCCCGCCGCATCCGGGGCGAGAGGGCTTGAGGCACACGGCAGCACCGCAACAACCGCAGAAAACACCACAAAGGCTCTTTTAAGAGCCGCCACATTGTCACAGACGAGCTGCTCCTATCCGCCCCTGCTCTTCGCTTGGCTACGCTCGTAGCTCGGGCGAGCTTTTGGCTTCAGAGGCAAAAGCCAAACATCCATTTGGCCCCATAGTTCACAGGGCTTTTCCGTGGCATGGAAGGCCCTCCAGTGTTGGGTGACGGAGGGGGGGATTTGAGGTATGCCCAAGATGCATTACTTATTCACCTGCCGGGCACACCCAGCGTCCCCCCCCACGGTAGCCGCAGGCCTTATTTACGCACCATGCCAGGTTTGCGCCCGTGGTCAGCGGTCCTCTTGAGTGCTCGGAAGAGAGTGCAGGGTGCCCTGACTCTGAAGCGCTTGGAAGCAGCTCCTTTTCTGATCAGTGTTTGCAACGCGCCGTGGGGGCAAGTGGGGAGGCGGGGGATGCCGCCGACGGCATGGTGCCTGCCCCTAAACCATCAGAAGCGGCAGCTGGCTGTGAGTTCTTTGTTTGGCAGGCTCTCCCACCTACGCTACCCCGCCCAGAGACCAACGGCTAGTAAGCGCGGTCATTTCGAAACGCTGCCGTCTCCCCGCCCACCCGGCCCTGCGCAGACCGTGCTGCGCACGACCGCCAGCAGCCCTCCCTCTGGTCCGCCATGGGTGCATATAAGGAGCGGCTCAGGCGCTGAACCCGTCATTCTCCGCTCGCTTGTGAAGAAGAGAAGAGTCAGCATGTCTGGACGCGGCAAAGGAGGGAAAGGGCTCGGCAAAGGCGGCGCCAAGAGGCACAGGAAAGTGCTGCGAGACAACATCCAGGGCATCACCAAGCCCGCCATCCGCCGCCTGGCCCGCCGTGGCGGAGTCAAGCGCATCTCCGGCCTCATCTACGAGGAGACCCGGGGCGTGCTGAAGGTCTTCCTGGAGAACGTGATCCGGGATGCCGTCACCTACACCGAGCACGCCAAGAGGAAGACGGTCACCGCCATGGATGTGGTCTATGCCCTGAAGCGCCAGGGACGCACCCTCTACGGATTCGGGGGCTGAGCAGACCCCCACCCCCCACCGGACCCCACCTCTCGTTCCGACACCACAACACCAAAGGCTCTTTTAAGAGCCGCCCACACCCTCCCCGACCGAGCTGCTCATCTGCACTCTGCTTAAGCACCATACTCTGGCCCGCCTGAGCCAAAGTAGAGGGGCGTGCAAGGTTTATGTTTTGACTAGCAAGCCAGCGCCTTGAAAAAAAACCTCAGGCGAGTCTTGCACACTGATTTTATGAATGTCGCTTGTGTGTGAATGAAGAAAGAGATCAGAGCAAGCACATGGCGTTTTTGTGTCCTACTTGACAATTCTTTCTTTGCGCCCAGAATGTACCTGCAGGAGAAGGCAAAATCCTATGCCGAAGGTAAGGTCTTTCACACGGCTGTGCCTTCTGCCCCCGTGGCTATGAGGAGCGCTGGCTCTTGCCTAGAATGGGCCTGGCTACCAGTCGCGCCTTGAAACACTTGTGTATAGGCGCCTTTATAAATGCCATATGTCCTATCATATCATATCGGGGTCGGGGCCAAGCCGGCCCGAATCCCCTCCAGTGCGCTAGGGCTTCTCGCTCTCGCCGAGGGGCAGGCTTTCCGATTGATTTACCCTTTGAACGCATTCGGGGTTGACCACAGCGCCGCCCTTTAACGCAAGGGGGCAACTGCACTCGGGGTTTGTGTATCCAGAAGGGAGAGCCAGGTGTCTGTGTCCTGCTCAGTTTGCCCCTCTACCCATTCTCCTGAGCGTGTGAATGGGGTGAGCGTTGCCGGAGGCCTCTGCGCGCGTCATGCTGGTCAGAGAGTTGCTGGTTAGTTAGTTAGTTAGTGAGGCACGCAAAGCGTCAAGGCCCACCATGGCCTCCTCCCCACACTCCTACCTACCACTGGCCTCTGCAGAGAGCTGCCCGTCTCACTTCCTTGCTTTGCCACTGCCAAGCCCTCTCACTGAGATAGATAGATACATTGTACACCATGTTGGGAGAGTGGCAGATGAGGGGAGGGACCTGTCTGGGGATTCCACTCATTACCCTAAGGGAAGTGCAAGGGTTCCTGGGAGGCATGCATGAACCGTTTGACTCCAAGAAAGGAAGGCCTGGCCGAGATATGAAACCCAGAGTGGCCCATTTCACCCTTTTTTTTCCCTTTCTTTCCTTTTAGTGTTTTGGTGGGCAGGCGGAGGGCCCTCTCTCTCAAACCTCACTCTAACTTGCTCAGGTGCTGTGCCCAGTGGGGTCTGCTGGGAATTTTGCCCGTCAAGGGCAAAGCACAGTGGCGTTTGTCAGGCGTTCGTCAGGCTTTCGGGGCAGGGGCCAGAACGCCTGGCTGGCTGGCTGCTGCAGCTGCTGCTGCTGCTGCTGCTGCTGCTTCTCCCAGAAACCCAGCCCAGTGTCCCCAAGGACAGGCCTCTCCTCCCAGCGATGAGAAGAGGAGAAAGGAAGATCAAAGTGGGGCTGAGGCTTCCTCAGAAGGGTCAGGCCCTGTGGCGAACCAGAAGATGGACTCGGACTACAGTGGGTCTTGGTGGAGACTTGTTTATTCAGATAAAAGAAACACGCCTATCGGCTCTCCCGCTATGAGGGAAGTTCCCTGCCTTCTAAAACAAAAACAAAGGGCGCCCGTCGAAGTCCAAGAATGAAAGAGCCCTGCCTGAGTCCACACTCCTAGTTGCTGACTGGCCCTCCCACGTTAGAAAACCTCGCTAAAAGGAAAAGGAGGCTTGCACAATAGCCTCGGAAGTGCGCGTCTGTCTGGCCCGACTCGTAGAGGGCTCATTTGCACAGCCCACACTTCTCCAGATCCCACCTTTATGGCACCGGGACTCCCCAAAGTCAAGTCCTGTGGCTCTTTGGCAGGGTTATTGGCTCTCAGTCCAATTCATCTCGTATATTTGTCGGCTTTCCCAGCCTTGGCAACAAGCACGCGCATCCATTGCCCTCCTTTGTTCACAGGGCGGGTGCCCATTCGCTTCTCTTAGGATCTAGTACTGGGGCGGATACCCCAGCCTTGGTAGACCGTGTTTGGATCTCTTCCCCTCTGTTTAACTTGGCTCGCACGCCCGTTCCACCCCTTTCAGAATGTCGTACGTTGGGCGGCTTCTCCAGCCGTGATATGCAGTATTTGTATCTCTTTCACTCTCTTTTGCTTGGGTCGTGGGCCCGTTCCGCTCTTTCAGACTTTCACACGCTTGGCGGCTTCTCCAGCGGTGACATGCAGTATTCGAGCCCCTCTCACGCTCGGTCTTACCTGGGTCTTGTGGCCGTCCATTTTCCCAGCCTCTCCTGCCGTGGACGGCTTCTCCAGTCTTTGCCCCCAACGTTTACAGCCCTCCCTCCCGTCCTCACGTTGGGAGTGTTTGCATCGCTGTTTGTGCTCGTCTGGTCGGTACAGGCACTCGCCGGGTGGGGCTCGGGGACTCTGGCTCCTTCCTGTTCCCTAGTCTCGGCGTCGGTCGCTGGGCGCCGGGCCCACCACTGTTCTCTAGCCGTCGCGCCCCCGGGGAAGGCGGTTTTCTTCCCGTCTTGGCTCCGCTCCTGACCCGGGGCCTCTTTGATATTAATTTTGTTTAACTATTTTCTTCTACCATTCTCCAAAGTCTCACGTGCTCAAAAGTCTGAAAACACACATCCAAAATAAAAAAGACTCTCTAATACCTGCTCGGTCAGAGCTCCCGCCTTGTAGCCTCCAGCTAGCGGGTCTCGCTTTGGCTAGGCCAACCGCTGGCTCGGGCCCTCCAGGACGTATCCACAGCGGCTCGCCTCTGCGTGTGGAGGATTCTCCTCCCGTCTGCACGAGTCGGTCACGGCGTAGGAGGTGTCTCCCCATTCACAGTTCTTACTGTGTTTAAGCACGTCGGTACTTGCCCAGGCCCCTAGGCCGGAGGGTCTTGCCGAGCGGGCTCACCTCCCTAGCCCTAGGCGGGGCAGGGCCGTCCCTGCCAACGCTTCTCCCTGCGTGTGCCCCAAGCGCTGATTTCTGCCCTTCCTGTCCCGCATATTGGAGGTTCCACCTTTGGGTGGCACGCCCCCCCGTGTGCCCGGCCTGCCACGCCCGAGCATGCTCCTTCATGGTCGAGGCCAGTGTCTGTGTGAAAAGGACATGGACTGGGACGAGGGGGCAGAAGGCCCGAGATCATGTAGGGTAAAGTGACTGCAAGCAAACACGGCCCCTGCATGCATGTAGAATGCAAAGACAATCTGGTTTCAGAGGCTGGCTGCCAGCAAATGGGCCCAGCAATTGAACCCTGGAAGCAAGGATAACCCCACGAAACATGAAATCAGGCACTTGTGGATGTTTTGTCCCAGCACGGGAGCGGTCCTTTAGAGTGGGCTGGTCACGTGAAAAGCTATTTGGGTTTGCTGGGTTTGGGGGAGTGCTGGTCAAATCCCTCAGCGATTACATCTGTTTCCAAGGAAGTGATTAAGAGTGCAGCAGGGGCAAAGGCCCGGCAGGGGACATTTTGGGGAAATCCAGGGCCTCGGAACAGCTGGCCCGATATGTTAGAATTTAGAAACGGGCGGGTTGCGAAGAGTACCTGGATTACGCCTCCCTTGGGTGGGAAAGGGCTCTACACCTAAAGTTCCGTATTGGAATTCTGCCAATTGCCGCATTTCGGCATAGATGGAACAATGCCGTTTCAACATCATGTATTCTTTGAGGCGAGCCCGAGGAGACTGTTCAACATTACTTATTACTCTGTCCGGCCACTAAGCCACTGAGGAAGCGCTTTTTGAAGCCTTTGTTTCTAAGGCGCGGCCTGCAGGTCAGTAGGTGATGCCATGGCAATATGCCCGGACACTGCAGGCGTAGAGGCTGTTCTTGCTACTGCTAGTTATTTGAGTTGGGAAGGAAAAATACACACGAGAAAGGCTAAGGGAGTAGAATAATGCTTTGGGGTAGAGAAACCCATTTGCATTGGCTGTCAATTTTGGTAAAATGCTGATCCCGCTTTCATTTGCTTCCTCTGGCAACATGACGAATTTGTTTTCCGATTGGAAGTGATTCATGAGCTAAGTGATTACGATGTTGTTGCATTTGTGGTTTGGATATCTGTGTGTAGCTTTTATGACCTTTTTGTCGAATTAAAGCTAATAAAGTAAAAACAAAAAACAAAAAAAAGAAATCTCACACACACACAGGCGCGCGGGCGCGCGCCAGGATTGAACTCCAAAAACATAGAGCCGCTCTGGGCATGGAGCCCTGTGTCCATTTTCAAGGGGCGTTTCTAGCCTTGGCTAACACACACTCTCAGAGCTGTGTTATTTCCTTCCTCTTCGGTGCGCTTTTCCTTCGGTCCCCGGGCGGTGAGGGGAGCAGACTTGATCAGGCACCGTAGGGAAAGAAGGGAAAAAGGATATGCTCGCGCTGCTATGCGTGGGAGGTGAGCAAGAGAGGTCGAATATGAAGCGGAAAACAAAGTTTGCCCATGTTCCTGTCGCAGCTGAAGGCGGCATGCCGGCTTTACAAGACGCTTGCAAGGGAGCCGAGGCCCTGCCAAGGGGAAGCTACTTTTGTGTAAGAGCTGGGAGATGTTGCGGTCCTGGTGACACATGTAAAATGACATAAATGTATGCGTGTCGCTATTAAAAAATGGATCATTTAGGCGGAGGAAACACAGTGTGTCGTTCGCAGGGACGGTGCTGTGAGCTGGGACCTGCCTCCCCTTCTGTGGACCAATCAGAAGGAAGCTCCTCCCTATATATGCACGCCGCTTGCCGGGCCGCCCATTACTGGTTGGGACATCGTGGACGGCAGCTTGAGTTGAGGTGGATGAGCGATTAGGCGGTAACAGCAATGGCTGTTAGGACCTAATTTTCTCCCGCTCCTCACAGCTGCTTAGACCTTGTGTACCGAGATGCAGCATCGAGCGATGCTGCGACAGCTGCAGTGAGCCGGGCCTTTTCTAAACAGAAGGGCCGTTTAAGCGGTCTTTGCCTCCACCTTGTGGCGGCAAGTGGCGCTTGATTAGTCCGATTTCCCCACTGAAGAGCAATCTTCAGGAGTCGGTCTAACAATCTGCAAAGGAGCTTTTTGCACACCGTGTGCACCCCAAAACTGTCCTTTTTAGGGCACACCTGCTGAGCTGGTTCTTACAAAGAACTGTTTGGATTTAAAAAGAAACTGCTCTGATAAGAGCACTCTACATTTTCTCCCTCTTTTCTCCTATTCTTTCCTGTTTTCTCTCCAATTTTCTCCCCCTTTTCTCCTAGATTGATCATCATGACGGCCCAGATGTCAGAAACATCCCACCTCCTGGACACTGAGGTCGAGATGGAAGGGTTCGAACCAGTCTCTCACAAGCGAAAGACCAGTGAAAGTGCGTCACCAGGTGCATCAAAACAGAAGTGGAAGAAGACGCTGACTGAACCATCTGCAACAGGTGTGAGCACCAGCAACAAGTATGGCGTTCTGGAGCACGAACAGCTAACCACAGAACCTGACAACACAGCGGACAAGCAGACAACCCCACCACCAAAGAAGATCCGGATCCCCCCAGTGTTTGTGAAGAGCTTGGAGACCCACAAGGACCTGGTTGACATGCTGAAACACCTGTGCGCCAAACCAACCTTCACCACCAAGCCTCATGGTGAGCATATGAAGATCTCGCTCACCACAGTAGAGGACTACAAGAGCGTGACAGATGCCTTCACCGTACAGAAACTGCAGTACTACACATTCCCACTGGAGCGAGTGAGGTCTCAGAGGTTTGTGGTCCGTGGCCTGCCGACTAACGCCAGCGTGGAAGACATCACAGATCAACTTGCAGAACAGGGTCTCCCAGTGAAGAGTGTTGTCCAGCTGACCTCGCCAGCCGACAAGAACAAGAAATTCCCGCTATTTGTTGCCACCCTTGCACAAACCAGCGATGGAAAACCAGCGGACCTGACAAAGATCACACGGCTGTGCAGCTGTACAGTTACCACTGAAGCACCGAAGGCCAGAAGAGGACCTATCATGTGTTTCAACTGCCAGCGGATCGGCCACACATCTGCCTTCTGCCACCAAGACCCACGCTGCGTGCGATGTGGAGAGAACCACACATCGAAAAACTGCACCCGAGCCCGAACAGATCCGGCAACCTGCGCCAACTGCAGGGGACCTCACCCTGCCAGCTACCGCGGATGCCCAGCCCTTATGAAAGCTAAACAGGATGAGCAGCAGAGGAGGGCACCACAACAACCACTGCAAGCTCCACGGAACCCACAAACTACTACAAATGACTCTCAGAGGAGCAGCGGACAACGCCAACCAAACCAAAGACCTGCACATCGTCAGGAGCCAAAACCAACAGCGGCCGCACAGAGGACCCACCCTCCTCGCCCACCAACAGGCCATGGCCCTGCGAAGACCCAGACGACACCCACAACATCCGGGCTGAGCTACGCTGCAGTCCTAAATCCACCACCGAACCCGCCGCAAGCAACCACCTCAGCACAGGAAGAGGGAACAGCGAGCTCAATCGACTGGAAGACCATCATAGTGAAGATCGCAGCCTTTGTTGCAGAGCTGAATATCGACCCCACCATGACGATGGTGGCAGGGCTCGTCCTGAGCCTATTCGCGGGCGAAGGAAGAAAACAACATGGCATCTAAACCCAGCTGCGCCATCGTGATGTGGAATGCCAACGGTATTCAGAAGAAGACAGACGAACTCCTCCACCTGATGGAAACGAGAAGGGTGAGTGCTGCTTTGCTTTCAGAGACCCACCTGCAAGGAAACCAGAAGCTGAGCCTGGCGAACCACAGAGTGTACCGGACCGACCGACCTGCAGGAGCCAAAGGAGGGGGGACCGCAGTGATAGTGAAGACGATGATCGACCACCATGAGATTGCACTCCCACCCCTCAGAAGCATTGAAGCCACTGGAGTACAAGTCAAGACCGCTACAGGACCACTCCGACTGATTGCAACCTACTGCCCCCCGAAAGCAAAGCTGGATCTCCGAGACCTGGATGCTTTGCTGGATTCAACGGTTCCAACACTCATCGGGGGAGACCTCAACGCCAAGCACCGATGCTGGAACTCCAGGACTGCCAACCAGAGGGGACGGACACTGCTAGCGTATTCCAGGAAGAACGACTGCGTGGTAGCAGGCCCGACTGAGCCCACGCACTACCCAGGTGTAGCAAGCCACAACCCAGATGTGCTGGACATCGTGCTACTGAAGAACCTGCAACACTCTGTGGAGCTGGAAACACTGGTGGAGCTGACCTCGGACCACAATCCAGTAGCAATCACTGTGGGAGATGAGATGGAACCCTACCAGCAGGCCGAGAAGTACAACTTCAGAAGAGCTGACTGGAACCGCTTCAAAGAAGAGCTGAACAGAATGGTCACTCCAACCCCGCTGAGCACCATGGATGATATCAACAGGGCCGTGGAAGACTTCACGACAGCAGTCCAGGAGGCAATCAAGAGCAGTGTTCCAAAGCAGAAGACAACCAGATGTTCCATCTACGACCTACCGAGAGGCATCCAACAGTCAATCGCCGACAAGAACCGCGCCCGACGCCAGTGGCAGAAGCTCCGCACACCTGATCTCCTGCAGAAGTACAACACGCTCGCAAGACTCCTGCGGGAACAGATCCGACAGCACCGTGGAGAGAAGTGGGAGTCTGCAACAGCCAAGCTGAAGGAGGCAGACAACTCGGTGTGGAGAATGACTCGTCGCCTGACTGGGAAGAAGGAGCCAAGCCCACCAATCCAGGGACGAACCCACCTTGCATGCAGCAACAAGGACAAGGCAGAGGTCCTTGCCGAGACACTGGAGGCTTCGTTCACCCCGAACAAGGTAAGTAGGCTCTCAGACGGAGTGGAGGAAGCAGTTGAGAAGTACCTTGCAGATCACGGAACCGGGCTGGGAGCAGAAGACATCAAGGAGTGCACAAGCTCTGAGGTAGCAGGACTTGCAGAAAAGCTGGCGAACGGCAAGGCACCGGGGAGCGACGGAATAACCAACCTGGCAATCAAGAACCTCCCACCAGCATCAATGGAACATCTCACAGAGATCTTCAATGCATGCATGAGGCTCCAGCACTTCCCGAGTTCCTGGAAAGAAGCAAGGGTCATCGTTTTTCCAAAGGCCGGCAAACCACTGAGGGATCCAGCAAACTACCGCCCCATCAGCCTGCTTTCTGGATTATCGAAGCTCCTGGAGAAGGTCCTCCTCGCTCGACTCAGCGACTTCACCTCCGAAAGAAATCTACTAGCAAAGGAACAGTTTGGATTTCGAAAGGAGCATGCAACGACTCATCAGCTACTGAGAGTGGTGGACACCATCAGCCACGGATTCAACATCAAGAAGTCCACAGGAATCGTCTTCCTGGATGTCGCCAAAGCATTCGACCGAGTCTGGCACAAGGGACTGCTGCACAAGATGATTGGCCTGGGATTTCCGAACTACCTGGTGAAGACGATTGCAAGCTACCTGGGAGGCCGCACCTTCCATGTCGCCATGCGGTCTGAGATGTCCTCTTCACATTCCATCCGAGCAGGCGTGCCACAGGGATCGAACCTCGGACCCTTCCTGTTCAACCTCTTCACCAACGACATCCCGACAGATCTCCACAAGACGAACCTGGCGCTGTATGCAGACGATGTTGCAGTAATCTCCCAGTCTTTCAGCGAAAAGGAAGTGGCGAAGAACCTGCAAGCTTCATTGGATACCATCGCAAAGTGGTACAGCGACTGGCGGATAGAACTCAACACCAGCAAGACAACTGCAACGCTGTTCACCAGAAAGAAGATCAAGGAGCACCCACACATCAGCCTCAACGGGGAGACCATCAAATGGGAGAGCAGCAGCCGCTACCTCGGTGTGACCCTGGACAGCAAACTCAACTGGGAAAGCCACATCGAGAATACTCAGCAGAAGGCAACAGGAAAGATGGCAGCGCTGTACCCACTCCTGAAGAGCAAGTCCATGCCCCTCCGGACAAAGATCAACGTCTACAAGGCGATCATCAGACCAACCCTGACTTATGCCTCACCAGCATGGATGACCTGCCATGAGCGACACCGGAAGAGTCTTCAGATAGTCCAGAACAAGGCCCTGCGGATATCATCTGGAGCTCCAATCTTCACAAGGATAGCAGACCTTCACAGAGACCTGGACATCGAGATGTTGGATGAACATCTAGCGAAGCTGAGTAAGAACTTCTGCCAAGAACTGGATCAGAACCCGAACCCTCTGATCAGAAGACTCACTGCCACCACAGCAAACCCCTTCGACCGCTACCCGCGGCCCATCACTGCGAAGACCCAGTGAAACCAGCCCTACTGTGACAAGACCACACAGACCAAGAAGAATACAAACCCACGACTACACACTCAACCCGAGAAGATGGAGTAATGAGGCTCAAGCCTCGGTATCCAAAAAATCACCGCTGATGGATAAAAATCTATCAGCAAGAAGAAGAACAAGCGCGGGCCGCCCATTACTGATCTGATCTGATCTGTGAGCGCGCTGACCGAGTCCTCCTGCAGAACAATGGCTGAAACTGCTCCCGCTGCTGTGGCTCCGCCGGCGGAACCTGCCGCCGCCGCCGCACCCAAGAAGAAGACGACGCAGAAGAAAGCAGCCGGCGCTGCCAAGGCCAAAAAGCCCACGGGGCCCAGCGTGGCCGACCTCGTCGTCAAGGTCGTGGCTGCCTCCACTGAGAGGAAGGGACTCTCCCTGCCCGCCATCAAGAAGGCTCTGAGCGCCCAGGGATACGACGTGGACAAGAACAACAGCAGAGTCAAGCTTGCCGTCAAGAGCCTGGTGAGCAAAGGAGCCCTAGCCCAGCTCAAGGGCACCGGTGCCTCTGGATCCTTCAAGCTCAACAAGAAGCAGTCGCAGGGCAAGGAGAAGGCGGCCAAGAAAGCGGCGGTGAAGAGCAAGACGCCCGCAGCAAAGAAGCCTGCCGGTGCTGCCAAGAAACCCAAAAAGGCTCCCGCCGGAGTCAAGAAGAGTCCCAAGAAGGTGAAGAAACCAGCAGGAGCCAAGAGCCCTAAAAAGCCCAAAGCTGCTCCAGTCAAGAAGGCCGCCAAGAGCCCCGCAAAAGCCAAAGCCGTGAAGGCGAAAGCGGCAAAGAAGAGCCCAGCCAAGGTCGTGAAGCCCAAGGCCGTCAAACCCAAAGCGGCAAAGCCCAAAAAGGCTGCACCCAAGAAGAAGTAGAGGCTTTCGCCGAGACCCTTCAAAAAACACACACAAAAAAACACAAAGGCTCTTTTAAGAGCCGCCCACAGCATCTGAAAAGCGAGCTAGCTCATGCCTCTTGCCAGACGCGTACTGCGATATACAACGGCATGTTTGAAAGCCAACATGTACCGGGCCCCGCGGCGAGAGTCTCCACTCGCTTCGGACGCCATGCGTGACCGTGGCCAGTGCGCCCCCACCTATAAGCCCCCACCAGTTGAGACATAAGGGCATCGTGTGCACAGATGTTGAGGCATGTGATCTGGCACAACCCCCCCGCCACCTCCTCCTCCTCCTCCTCCTCCTCCCCCCCCCCGCCCCTCCCCTCATCATAACCGCAGTGTTTCGAGGCGCTGCCATTGGGCTGGCCGCCGGCAAAGATGATGATGGTAGTGTGAAATGTCAGCGCGGGGGGCGGGGGGGCAGACTTCAGAGGCTGATTTGCCACTCTCGCTTGCCACCGGTCTGAAGGCTGGTGGGAGGTTGAATTGGGGCACGCAAGGGCTGGGTGGTGGGGCTATTTTATCTGTCCACAGCGACTCATGAAAGGCTGAGCACAACCCACGGCAATCTCTTTTTGCTTCCTGTTTATTGTTGGGCCAGCCAGCCAATCGAAGGCTTCCCATTCCTGCGTCACCGCTTCATAGCCATACCTTCGGACAGCGACCAATCACAGCACAACGCGGGCTTTTTTCAAACCTGCGCCTGTTATCGCCTCAGCCAATGAGAGGAGAGCTTGGTCTTCATATACCAGCTCCCCGCCAGAGGAGCGCCATTGTATCTCGTAGAGAGAAAGCAGATCTAGCAGCGCTGCCATGGCCCGTACTAAGCAGACCGCCCGCAAGTCCACAGGAGGCAAGGCGCCTCGCAAGCAGCTGGCCACCAAGGCTGCCCGGAAGAGCGCCCCCGCCACTGGCGGCGTCAAGAAACCTCACCGCTACCGACCCGGCACTGTGGCTCTGAGGGAGATCCGCCGCTACCAGAAATCCACCGAGCTGCTCATCCGAAAGCTGCCCTTCCAGCGCCTGGTGCGAGAAATCGCCCAGGACTTCAAGACCGACCTGCGCTTCCAGAGCTCGGCCGTCATGGCCCTGCAGGAGGCCAGCGAGGCCTACCTGGTTGGGCTCTTTGAGGACACCAACCTCTGCGCCATCCACGCCAAGCGGGTCACCATCATGCCCAAGGACATCCAGCTGGCCCGCCGCATCCGGGGCGAGAGGGCTTGAGGCACACGGCAGCACCGCAACAACCGCAGAAAACACCACAAAGGCTCTTTTAAGAGCCGCCACATTGTCACAGACGAGCTGCTCCTATCCGCCCCTGCTCTTCGCTTGGCTACGCTCGTAGCTCGGGCGAGCTTTTGGCTTCAGAGGCAAAAGCCAAACATCCATTTGGCCCCATAGTTCACAGGGCTTTTCCGTGGCATGGAAGGCCCTCCAGTGTTGGGTGACGGAGGGGGGGATTTGAGGTATGCCCAAGATGCATTACTTATTCACCTGCCGGGCACACCCGGGGTCCCCCCCCCCCCCCCACGGTAGCCGCAGGCATTATTTACGCACCATGCCAGGTTTGCGCCCGTGGTCAGCGGTCCTCTTGAGTGCTCGGAAGAGAGTGCAGGGTGCCCTGACTCTGAAGCGCTTGGAAGCAGCTCCTTTTCTGATCAGTGTTTGCAACGCGCCGTGGGGGCAAGTGGGGAGGCGGGGGATGCCGCCGACGGCATGGTGCCTGCCCCTAAACCATCAGAAGCGGCAGCTGGCTGTGAGTTCTTTGTTTGGCAGGCTCTCCCACCTACGCTACCCCGCCCAGAGACCAACGGCTAGTAAGCGCGGTCATTTCGAAACGCTGCCGTCTCCCCGCCCACCCGGCCCTGCGCAGACCGTGCTGCGCACGACCGCCAGCAGCCCTCCCTCTGGTCCGCCATGGGTGCATATAAGGAGCGGCTCAGGCGCTGAACCCGTCATTCTCCGCTCGCTTGTGAAGAAGAGAAGAGTCAGCATGTCTGGACGCGGCAAAGGAGGGAAAGGGCTCGGCAAAGGCGGCGCCAAGAGGCACAGGAAAGTGCTGCGAGACAACATCCAGGGCATCACCAAGCCCGCCATCCGCCGCCTGGCCCGCCGTGGCGGAGTCAAGCGCATCTCCGGCCTCATCTACGAGGAGACCCGGGGCGTGCTGAAGGTCTTCCTGGAGAACGTGATCCGGGATGCCGTCACCTACACCGAGCACGCCAAGAGGAAGACGGTCACCGCCATGGATGTGGTCTATGCCCTGAAGCGCCAGGGACGCACCCTCTACGGATTCGGGGGCTGAGCAGACCCCCACCCCCCACCGGACCCCACCTCTCGTTCCGACACCACAACACCAAAGGCTCTTTTAAGAGCCGCCCACACCCTCCCCGACCGAGCTGCTCATCTGCACTCTGCTTAAGCACCATACTCTGGCCCGCCTGAGCCAAAGTAGAGGGGCGTGCAAGGTTTATGTTTTGACTAGCAAGCCAGCGCCTTGAAAAAAAACCTCAGGCGAGTCTTGCACACTGATTTTATGAATGTCGCTTGTGTGTGAATGAAGAAAGAGATCAGAGCAAGCACATGGCGTTTTTGTGTCCTACTTGACAATTCTTTCTTTGCGCCCAGAATGTACCTGCAGGAGAAGGCAAAATCCTATGCCGAAGGTAAGGTCTTTCACACGGCTGTGCCTTCTGCCCCCGTGGCTATGAGGAGCGCTGGCTCTTGCCTAGAATGGGCCTGGCTACCAGTCGCGCCTTGAAACACTTGTGTATAGGCGCCTTTATAAATGCCATATGTCCTATCATATCATATCGGGATCGGGGCCAAGCCGGCCCGAATCCCCTCCAGTGCGCTAGGGCTTCTCGCTCTCGCCGAGGGGCAGGCTTTCCGATTGATTTACCCTTTGAACGCATTCGGGGTTGACCACAGCGCCGCCCTTTAACGCAAGGGGGCAACTGCACTCGGGGTTTGTGTATCCAGAAGGGAGAGCCAGGTGTCTGTGTCCTGCTCAGTTTGCCCCTCTACCCATTCTCCTGAGCGTGTGAATGGGGTGAGCGTTGCCGGAGGCCTCTGCGCGCGTCATGCTGGTCAGAGAGTTGCTGGTTAGTTAGTTAGTTAGTGAGGCACGCAAAGCGTCAAGGCCCACCATGGCCTCCTCCCCACACTCCTACCTACCACTGGCCTCTGCAGAGAGCTGCCCGTCTCACTTCCTTGCTTTGCCACTGCCAAGCCCTCTCACTGAGATAGATAGATACATTGTACACCGTGTTGGGAGAGTGGCAGATGAGGGGAGGGACCTGTCTGGGGATTCCACTCATTACCCTAAGGGAAGTGCAAGGGTTCCTGGGAGGCATGCATGAACCGTTTGACTCCAAGAAAGGAAGGCCTGGCCGAGATATGAAACCCAGAGTGGCCCATTTCACCCTTTTTTTTCCCTTTCTTTCCTTTTAGTGTTTTGGTGGGCAGGCGGAGGGCCCTCTCTCTCAAACCTCACTCTAACTTGCTCAGGTGCTGTGCCCAGTGGGGTCTGCTGGGAATTTTGCCCGTCAAGGGCAAAGCCCGTCAAGGGCAAAGCACAGTGGCGTTTGTCAGGCGTTCGTCAGGCTTTCGGGGCAGGGGCCAGAACGCCTGGCTGGCTGGCTGGCTGGCTGGCTGCTGCAGCTGCTGCTGCTGCTGCTGCTGCTGCTGCTGCTGCTGCTTCTCCCAGAAACCCAGCCCAGTGTCCCCAAGGACAGGCCTCTCCTCCCAGCGATGAGAAGAGGAGAAAGGAAGATCAAAGTGGGGCTGAGGCTTCCTCAGAAGGGTCAGGCCCTGTCGCGAACCAGAAGATGGACTCGGACTCAGAAGGGTCAGGCCCTGTGGCGAACCAGAAGATGGACTCGGACTACAGTGGGTCTTGGTGGAGACTTGTTTATTCAGATAAAAGAAACACGCCTATCGGCTCTCCCGCTATGAGGGAAGTTCCCTGCCTTCTAAAACAAAAACAAAGGGCGCCCGTCGAAGTCCAAGAATGAAAGAGCCCTGCCTGAGTCCACACTCCTAGTTGCTGACTGGCCCTCCCACGTTAGAAAACCTCGCTAAAAGGAAAAGGAGGCTTGCACAATAGCCTCGGAAGTGCGCGTCTGTCTGGCCCGACTCGTAGAGGGCTCATTTGCACAGCCCACACTTCTCCAGATCCCACCTTTATGGCACCGGGACTCCCCAAAGTCAAGTCCTGTGGCTCTTTGGCAGGGTTATTGGCTCTCAGTCCAATTCATCTCGTATATTTGTCGGCTTTCCCAGCCTTGGCAACAAGCACGCGCATCCATTGCCCTCCTTTGTTCACAGGGCGGGTGCCCATTCGCTTCTCTTAGGATCTAGTACTGGGGCGGATACCCCAGCCTTGGTAGACCGTGTTTGGATCTCTTCCCCTCTGTTTAACTTGGCTCGCACGCCCGTTCCACCCCTTTCAGAATGTCGTACGTTGGGCGGCTTCTCCAGCCGTGATATGCAGTATTTGTATCTCTTTCACTCTCTTTTGCTTGGGTCGTGGGCCCGTTCCGCTCTTTCAGACTTTCACACGCTTGGCGGCTTCTCCAGCGGTGACATGCAGTATTCGAGCCCCTCTCACGCTCGGTCTTACCTGGGTCTTGTGGCCGTCCATTTTCCCAGCCTCTCCTGCCGTGGACGGCTTCTCCAGTCTTTGCCCCCAACGTTTACAGCCCTCCCTCCCGTCCTCACGTTGGGAGTGTTTGCATCGCTGTTTGTGCTCGTCTGGTCGGTACAGGCACTCGCCGGGTGGGGCTCGGGGACTCTGGCTCCTTCCTGTTCCCTAGTCTCGGCGTCGGTCGCTGGGCGCCGGGCCCACCACTGTTCTCTAGCCGTCGCGCCCCCGGGGAAGGCGGTTTTCTTCCCGTCTTGGCTCCGCTCCTGACCCGGGGCCTCTTTGATATTAATTTTGTTTAACTATTTTCTTCTACCATTCTCCAAAGTCTCACGTGCTCAAAAGTCTGAAAACACACATCCAAAATAAAAAAGACTCTCTAATACCTGCTCGGTCAGAGCTCCCGCCTTGTAGCCTCCAGCTAGCGGGTCTCGCTTTGGCTAGGCCAACCGCTGGCTCGGGCCCTCCAGGACGTATCCACAGCGGCTCGCCTCTGCGTGTGGAGGATTCTCCTCCCGTCTGCACGAGTCGGTCACGGCGTAGGAGCTGTCTCCCCATTCACAGTTCTTACTGTGTTTAAGCACGTCGGTACTTGCCCAGGCCCCTAGGCCGGAGGGTCTTGCCGAGCGGGCTCACCTCCCTAGCCCTAGGCGGGGCAGGGCCGTCCCTGCCAACGCTTCTCCCTGCGTGTGCCCCAAGCGCTGATTTCTGCCCTTCCTGTCCCGCATATTGGAGGTTCCACCTTTGGGTGGCACGCCCCCCCGTGTGCCCGGCCTGCCACGCCCGAGCATGCTCCTTCATGGTCGAGGCCAGTGTCTGTGTGAAAAGGACATGGACTGGGACGAGGGGGCAGAAGGCCCGAGATCATGTAGGGTAAAGTGACTGCAAGCAAACACGGCCCCTGCATGCATGTAGAATGCAAAGACAATCTGGTTTCAGAGGCTGGCTGCCAGCAAATGGGCCCAGCAATTGAACCCTGGAAGCAAGGATAACCCCACGAAACATGAAATCAGGCACTTGTGGATGTTTTGTCCCAGCACGGGAGCGGTCCTTTAGAGTGGGCTGGTCACGTGAAAAGCTATTTGGGTTTGCTGGGTTTGGGGGAGTGCTGGTCAAATCCCTCAGCGATTACATCTGTTTCCAAGGAAGTGATTAAGAGTGCAGCAGGGGCAAAGGCCCGGCAGGGGACATTTTGGGGAAATCCAGGGCCTCGGAACAGCTGGCCCGATATGTTAGAATTTAGAAACGGGCGGGTTGCGAAGAGTACCTGGATTACGCCTCCCTTGGGTGGGAAAGGGCTCTACACCTAAAGTTCCGTATTGGAATTCTGCCAATTGCCGCATTTCGGCATAGATGGAACAATGCCGTTTCAACATCATGTATTCTTTGAGGCGAGCCCGAGGAGACTGTTCAACATTACTTATTACTCTGTCCGGCCACTAAGCCACTGAGGAAGCGCTTTTTGAAGCCTTTGTTTCTAAGGCGCGGCCTGCAGGTCAGTAGGTGATGCCATGGCAATATGCCCGGACACTGCAGGCGTAGAGGCTGTTCTTGCTACTGCTAGTTATTTGAGTTGGGAAGGAAAAATACACACGAGAAAGGCTAAGGGAGTAGAATAATGCTTTGGGGTAGAGAAACCCATTTGCATTGGCTGTCAATTTTGGTAAAATGCTGATCCCGCTTTCATTTGCTTCCTCTGGCAACATGACGAATTTGTTTTCCGATTGGAAGTGATTCATGAGCTAAGTGATTACGATGTTGTTGCATTTGTGGTTTGGATATCTGTGTGTAGCTTTTATGACCTTTTTGTCGAATTAAAGCTAATAAAGTAAAAACAAAAAACAAAAAAAAGAAATCTCACACACACACAGGCGCGCGGGCGCGCGCCAGGATTGAACTCCAAAAACATAGAGCCGCTCTGGGCATGGAGCCCTGTGTCCATTTTCAAGGGGCGTTTCTAGCCTTGGCTAACACACACTCTCAGAGCTGTGTTATTTCCTTCCTCTTCGGTGCGCTTTTCCTTCGGTCCCCGGGCGGTGAGGGGAGCAGACTTGATCAGGCACCGTAGGGAAAGAAGGGAAAAAGGATATGCTCGCGCTGCTATGCGTGGGAGGTGAGCAAGAGAGGTCGAATATGAAGCGGAAAACAAAGTTTGCCCATGTTCCTGTCGCAGCTGAAGGCGGCATGCCGGCTTTACAAGACGCTTGCAAGGGAGCCGAGGCCCTGCCAAGGGGAAGCTACTTTTGTGTAAGAGCTGGGAGATGTTGCGGTCCTGGTGACACATGTAAAATGACATAAATGTATGCGTGTCGCTATTAAAAAATGGATCATTTAGGCGGAGGAAACACAGTGTGTCGTTCGCAGGGACGGTGCTGTGAGCTGGGACCTGCCTCCCCTTCTGTGGACCAATCAGAAGGAAGCTCCTCCCTATATATGCACGCCGCTTGCCGGGCCGCCCATTACTGATCTGATCTGATCTGTGAGCGCGCTGACCGAGTCCTCCTGCAGAACAATGGCTGAAACTGCTCCCGCTGCTGTGGCTCCGCCGGCGGAACCTGCCGCCGCCGCCGCACCCAAGAAGAAGACGACGCAGAAGAAAGCAGCCGGCGCTGCCAAGGCCAAAAAGCCCACGGGGCCCAGCGTGGCCGACCTCGTCGTCAAGGTCGTGGCTGCCTCCACTGAGAGGAAGGGACTCTCCCTGCCCGCCATCAAGAAGGCTCTGAGCGCCCAGGGATACGACGTGGACAAGAACAACAGCAGAGTCAAGCTTGCCGTCAAGAGCCTGGTGAGCAAAGGAGCCCTAGCCCAGCTCAAGGGCACCGGTGCCTCTGGATCCTTCAAGCTCAACAAGAAGCAGTCGCAGGGCAAGGAGAAGGCGGCCAAGAAAGCGGCGGTGAAGAGCAAGACGCCCGCAGCAAAGAAGCCTGCCGGTGCTGCCAAGAAACCCAAAAAGGCTCCCGCCGGAGTCAAGAAGAGTCCCAAGAAGGTGAAGAAACCAGCAGGAGCCAAGAGCCCTAAAAAGCCCAAAGCTGCTCCAGTCAAGAAGGCCGCCAAGAGCCCCGCAAAAGCCAAAGCCGTGAAGGCGAAAGCGGCAAAGAAGAGCCCAGCCAAGGTCGTGAAGCCCAAGGCCGTCAAACCCAAAGCGGCAAAGCCCAAAAAGGCTGCACCCAAGAAGAAGTAGAGGCTTTCGCCGAGACCCTTCAAAAAACACACACAAAAAAACACAAAGGCTCTTTTAAGAGCCGCCCACAGCATCTGAAAAGCGAGCTAGCTCATGCCTCTTGCCAGACGCGTACTGCGATATACAACGGCATGTTTGAAAGCCAACATGTACCGGGCCCCGCGGCGAGAGTCTCCACTCGCTTCGGACGCCATGCGTGACCGTGGCCAGTGCGCCCCCACCTATAAGCCCCCACCAGTTGAGACATAAGGGCATCGTGTGCACAGATGTTGAGGCATGTGATCTGGCACAACCCCCCCGCCACCTCCTCCTCCTCCTCCTCCTCCTCCCCCCCCCCGCCCCTCCCCTCATCATAACCGCAGTGTTTCGAGGCGCTGCCATTGGGCTGGCCGCCGGCAAAGATGATGATGGTAGTGTGAAATGTCAGCGCGGGGGGCGGGGGGGCAGACTTCAGAGGCTGATTTGCCACTCTCGCTTGCCACCGGTCTGAAGGCTGGTGGGAGGTTGAATTGGGGCACGCAAGGGCTGGGTGGTGGGGCTATTTTATCTGTCCACAGCGACTCATGAAAGGCTGAGCACAACCCACGGCAATCTCTTTTTGCTTCCTGTTTATTGTTGGGCCAGCCAGCCAATCGAAGGCTTCCCATTCCTGCGTCACCGCTTCATAGCCATACCTTCGGACAGCGACCAATCACAGCACAACGCGGGCTTTTTTCAAACCTGCGCCTGTTATCGCCTCAGCCAATGAGAGGAGAGCTTGGTCTTCATATACCAGCTCCCCGCCAGAGGAGCGCCATTGTATCTCGTAGAGAGAAAGCAGATCTAGCAGCGCTGCCATGGCCCGTACTAAGCAGACCGCCCGCAAGTCCACAGGAGGCAAGGCGCCTCGCAAGCAGCTGGCCACCAAGGCTGCCCGGAAGAGCGCCCCCGCCACTGGCGGCGTCAAGAAACCTCACCGCTACCGACCCGGCACTGTGGCTCTGAGGGAGATCCGCCGCTACCAGAAATCCACCGAGCTGCTCATCCGAAAGCTGCCCTTCCAGCGCCTGGTGCGAGAAATCGCCCAGGACTTCAAGACCGACCTGCGCTTCCAGAGCTCGGCCGTCATGGCCCTGCAGGAGGCCAGCGAGGCCTACCTGGTTGGGCTCTTTGAGGACACCAACCTCTGCGCCATCCACGCCAAGCGGGTCACCATCATGCCCAAGGACATCCAGCTGGCCCGCCGCATCCGGGGCGAGAGGGCTTGAGGCACACGGCAGCACCGCAACAACCGCAGAAAACACCACAAAGGCTCTTTTAAGAGCCGCCACATTGTCACAGACGAGCTGCTCCTATCCGCCCCTGCTCTTCGCTTGGCTACGCTCGTAGCTCGGGCGAGCTTTTGGCTTCAGAGGCAAAAGCCAAACATCCATTTGGCCCCATAGTTCACAGGGCTTTTCCGTGGCATGGAAGGCCCTCCAGTGTTGGGTGACGGAGGGGGGGATTTGAGGTATGCCCAAGATGCATTACTTATTCACCTGCCGGGCACACCCGGGGTCCCCCCCCCCCCCCACGGTAGCCGCAGGCATTATTTACGCACCATGCCAGGTTTGCGCCCGTGGTCAGCGGTCCTCTTGAGTGCTCGGAAGAGAGTGCAGGGTGCCCTGACTCTGAAGCGCTTGGAAGCAGCTCCTTTTCTGATCAGTGTTTGCAACGCGCCGTGGGGGCAAGTGGGGAGGCGGGGGATGCCGCCGACGGCATGGTGCCTGCCCCTAAACCATCAGAAGCGGCAGCTGGCTGTGAGTTCTTTGTTTGGCAGGCTCTCCCACCTACGCTACCCCGCCCAGAGACCAACGGCTAGTAAGCGCGGTCATTTCGAAACGCTGCCGTCTCCCCGCCCACCCGGCCCTGCGCAGACCGTGCTGCGCACGACCGCCAGCAGCCCTCCCTCTGGTCCGCCATGGGTGCATATAAGGAGCGGCTCAGGCGCTGAACCCGTCATTCTCCGCTCGCTTGTGAAGAAGAGAAGAGTCAGCATGTCTGGACGCGGCAAAGGAGGGAAAGGGCTCGGCAAAGGCGGCGCCAAGAGGCACAGGAAAGTGCTGCGAGACAACATCCAGGGCATCACCAAGCCCGCCATCCGCCGCCTGGCCCGCCGTGGCGGAGTCAAGCGCATCTCCGGCCTCATCTACGAGGAGACCCGGGGCGTGCTGAAGGTCTTCCTGGAGAACGTGATCCGGGATGCCGTCACCTACACCGAGCACGCCAAGAGGAAGACGGTCACCGCCATGGATGTGGTCTATGCCCTGAAGCGCCAGGGACGCACCCTCTACGGATTCGGGGGCTGAGCAGACCCCCACCCCCCACCGGACCCCACCTCTCGTTCCGACACCACAACACCAAAGGCTCTTTTAAGAGCCGCCCACACCCTCCCCGACCGAGCTGCTCATCTGCACTCTGCTTAAGCACCATACTCTGGCCCGCCTGAGCCAAAGTAGAGGGGCGTGCAAGGTTTATGTTTTGACTAGCAAGCCAGCGCCTTGAAAAAAAACCTCAGGCGAGTCTTGCACACTGATTTTATGAATGTCGCTTGTGTGTGAATGAAGAAAGAGATCAGAGCAAGCACATGGCGTTTTTGTGTCCTACTTGACAATTCTTTCTTTGCGCCCAGAATGTACCTGCAGGAGAAGGCAAAATCCTATGCCGAAGGTAAGGTCTTTCACACGGCTGTGCCTTCTGCCCCCGTGGCTATGAGGAGCGCTGGCTCTTGCCTAGAATGGGCCTGGCTACCAGTCGCGCCTTGAAACACTTGTGTATAGGCGCCTTTATAAATGCCATATGTCCTATCATATCATATCGGGATCGGGGCCAAGCCGGCCCGAATCCCCTCCAGTGCGCTAGGGCTTCTCGCTCTCGCCGAGGGGCAGGCTTTCCGATTGATTTACCCTTTGAACGCATTCGGGGTTGACCACAGCGCCGCCCTTTAACGCAAGGGGGCAACTGCACTCGGGGTTTGTGTATCCAGAAGGGAGAGCCAGGTGTCTGTGTCCTGCTCAGTTTGCCCCTCTACCCATTCTCCTGAGCGTGTGAATGGGGTGAGCGTTGCCGGAGGCCTCTGCGCGCGTCATGCTGGTCAGAGAGTTGCTGGTTAGTTAGTTAGTTAGTGAGGCACGCAAAGCGTCAAGGCCCACCATGGCCTCCTCCCCACACTCCTACCTACCACTGGCCTCTGCAGAGAGCTGCCCGTCTCACTTCCTTGCTTTGCCACTGCCAAGCCCTCTCACTGAGATAGATAGATACATTGTACACCGTGTTGGGAGAGTGGCAGATGAGGGGAGGGACCTGTCTGGGGATTCCACTCATTACCCTAAGGGAAGTGCAAGGGTTCCTGGGAGGCATGCATGAACCGTTTGACTCCAAGAAAGGAAGGCCTGGCCGAGATATGAAACCCAGAGTGGCCCATTTCACCCTTTTTTTTCCCTTTCTTTCCTTTTAGTGTTTTGGTGGGCAGGCGGAGGGCCCTCTCTCTCAAACCTCACTCTAACTTGCTCAGGTGCTGTGCCCAGTGGGGTCTGCTGGGAATTTTGCCCGTCAAGGGCAAAGCCCGTCAAGGGCAAAGCACAGTGGCGTTTGTCAGGCGTTCGTCAGGCTTTCGGGGCAGGGGCCAGAACGCCTGGCTGGCTGGCTGGCTGGCTGGCTGCTGCAGCTGCTGCTGCTGCTGCTGCTGCTGCTGCTGCTGCTGCTTCTCCCAGAAACCCAGCCCAGTGTCCCCAAGGACAGGCCTCTCCTCCCAGCGATGAGAAGAGGAGAAAGGAAGATCAAAGTGGGGCTGAGGCTTCCTCAGAAGGGTCAGGCCCTGTCGCGAACCAGAAGATGGACTCGGACTCAGAAGGGTCAGGCCCTGTGGCGAACCAGAAGATGGACTCGGACTACAGTGGGTCTTGGTGGAGACTTGTTTATTCAGATAAAAGAAACACGCCTATCGGCTCTCCCGCTATGAGGGAAGTTCCCTGCCTTCTAAAACAAAAACAAAGGGCGCCCGTCGAAGTCCAAGAATGAAAGAGCCCTGCCTGAGTCCACACTCCTAGTTGCTGACTGGCCCTCCCACGTTAGAAAACCTCGCTAAAAGGAAAAGGAGGCTTGCACAATAGCCTCGGAAGTGCGCGTCTGTCTGGCCCGACTCGTAGAGGGCTCATTTGCACAGCCCACACTTCTCCAGATCCCACCTTTATGGCACCGGGACTCCCCAAAGTCAAGTCCTGTGGCTCTTTGGCAGGGTTATTGGCTCTCAGTCCAATTCATCTCGTATATTTGTCGGCTTTCCCAGCCTTGGCAACAAGCACGCGCATCCATTGCCCTCCTTTGTTCACAGGGCGGGTGCCCATTCGCTTCTCTTAGGATCTAGTACTGGGGCGGATACCCCAGCCTTGGTAGACCGTGTTTGGATCTCTTCCCCTCTGTTTAACTTGGCTCGCACGCCCGTTCCACCCCTTTCAGAATGTCGTACGTTGGGCGGCTTCTCCAGCCGTGATATGCAGTATTTGTATCTCTTTCACTCTCTTTTGCTTGGGTCGTGGGCCCGTTCCGCTCTTTCAGACTTTCACACGCTTGGCGGCTTCTCCAGCGGTGACATGCAGTATTCGAGCCCCTCTCACGCTCGGTCTTACCTGGGTCTTGTGGCCGTCCATTTTCCCAGCCTCTCCTGCCGTGGACGGCTTCTCCAGTCTTTGCCCCCAACGTTTACAGCCCTCCCTCCCGTCCTCACGTTGGGAGTGTTTGCATCGCTGTTTGTGCTCGTCTGGTCGGTACAGGCACTCGCCGGGTGGGGCTCGGGGACTCTGGCTCCTTCCTGTTCCCTAGTCTCGGCGTCGGTCGCTGGGCGCCGGGCCCACCACTGTTCTCTAGCCGTCGCGCCCCCGGGGAAGGCGGTTTTCTTCCCGTCTTGGCTCCGCTCCTGACCCGGGGCCTCTTTGATATTAATTTTGTTTAACTATTTTCTTCTACCATTCTCCAAAGTCTCACGTGCTCAAAAGTCTGAAAACACACATCCAAAATAAAAAAGACTCTCTAATACCTGCTCGGTCAGAGCTCCCGCCTTGTAGCCTCCAGCTAGCGGGTCTCGCTTTGGCTAGGCCAACCGCTGGCTCGGGCCCTCCAGGACGTATCCACAGCGGCTCGCCTCTGCGTGTGGAGGATTCTCCTCCCGTCTGCACGAGTCGGTCACGGCGTAGGAGGTGTCTCCCCATTCACAGTTCTTACTGTGTTTAAGCACGTCGGTACTTGCCCAGGCCCCTAGGCCGGAGGGTCTTGCCGAGCGGGCTCACCTCCCTAGCCCTAGGCGGGGCAGGGCCGTCCCTGCCAACGCTTCTCCCTGCGTGTGCCCCAAGCGCTGATTTCTGCCCTTCCTGTCCCGCATATTGGAGGTTCCACCTTTGGGTGGCACGCCCCCCCGTGTGCCCGGCCTGCCACGCCCGAGCATGCTCCTTCATGGTCGAGGCCAGTGTCTGTGTGAAAAGGACATGGACTGGGACGAGGGGGCAGAAGGCCCGAGATCATGTAGGGTAAAGTGACTGCAAGCAAACACGGCCCCTGCATGCATGTAGAATGCAAAGACAATCTGGTTTCAGAGGCTGGCTGCCAGCAAATGGGCCCAGCAATTGAACCCTGGAAGCAAGGATAACCCCACGAAACATGAAATCAGGCACTTGTGGATGTTTTGTCCCAGCACGGGAGCGGTCCTTTAGAGTGGGCTGGTCACGTGAAAAGCTATTTGGGTTTGCTGGGTTTGGGGGAGTGCTGGTCAAATCCCTCAGCGATTACATCTGTTTCCAAGGAAGTGATTAAGAGTGCAGCAGGGGCAAAGGCCCGGCAGGGGACATTTTGGGGAAATCCAGGGCCTCGGAACAGCTGGCCCGATATGTTAGAATTTAGAAACGGGCGGGTTGCGAAGAGTACCTGGATTACGCCTCCCTTGGGTGGGAAAGGGCTCTACACCTAAAGTTCCGTATTGGAATTCTGCCAATTGCCGCATTTCGGCATAGATGGAACAATGCCGTTTCAACATCATGTATTCTTTGAGGCGAGCCCGAGGAGACTGTTCAACATTACTTATTACTCTGTCCGGCCACTAAGCCACTGAGGAAGCGCTTTTTGAAGCCTTTGTTTCTAAGGCGCGGCCTGCAGGTCAGTAGGTGATGCCATGGCAATATGCCCGGACACTGCAGGCGTAGAGGCTGTTCTTGCTACTGCTAGTTATTTGAGTTGGGAAGGAAAAATACACACGAGAAAGGCTAAGGGAGTAGAATAATGCTTTGGGGTAGAGAAACCCATTTGCATTGGCTGTCAATTTTGGTAAAATGCTGATCCCGCTTTCATTTGCTTCCTCTGGCAACATGACGAATTTGTTTTCCGATTGGAAGTGATTCATGAGCTAAGTGATTACGATGTTGTTGCATTTGTGGTTTGGATATCTGTGTGTAGCTTTTATGACCTTTTTGTCGAATTAAAGCTAATAAAGTAAAAACAAAAAACAAAAAAAAGAAATCTCACACACACACAGGCGCGCGGGCGCGCGCCAGGATTGAACTCCAAAAACATAGAGCCGCTCTGGGCATGGAGCCCTGTGTCCATTTTCAAGGGGCGTTTCTAGCCTTGGCTAACACACACTCTCAGAGCTGTGTTATTTCCTTCCTCTTCGGTGCGCTTTTCCTTCGGTCCCCGGGCGGTGAGGGGAGCAGACTTGATCAGGCACCGTAGGGAAAGAAGGGAAAAAGGATATGCTCGCGCTGCTATGCGTGGGAGGTGAGCAAGAGAGGTCGAATATGAAGCGGAAAACAAAGTTTGCCCATGTTCCTGTCGCAGCTGAAGGCGGCATGCCGGCTTTACAAGACGCTTGCAAGGGAGCCGAGGCCCTGCCAAGGGGAAGCTACTTTTGTGTAAGAGCTGGGAGATGTTGCGGTCCTGGTGACACATGTAAAATGACATAAATGTATGCGTGTCGCTATTAAAAAATGGATCATTTAGGCGGAGGAAACACAGTGTGTCGTTCGCAGGGACGGTGCTGTGAGCTGGGACCTGCCTCCCCTTCTGTGGACCAATCAGAAGGAAGCTCCTCCCTATATATGCACGCCGCTTGCCGGGCCGCCCATTACTGATCTGATCTGATCTGTGAGCGCGCTGACCGAGTCCTCCTGCAGAACAATGGCTGAAACTGCTCCCGCTGCTGTGGCTCCGCCGGCGGAACCTGCCGCCGCCGCCGCACCCAAGAAGAAGACGACGCAGAAGAAAGCAGCCGGCGCTGCCAAGGCCAAAAAGCCCACGGGGCCCAGCGTGGCCGACCTCGTCGTCAAGGTCGTGGCTGCCTCCACTGAGAGGAAGGGACTCTCCCTGCCCGCCATCAAGAAGGCTCTGAGCGCCCAGGGATACGACGTGGACAAGAACAACAGCAGAGTCAAGCTTGCCGTCAAGAGCCTGGTGAGCAAAGGAGCCCTAGCCCAGCTCAAGGGCACCGGTGCCTCTGGATCCTTCAAGCTCAACAAGAAGCAGTCGCAGGGCAAGGAGAAGGCGGCCAAGAAAGCGGCGGTGAAGAGCAAGACGCCCGCAGCAAAGAAGCCTGCCGGTGCTGCCAAGAAACCCAAAAAGGCTCCCGCCGGAGTCAAGAAGAGTCCCAAGAAGGTGAAGAAACCAGCAGGAGCCAAGAGCCCTAAAAAGCCCAAAGCTGCTCCAGCCAAGAAGGCCGCCAAGAGCCCCGCAAAAGCCAAAGCCGTGAAGGCGAAAGCGGCAAAGAAGAGCCCAGCCAAGGTCGTGAAGCCCAAGGCCGTCAAACCCAAAGCGGCAAAGCCCAAAAAGGCTGCACCCAAGAAGAAGTAGAGGCTTTCGCCGAGACCCTTCAAAAAACACACACAAAAAAACACAAAGGCTCTTTTAAGAGCCGCCCACAGCATCTGAAAAGCGAGCTAGCTCATGCCTCTTGCCAGACGCGTACTGCGATATACAACGGCATGTTTGAAAGCCAACATGTACCGGGCCCCGCGGCGAGAGTCTCCACTCGCTTCGGACGCCATGCGTGACCGTGGCCAGTGCGCCCCCACCTATAAGCCCCCACCAGTTGAGACATAAGGGCATCGTGTGCACAGATGTTGAGGCATGTGATCTGGCACAACCCCCCCGCCACCTCCTCCTCCTCCTCCTCCTCCTCCCCCCCCCCGCCCCTCCCCTCATCATAACCGCAGTGTTTCGAGGCGCTGCCATTGGGCTGGCCGCCGGCAAAGATGATGATGGTAGTGTGAAATGTCAGCGCGGGGGGCGGGGGGGCAGACTTCAGAGGCTGATTTGCCACTCTCGCTTGCCACCGGTCTGAAGGCTGGTGGGAGGTTGAATTGGGGCACGCAAGGGCTGGGTGGTGGGGCTATTTTATCTGTCCACAGCGACTCATGAAAGGCTGAGCACAACCCACGGCAATCTCTTTTTGCTTCCTGTTTATTGTTGGGCCAGCCAGCCAATCGAAGGCTTCCCATTCCTGCGTCACCGCTTCATAGCCATACCTTCGGACAGCGACCAATCACAGCACAACGCGGGCTTTTTTCAAACCTGCGCCTGTTATCGCCTCAGCCAATGAGAGGAGAGCTTGGTCTTCATATACCAGCTCCCCGCCAGAGGAGCGCCATTGTATCTCGTAGAGAGAAAGCAGATCTAGCAGCGCTGCCATGGCCCGTACTAAGCAGACCGCCCGCAAGTCCACAGGAGGCAAGGCGCCTCGCAAGCAGCTGGCCACCAAGGCTGCCCGGAAGAGCGCCCCCGCCACTGGCGGCGTCAAGAAACCTCACCGCTACCGACCCGGCACTGTGGCTCTGAGGGAGATCCGCCGCTACCAGAAATCCACCGAGCTGCTCATCCGAAAGCTGCCCTTCCAGCGCCTGGTGCGAGAAATCGCCCAGGACTTCAAGACCGACCTGCGCTTCCAGAGCTCGGCCGTCATGGCCCTGCAGGAGGCCAGCGAGGCCTACCTGGTTGGGCTCTTTGAGGACACCAACCTCTGCGCCATCCACGCCAAGCGGGTCACCATCATGCCCAAGGACATCCAGCTGGCCCGCCGCATCCGGGGCGAGAGGGCTTGAGGCACACGGCAGCACCGCAACAACCGCAGAAAACACCACAAAGGCTCTTTTAAGAGCCGCCACATTGTCACAGACGAGCTGCTCCTATCCGCCCCTGCTCTTCGCTTGGCTACGCTCGTAGCTCGGGCGAGCTTTTGGCTTCAGAGGCAAAAGCCAAACATCCATTTGGCCCCATAGTTCACAGGGCTTTTCCGTGGCATGGAAGGCCCTCCAGTGTTGGGTGACGGAGGGGGGGATTTGAGGTATGCCCAAGATGCATTACTTATTCACCTGCCGGGCACACCCGGGGTCCCCCCCCCCCCCCCACGGTAGCCGCAGGCATTATTTACGCACCATGCCAGGTTTGCGCCCGTGGTCAGCGGTCCTCTTGAGTGCTCGGAAGAGAGTGCAGGGTGCCCTGACTCTGAAGCGCTTGGAAGCAGCTCCTTTTCTGATCAGTGTTTGCAACGCGCCGTGGGGGCAAGTGGGGAGGCGGGGGATGCCGCCGACGGCATGGTGCCTGCCCCTAAACCATCAGAAGCGGCAGCTGGCTGTGAGTTCTTTGTTTGGCAGGCTCTCCCACCTACGCTACCCCGCCCAGAGACCAACGGCTAGTAAGCGCGGTCATTTCGAAACGCTGCCGTCTCCCCGCCCACCCGGCCCTGCGCAGACCGTGCTGCGCACGACCGCCAGCAGCCCTCCCTCTGGTCCGCCATGGGTGCATATAAGGAGCGGCTCAGGCGCTGAACCCGTCATTCTCCGCTCGCTTGTGAAGAAGAGAAGAGTCAGCATGTCTGGACGCGGCAAAGGAGGGAAAGGGCTCGGCAAAGGCGGCGCCAAGAGGCACAGGAAAGTGCTGCGAGACAACATCCAGGGCATCACCAAGCCCGCCATCCGCCGCCTGGCCCGCCGTGGCGGAGTCAAGCGCATCTCCGGCCTCATCTACGAGGAGACCCGGGGCGTGCTGAAGGTCTTCCTGGAGAACGTGATCCGGGATGCCGTCACCTACACCGAGCACGCCAAGAGGAAGACGGTCACCGCCATGGATGTGGTCTATGCCCTGAAGCGCCAGGGACGCACCCTCTACGGATTCGGGGGCTGAGCAGACCCCCACCCCCCACCGGACCCCACCTCTCGTTCCGACACCACAACACCAAAGGCTCTTTTAAGAGCCGCCCACACCCTCCCCGACCGAGCTGCTCATCTGCACTCTGCTTAAGCACCATACTCTGGCCCGCCTGAGCCAAAGTAGAGGGGCGTGCAAGGTTTATGTTTTGACTAGCAAGCCAGCGCCTTGAAAAAAAACCTCAGGCGAGTCTTGCACACTGATTTTATGAATGTCGCTTGTGTGTGAATGAAGAAAGAGATCAGAGCAAGCACATGGCGTTTTTGTGTCCTACTTGACAATTCTTTCTTTGCGCCCAGAATGTACCTGCAGGAGAAGGCAAAATCCTATGCCGAAGGTAAGGTCTTTCACACGGCTGTGCCTTCTGCCCCCGTGGCTATGAGGAGCGCTGGCTCTTGCCTAGAATGGGCCTGGCTACCAGTCGCGCCTTGAAACACTTGTGTATAGGCGCCTTTATAAATGCCATATGTCCTATCATATCATATCGGGATCGGGGCCAAGCCGGCCCGAATCCCCTCCAGTGCGCTAGGGCTTCTCGCTCTCGCCGAGGGGCAGGCTTTCCGATTGATTTACCCTTTGAACGCATTCGGGGTTGACCACAGCGCCGCCCTTTAACGCAAGGGGGCAACTGCACTCGGGGTTTGTGTATCCAGAAGGGAGAGCCAGGTGTCTGTGTCCTGCTCAGTTTGCCCCTCTACCCATTCTCCTGAGCGTGTGAATGGGGTGAGCGTTGCCGGAGGCCTCTGCGCGCGTCATGCTGGTCAGAGAGTTGCTGGTTAGTTAGTTAGTTAGTGAGGCACGCAAAGCGTCAAGGCCCACCATGGCCTCCTCCCCACACTCCTACCTACCACTGGCCTCTGCAGAGAGCTGCCCGTCTCACTTCCTTGCTTTGCCACTGCCAAGCCCTCTCACTGAGATAGATAGATACATTGTACACCGTGTTGGGAGAGTGGCAGATGAGGGGAGGGACCTGTCTGGGGATTCCACTCATTACCCTAAGGGAAGTGCAAGGGTTCCTGGGAGGCATGCATGAACCGTTTGACTCCAAGAAAGGAAGGCCTGGCCGAGATATGAAACCCAGAGTGGCCCATTTCACCCTTTTTTTTCCCTTTCTTTCCTTTTAGTGTTTTGGTGGGCAGGCGGAGGGCCCTCTCTCTCAAACCTCACTCTAACTTGCTCAGGTGCTGTGCCCAGTGGGGTCTGCTGGGAATTTTGCCCGTCAAGGGCAAAGCCCGTCAAGGGCAAAGCACAGTGGCGTTTGTCAGGCGTTCGTCAGGCTTTCGGGGCAGGGGCCAGAACGCCTGGCTGGCTGGCTGGCTGGCTGGCTGCTGCAGCTGCTGCTGCTGCTGCTGCTGCTGCTGCTGCTGCTTCTCCCAGAAACCCAGCCCAGTGTCCCCAAGGACAGGCCTCTCCTCCCAGCGATGAGAAGAGGAGAAAGGAAGATCAAAGTGGGGCTGAGGCTTCCTCAGAAGGGTCAGGCCCTGTCGCGAACCAGAAGATGGACTCGGACTCAGAAGGGTCAGGCCCTGTGGCGAACCAGAAGATGGACTCGGACTACAGTGGGTCTTGGTGGAGACTTGTTTATTCAGATAAAAGAAACACGCCTATCGGCTCTCCCGCTATGAGGGAAGTTCCCTGCCTTCTAAAACAAAAACAAAGGGCGCCCGTCGAAGTCCAAGAATGAAAGAGCCCTGCCTGAGTCCACACTCCTAGTTGCTGACTGGCCCTCCCACGTTAGAAAACCTCGCTAAAAGGAAAAGGAGGCTTGCACAATAGCCTCGGAAGTGCGCGTCTGTCTGGCCCGACTCGTAGAGGGCTCATTTGCACAGCCCACACTTCTCCAGATCCCACCTTTATGGCACCGGGACTCCCCAAAGTCAAGTCCTGTGGCTCTTTGGCAGGGTTATTGGCTCTCAGTCCAATTCATCTCGTATATTTGTCGGCTTTCCCAGCCTTGGCAACAAGCACGCGCATCCATTGCCCTCCTTTGTTCACAGGGCGGGTGCCCATTCGCTTCTCTTAGGATCTAGTACTGGGGCGGATACCCCAGCCTTGGTAGACCGTGTTTGGATCTCTTCCCCTCTGTTTAACTTGGCTCGCACGCCCGTTCCACCCCTTTCAGAATGTCGTACGTTGGGCGGCTTCTCCAGCCGTGATATGCAGTATTTGTATCTCTTTCACTCTCTTTTGCTTGGGTCGTGGGCCCGTTCCGCTCTTTCAGACTTTCACACGCTTGGCGGCTTCTCCAGCGGTGACATGCAGTATTCGAGCCCCTCTCACGCTCGGTCTTACCTGGGTCTTGTGGCCGTCCATTTTCCCAGCCTCTCCTGCCGTGGACGGCTTCTCCAGTCTTTGCCCCCAACGTTTACAGCCCTCCCTCCCGTCCTCACGTTGGGAGTGTTTGCATCGCTGTTTGTGCTCGTCTGGTCGGTACAGGCACTCGCCGGGTGGGGCTCGGGGACTCTGGCTCCTTCCTGTTCCCTAGTCTCGGCGTCGGTCGCTGGGCGCCGGGCCCACCACTGTTCTCTAGCCGTCGCGCCCCCGGGGAAGGCGGTTTTCTTCCCGTCTTGGCTCCGCTCCTGACCCGGGGCCTCTTTGATATTAATTTTGTTTAACTATTTTCTTCTACCATTCTCCAAAGTCTCACGTGCTCAAAAGTCTGAAAACACACATCCAAAATAAAAAAGACTCTCTAATACCTGCTCGGTCAGAGCTCCCGCCTTGTAGCCTCCAGCTAGCGGGTCTCGCTTTGGCTAGGCCAACCGCTGGCTCGGGCCCTCCAGGACGTATCCACAGCGGCTCGCCTCTGCGTGTGGAGGATTCTCCTCCCGTCTGCACGAGTCGGTCACGGCGTAGGAGGTGTCTCCCCATTCACAGTTCTTACTGTGTTTAAGCACGTCGGTACTTGCCCAGGCCCCTAGGCCGGAGGGTCTTGCCGAGCGGGCTCACCTCCCTAGCCCTAGGCGGGGCAGGGCCGTCCCTGCCAACGCTTCTCCCTGCGTGTGCCCCAAGCGCTGATTTCTGCCCTTCCTGTCCCGCATATTGGAGGTTCCACCTTTGGGTGGCACGCCCCCCCGTGTGCCCGGCCTGCCACGCCCGAGCATGCTCCTTCATGGTCGAGGCCAGTGTCTGTGTGAAAAGGACATGGACTGGGACGAGGGGGCAGAAGGCCCGAGATCATGTAGGGTAAAGTGACTGCAAGCAAACACGGCCCCTGCATGCATGTAGAATGCAAAGACAATCTGGTTTCAGAGGCTGGCTGCCAGCAAATGGGCCCAGCAATTGAACCCTGGAAGCAAGGATAACCCCACGAAACATGAAATCAGGCACTTGTGGATGTTTTGTCCCAGCACGGGAGCGGTCCTTTAGAGTGGGCTGGTCACGTGAAAAGCTATTTGGGTTTGCTGGGTTTGGGGGAGTGCTGGTCAAATCCCTCAGCGATTACATCTGTTTCCAAGGAAGTGATTAAGAGTGCAGCAGGGGCAAAGGCCCGGCAGGGGACATTTTGGGGAAATCCAGGGCCTCGGAACAGCTGGCCCGATATGTTAGAATTTAGAAACGGGCGGGTTGCGAAGAGTACCTGGATTACGCCTCCCTTGGGTGGGAAAGGGCTCTACACCTAAAGTTCCGTATTGGAATTCTGCCAATTGCCGCATTTCGGCATAGATGGAACAATGCCGTTTCAACATCATGTATTCTTTGAGGCGAGCCCGAGGAGACTGTTCAACATTACTTATTACTCTGTCCGGCCACTAAGCCACTGAGGAAGCGCTTTTTGAAGCCTTTGTTTCTAAGGCGCGGCCTGCAGGTCAGTAGGTGATGCCATGGCAATATGCCCGGACACTGCAGGCGTAGAGGCTGTTCTTGCTACTGCTAGTTATTTGAGTTGGGAAGGAAAAATACACACGAGAAAGGCTAAGGGAGTAGAATAATGCTTTGGGGTAGAGAAACCCATTTGCATTGGCTGTCAATTTTGGTAAAATGCTGATCCCGCTTTCATTTGCTTCCTCTGGCAACATGACGAATTTGTTTTCCGATTGGAAGTGATTCATGAGCTAAGTGATTACGATGTTGTTGCATTTGTGGTTTGGATATCTGTGTGTAGCTTTTATGACCTTTTTGTCGAATTAAAGCTAATAAAGTAAAAACAAAAAACAAAAAAAAGAAATCTCACACACACACAGGCGCGCGGGCGCGCGCCAGGATTGAACTCCAAAAACATAGAGCCGCTCTGGGCATGGAGCCCTGTGTCCATTTTCAAGGGGCGTTTCTAGCCTTGGCTAACACACACTCTCAGAGCTGTGTTATTTCCTTCCTCTTCGGTGCGCTTTTCCTTCGGTCCCCGGGCGGTGAGGGGAGCAGACTTGATCAGGCACCGTAGGGAAAGAAGGGAAAAAGGATATGCTCGCGCTGCTATGCGTGGGAGGTGAGCAAGAGAGGTCGAATATGAAGCGGAAAACAAAGTTTGCCCATGTTCCTGTCGCAGCTGAAGGCGGCATGCCGGCTTTACAAGACGCTTGCAAGGGAGCCGAGGCCCTGCCAAGGGGAAGCTACTTTTGTGTAAGAGCTGGGAGATGTTGCGGTCCTGGTGACACATGTAAAATGACATAAATGTATGCGTGTCGCTATTAAAAAATGGATCATTTAGGCGGAGGAAACACAGTGTGTCGTTCGCAGGGACGGTGCTGTGAGCTGGGACCTGCCTCCCCTTCTGTGGACCAATCAGAAGGAAGCTCCTCCCTATATATGCACGCCGCTTGCCGGGCCGCCCATTACTGATCTGATCTGATCTGTGAGCGCGCTGACCGAGTCCTCCTGCAGAACAATGGCTGAAACTGCTCCCGCTGCTGTGGCTCCGCCGGCGGAACCTGCCGCCGCCGCCGCACCCAAGAAGAAGACGACGCAGAAGAAAGCAGCCGGCGCTGCCAAGGCCAAAAAGCCCACGGGGCCCAGCGTGGCCGACCTCGTCGTCAAGGTCGTGGCTGCCTCCACTGAGAGGAAGGGACTCTCCCTGCCCGCCATCAAGAAGGCTCTGAGCGCCCAGGGATACGACGTGGACAAGAACAACAGCAGAGTCAAGCTTGCCGTCAAGAGCCTGGTGAGCAAAGGAGCCCTAGCCCAGCTCAAGGGCACCGGTGCCTCTGGATCCTTCAAGCTCAACAAGAAGCAGTCGCAGGGCAAGGAGAAGGCGGCCAAGAAAGCGGCGGTGAAGAGCAAGACGCCCGCAGCAAAGAAGCCTGCCGGTGCTGCCAAGAAACCCAAAAAGGCTCCCGCCGGAGTCAAGAAGAGTCCCAAGAAGGTGAAGAAACCAGCAGGAGCCAAGAGCCCTAAAAAGCCCAAAGCTGCTCCAGCCAAGAAGGCCGCCAAGAGCCCCGCAAAAGCCAAAGCCGTGAAGGCGAAAGCGGCAAAGAAGAGCCCAGCCAAGGTCGTGAAGCCCAAGGCCGTCAAACCCAAAGCGGCAAAGCCCAAAAAGGCTGCACCCAAGAAGAAGTAGAGGCTTTCGCCGAGACCCTTCAAAAAACACACACAAAAAAACACAAAGGCTCTTTTAAGAGCCGCCCACAGCATCTGAAAAGCGAGCTAGCTCATGCCTCTTGCCAGACGCGTACTGCGATATACAACGGCATGTTTGAAAGCCAACATGTACCGGGCCCCGCGGCGAGAGTCTCCACTCGCTTCGGACGCCATGCGTGACCGTGGCCAGTGCGCCCCCACCTATAAGCCCCCACCAGTTGAGACATAAGGGCATCGTGTGCACAGATGTTGAGGCATGTGATCTGGCACAACCCCCCCGCCACCTCCTCCTCCTCCTCCCCCCCCCCGCCCCTCCCCTCATCATAACCGCAGTGTTTCGAGGCGCTGCCATTGGGCTGGCCGCCGGCAAAGATGATGATGGTAGTGTGAAATGTCAGCGCGGGGGGCGGGGGGGCAGACTTCAGAGGCTGATTTGCCACTCTCGCTTGCCACCGGTCTGAAGGCTGGTGGGAGGTTGAATTGGGGCACGCAAGGGCTGGGTGGTGGGGCTATTTTATCTGTCCACAGCGACTCATGAAAGGCTGAGCACAACCCACGGCAATCTCTTTTTGCTTCCTGTTTATTGTTGGGCCAGCCAGCCAATCGAAGGCTTCCCATTCCTGCGTCACCGCTTCATAGCCATACCTTCGGACAGCGACCAATCACAGCACAACGCGGGCTTTTTTCAAACCTGCGCCTGTTATCGCCTCAGCCAATGAGAGGAGAGCTTGGTCTTCATATACCAGCTCCCCGCCAGAGGAGCGCCATTGTATCTCGTAGAGAGAAAGCAGATCTAGCAGCGCTGCCATGGCCCGTACTAAGCAGACCGCCCGCAAGTCCACAGGAGGCAAGGCGCCTCGCAAGCAGCTGGCCACCAAGGCTGCCCGGAAGAGCGCCCCCGCCACTGGCGGCGTCAAGAAACCTCACCGCTACCGACCCGGCACTGTGGCTCTGAGGGAGATCCGCCGCTACCAGAAATCCACCGAGCTGCTCATCCGAAAGCTGCCCTTCCAGCGCCTGGTGCGAGAAATCGCCCAGGACTTCAAGACCGACCTGCGCTTCCAGAGCTCGGCCGTCATGGCCCTGCAGGAGGCCAGCGAGGCCTACCTGGTTGGGCTCTTTGAGGACACCAACCTCTGCGCCATCCACGCCAAGCGGGTCACCATCATGCCCAAGGACATCCAGCTGGCCCGCCGCATCCGGGGCGAGAGGGCTTGAGGCACACGGCAGCACCGCAACAACCGCAGAAAACACCACAAAGGCTCTTTTAAGAGCCGCCACATTGTCACAGACGAGCTGCTCCTATCCGCCCCTGCTCTTCGCTTGGCTACGCTCGTAGCTCGGGCGAGCTTTTGGCTTCAGAGGCAAAAGCCAAACATCCATTTGGCCCCATAGTTCACAGGGCTTTTCCGTGGCATGGAAGGCCCTCCAGTGTTGGGTGACGGAGGGGGGGATTTGAGGTATGCCCAAGATGCATTACTTATTCACCTGCCGGGCACACCCGGGGTCCCCCCCCCCCCCCACGGTAGCCGCAGGCATTATTTACGCACCATGCCAGGTTTGCGCCCGTGGTCAGCGGTCCTCTTGAGTGCTCGGAAGAGAGTGCAGGGTGCCCTGACTCTGAAGCGCTTGGAAGCAGCTCCTTTTCTGATCAGTGTTTGCAACGCGCCGTGGGGGCAAGTGGGGAGGCGGGGGATGCCGCCGACGGCATGGTGCCTGCCCCTAAACCATCAGAAGCGGCAGCTGGCTGTGAGTTCTTTGTTTGGCAGGCTCTCCCACCTACGCTACCCCGCCCAGAGACCAACGGCTAGTAAGCGCGGTCATTTCGAAACGCTGCCGTCTCCCCGCCCACCCGGCCCTGCGCACGACCGCCAGCAGCCCTCCCTCTGGTCCGCCATGGGTGCATATAAGGAGCGGCTCAGGCGCTGAACCCGTCATTCTCCGCTCGCTTGTGAAGAAGAGAAGAGTCAGCATGTCTGGACGCGGCAAAGGAGGGAAAGGGCTCGGCAAAGGCGGCGCCAAGAGGCACAGGAAAGTGCTGCGAGACAACATCCAGGGCATCACCAAGCCCGCCATCCGCCGCCTGGCCCGCCGTGGCGGAGTCAAGCGCATCTCCGGCCTCATCTACGAGGAGACCCGGGGCGTGCTGAAGGTCTTCCTGGAGAACGTGATCCGGGATGCCGTCACCTACACCGAGCACGCCAAGAGGAAGACGGTCACCGCCATGGATGTGGTCTATGCCCTGAAGCGCCAGGGACGCACCCTCTACGGATTCGGGGGCTGAGCAGACCCCCACCCCCCACCGGACCCCACCTCTCGTTCCGACACCACAACACCAAAGGCTCTTTTAAGAGCCGCCCACACCCTCCCCGACCGAGCTGCTCATCTGCACTCTGCTTAAGCACCATACTCTGGCCCGCCTGAGCCAAAGTAGAGGGGCGTGCAAGGTTTATGTTTTGACTAGCAAGCCAGCGCCTTGAAAAAAAACCTCAGGCGAGTCTTGCACACTGATTTTATGAATGTCGCTTGTGTGTGAATGAAGAAAGAGATCAGAGCAAGCACATGGCGTTTTTGTGTCCTACTTGACAATTCTTTCTTTGCGCCCAGAATGTACCTGCAGGAGAAGGCAAAATCCTATGCCGAAGGTAAGGTCTTTCACACGGCTGTGCCTTCTGCCCCCGTGGCTATGAGGAGCGCTGGCTCTTGCCTAGAATGGGCCTGGCTACCAGTCGCGCCTTGAAACACTTGTGTATAGGCGCCTTTATAAATGCCATATGTCCTATCATATCATATCGGGGTCGGGGCCAAGCCGGCCCGAATCCCCTCCAGTGCGCTAGGGCTTCTCGCTCTCGCCGAGGGGCAGGCTTTCCGATTGATTTACCCTTTGAACGCATTCGGGGTTGACCACAGCGCCGCCCTTTAACGCAAGGGGGCAACTGCACTCGGGGTTTGTGTATCCAGAAGGGAGAGCCAGGTGTCTGTGTCCTGCTCAGTTTGCCCCTCTACCCATTCTCCTGAGCGTGTGAATGGGGTGAGCGTTGCCGGAGGCCTCTGCGCGCGTCATGCTGGTCAGAGAGTTGCTGGTTAGTTAGTTAGTTAGTGAGGCACGCAAAGCGTCAAGGCCCACCATGGCCTCCTCCCCACACTCCTACCTACCACTGGCCTCTGCAGAGAGCTGCCCGTCTCACTTCCTTGCTTTGCCACTGCCAAGCCCTCTCACTGAGATAGATAGATACATTGTACACCATGTTGGGAGAGTGGCAGATGAGGGGAGGGACCTGTCTGGGGATTCCACTCATTACCCTAAGGGAAGTGCAAGGGTTCCTGGGAGGCATGCATGAACCGTTTGACTCCAAGAAAGGAAGGCCTGGCCGAGATATGAAACCCAGAGTGGCCCATTTCACCCTTTTTTTTCCCTTTCTTTCCTTTTAGTGTTTTGGTGGGCAGGCGGAGGGCCCTCTCTCTCAAACCTCACTCTAACTTGCTCAGGTGCTGTGCCCAGTGGGGTCTGCTGGGAATTTTGCCCGTCAAGGGCAAAGCACAGTGGCGTTTGTCAGGCGTTCGTCAGGCTTTCGGGGCAGGGGCCAGAACGCCTGGCTGGCTGGCTGCTGCAGCTGCTGCTGCTGCTGCTGCTGCTTCTCCCAGAAACCCAGCCCAGTGTCCCCAAGGACAGGCCTCTCCTCCCAGCGATGAGAAGAGGAGAAAGGAAGATCAAAGTGGGGCTGAGGCTTCCTCAGAAGGGTCAGGCCCTGTGGCGAACCAGAAGATGGACTCGGACTACAGTGGGTCTTGGTGGAGACTTGTTTATTCAGATAAAAGAAACACGCCTATCGGCTCTCCCGCTATGAGGGAAGTTCCCTGCCTTCTAAAACAAAAACAAAGGGCGCCCGTCGAAGTCCAAGAATGAAAGAGCCCTGCCTGAGTCCACACTCCTAGTTGCTGACTGGCCCTCCCACGTTAGAAAACCTCGCTAAAAGGAAAAGGAGGCTTGCACAATAGCCTCGGAAGTGCGCGTCTGTCTGGCCCGACTCGTAGAGGGCTCATTTGCACAGCCCACACTTCTCCAGATCCCACCTTTATGGCACCGGGACTCCCCAAAGTCAAGTCCTGTGGCTCTTTGGCAGGGTTATTGGCTCTCAGTCCAATTCATCTCGTATATTTGTCGGCTTTCCCAGCCTTGGCAACAAGCACGCGCATCCATTGCCCTCCTTTGTTCACAGGGCGGGTGCCCATTCGCTTCTCTTAGGATCTAGTACTGGGGCGGATACCCCAGCCTTGGTAGACCGTGTTTGGATCTCTTCCCCTCTGTTTAACTTGGCTCGCACGCCCGTTCCACCCCTTTCAGAATGTCGTACGTTGGGCGGCTTCTCCAGCCGTGATATGCAGTATTTGTATCTCTTTCACTCTCTTTTGCTTGGGTCGTGGGCCCGTTCCGCTCTTTCAGACTTTCACACGCTTGGCGGCTTCTCCAGCGGTGACATGCAGTATTCGAGCCCCTCTCACGCTCGGTCTTACCTGGGTCTTGTGGCCGTCCATTTTCCCAGCCTCTCCTGCCGTGGACGGCTTCTCCAGTCTTTGCCCCCAACGTTTACAGCCCTCCCTCCCGTCCTCACGTTGGGAGTGTTTGCATCGCTGTTTGTGCTCGTCTGGTCGGTACAGGCACTCGCCGGGTGGGGCTCGGGGACTCTGGCTCCTTCCTGTTCCCTAGTCTCGGCGTCGGTCGCTGGGCGCCGGGCCCACCACTGTTCTCTAGCCGTCGCGCCCCCGGGGAAGGCGGTTTTCTTCCCGTCTTGGCTCCGCTCCTGACCCGGGGCCTCTTTGATATTAATTTTGTTTAACTATTTTCTTCTACCATTCTCCAAAGTCTCACGTGCTCAAAAGTCTGAAAACACACATCCAAAATAAAAAAGACTCTCTAATACCTGCTCGGTCAGAGCTCCCGCCTTGTAGCCTCCAGCTAGCGGGTCTCGCTTTGGCTAGGCCAACCGCTGGCTCGGGCCCTCCAGGACGTATCCACAGCGGCTCGCCTCTGCGTGTGGAGGATTCTCCTCCCGTCTGCACGAGTCGGTCACGGCGTAGGAGGTGTCTCCCCATTCACAGTTCTTACTGTGTTTAAGCACGTCGGTACTTGCCCAGGCCCCTAGGCCGGAGGGTCTTGCCGAGCGGGCTCACCTCCCTAGCCCTAGGCGGGGCAGGGCCGTCCCTGCCAACGCTTCTCCCTGCGTGTGCCCCAAGCGCTGATTTCTGCCCTTCCTGTCCCGCATATTGGAGGTTCCACCTTTGGGTGGCACGCCCCCCCGTGTGCCCGGCCTGCCACGCCCGAGCATGCTCCTTCATGGTCGAGGCCAGTGTCTGTGTGAAAAGGACATGGACTGGGACGAGGGGGCAGAAGGCCCGAGATCATGTAGGGTAAAGTGACTGCAAGCAAACACGGCCCCTGCATGCATGTAGAATGCAAAGACAATCTGGTTTCAGAGGCTGGCTGCCAGCAAATGGGCCCAGCAATTGAACCCTGGAAGCAAGGATAACCCCACGAAACATGAAATCAGGCACTTGTGGATGTTTTGTCCCAGCACGGGAGCGGTCCTTTAGAGTGGGCTGGTCACGTGAAAAGCTATTTGGGTTTGCTGGGTTTGGGGGAGTGCTGGTCAAATCCCTCAGCGATTACATCTGTTTCCAAGGAAGTGATTAAGAGTGCAGCAGGGGCAAAGGCCCGGCAGGGGACATTTTGGGGAAATCCAGGGCCTCGGAACAGCTGGCCCGATATGTTAGAATTTAGAAACGGGCGGGTTGCGAAGAGTACCTGGATTACGCCTCCCTTGGGTGGGAAAGGGCTCTACACCTAAAGTTCCGTATTGGAATTCTGCCAATTGCCGCATTTCGGCATAGATGGAACAATGCCGTTTCAACATCATGTATTCTTTGAGGCGAGCCCGAGGAGACTGTTCAACATTACTTATTACTCTGTCCGGCCACTAAGCCACTGAGGAAGCGCTTTTTGAAGCCTTTGTTTCTAAGGCGCGGCCTGCAGGTCAGTAGGTGATGCCATGGCAATATGCCCGGACACTGCAGGCGTAGAGGCTGTTCTTGCTACTGCTAGTTATTTGAGTTGGGAAGGAAAAATACACACGAGAAAGGCTAAGGGAGTAGAATAATGCTTTGGGGTAGAGAAACCCATTTGCATTGGCTGTCAATTTTGGTAAAATGCTGATCCCGCTTTCATTTGCTTCCTCTGGCAACATGACGAATTTGTTTTCCGATTGGAAGTGATTCATGAGCTAAGTGATTACGATGTTGTTGCATTTGTGGTTTGGATATCTGTGTGTAGCTTTTATGACCTTTTTGTCGAATTAAAGCTAATAAAGTAAAAACAAAAAACAAAAAAAAGAAATCTCACACACACACAGGCGCGCGGGCGCGCGCCAGGATTGAACTCCAAAAACATAGAGCCGCTCTGGGCATGGAGCCCTGTGTCCATTTTCAAGGGGCGTTTCTAGCCTTGGCTAACACACACTCTCAGAGCTGTGTTATTTCCTTCCTCTTCGGTGCGCTTTTCCTTCGGTCCCCGGGCGGTGAGGGGAGCAGACTTGATCAGGCACCGTAGGGAAAGAAGGGAAAAAGGATATGCTCGCGCTGCTATGCGTGGGAGGTGAGCAAGAGAGGTCGAATATGAAGCGGAAAACAAAGTTTGCCCATGTTCCTGTCGCAGCTGAAGGCGGCATGCCGGCTTTACAAGACGCTTGCAAGGGAGCCGAGGCCCTGCCAAGGGGAAGCTACTTTTGTGTAAGAGCTGGGAGATGTTGCGGTCCTGGTGACACATGTAAAATGACATAAATGTATGCGTGTCGCTATTAAAAAATGGATCATTTAGGCGGAGGAAACACAGTGTGTCGTTCGCAGGGACGGTGCTGTGAGCTGGGACCTGCCTCCCCTTCTGTGGACCAATCAGAAGGAAGCTCCTCCCTATATATGCACGCCGCTTGCCGGGCCGCCCATTACTGATCTGATCTGATCTGTGAGCGCGCTGACCGAGTCCTCCTGCAGAACAATGGCTGAAACTGCTCCCGCTGCTGTGGCTCCGCCGGCGGAACCTGCCGCCGCCGCCGCACCCAAGAAGAAGACGACGCAGAAGAAAGCAGCCGGCGCTGCCAAGGCCAAAAAGCCCACGGGGCCCAGCGTGGCCGACCTCGTCGTCAAGGTCGTGGCTGCCTCCACTGAGAGGAAGGGACTCTCCCTGCCCGCCATCAAGAAGGCTCTGAGCGCCCAGGGATACGACGTGGACAAGAACAACAGCAGAGTCAAGCTTGCCGTCAAGAGCCTGGTGAGCAAAGGAGCCCTAGCCCAGCTCAAGGGCACCGGTGCCTCTGGATCCTTCAAGCTCAACAAGAAGCAGTCGCAGGGCAAGGAGAAGGCGGCCAAGAAAGCGGCGGTGAAGAGCAAGACGCCCGCAGCAAAGAAGCCTGCCGGTGCTGCCAAGAAACCCAAAAAGGCTCCCGCCGGAGTCAAGAAGAGTCCCAAGAAGGTGAAGAAACCAGCAGGAGCCAAGAGCCCTAAAAAGCCCAAAGCTGCTCCAGCCAAGAAGGCCGCCAAGAGCCCCGCAAAAGCCAAAGCCGTGAAGGCGAAAGCGGCAAAGAAGAGCCCAGCCAAGGTCGTGAAGCCCAAGGCCGTCAAACCCAAAGCGGCAAAGCCCAAAAAGGCTGCACCCAAGAAGAAGTAGAGGCTTTCGCCGAGACCCTTCAAAAAACACACACAAAAAAACACAAAGGCTCTTTTAAGAGCCGCCCACAGCATCTGAAAAGCGAGCTAGCTCATGCCTCTTGCCAGACGCGTACTGCGATATACAACGGCATGTTTGAAAGCCAACATGTACCGGGCCCCGCGGCGAGAGTCTCCACTCGCTTCGGACGCCATGCGTGACCGTGGCCAGTGCGCCCCCACCTATAAGCCCCCACCAGTTGAGACATAAGGGCATCGTGTGCACAGATGTTGAGGCATGTGATCTGGCACAACCCCCCCGCCACCTCCTCCTCCTCCTCCTCCTCCTCCCCCCCCCCGCCCCTCCCCTCATCATAACCGCAGTGTTTCGAGGCGCTGCCATTGGGCTGGCCGCCGGCAAAGATGATGATGGTAGTGTGAAATGTCAGCGCGGGGGGCGGGGGGGCAGACTTCAGAGGCTGATTTGCCACTCTCGCTTGCCACCGGTCTGAAGGCTGGTGGGAGGTTGAATTGGGGCACGCAAGGGCTGGGTGGTGGGGCTATTTTATCTGTCCACAGCGACTCATGAAAGGCTGAGCACAACCCACGGCAATCTCTTTTTGCTTCCTGTTTATTGTTGGGCCAGCCAGCCAATCGAAGGCTTCCCATTCCTGCGTCACCGCTTCATAGCCATACCTTCGGACAGCGACCAATCACAGCACAACGCGGGCTTTTTTCAAACCTGCGCCTGTTATCGCCTCAGCCAATGAGAGGAGAGCTTGGTCTTCATATACCAGCTCCCCGCCAGAGGAGCGCCATTGTATCTCGTAGAGAGAAAGCAGATCTAGCAGCGCTGCCATGGCCCGTACTAAGCAGACCGCCCGCAAGTCCACAGGAGGCAAGGCGCCTCGCAAGCAGCTGGCCACCAAGGCTGCCCGGAAGAGCGCCCCCGCCACTGGCGGCGTCAAGAAACCTCACCGCTACCGACCCGGCACTGTGGCTCTGAGGGAGATCCGCCGCTACCAGAAATCCACCGAGCTGCTCATCCGAAAGCTGCCCTTCCAGCGCCTGGTGCGAGAAATCGCCCAGGACTTCAAGACCGACCTGCGCTTCCAGAGCTCGGCCGTCATGGCCCTGCAGGAGGCCAGCGAGGCCTACCTGGTTGGGCTCTTTGAGGACACCAACCTCTGCGCCATCCACGCCAAGCGGGTCACCATCATGCCCAAGGACATCCAGCTGGCCCGCCGCATCCGGGGCGAGAGGGCTTGAGGCACACGGCAGCACCGCAACAACCGCAGAAAACACCACAAAGGCTCTTTTAAGAGCCGCCACATTGTCACAGACGAGCTGCTCCTATCCGCCCCTGCTCTTCGCTTGGCTACGCTCGTAGCTCGGGCGAGCTTTTGGCTTCAGAGGCAAAAGCCAAACATCCATTTGGCCCCATAGTTCACAGGGCTTTTCCGTGGCATGGAAGGCCCTCCAGTGTTGGGTGACGGAGGGGGGGATTTGAGGTATGCCCAAGATGCATTACTTATTCACCTGCCGGGCACACCCGGGGTCCCCCCCCCCCCCCCACGGTAGCCGCAGGCATTATTTACGCACCATGCCAGGTTTGCGCCCGTGGTCAGCGGTCCTCTTGAGTGCTCGGAAGAGAGTGCAGGGTGCCCTGACTCTGAAGCGCTTGGAAGCAGCTCCTTTTCTGATCAGTGTTTGCAACGCGCCGTGGGGGCAAGTGGGGAGGCGGGGGATGCCGCCGACGGCATGGTGCCTGCCCCTAAACCATCAGAAGCGGCAGCTGGCTGTGAGTTCTTTGTTTGGCAGGCTCTCCCACCTACGCTACCCCGCCCAGAGACCAACGGCTAGTAAGCGCGGTCATTTCGAAACGCTGCCGTCTCCCCGCCCACCCGGCCCTGCGCAGACCGTGCTGCGCACGACCGCCAGCAGCCCTCCCTCTGGTCCGCCATGGGTGCATATAAGGAGCGGCTCAGGCGCTGAACCCGTCATTCTCCGCTCGCTTGTGAAGAAGAGAAGAGTCAGCATGTCTGGACGCGGCAAAGGAGGGAAAGGGCTCGGCAAAGGCGGCGCCAAGAGGCACAGGAAAGTGCTGCGAGACAACATCCAGGGCATCACCAAGCCCGCCATCCGCCGCCTGGCCCGCCGTGGCGGAGTCAAGCGCATCTCCGGCCTCATCTACGAGGAGACCCGGGGCGTGCTGAAGGTCTTCCTGGAGAACGTGATCCGGGATGCCGTCACCTACACCGAGCACGCCAAGAGGAAGACGGTCACCGCCATGGATGTGGTCTATGCCCTGAAGCGCCAGGGACGCACCCTCTACGGATTCGGGGGCTGAGCAGACCCCCACCCCCCACCGGACCCCACCTCTCGTTCCGACACCACAACACCAAAGGCTCTTTTAAGAGCCGCCCACACCCTCCCCGACCGAGCTGCTCATCTGCACTCTGCTTAAGCACCATACTCTGGCCCGCCTGAGCCAAAGTAGAGGGGCGTGCAAGGTTTATGTTTTGACTAGCAAGCCAGCGCCTTGAAAAAAAACCTCAGGCGAGTCTTGCACACTGATTTTATGAATGTCGCTTGTGTGTGAATGAAGAAAGAGATCAGAGCAAGCACATGGCGTTTTTGTGTCCTACTTGACAATTCTTTCTTTGCGCCCAGAATGTACCTGCAGGAGAAGGCAAAATCCTATGCCGAAGGTAAGGTCTTTCACACGGCTGTGCCTTCTGCCCCCGTGGCTATGAGGAGCGCTGGCTCTTGCCTAGAATGGGCCTGGCTACCAGTCGCGCCTTGAAACACTTGTGTATAGGCGCCTTTATAAATGCCATATGTCCTATCATATCATATCGGGATCGGGGCCAAGCCGGCCCGAATCCCCTCCAGTGCGCTAGGGCTTCTCGCTCTCGCCGAGGGGCAGGCTTTCCGATTGATTTACCCTTTGAACGCATTCGGGGTTGACCACAGCGCCGCCCTTTAACGCAAGGGGGCAACTGCACTCGGGGTTTGTGTATCCAGAAGGGAGAGCCAGGTGTCTGTGTCCTGCTCAGTTTGCCCCTCTACCCATTCTCCTGAGCGTGTGAATGGGGTGAGCGTTGCCGGAGGCCTCTGCGCGCGTCATGCTGGTCAGAGAGTTGCTGGTTAGTTAGTTAGTGAGGCACGCAAAGCGTCAAGGCCCACCATGGCCTCCTCCCCACACTCCTACCTACCACTGGCCTCTGCAGAGAGCTGCCCGTCTCACTTCCTTGCTTTGCCACTGCCAAGCCCTCTCACTGAGATAGATAGATACATTGTACACCGTGTTGGGAGAGTGGCAGATGAGGGGAGGGACCTGTCTGGGGATTCCACTCATTACCCTAAGGGAAGTGCAAGGGTTCCTGGGAGGCATGCATGAACCGTTTGACTCCAAGAAAGGAAGGCCTGGCCGAGATATGAAACCCAGAGTGGCCCATTTCACCCTTTTTTTTCCCTTTCTTTCCTTTTAGTGTTTTGGTGGGCAGGCGGAGGGCCCTCTCTCTCAAACCTCACTCTAACTTGCTCAGGTGCTGTGCCCAGTGGGGTCTGCTGGGAATTTTGCCCGTCAAGGGCAAAGCCCGTCAAGGGCAAAGCACAGTGGCGTTTGTCAGGCGTTCGTCAGGCTTTCGGGGCAGGGGCCAGAACGCCTGGCTGGCTGGCTGGCTGGCTGGCTGCTGCAGCTGCTGCTGCTGCTGCTGCTGCTGCTGCTGCTGCTGCTGCTTCTCCCAGAAACCCAGCCCAGTGTCCCCAAGGACAGGCCTCTCCTCCCAGCGATGAGAAGAGGAGAAAGGAAGATCAAAGTGGGGCTGAGGCTTCCTCAGAAGGGTCAGGCCCTGTCGCGAACCAGAAGATGGACTCGGACTCAGAAGGGTCAGGCCCTGTGGCGAACCAGAAGATGGACTCGGACTACAGTGGGTCTTGGTGGAGACTTGTTTATTCAGATAAAAGAAACACGCCTATCGGCTCTCCCGCTATGAGGGAAGTTCCCTGCCTTCTAAAACAAAAACAAAGGGCGCCCGTCGAAGTCCAAGAATGAAAGAGCCCTGCCTGAGTCCACACTCCTAGTTGCTGACTGGCCCTCCCACGTTAGAAAACCTCGCTAAAAGGAAAAGGAGGCTTGCACAATAGCCTCGGAAGTGCGCGTCTGTCTGGCCCGACTCGTAGAGGGCTCATTTGCACAGCCCACACTTCTCCAGATCCCACCTTTATGGCACCGGGACTCCCCAAAGTCAAGTCCTGTGGCTCTTTGGCAGGGTTATTGGCTCTCAGTCCAATTCATCTCGTATATTTGTCGGCTTTCCCAGCCTTGGCAACAAGCACGCGCATCCATTGCCCTCCTTTGTTCACAGGGCGGGTGCCCATTCGCTTCTCTTAGGATCTAGTACTGGGGCGGATACCCCAGCCTTGGTAGACCGTGTTTGGATCTCTTCCCCTCTGTTTAACTTGGCTCGCACGCCCGTTCCACCCCTTTCAGAATGTCGTACGTTGGGCGGCTTCTCCAGCCGTGATATGCAGTATTTGTATCTCTTTCACTCTCTTTTGCTTGGGTCGTGGGCCCGTTCCGCTCTTTCAGACTTTCACACGCTTGGCGGCTTCTCCAGCGGTGACATGCAGTATTCGAGCCCCTCTCACGCTCGGTCTTACCTGGGTCTTGTGGCCGTCCATTTTCCCAGCCTCTCCTGCCGTGGACGGCTTCTCCAGTCTTTGCCCCCAACGTTTACAGCCCTCCCTCCCGTCCTCACGTTGGGAGTGTTTGCATCGCTGTTTGTGCTCGTCTGGTCGGTACAGGCACTCGCCGGGTGGGGCTCGGGGACTCTGGCTCCTTCCTGTTCCCTAGTCTCGGCGTCGGTCGCTGGGCGCCGGGCCCACCACTGTTCTCTAGCCGTCGCGCCCCCGGGGAAGGCGGTTTTCTTCCCGTCTTGGCTCCGCTCCTGACCCGGGGCCTCTTTGATATTAATTTTGTTTAACTATTTTCTTCTACCATTCTCCAAAGTCTCACGTGCTCAAAAGTCTGAAAACACACATCCAAAATAAAAAAGACTCTCTAATACCTGCTCGGTCAGAGCTCCCGCCTTGTAGCCTCCAGCTAGCGGGTCTCGCTTTGGCTAGGCCAACCGCTGGCTCGGGCCCTCCAGGACGTATCCACAGCGGCTCGCCTCTGCGTGTGGAGGATTCTCCTCCCGTCTGCACGAGTCGGTCACGGCGTAGGAGGTGTCTCCCCATTCACAGTTCTTACTGTGTTTAAGCACGTCGGTACTTGCCCAGGCCCCTAGGCCGGAGGGTCTTGCCGAGCGGGCTCACCTCCCTAGCCCTAGGCGGGGCAGGGCCGTCCCTGCCAACGCTTCTCCCTGCGTGTGCCCCAAGCGCTGATTTCTGCCCTTCCTGTCCCGCATATTGGAGGTTCCACCTTTGGGTGGCACGCCCCCCCGTGTGCCCGGCCTGCCACGCCCGAGCATGCTCCTTCATGGTCGAGGCCAGTGTCTGTGTGAAAAGGACATGGACTGGGACGAGGGGGCAGAAGGCCCGAGATCATGTAGGGTAAAGTGACTGCAAGCAAACACGGCCCCTGCATGCATGTAGAATGCAAAGACAATCTGGTTTCAGAGGCTGGCTGCCAGCAAATGGGCCCAGCAATTGAACCCTGGAAGCAAGGATAACCCCACGAAACATGAAATCAGGCACTTGTGGATGTTTTGTCCCAGCACGGGAGCGGTCCTTTAGAGTGGGCTGGTCACGTGAAAAGCTATTTGGGTTTGCTGGGTTTGGGGGAGTGCTGGTCAAATCCCTCAGCGATTACATCTGTTTCCAAGGAAGTGATTAAGAGTGCAGCAGGGGCAAAGGCCCGGCAGGGGACATTTTGGGGAAATCCAGGGCCTCGGAACAGCTGGCCCGATATGTTAGAATTTAGAAACGGGCGGGTTGCGAAGAGTACCTGGATTACGCCTCCCTTGGGTGGGAAAGGGCTCTACACCTAAAGTTCCGTATTGGAATTCTGCCAATTGCCGCATTTCGGCATAGATGGAACAATGCCGTTTCAACATCATGTATTCTTTGAGGCGAGCCCGAGGAGACTGTTCAACATTACTTATTACTCTGTCCGGCCACTAAGCCACTGAGGAAGCGCTTTTTGAAGCCTTTGTTTCTAAGGCGCGGCCTGCAGGTCAGTAGGTGATGCCATGGCAATATGCCCGGACACTGCAGGCGTAGAGGCTGTTCTTGCTACTGCTAGTTATTTGAGTTGGGAAGGAAAAATACACACGAGAAAGGCTAAGGGAGTAGAATAATGCTTTGGGGTAGAGAAACCCATTTGCATTGGCTGTCAATTTTGGTAAAATGCTGATCCCGCTTTCATTTGCTTCCTCTGGCAACATGACGAATTTGTTTTCCGATTGGAAGTGATTCATGAGCTAAGTGATTACGATGTTGTTGCATTTGTGGTTTGGATATCTGTGTGTAGCTTTTATGACCTTTTTGTCGAATTAAAGCTAATAAAGTAAAAACAAAAAACAAAAAAAAGAAATCTCACACACACACAGGCGCGCGGGCGCGCGCCAGGATTGAACTCCAAAAACATAGAGCCGCTCTGGGCATGGAGCCCTGTGTCCATTTTCAAGGGGCGTTTCTAGCCTTGGCTAACACACACTCTCAGAGCTGTGTTATTTCCTTCCTCTTCGGTGCGCTTTTCCTTCGGTCCCCGGGCGGTGAGGGGAGCAGACTTGATCAGGCACCGTAGGGAAAGAAGGGAAAAAGGATATGCTCGCGCTGCTATGCGTGGGAGGTGAGCAAGAGAGGTCGAATATGAAGCGGAAAACAAAGTTTGCCCATGTTCCTGTCGCAGCTGAAGGCGGCATGCCGGCTTTACAAGACGCTTGCAAGGGAGCCGAGGCCCTGCCAAGGGGAAGCTACTTTTGTGTAAGAGCTGGGAGATGTTGCGGTCCTGGTGACACATGTAAAATGACATAAATGTATGCGTGTCGCTATTAAAAAATGGATCATTTAGGCGGAGGAAACACAGTGTGTCGTTCGCAGGGACGGTGCTGTGAGCTGGGACCTGCCTCCCCTTCTGTGGACCAATCAGAAGGAAGCTCCTCCCTATATATGCACGCCGCTTGCCGGGCCGCCCATTACTGATCTGATCTGATCTGTGAGCGCGCTGACCGAGTCCTCCTGCAGAACAATGGCTGAAACTGCTCCCGCTGCTGTGGCTCCGCCGGCGGAACCTGCCGCCGCCGCCGCACCCAAGAAGAAGACGACGCAGAAGAAAGCAGCCGGCGCTGCCAAGGCCAAAAAGCCCACGGGGCCCAGCGTGGCCGACCTCGTCGTCAAGGTCGTGGCTGCCTCCACTGAGAGGAAGGGACTCTCCCTGCCCGCCATCAAGAAGGCTCTGAGCGCCCAGGGATACGACGTGGACAAGAACAACAGCAGAGTCAAGCTTGCCGTCAAGAGCCTGGTGAGCAAAGGAGCCCTAGCCCAGCTCAAGGGCACCGGTGCCTCTGGATCCTTCAAGCTCAACAAGAAGCAGTCGCAGGGCAAGGAGAAGGCGGCCAAGAAAGCGGCGGTGAAGAGCAAGACGCCCGCAGCAAAGAAGCCTGCCGGTGCTGCCAAGAAACCCAAAAAGGCTCCCGCCGGAGTCAAGAAGAGTCCCAAGAAGGTGAAGAAACCAGCAGGAGCCAAGAGCCCTAAAAAGCCCAAAGCTGCTCCAGCCAAGAAGGCCGCCAAGAGCCCCGCAAAAGCCAAAGCCGTGAAGGCGAAAGCGGCAAAGAAGAGCCCAGCCAAGGTCGTGAAGCCCAAGGCCGTCAAACCCAAAGCGGCAAAGCCCAAAAAGGCTGCACCCAAGAAGAAGTAGAGGCTTTCGCCGAGACCCTTCAAAAAACACACACAAAAAAACACAAAGGCTCTTTTAAGAGCCGCCCACAGCATCTGAAAAGCGAGCTAGCTCATGCCTCTTGCCAGACGCGTACTGCGATATACAACGGCATGTTTGAAAGCCAACATGTACCGGGCCCCGCGGCGAGAGTCTCCACTCGCTTCGGACGCCATGCGTGACCGTGGCCAGTGCGCCCCCACCTATAAGCCCCCACCAGTTGAGACATAAGGGCATCGTGTGCACAGATGTTGAGGCATGTGATCTGGCACAACCCCCCCGCCACCTCCTCCTCCTCCTCCCCCCCCCCGCCCCTCCCCTCATCATAACCGCAGTGTTTCGAGGCGCTGCCATTGGGCTGGCCGCCGGCAAAGATGATGATGGTAGTGTGAAATGTCAGCGCGGGGGGCGGGGGGGCAGACTTCAGAGGCTGATTTGCCACTCTCGCTTGCCACCGGTCTGAAGGCTGGTGGGAGGTTGAATTGGGGCACGCAAGGGCTGGGTGGTGGGGCTATTTTATCTGTCCACAGCGACTCATGAAAGGCTGAGCACAACCCACGTCAATCTCTTTTTGCTTCCTGTTTATTGTTGGGCCAGCCAGCCAATCGAAGGCTTCCCATTCCTGCGTCACCGCTTCATAGCCATACCTTCGGACAGCGACCAATCACAGCACAACGCGGGCTTTTTTCAAACCTGCGCCTGTTATCGCCTCAGCCAATGAGAGGAGAGCTTGGTCTTCATATACCAGCTCCCCGCCAGAGGAGCGCCATTGTATCTCGTAGAGAGAAAGCAGATCTAGCAGCGCTGCCATGGCCCGTACTAAGCAGACCGCCCGCAAGTCCACAGGAGGCAAGGCGCCTCGCAAGCAGCTGGCCACCAAGGCTGCCCGGAAGAGCGCCCCCGCCACTGGCGGCGTCAAGAAACCTCACCGCTACCGACCCGGCACTGTGGCTCTGAGGGAGATCCGCCGCTACCAGAAATCCACCGAGCTGCTCATCCGAAAGCTGCCCTTCCAGCGCCTGGTGCGAGAAATCGCCCAGGACTTCAAGACCGACCTGCGCTTCCAGAGCTCGGCCGTCATGGCCCTGCAGGAGGCCAGCGAGGCCTACCTGGTTGGGCTCTTTGAGGACACCAACCTCTGCGCCATCCACGCCAAGCGGGTCACCATCATGCCCAAGGACATCCAGCTGGCCCGCCGCATCCGGGGCGAGAGGGCTTGAGGCACACGGCAGCACCGCAACAACCGCAGAAAACACCACAAAGGCTCTTTTAAGAGCCGCCACATTGTCACAGACGAGCTGCTCCTATCCGCCCCTGCTCTTCGCTTGGCTACGCTCGTAGCTCGGGCGAGCTTTTGGCTTCAGAGGCAAAAGCCAAACATCCATTTGGCCCCATAGTTCACAGGGCTTTTCCGTGGCATGGAAGGCCCTCCAGTGTTGGGTGACGGAGGGGGGGATTTGAGGTATGCCCAAGATGCATTACTTATTCACCTGCCGGGCACACCCGGGGTCCCCCCCCCCCCCCCACGGTAGCCGCAGGCATTATTTACGCACCATGCCAGGTTTGCGCCCGTGGTCAGCGGTCCTCTTGAGTGCTCGGAAGAGAGTGCAGGGTGCCCTGACTCTGAAGCGCTTGGAAGCAGCTCCTTTTCTGATCAGTGTTTGCAACGCGCCGTGGGGGCAAGTGGGGAGGCGGGGGATGCCGCCGACGGCATGGTGCCTGCCCCTAAACCATCAGAAGCGGCAGCTGGCTGTGAGTTCTTTGTTTGGCAGGCTCTCCCACCTACGCTACCCCGCCCAGAGACCAACGGCTAGTAAGCGCGGTCATTTCGAAACGCTGCCGTCTCCCCGCCCACCCGGCCCTGCGCACGACCGCCAGCAGCCCTCCCTCTGGTCCGCCATGGGTGCATATAAGGAGCGGCTCAGGCGCTGAACCCGTCATTCTCCGCTCGCTTGTGAAGAAGAGAAGAGTCAGCATGTCTGGACGCGGCAAAGGAGGGAAAGGGCTCGGCAAAGGCGGCGCCAAGAGGCACAGGAAAGTGCTGCGAGACAACATCCAGGGCATCACCAAGCCCGCCATCCGCCGCCTGGCCCGCCGTGGCGGAGTCAAGCGCATCTCCGGCCTCATCTACGAGGAGACCCGGGGCGTGCTGAAGGTCTTCCTGGAGAACGTGATCCGGGATGCCGTCACCTACACCGAGCACGCCAAGAGGAAGACGGTCACCGCCATGGATGTGGTCTATGCCCTGAAGCGCCAGGGACGCACCCTCTACGGATTCGGGGGCTGAGCAGACCCCCACCCCCCACCGGACCCCACCTCTCGTTCCGACACCACAACACCAAAGGCTCTTTTAAGAGCCGCCCACACCCTCCCCGACCGAGCTGCTCATCTGCACTCTGCTTAAGCACCATACTCTGGCCCGCCTGAGCCAAAGTAGAGGGGCGTGCAAGGTTTATGTTTTGACTAGCAAGCCAGCGCCTTGAAAAAAAACCTCAGGCGAGTCTTGCACACTGATTTTATGAATGTCGCTTGTGTGTGAATGAAGAAAGAGATCAGAGCAAGCACATGGCGTTTTTGTGTCCTACTTGACAATTCTTTCTTTGCGCCCAGAATGTACCTGCAGGAGAAGGCAAAATCCTATGCCGAAGGTAAGGTCTTTCACACGGCTGTGCCTTCTGCCCCCGTGGCTATGAGGAGCGCTGGCTCTTGCCTAGAATGGGCCTGGCTACCAGTCGCGCCTTGAAACACTTGTGTATAGGCGCCTTTATAAATGCCATATGTCCTATCATATCATATCGGGGTCGGGGCCAAGCCGGCCCGAATCCCCTCCAGTGCGCTAGGGCTTCTCGCTCTCGCCGAGGGGCAGGCTTTCCGATTGATTTACCCTTTGAACGCATTCGGGGTTGACCACAGCGCCGCCCTTTAACGCAAGGGGGCAACTGCACTCGGGGTTTGTGTATCCAGAAGGGAGAGCCAGGTGTCTGTGTCCTGCTCAGTTTGCCCCTCTACCCATTCTCCTGAGCGTGTGAATGGGGTGAGCGTTGCCGGAGGCCTCTGCGCGCGTCATGCTGGTCAGAGAGTTGCTGGTTAGTTAGTTAGTTAGTGAGGCACGCAAAGCGTCAAGGCCCACCATGGCCTCCTCCCCACACTCCTACCTACCACTGGCCTCTGCAGAGAGCTGCCCGTCTCACTTCCTTGCTTTGCCACTGCCAAGCCCTCTCACTGAGATAGATAGATACATTGTACACCATGTTGGGAGAGTGGCAGATGAGGGGAGGGACCTGTCTGGGGATTCCACTCATTACCCTAAGGGAAGTGCAAGGGTTCCTGGGAGGCATGCATGAACCGTTTGACTCCAAGAAAGGAAGGCCTGGCCGAGATATGAAACCCAGAGTGGCCCATTTCACCCTTTTTTTTCCCTTTCTTTCCTTTTAGTGTTTTGGTGGGCAGGCGGAGGGCCCTCTCTCTCAAACCTCACTCTAACTTGCTCAGGTGCTGTGCCCAGTGGGGTCTGCTGGGAATTTTGCCCGTCAAGGGCAAAGCACAGTGGCGTTTGTCAGGCGTTCGTCAGGCTTTCGGGGCAGGGGCCAGAACGCCTGGCTGGCTGGCTGCTGCAGCTGCTGCTGCTGCTGCTGCTGCTTCTCCCAGAAACCCAGCCCAGTGTCCCCAAGGACAGGCCTCTCCTCCCAGCGATGAGAAGAGGAGAAAGGAAGATCAAAGTGGGGCTGAGGCTTCCTCAGAAGGGTCAGGCCCTGTGGCGAACCAGAAGATGGACTCGGACTACAGTGGGTCTTGGTGGAGACTTGTTTATTCAGATAAAAGAAACACGCCTATCGGCTCTCCCGCTATGAGGGAAGTTCCCTGCCTTCTAAAACAAAAACAAAGGGCGCCCGTCGAAGTCCAAGAATGAAAGAGCCCTGCCTGAGTCCACACTCCTAGTTGCTGACTGGCCCTCCCACGTTAGAAAACCTCGCTAAAAGGAAAAGGAGGCTTGCACAATAGCCTCGGAAGTGCGCGTCTGTCTGGCCCGACTCGTAGAGGGCTCATTTGCACAGCCCACACTTCTCCAGATCCCACCTTTATGGCACCGGGACTCCCCAAAGTCAAGTCCTGTGGCTCTTTGGCAGGGTTATTGGCTCTCAGTCCAATTCATCTCGTATATTTGTCGGCTTTCCCAGCCTTGGCAACAAGCACGCGCATCCATTGCCCTCCTTTGTTCACAGGGCGGGTGCCCATTCGCTTCTCTTAGGATCTAGTACTGGGGCGGATACCCCAGCCTTGGTAGACCGTGTTTGGATCTCTTCCCCTCTGTTTAACTTGGCTCGCACGCCCGTTCCACCCCTTTCAGAATGTCGTACGTTGGGCGGCTTCTCCAGCCGTGATATGCAGTATTTGTATCTCTTTCACTCTCTTTTGCTTGGGTCGTGGGCCCGTTCCGCTCTTTCAGACTTTCACACGCTTGGCGGCTTCTCCAGCGGTGACATGCAGTATTCGAGCCCCTCTCACGCTCGGTCTTACCTGGGTCTTGTGGCCGTCCATTTTCCCAGCCTCTCCTGCCGTGGACGGCTTCTCCAGTCTTTGCCCCCAACGTTTACAGCCCTCCCTCCCGTCCTCACGTTGGGAGTGTTTGCATCGCTGTTTGTGCTCGTCTGGTCGGTACAGGCACTCGCCGGGTGGGGCTCGGGGACTCTGGCTCCTTCCTGTTCCCTAGTCTCGGCGTCGGTCGCTGGGCGCCGGGCCCACCACTGTTCTCTAGCCGTCGCGCCCCCGGGGAAGGCGGTTTTCTTCCCGTCTTGGCTCCGCTCCTGACCCGGGGCCTCTTTGATATTAATTTTGTTTAACTATTTTCTTCTACCATTCTCCAAAGTCTCACGTGCTCAAAAGTCTGAAAACACACATCCAAAATAAAAAAGACTCTCTAATACCTGCTCGGTCAGAGCTCCCGCCTTGTAGCCTCCAGCTAGCGGGTCTCGCTTTGGCTAGGCCAACCGCTGGCTCGGGCCCTCCAGGACGTATCCACAGCGGCTCGCCTCTGCGTGTGGAGGATTCTCCTCCCGTCTGCACGAGTCGGTCACGGCGTAGGAGGTGTCTCCCCATTCACAGTTCTTACTGTGTTTAAGCACGTCGGTACTTGCCCAGGCCCCTAGGCCGGAGGGTCTTGCCGAGCGGGCTCACCTCCCTAGCCCTAGGCGGGGCAGGGCCGTCCCTGCCAACGCTTCTCCCTGCGTGTGCCCCAAGCGCTGATTTCTGCCCTTCCTGTCCCGCATATTGGAGGTTCCACCTTTGGGTGGCACGCCCCCCCGTGTGCCCGGCCTGCCACGCCCGAGCATGCTCCTTCATGGTCGAGGCCAGTGTCTGTGTGAAAAGGACATGGACTGGGACGAGGGGGCAGAAGGCCCGAGATCATGTAGGGTAAAGTGACTGCAAGCAAACACGGCCCCTGCATGCATGTAGAATGCAAAGACAATCTGGTTTCAGAGGCTGGCTGCCAGCAAATGGGCCCAGCAATTGAACCCTGGAAGCAAGGATAACCCCACGAAACATGAAATCAGGCACTTGTGGATGTTTTGTCCCAGCACGGGAGCGGTCCTTTAGAGTGGGCTGGTCACGTGAAAAGCTATTTGGGTTTGCTGGGTTTGGGGGAGTGCTGGTCAAATCCCTCAGCGATTACATCTGTTTCCAAGGAAGTGATTAAGAGTGCAGCAGGGGCAAAGGCCCGGCAGGGGACATTTTGGGGAAATCCAGGGCCTCGGAACAGCTGGCCCGATATGTTAGAATTTAGAAACGGGCGGGTTGCGAAGAGTACCTGGATTACGCCTCCCTTGGGTGGGAAAGGGCTCTACACCTAAAGTTCCGTATTGGAATTCTGCCAATTGCCGCATTTCGGCATAGATGGAACAATGCCGTTTCAACATCATGTATTCTTTGAGGCGAGCCCGAGGAGACTGTTCAACATTACTTATTACTCTGTCCGGCCACTAAGCCACTGAGGAAGCGCTTTTTGAAGCCTTTGTTTCTAAGGCGCGGCCTGCAGGTCAGTAGGTGATGCCATGGCAATATGCCCGGACACTGCAGGCGTAGAGGCTGTTCTTGCTACTGCTAGTTATTTGAGTTGGGAAGGAAAAATACACACGAGAAAGGCTAAGGGAGTAGAATAATGCTTTGGGGTAGAGAAACCCATTTGCATTGGCTGTCAATTTTGGTAAAATGCTGATCCCGCTTTCATTTGCTTCCTCTGGCAACATGACGAATTTGTTTTCCGATTGGAAGTGATTCATGAGCTAAGTGATTACGATGTTGTTGCATTTGTGGTTTGGATATCTGTGTGTAGCTTTTATGACCTTTTTGTCGAATTAAAGCTAATAAAGTAAAAACAAAAAACAAAAAAAAGAAATCTCACACACACACAGGCGCGCGGGCGCGCGCCAGGATTGAACTCCAAAAACATAGAGCCGCTCTGGGCATGGAGCCCTGTGTCCATTTTCAAGGGGCGTTTCTAGCCTTGGCTAACACACACTCTCAGAGCTGTGTTATTTCCTTCCTCTTCGGTGCGCTTTTCCTTCGGTCCCCGGGCGGTGAGGGGAGCAGACTTGATCAGGCACCGTAGGGAAAGAAGGGAAAAAGGATATGCTCGCGCTGCTATGCGTGGGAGGTGAGCAAGAGAGGTCGAATATGAAGCGGAAAACAAAGTTTGCCCATGTTCCTGTCGCAGCTGAAGGCGGCATGCCGGCTTTACAAGACGCTTGCAAGGGAGCCGAGGCCCTGCCAAGGGGAAGCTACTTTTGTGTAAGAGCTGGGAGATGTTGCGGTCCTGGTGACACATGTAAAATGACATAAATGTATGCGTGTCGCTATTAAAAAATGGATCATTTAGGCGGAGGAAACACAGTGTGTCGTTCGCAGGGACGGTGCTGTGAGCTGGGACCTGCCTCCCCTTCTGTGGACCAATCAGAAGGAAGCTCCTCCCTATATATGCACGCCGCTTGCCGGGCCGCCCATTACTGATCTGATCTGATCTGTGAGCGCGCTGACCGAGTCCTCCTGCAGAACAATGGCTGAAACTGCTCCCGCTGCTGTGGCTCCGCCGGCGGAACCTGCCGCCGCCGCCGCACCCAAGAAGAAGACGACGCAGAAGAAAGCAGCCGGCGCTGCCAAGGCCAAAAAGCCCACGGGGCCCAGCGTGGCCGACCTCGTCGTCAAGGTCGTGGCTGCCTCCACTGAGAGGAAGGGACTCTCCCTGCCCGCCATCAAGAAGGCTCTGAGCGCCCAGGGATACGACGTGGACAAGAACAACAGCAGAGTCAAGCTTGCCGTCAAGAGCCTGGTGAGCAAAGGAGCCCTAGCCCAGCTCAAGGGCACCGGTGCCTCTGGATCCTTCAAGCTCAACAAGAAGCAGTCGCAGGGCAAGGAGAAGGCGGCCAAGAAAGCGGCGGTGAAGAGCAAGACGCCCGCAGCAAAGAAGCCTGCCGGTGCTGCCAAGAAACCCAAAAAGGCTCCCGCCGGAGTCAAGAAGAGTCCCAAGAAGGTGAAGAAACCAGCAGGAGCCAAGAGCCCTAAAAAGCCCAAAGCTGCTCCAGCCAAGAAGGCCGCCAAGAGCCCCGCAAAAGCCAAAGCCGTGAAGGCGAAAGCGGCAAAGAAGAGCCCAGCCAAGGTCGTGAAGCCCAAGGCCGTCAAACCCAAAGCGGCAAAGCCCAAAAAGGCTGCACCCAAGAAGAAGTAGAGGCTTTCGCCGAGACCCTTCAAAAAACACACACAAAAAAACACAAAGGCTCTTTTAAGAGCCGCCCACAGCATCTGAAAAGCGAGCTAGCTCATGCCTCTTGCCAGACGCGTACTGCGATATACAACGGCATGTTTGAAAGCCAACATGTACCGGGCCCCGCGGCGAGAGTCTCCACTCGCTTCGGACGCCATGCGTGACCGTGGCCAGTGCGCCCCCACCTATAAGCCCCCACCAGTTGAGACATAAGGGCATCGTGTGCACAGATGTTGAGGCATGTGATCTGGCACAACCCCCCCGCCACCTCCTCCTCCTCCTCCTCCTCCTCCCCCCCCCGCCCCTCCCCTCATCATAACCGCAGTGTTTCGAGGCGCTGCCATTGGGCTGGCCGCCGGCAAAGATGATGATGGTAGTGTGAAATGTCAGCGCGGGGGGCGGGGGGGCAGACTTCAGAGGCTGATTTGCCACTCTCGCTTGCCACCGGTCTGAAGGCTGGTGGGAGGTTGAATTGGGGCACGCAAGGGCTGGGTGGTGGGGCTATTTTATCTGTCCACAGCGACTCATGAAAGGCTGAGCACAACCCACGGCAATCTCTTTTTGCTTCCTGTTTATTGTTGGGCCAGCCAGCCAATCGAAGGCTTCCCATTCCTGCGTCACCGCTTCATAGCCATACCTTCGGACAGCGACCAATCACAGCACAACGCGGGCTTTTTTCAAACCTGCGCCTGTTATCGCCTCAGCCAATGAGAGGAGAGCTTGGTCTTCATATACCAGCTCCCCGCCAGAGGAGCGCCATTGTATCTCGTAGAGAGAAAGCAGATCTAGCAGCGCTGCCATGGCCCGTACTAAGCAGACCGCCCGCAAGTCCACAGGAGGCAAGGCGCCTCGCAAGCAGCTGGCCACCAAGGCTGCCCGGAAGAGCGCCCCCGCCACTGGCGGCGTCAAGAAACCTCACCGCTACCGACCCGGCACTGTGGCTCTGAGGGAGATCCGCCGCTACCAGAAATCCACCGAGCTGCTCATCCGAAAGCTGCCCTTCCAGCGCCTGGTGCGAGAAATCGCCCAGGACTTCAAGACCGACCTGCGCTTCCAGAGCTCGGCCGTCATGGCCCTGCAGGAGGCCAGCGAGGCCTACCTGGTTGGGCTCTTTGAGGACACCAACCTCTGCGCCATCCACGCCAAGCGGGTCACCATCATGCCCAAGGACATCCAGCTGGCCCGCCGCATCCGGGGCGAGAGGGCTTGAGGCACACGGCAGCACCGCAACAACCGCAGAAAACACCACAAAGGCTCTTTTAAGAGCCGCCACATTGTCACAGACGAGCTGCTCCTATCCGCCCCTGCTCTTCGCTTGGCTACGCTCGTAGCTCGGGCGAGCTTTTGGCTTCAGAGGCAAAAGCCAAACATCCATTTGGCCCCATAGTTCACAGGGCTTTTCCGTGGCATGGAAGGCCCTCCAGTGTTGGGTGACGGAGGGGGGGATTTGAGGTATGCCCAAGATGCATTACTTATTCACCTGCCGGGCACACCCGGGGTCCCCCCCCCCCCCCCACGGTAGCCGCAGGCATTATTTACGCACCATGCCAGGTTTGCGCCCGTGGTCAGCGGTCCTCTTGAGTGCTCGGAAGAGAGTGCAGGGTGCCCTGACTCTGAAGCGCTTGGAAGCAGCTCCTTTTCTGATCAGTGTTTGCAACGCGCCGTGGGGGCAAGTGGGGAGGCGGGGGATGCCGCCGACGGCATGGTGCCTGCCCCTAAACCATCAGAAGCGGCAGCTGGCTGTGAGTTCTTTGTTTGGCAGGCTCTCCCACCTACGCTACCCCGCCCAGAGACCAACGGCTAGTAAGCGCGGTCATTTCGAAACGCTGCCGTCTCCCCGCCCACCCGGCCCTGCGCAGACCGTGCTGCGCACGACCGCCAGCAGCCCTCCCTCTGGTCCGCCATGGGTGCATATAAGGAGCGGCTCAGGCGCTGAACCCGTCATTCTCCGCTCGCTTGTGAAGAAGAGAAGAGTCAGCATGTCTGGACGCGGCAAAGGAGGGAAAGGGCTCGGCAAAGGCGGCGCCAAGAGGCACAGGAAAGTGCTGCGAGACAACATCCAGGGCATCACCAAGCCCGCCATCCGCCGCCTGGCCCGCCGTGGCGGAGTCAAGCGCATCTCCGGCCTCATCTACGAGGAGACCCGGGGCGTGCTGAAGGTCTTCCTGGAGAACGTGATCCGGGATGCCGTCACCTACACCGAGCACGCCAAGAGGAAGACGGTCACCGCCATGGATGTGGTCTATGCCCTGAAGCGCCAGGGACGCACCCTCTACGGATTCGGGGGCTGAGCAGACCCCCACCCCCCACCGGACCCCACCTCTCGTTCCGACACCACAACACCAAAGGCTCTTTTAAGAGCCGCCCACACCCTCCCCGACCGAGCTGCTCATCTGCACTCTGCTTAAGCACCATACTCTGGCCCGCCTGAGCCAAAGTAGAGGGGCGTGCAAGGTTTATGTTTTGACTAGCAAGCCAGCGCCTTGAAAAAAAACCTCAGGCGAGTCTTGCACACTGATTTTATGAATGTCGCTTGTGTGTGAATGAAGAAAGAGATCAGAGCAAGCACATGGCGTTTTTGTGTCCTACTTGACAATTCTTTCTTTGCGCCCAGAATGTACCTGCAGGAGAAGGCAAAATCCTATGCCGAAGGTAAGGTCTTTCACACGGCTGTGCCTTCTGCCCCCGTGGCTATGAGGAGCGCTGGCTCTTGCCTAGAATGGGCCTGGCTACCAGTCGCGCCTTGAAACACTTGTGTATAGGCGCCTTTATAAATGCCATATGTCCTATCATATCATATCGGGATCGGGGCCAAGCCGGCCCGAATCCCCTCCAGTGCGCTAGGGCTTCTCGCTCTCGCCGAGGGGCAGGCTTTCCGATTGATTTACCCTTTGAACGCATTCGGGGTTGACCACAGCGCCGCCCTTTAACGCAAGGGGGCAACTGCACTCGGGGTTTGTGTATCCAGAAGGGAGAGCCAGGTGTCTGTGTCCTGCTCAGTTTGCCCCTCTACCCATTCTCCTGAGCGTGTGAATGGGGTGAGCGTTGCCGGAGGCCTCTGCGCGCGTCATGCTGGTCAGAGAGTTGCTGGTTAGTTAGTTAGTGAGGCACGCAAAGCGTCAAGGCCCACCATGGCCTCCTCCCCACACTCCTACCTACCACTGGCCTCTGCAGAGAGCTGCCCGTCTCACTTCCTTGCTTTGCCACTGCCAAGCCCTCTCACTGAGATAGATAGATACATTGTACACCGTGTTGGGAGAGTGGCAGATGAGGGGAGGGACCTGTCTGGGGATTCCACTCATTACCCTAAGGGAAGTGCAAGGGTTCCTGGGAGGCATGCATGAACCGTTTGACTCCAAGAAAGGAAGGCCTGGCCGAGATATGAAACCCAGAGTGGCCCATTTCACCCTTTTTTTTCCCTTTCTTTCCTTTTAGTGTTTTGGTGGGCAGGCGGAGGGCCCTCTCTCTCAAACCTCACTCTAACTTGCTCAGGTGCTGTGCCCAGTGGGGTCTGCTGGGAATTTTGCCCGTCAAGGGCAAAGCCCGTCAAGGGCAAAGCACAGTGGCGTTTGTCAGGCGTTCGTCAGGCTTTCGGGGCAGGGGCCAGAACGCCTGGCTGGCTGGCTGGCTGGCTGGCTGCTGCAGCTGCTGCTGCTGCTGCTGCTGCTGCTGCTGCTGCTGCTGCTTCTCCCAGAAACCCAGCCCAGTGTCCCCAAGGACAGGCCTCTCCTCCCAGCGATGAGAAGAGGAGAAAGGAAGATCAAAGTGGGGCTGAGGCTTCCTCAGAAGGGTCAGGCCCTGTCGCGAACCAGAAGATGGACTCGGACTCAGAAGGGTCAGGCCCTGTGGCGAACCAGAAGATGGACTCGGACTACAGTGGGTCTTGGTGGAGACTTGTTTATTCAGATAAAAGAAACACGCCTATCGGCTCTCCCGCTATGAGGGAAGTTCCCTGCCTTCTAAAACAAAAACAAAGGGCGCCCGTCGAAGTCCAAGAATGAAAGAGCCCTGCCTGAGTCCACACTCCTAGTTGCTGACTGGCCCTCCCACGTTAGAAAACCTCGCTAAAAGGAAAAGGAGGCTTGCACAATAGCCTCGGAAGTGCGCGTCTGTCTGGCCCGACTCGTAGAGGGCTCATTTGCACAGCCCACACTTCTCCAGATCCCACCTTTATGGCACCGGGACTCCCCAAAGTCAAGTCCTGTGGCTCTTTGGCAGGGTTATTGGCTCTCAGTCCAATTCATCTCGTATATTTGTCGGCTTTCCCAGCCTTGGCAACAAGCACGCGCATCCATTGCCCTCCTTTGTTCACAGGGCGGGTGCCCATTCGCTTCTCTTAGGATCTAGTACTGGGGCGGATACCCCAGCCTTGGTAGACCGTGTTTGGATCTCTTCCCCTCTGTTTAACTTGGCTCGCACGCCCGTTCCACCCCTTTCAGAATGTCGTACGTTGGGCGGCTTCTCCAGCCGTGATATGCAGTATTTGTATCTCTTTCACTCTCTTTTGCTTGGGTCGTGGGCCCGTTCCGCTCTTTCAGACTTTCACACGCTTGGCGGCTTCTCCAGCGGTGACATGCAGTATTCGAGCCCCTCTCACGCTCGGTCTTACCTGGGTCTTGTGGCCGTCCATTTTCCCAGCCTCTCCTGCCGTGGACGGCTTCTCCAGTCTTTGCCCCCAACGTTTACAGCCCTCCCTCCCGTCCTCACGTTGGGAGTGTTTGCATCGCTGTTTGTGCTCGTCTGGTCGGTACAGGCACTCGCCGGGTGGGGCTCGGGGACTCTGGCTCCTTCCTGTTCCCTAGTCTCGGCGTCGGTCGCTGGGCGCCGGGCCCACCACTGTTCTCTAGCCGTCGCGCCCCCGGGGAAGGCGGTTTTCTTCCCGTCTTGGCTCCGCTCCTGACCCGGGGCCTCTTTGATATTAATTTTGTTTAACTATTTTCTTCTACCATTCTCCAAAGTCTCACGTGCTCAAAAGTCTGAAAACACACATCCAAAATAAAAAAGACTCTCTAATACCTGCTCGGTCAGAGCTCCCGCCTTGTAGCCTCCAGCTAGCGGGTCTCGCTTTGGCTAGGCCAACCGCTGGCTCGGGCCCTCCAGGACGTATCCACAGCGGCTCGCCTCTGCGTGTGGAGGATTCTCCTCCCGTCTGCACGAGTCGGTCACGGCGTAGGAGGTGTCTCCCCATTCACAGTTCTTACTGTGTTTAAGCACGTCGGTACTTGCCCAGGCCCCTAGGCCGGAGGGTCTTGCCGAGCGGGCTCACCTCCCTAGCCCTAGGCGGGGCAGGGCCGTCCCTGCCAACGCTTCTCCCTGCGTGTGACCCAAGCGCTGATTTCTGCCCTTCCTGTCCCGCATATTGGAGGTTCCACCTTTGGGTGGCACGCCCCCCCGTGTGCCCGGCCTGCCACGCCCGAGCATGCTCCTTCATGGTCGAGGCCAGTGTCTGTGTGAAAAGGACATGGACTGGGACGAGGGGGCAGAAGGCCCGAGATCATGTAGGGTAAAGTGACTGCAAGCAAACACGGCCCCTGCATGCATGTAGAATGCAAAGACAATCTGGTTTCAGAGGCTGGCTGCCAGCAAATGGGCCCAGCAATTGAACCCTGGAAGCAAGGATAACCCCACGAAACATGAAATCAGGCACTTGTGGATGTTTTGTCCCAGCACGGGAGCGGTCCTTTAGAGTGGGCTGGTCACGTGAAAAGCTATTTGGGTTTGCTGGGTTTGGGGGAGTGCCGGTCAAATCCCTCAGCGATTACATCTGTTTCCAAGGAAGTGATTAAGAGTGCAGCAGGGGCAAAGGCCCGGCAGGGGACATTTTGGGGAAATCCAGGGCCTCGGAACAGCTGGCCCGATATGTTAGAATTTAGAAACGGGCGGGTTGCGAAGAGTACCTGGATTACGCCTCCCTTGGGTGGGAAAGGGCTCTACACCTAAAGTTCCGTATTGGAATTCTGCCAATTGCCGCATTTCGGCATAGATGGAACAATGCCGTTTCAACATCATGTATTCTTTGAGGCGAGCCCGAGGAGACTGTTCAACATTACTTATTACTCTGTCCGGCCACTAAGCCACTGAGGAAGCGCTTTTTGAAGCCTTTGTTTCTAAGGCGCGGCCTGCAGGTCAGTAGGTGATGCCATGGCAATATGCCCGGACACTGCAGGCGTAGAGGCTGTTCTTGCTACTGCTAGTTATTTGAGTTGGGAAGGAAAAATACACACGAGAAAGGCTAAGGGAGTAGAATAATGCTTTGGGGTAGAGAAACCCATTTGCATTGGCTGTCAATTTTGGTAAAATGCTGATCCCGCTTTCATTTGCTTCCTCTGGCAACATGACGAATTTGTTTTCCGATTGGAAGTGATTCATGAGCTAAGTGATTACGATGTTGTTGCATTTGTGGTTTGGATATCTGTGTGTAGCTTTTATGACCTTTTTGTCGAATTAAAGCTAATAAAGTAAAAACAAAAAACAAAAAAAAGAAATCTCACACACACACAGGCGCGCGGGCGCGCGCCAGGATTGAACTCCAAAAACATAGAGCCGCTCTGGGCATGGAGCCCTGTGTCCATTTTCAAGGGGCGTTTCTAGCCTTGGCTAACACACACTCTCAGAGCTGTGTTATTTCCTTCCTCTTCGGTGCGCTTTTCCTTCGGTCCCCGGGCGGTGAGGGGAGCAGACTTGATCAGGCACCGTAGGGAAAGAAGGGAAAAAGGATATGCTCGCGCTGCTATGCGTGGGAGGTGAGCAAGAGAGGTCGAATATGAAGCGGAAAACAAAGTTTGCCCATGTTCCTGTCGCAGCTGAAGGCGGCATGCCGGCTTTACAAGACGCTTGCAAGGGAGCCGAGGCCCTGCCAAGGGGAAGCTACTTTTGTGTAAGAGCTGGGAGATGTTGCGGTCCTGGTGACACATGTAAAATGACATAAATGTATGCGTGTCGCTATTAAAAAATGGATCATTTAGGCGGAGGAAACACAGTGTGTCGTTCGCAGGGACGGTGCTGTGAGCTGGGACCTGCCTCCCCTTCTGTGGACCAATCAGAAGGAAGCTCCTCCCTATATATGCACGCCGCTTGCCGGGCCGCCCATTACTGATCTGATCTGATCTGTGAGCGCGCTGACCGAGTCCTCCTGCAGAACAATGGCTGAAACTGCTCCCGCTGCTGTGGCTCCGCCGGCGGAACCTGCCGCCGCCGCCGCACCCAAGAAGAAGACGACGCAGAAGAAAGCAGCCGGCGCTGCCAAGGCCAAAAAGCCCACGGGGCCCAGCGTGGCCGACCTCGTCGTCAAGGTCGTGGCTGCCTCCACTGAGAGGAAGGGACTCTCCCTGCCCGCCATCAAGAAGGCTCTGAGCGCCCAGGGATACGACGTGGACAAGAACAACAGCAGAGTCAAGCTTGCCGTCAAGAGCCTGGTGAGCAAAGGAGCCCTAGCCCAGCTCAAGGGCACCGGTGCCTCTGGATCCTTCAAGCTCAACAAGAAGCAGTCGCAGGGCAAGGAGAAGGCGGCCAAGAAAGCGGCGGTGAAGAGCAAGACGCCCGCAGCAAAGAAGCCTGCCGGTGCTGCCAAGAAACCCAAAAAGGCTCCCGCCGGAGTCAAGAAGAGTCCCAAGAAGGTGAAGAAACCAGCAGGAGCCAAGAGCCCTAAAAAGCCCAAAGCTGCTCCAGCCAAGAAGGCCGCCAAGAGCCCCGCAAAAGCCAAAGCCGTGAAGGCGAAAGCGGCAAAGAAGAGCCCAGCCAAGGTCGTGAAGCCCAAGGCCGTCAAACCCAAAGCGGCAAAGCCCAAAAAGGCTGCACCCAAGAAGAAGTAGAGGCTTTCGCCGAGACCCTTCAAAAAACACACACAAAAAAACACAAAGGCTCTTTTAAGAGCCGCCCACAGCATCTGAAAAGCGAGCTAGCTCATGCCTCTTGCCAGACGCGTACTGCGATATACAACGGCATGTTTGAAAGCCAACATGTACCGGGCCCCGCGGCGAGAGTCTCCACTCGCTTCGGACGCCATGCGTGACCGTGGCCAGTGCGCCCCCACCTATAAGCCCCCACCAGTTGAGACATAAGGGCATCGTGTGCACAGATGTTGAGGCATGTGATCTGGCACAACCCCCCCGCCACCTCCTCCTCCTCCTCCTCCTCCTCCCCCCCCCCGCCCCTCCCCTCATCATAACCGCAGTGTTTCGAGGCGCTGCCATTGGGCTGGCCGCCGGCAAAGATGATGATGGTAGTGTGAAATGTCAGCGCGGGGGGCGGGGGGGCAGACTTCAGAGGCTGATTTGCCACTCTCGCTTGCCACCGGTCTGAAGGCTGGTGGGAGGTTGAATTGGGGCACGCAAGGGCTGGGTGGTGGGGCTATTTTATCTGTCCACAGCGACTCATGAAAGGCTGAGCACAACCCACGGCAATCTCTTTTTGCTTCCTGTTTATTGTTGGGCCAGCCAGCCAATCGAAGGCTTCCCATTCCTGCGTCACCGCTTCATAGCCATACCTTCGGACAGCGACCAATCACAGCACAACGCGGGCTTTTTTCAAACCTGCGCCTGTTATCGCCTCAGCCAATGAGAGGAGAGCTTGGTCTTCATATACCAGCTCCCCGCCAGAGGAGCGCCATTGTATCTCGTAGAGAGAAAGCAGATCTAGCAGCGCTGCCATGGCCCGTACTAAGCAGACCGCCCGCAAGTCCACAGGAGGCAAGGCGCCTCGCAAGCAGCTGGCCACCAAGGCTGCCCGGAAGAGCGCCCCCGCCACTGGCGGCGTCAAGAAACCTCACCGCTACCGACCCGGCACTGTGGCTCTGAGGGAGATCCGCCGCTACCAGAAATCCACCGAGCTGCTCATCCGAAAGCTGCCCTTCCAGCGCCTGGTGCGAGAAATCGCCCAGGACTTCAAGACCGACCTGCGCTTCCAGAGCTCGGCCGTCATGGCCCTGCAGGAGGCCAGCGAGGCCTACCTGGTTGGGCTCTTTGAGGACACCAACCTCTGCGCCATCCACGCCAAGCGGGTCACCATCATGCCCAAGGACATCCAGCTGGCCCGCCGCATCCGGGGCGAGAGGGCTTGAGGCACACGGCAGCACCGCAACAACCGCAGAAAACACCACAAAGGCTCTTTTAAGAGCCGCCACATTGTCACAGACGAGCTGCTCCTATCCGCCCCTGCTCTTCGCTTGGCTACGCTCGTAGCTCGGGCGAGCTTTTGGCTTCAGAGGCAAAAGCCAAACATCCATTTGGCCCCATAGTTCACAGGGCTTTTCCGTGGCATGGAAGGCCCTCCAGTGTTGGGTGACGGAGGGGGGGATTTGAGGTATGCCCAAGATGCATTACTTATTCACCTGCCGGGCACACCCGGGGTCCCCCCCCCCCCCCCCACGGTAGCCGCAGGCATTATTTACGCACCATGCCAGGTTTGCGCCCGTGGTCAGCGGTCCTCTTGAGTGCTCGGAAGAGAGTGCAGGGTGCCCTGACTCTGAAGCGCTTGGAAGCAGCTCCTTTTCTGATCAGTGTTTGCAACGCGCCGTGGGGGCAAGTGGGGAGGCGGGGGATGCCGCCGACGGCATGGTGCCTGCCCCTAAACCATCAGAAGCGGCAGCTGGCTGTGAGTTCTTTGTTTGGCAGGCTCTCCCACCTACGCTACCCCGCCCAGAGACCAACGGCTAGTAAGCGCGGTCATTTCGAAACGCTGCCGTCTCCCCGCCCACCCGGCCCTGCGCAGACCGTGCTGCGCACGACCGCCAGCAGCCCTCCCTCTGGTCCGCCATGGGTGCATATAAGGAGCGGCTCAGGCGCTGAACCCGTCATTCTCCGCTCGCTTGTGAAGAAGAGAAGAGTCAGCATGTCTGGACGCGGCAAAGGAGGGAAAGGGCTCGGCAAAGGCGGCGCCAAGAGGCACAGGAAAGTGCTGCGAGACAACATCCAGGGCATCACCAAGCCCGCCATCCGCCGCCTGGCCCGCCGTGGCGGAGTCAAGCGCATCTCCGGCCTCATCTACGAGGAGACCCGGGGCGTGCTGAAGGTCTTCCTGGAGAACGTGATCCGGGATGCCGTCACCTACACCGAGCACGCCAAGAGGAAGACGGTCACCGCCATGGATGTGGTCTATGCCCTGAAGCGCCAGGGACGCACCCTCTACGGATTCGGGGGCTGAGCAGACCCCCACCCCCCACCGGACCCCACCTCTCGTTCCGACACCACAACACCAAAGGCTCTTTTAAGAGCCGCCCACACCCTCCCCGACCGAGCTGCTCATCTGCACTCTGCTTAAGCACCATACTCTGGCCCGCCTGAGCCAAAGTAGAGGGGCGTGCAAGGTTTATGTTTTGACTAGCAAGCCAGCGCCTTGAAAAAAAACCTCAGGCGAGTCTTGCACACTGATTTTATGAATGTCGCTTGTGTGTGAATGAAGAAAGAGATCAGAGCAAGCACATGGCGTTTTTGTGTCCTACTTGACAATTCTTTCTTTGCGCCCAGAATGTACCTGCAGGAGAAGGCAAAATCCTATGCCGAAGGTAAGGTCTTTCACACGGCTGTGCCTTCTGCCCCCGTGGCTATGAGGAGCGCTGGCTCTTGCCTAGAATGGGCCTGGCTACCAGTCGCGCCTTGAAACACTTGTGTATAGGCGCCTTTATAAATGCCATATGTCCTATCATATCATATCGGGATCGGGGCCAAGCCGGCCCGAATCCCCTCCAGTGCGCTAGGGCTTCTCGCTCTCGCCGAGGGGCAGGCTTTCCGATTGATTTACCCTTTGAACGCATTCGGGGTTGACCACAGCGCCGCCCTTTAACGCAAGGGGGCAACTGCACTCGGGGTTTGTGTATCCAGAAGGGAGAGCCAGGTGTCTGTGTCCTGCTCAGTTTGCCCCTCTACCCATTCTCCTGAGCGTGTGAATGGGGTGAGCGTTGCCGGAGGCCTCTGCGCGCGTCATGCTGGTCAGAGAGTTGCTGGTTAGTTAGTTAGTTAGTGAGGCACGCAAAGCGTCAAGGCCCACCATGGCCTCCTCCCCACACTCCTACCTACCACTGGCCTCTGCAGAGAGCTGCCCGTCTCACTTCCTTGCTTTGCCACTGCCAAGCCCTCTCACTGAGATAGATAGATACATTGTACACCGTGTTGGGAGAGTGGCAGATGAGGGGAGGGACCTGTCTGGGGATTCCACTCATTACCCTAAGGGAAGTGCAAGGGTTCCTGGGAGGCATGCATGAACCGTTTGACTCCAAGAAAGGAAGGCCTGGCCGAGATATGAAACCCAGAGTGGCCCATTTCACCCTTTTTTTTCCCTTTCTTTCCTTTTAGTGTTTTGGTGGGCAGGCGGAGGGCCCTCTCTCTCAAACCTCACTCTAACTTGCTCAGGTGCTGTGCCCAGTGGGGTCTGCTGGGAATTTTGCCCGTCAAGGGCAAAGCCCGTCAAGGGCAAAGCACAGTGGCGTTTGTCAGGCGTTCGTCAGGCTTTCGGGGCAGGGGCCAGAACGCCTGGCTGGCTGGCTGGCTGGCTGGCTGCTGCAGCTGCTGCTGCTGCTGCTGCTGCTGCTGCTGCTGCTTCTCCCAGAAACCCAGCCCAGTGTCCCCAAGGACAGGCCTCTCCTCCCAGCGATGAGAAGAGGAGAAAGGAAGATCAAAGTGGGGCTGAGGCTTCCTCAGAAGGGTCAGGCCCTGTCGCGAACCAGAAGATGGACTCGGACTCAGAAGGGTCAGGCCCTGTGGCGAACCAGAAGATGGACTCGGACTACAGTGGGTCTTGGTGGAGACTTGTTTATTCAGATAAAAGAAACACGCCTATCGGCTCTCCCGCTATGAGGGAAGTTCCCTGCCTTCTAAAACAAAAACAAAGGGCGCCCGTCGAAGTCCAAGAATGAAAGAGCCCTGCCTGAGTCCACACTCCTAGTTGCTGACTGGCCCTCCCACGTTAGAAAACCTCGCTAAAAGGAAAAGGAGGCTTGCACAATAGCCTCGGAAGTGCGCGTCTGTCTGGCCCGACTCGTAGAGGGCTCATTTGCACAGCCCACACTTCTCCAGATCCCACCTTTATGGCACCGGGACTCCCCAAAGTCAAGTCCTGTGGCTCTTTGGCAGGGTTATTGGCTCTCAGTCCAATTCATCTCGTATATTTGTCGGCTTTCCCAGCCTTGGCAACAAGCACGCGCATCCATTGCCCTCCTTTGTTCACAGGGCGGGTGCCCATTCGCTTCTCTTAGGATCTAGTACTGGGGCGGATACCCCAGCCTTGGTAGACCGTGTTTGGATCTCTTCCCCTCTGTTTAACTTGGCTCGCACGCCCGTTCCACCCCTTTCAGAATGTCGTACGTTGGGCGGCTTCTCCAGCCGTGATATGCAGTATTTGTATCTCTTTCACTCTCTTTTGCTTGGGTCGTGGGCCCGTTCCGCTCTTTCAGACTTTCACACGCTTGGCGGCTTCTCCAGCGGTGACATGCAGTATTCGAGCCCCTCTCACGCTCGGTCTTACCTGGGTCTTGTGGCCGTCCATTTTCCCAGCCTCTCCTGCCGTGGACGGCTTCTCCAGTCTTTGCCCCCAACGTTTACAGCCCTCCCTCCCGTCCTCACGTTGGGAGTGTTTGCATCGCTGTTTGTGCTCGTCTGGTCGGTACAGGCACTCGCCGGGTGGGGCTCGGGGACTCTGGCTCCTTCCTGTTCCCTAGTCTCGGCGTCGGTCGCTGGGCGCCGGGCCCACCACTGTTCTCTAGCCGTCGCGCCCCCGGGGAAGGCGGTTTTCTTCCCGTCTTGGCTCCGCTCCTGACCCGGGGCCTCTTTGATATTAATTTTGTTTAACTATTTTCTTCTACCATTCTCCAAAGTCTCACGTGCTCAAAAGTCTGAAAACACACATCCAAAATAAAAAAGACTCTCTAATACCTGCTCGGTCAGAGCTCCCGCCTTGTAGCCTCCAGCTAGCGGGTCTCGCTTTGGCTAGGCCAACCGCTGGCTCGGGCCCTCCAGGACGTATCCACAGCGGCTCGCCTCTGCGTGTGGAGGATTCTCCTCCCGTCTGCACGAGTCGGTCACGGCGTAGGAGGTGTCTCCCCATTCACAGTTCTTACTGTGTTTAAGCACGTCGGTACTTGCCCAGGCCCCTAGGCCGGAGGGTCTTGCCGAGCGGGCTCACCTCCCTAGCCCTAGGCGGGGCAGGGCCGTCCCTGCCAACGCTTCTCCCTGCGTGTGCCCCAAGCGCTGATTTCTGCCCTTCCTGTCCCGCATATTGGAGGTTCCACCTTTGGGTGGCACGCCCCCCCGTGTGCCCGGCCTGCCACGCCCGAGCATGCTCCTTCATGGTCGAGGCCAGTGTCTGTGTGAAAAGGACATGGACTGGGACGAGGGGGCAGAAGGCCCGAGATCATGTAGGGTAAAGTGACTGCAAGCAAACACGGCCCCTGCATGCATGTAGAATGCAAAGACAATCTGGTTTCAGAGGCTGGCTGCCAGCAAATGGGCCCAGCAATTGAACCCTGGAAGCAAGGATAACCCCACGAAACATGAAATCAGGCACTTGTGGATGTTTTGTCCCAGCACGGGAGCGGTCCTTTAGAGTGGGCTGGTCACGTGAAAAGCTATTTGGGTTTGCTGGGTTTGGGGGAGTGCCGGTCAAATCCCTCAGCGATTACATCTGTTTCCAAGGAAGTGATTAAGAGTGCAGCAGGGGCAAAGGCCCGGCAGGGGACATTTTGGGGAAATCCAGGGCCTCGGAACAGCTGGCCCGATATGTTAGAATTTAGAAACGGGCGGGTTGCGAAGAGTACCTGGATTACGCCTCCCTTGGGTGGGAAAGGGCTCTACACCTAAAGTTCCGTATTGGAATTCTGCCAATTGCCGCATTTCGGCATAGATGGAACAATGCCGTTTCAACATCATGTATTCTTTGAGGCGAGCCCGAGGAGACTGTTCAACATTACTTATTACTCTGTCCGGCCACTAAGCCACTGAGGAAGCGCTTTTTGAAGCCTTTGTTTCTAAGGCGCGGCCTGCAGGTCAGTAGGTGATGCCATGGCAATATGCCCGGACACTGCAGGCGTAGAGGCTGTTCTTGCTACTGCTAGTTATTTGAGTTGGGAAGGAAAAATACACACGAGAAAGGCTAAGGGAGTAGAATAATGCTTTGGGGTAGAGAAACCCATTTGCATTGGCTGTCAATTTTGGTAAAATGCTGATCCCGCTTTCATTTGCTTCCTCTGGCAACATGACGAATTTGTTTTCCGATTGGAAGTGATTCATGAGCTAAGTGATTACGATGTTGTTGCATTTGTGGTTTGGATATCTGTGTGTAGCTTTTATGACCTTTTTGTCGAATTAAAGCTAATAAAGTAAAAACAAAAAACAAAAAAAAGAAATCTCACACACACACAGGCGCGCGGGCGCGCGCCAGGATTGAACTCCAAAAACATAGAGCCGCTCTGGGCATGGAGCCCTGTGTCCATTTTCAAGGGGCGTTTCTAGCCTTGGCTAACACACACTCTCAGAGCTGTGTTATTTCCTTCCTCTTCGGTGCGCTTTTCCTTCGGTCCCCGGGCGGTGAGGGGAGCAGACTTGATCAGGCACCGTAGGGAAAGAAGGGAAAAAGGATATGCTCGCGCTGCTATGCGTGGGAGGTGAGCAAGAGAGGTCGAATATGAAGCGGAAAACAAAGTTTGCCCATGTTCCTGTCGCAGCTGAAGGCGGCATGCCGGCTTTACAAGACGCTTGCAAGGGAGCCGAGGCCCTGCCAAGGGGAAGCTACTTTTGTGTAAGAGCTGGGAGATGTTGCGGTCCTGGTGACACATGTAAAATGACATAAATGTATGCGTGTCGCTATTAAAAAATGGATCATTTAGGCGGAGGAAACACAGTGTGTCGTTCGCAGGGACGGTGCTGTGAGCTGGGACCTGCCTCCCCTTCTGTGGACCAATCAGAAGGAAGCTCCTCCCTATATATGCACGCCGCTTGCCGGGCCGCCCATTACTGATCTGATCTGATCTGTGAGCGCGCTGACCGAGTCCTCCTGCAGAACAATGGCTGAAACTGCTCCCGCTGCTGTGGCTCCGCCGGCGGAACCTGCCGCCGCCGCCGCACCCAAGAAGAAGACGACGCAGAAGAAAGCAGCCGGCGCTGCCAAGGCCAAAAAGCCCACGGGGCCCAGCGTGGCCGACCTCGTCGTCAAGGTCGTGGCTGCCTCCACTGAGAGGAAGGGACTCTCCCTGCCCGCCATCAAGAAGGCTCTGAGCGCCCAGGGATACGACGTGGACAAGAACAACAGCAGAGTCAAGCTTGCCGTCAAGAGCCTGGTGAGCAAAGGAGCCCTAGCCCAGCTCAAGGGCACCGGTGCCTCTGGATCCTTCAAGCTCAACAAGAAGCAGTCGCAGGGCAAGGAGAAGGCGGCCAAGAAAGCGGCGGTGAAGAGCAAGACGCCCGCAGCAAAGAAGCCTGCCGGTGCTGCCAAGAAACCCAAAAAGGCTCCCGCCGGAGTCAAGAAGAGTCCCAAGAAGGTGAAGAAACCAGCAGGAGCCAAGAGCCCTAAAAAGCCCAAAGCTGCTCCAGCCAAGAAGGCCGCCAAGAGCCCCGCAAAAGCCAAAGCCGTGAAGGCGAAAGCGGCAAAGAAGAGCCCAGCCAAGGTCGTGAAGCCCAAGGCCGTCAAACCCAAAGCGGCAAAGCCCAAAAAGGCTGCACCCAAGAAGAAGTAGAGGCTTTCGCCGAGACCCTTCAAAAAACACACACAAAAAAACACAAAGGCTCTTTTAAGAGCCGCCCACAGCATCTGAAAAGCGAGCTAGCTCATGCCTCTTGCCAGACGCGTACTGCGATATACAACGGCATGTTTGAAAGCCAACATGTACCGGGCCCCGCGGCGAGAGTCTCCACTCGCTTCGGACGCCATGCGTGACCGTGGCCAGTGCGCCCCCACCTATAAGCCCCCACCAGTTGAGACATAAGGGCATCGTGTGCACAGATGTTGAGGCATGTGATCTGGCACAACCCCCCCGCCACCTCCTCCTCCTCCTCCCCCCCCCCGCCCCTCCCCTCATCATAACCGCAGTGTTTCGAGGCGCTGCCATTGGGCTGGCCGCCGGCAAAGATGATGATGGTAGTGTGAAATGTCAGCGCGGGGGGCGGGGGGGCAGACTTCAGAGGCTGATTTGCCACTCTCGCTTGCCACCGGTCTGAAGGCTGGTGGGAGGTTGAATTGGGGCACGCAAGGGCTGGGTGGTGGGGCTATTTTATCTGTCCACAGCGACTCATGAAAGGCTGAGCACAACCCACGGCAATCTCTTTTTGCTTCCTGTTTATTGTTGGGCCAGCCAGCCAATCGAAGGCTTCCCATTCCTGCGTCACCGCTTCATAGCCATACCTTCGGACAGCGACCAATCACAGCACAACGCGGGCTTTTTTCAAACCTGCGCCTGTTATCGCCTCAGCCAATGAGAGGAGAGCTTGGTCTTCATATACCAGCTCCCCGCCAGAGGAGCGCCATTGTATCTCGTAGAGAGAAAGCAGATCTAGCAGCGCTGCCATGGCCCGTACTAAGCAGACCGCCCGCAAGTCCACAGGAGGCAAGGCGCCTCGCAAGCAGCTGGCCACCAAGGCTGCCCGGAAGAGCGCCCCCGCCACTGGCGGCGTCAAGAAACCTCACCGCTACCGACCCGGCACTGTGGCTCTGAGGGAGATCCGCCGCTACCAGAAATCCACCGAGCTGCTCATCCGAAAGCTGCCCTTCCAGCGCCTGGTGCGAGAAATCGCCCAGGACTTCAAGACCGACCTGCGCTTCCAGAGCTCGGCCGTCATGGCCCTGCAGGAGGCCAGCGAGGCCTACCTGGTTGGGCTCTTTGAGGACACCAACCTCTGCGCCATCCACGCCAAGCGGGTCACCATCATGCCCAAGGACATCCAGCTGGCCCGCCGCATCCGGGGCGAGAGGGCTTGAGGCACACGGCAGCACCGCAACAACCGCAGAAAACACCACAAAGGCTCTTTTAAGAGCCGCCACATTGTCACAGACGAGCTGCTCCTATCCGCCCCTGCTCTTCGCTTGGCTACGCTCGTAGCTCGGGCGAGCTTTTGGCTTCAGAGGCAAAAGCCAAACATCCATTTGGCCCCATAGTTCACAGGGCTTTTCCGTGGCATGGAAGGCCCTCCAGTGTTGGGTGACGGAGGGGGGGATTTGAGGTATGCCCAAGATGCATTACTTATTCACCTGCCGGGCACACCCGGGGTCCCCCCCCCCCCCCACGGTAGCCGCAGGCATTATTTACGCACCATGCCAGGTTTGCGCCCGTGGTCAGCGGTCCTCTTGAGTGCTCGGAAGAGAGTGCAGGGTGCCCTGACTCTGAAGCGCTTGGAAGCAGCTCCTTTTCTGATCAGTGTTTGCAACGCGCCGTGGGGGCAAGTGGGGAGGCGGGGGATGCCGCCGACGGCATGGTGCCTGCCCCTAAACCATCAGAAGCGGCAGCTGGCTGTGAGTTCTTTGTTTGGCAGGCTCTCCCACCTACGCTACCCCGCCCAGAGACCAACGGCTAGTAAGCGCGGTCATTTCGAAACGCTGCCGTCTCCCCGCCCACCCGGCCCTGCGCACGACCGCCAGCAGCCCTCCCTCTGGTCCGCCATGGGTGCATATAAGGAGCGGCTCAGGCGCTGAACCCGTCATTCTCCGCTCGCTTGTGAAGAAGAGAAGAGTCAGCATGTCTGGACGCGGCAAAGGAGGGAAAGGGCTCGGCAAAGGCGGCGCCAAGAGGCACAGGAAAGTGCTGCGAGACAACATCCAGGGCATCACCAAGCCCGCCATCCGCCGCCTGGCCCGCCGTGGCGGAGTCAAGCGCATCTCCGGCCTCATCTACGAGGAGACCCGGGGCGTGCTGAAGGTCTTCCTGGAGAACGTGATCCGGGATGCCGTCACCTACACCGAGCACGCCAAGAGGAAGACGGTCACCGCCATGGATGTGGTCTATGCCCTGAAGCGCCAGGGACGCACCCTCTACGGATTCGGGGGCTGAGCAGACCCCCACCCCCCACCGGACCCCACCTCTCGTTCCGACACCACAACACCAAAGGCTCTTTTAAGAGCCGCCCACACCCTCCCCGACCGAGCTGCTCATCTGCACTCTGCTTAAGCACCATACTCTGGCCCGCCTGAGCCAAAGTAGAGGGGCGTGCAAGGTTTATGTTTTGACTAGCAAGCCAGCGCCTTGAAAAAAAACCTCAGGCGAGTCTTGCACACTGATTTTATGAATGTCGCTTGTGTGTGAATGAAGAAAGAGATCAGAGCAAGCACATGGCGTTTTTGTGTCCTACTTGACAATTCTTTCTTTGCGCCCAGAATGTACCTGCAGGAGAAGGCAAAATCCTATGCCGAAGGTAAGGTCTTTCACACGGCTGTGCCTTCTGCCCCCGTGGCTATGAGGAGCGCTGGCTCTTGCCTAGAATGGGCCTGGCTACCAGTCGCGCCTTGAAACACTTGTGTATAGGCGCCTTTATAAATGCCATATGTCCTATCATATCATATCGGGGTCGGGGCCAAGCCGGCCCGAATCCCCTCCAGTGCGCTAGGGCTTCTCGCTCTCGCCGAGGGGCAGGCTTTCCGATTGATTTACCCTTTGAACGCATTCGGGGTTGACCACAGCGCCGCCCTTTAACGCAAGGGGGCAACTGCACTCGGGGTTTGTGTATCCAGAAGGGAGAGCCAGGTGTCTGTGTCCTGCTCAGTTTGCCCCTCTACCCATTCTCCTGAGCGTGTGAATGGGGTGAGCGTTGCCGGAGGCCTCTGCGCGCGTCATGCTGGTCAGAGAGTTGCTGGTTAGTTAGTTAGTTAGTGAGGCACGCAAAGCGTCAAGGCCCACCATGGCCTCCTCCCCACACTCCTACCTACCACTGGCCTCTGCAGAGAGCTGCCCGTCTCACTTCCTTGCTTTGCCACTGCCAAGCCCTCTCACTGAGATAGATAGATACATTGTACACCATGTTGGGAGAGTGGCAGATGAGGGGAGGGACCTGTCTGGGGATTCCACTCATTACCCTAAGGGAAGTGCAAGGGTTCCTGGGAGGCATGCATGAACCGTTTGACTCCAAGAAAGGAAGGCCTGGCCGAGATATGAAACCCAGAGTGGCCCATTTCACCCTTTTTTTTCCCTTTCTTTCCTTTTAGTGTTTTGGTGGGCAGGCGGAGGGCCCTCTCTCTCAAACCTCACTCTAACTTGCTCAGGTGCTGTGCCCAGTGGGGTCTGCTGGGAATTTTGCCCGTCAAGGGCAAAGCACAGTGGCGTTTGTCAGGCGTTCGTCAGGCTTTCGGGGCAGGGGCCAGAACGCCTGGCTGGCTGGCTGCTGCAGCTGCTGCTGCTGCTGCTGCTGCTTCTCCCAGAAACCCAGCCCAGTGTCCCCAAGGACAGGCCTCTCCTCCCAGCGATGAGAAGAGGAGAAAGGAAGATCAAAGTGGGGCTGAGGCTTCCTCAGAAGGGTCAGGCCCTGTGGCGAACCAGAAGATGGACTCGGACTACAGTGGGTCTTGGTGGAGACTTGTTTATTCAGATAAAAGAAACACGCCTATCGGCTCTCCCGCTATGAGGGAAGTTCCCTGCCTTCTAAAACAAAAACAAAGGGCGCCCGTCGAAGTCCAAGAATGAAAGAGCCCTGCCTGAGTCCACACTCCTAGTTGCTGACTGGCCCTCCCACGTTAGAAAACCTCGCTAAAAGGAAAAGGAGGCTTGCACAATAGCCTCGGAAGTGCGCGTCTGTCTGGCCCGACTCGTAGAGGGCTCATTTGCACAGCCCACACTTCTCCAGATCCCACCTTTATGGCACCGGGACTCCCCAAAGTCAAGTCCTGTGGCTCTTTGGCAGGGTTATTGGCTCTCAGTCCAATTCATCTCGTATATTTGTCGGCTTTCCCAGCCTTGGCAACAAGCACGCGCATCCATTGCCCTCCTTTGTTCACAGGGCGGGTGCCCATTCGCTTCTCTTAGGATCTAGTACTGGGGCGGATACCCCAGCCTTGGTAGACCGTGTTTGGATCTCTTCCCCTCTGTTTAACTTGGCTCGCACGCCCGTTCCACCCCTTTCAGAATGTCGTACGTTGGGCGGCTTCTCCAGCCGTGATATGCAGTATTTGTATCTCTTTCACTCTCTTTTGCTTGGGTCGTGGGCCCGTTCCGCTCTTTCAGACTTTCACACGCTTGGCGGCTTCTCCAGCGGTGACATGCAGTATTCGAGCCCCTCTCACGCTCGGTCTTACCTGGGTCTTGTGGCCGTCCATTTTCCCAGCCTCTCCTGCCGTGGACGGCTTCTCCAGTCTTTGCCCCCAACGTTTACAGCCCTCCCTCCCGTCCTCACGTTGGGAGTGTTTGCATCGCTGTTTGTGCTCGTCTGGTCGGTACAGGCACTCGCCGGGTGGGGCTCGGGGACTCTGGCTCCTTCCTGTTCCCTAGTCTCGGCGTCGGTCGCTGGGCGCCGGGCCCACCACTGTTCTCTAGCCGTCGCGCCCCCGGGGAAGGCGGTTTTCTTCCCGTCTTGGCTCCGCTCCTGACCCGGGGCCTCTTTGATATTAATTTTGTTTAACTATTTTCTTCTACCATTCTCCAAAGTCTCACGTGCTCAAAAGTCTGAAAACACACATCCAAAATAAAAAAGACTCTCTAATACCTGCTCGGTCAGAGCTCCCGCCTTGTAGCCTCCAGCTAGCGGGTCTCGCTTTGGCTAGGCCAACCGCTGGCTCGGGCCCTCCAGGACGTATCCACAGCGGCTCGCCTCTGCGTGTGGAGGATTCTCCTCCCGTCTGCACGAGTCGGTCACGGCGTAGGAGGTGTCTCCCCATTCACAGTTCTTACTGTGTTTAAGCACGTCGGTACTTGCCCAGGCCCCTAGGCCGGAGGGTCTTGCCGAGCGGGCTCACCTCCCTAGCCCTAGGCGGGGCAGGGCCGTCCCTGCCAACGCTTCTCCCTGCGTGTGCCCCAAGCGCTGATTTCTGCCCTTCCTGTCCCGCATATTGGAGGTTCCACCTTTGGGTGGCACGCCCCCCCGTGTGCCCGGCCTGCCACGCCCGAGCATGCTCCTTCATGGTCGAGGCCAGTGTCTGTGTGAAAAGGACATGGACTGGGACGAGGGGGCAGAAGGCCCGAGATCATGTAGGGTAAAGTGACTGCAAGCAAACACGGCCCCTGCATGCATGTAGAATGCAAAGACAATCTGGTTTCAGAGGCTGGCTGCCAGCAAATGGGCCCAGCAATTGAACCCTGGAAGCAAGGATAACCCCACGAAACATGAAATCAGGCACTTGTGGATGTTTTGTCCCAGCACGGGAGCGGTCCTTTAGAGTGGGCTGGTCACGTGAAAAGCTATTTGGGTTTGCTGGGTTTGGGGGAGTGCTGGTCAAATCCCTCAGCGATTACATCTGTTTCCAAGGAAGTGATTAAGAGTGCAGCAGGGGCAAAGGCCCGGCAGGGGACATTTTGGGGAAATCCAGGGCCTCGGAACAGCTGGCCCGATATGTTAGAATTTAGAAACGGGCGGGTTGCGAAGAGTACCTGGATTACGCCTCCCTTGGGTGGGAAAGGGCTCTACACCTAAAGTTCCGTATTGGAATTCTGCCAATTGCCGCATTTCGGCATAGATGGAACAATGCCGTTTCAACATCATGTATTCTTTGAGGCGAGCCCGAGGAGACTGTTCAACATTACTTATTACTCTGTCCGGCCACTAAGCCACTGAGGAAGCGCTTTTTGAAGCCTTTGTTTCTAAGGCGCGGCCTGCAGGTCAGTAGGTGATGCCATGGCAATATGCCCGGACACTGCAGGCGTAGAGGCTGTTCTTGCTACTGCTAGTTATTTGAGTTGGGAAGGAAAAATACACACGAGAAAGGCTAAGGGAGTAGAATAATGCTTTGGGGTAGAGAAACCCATTTGCATTGGCTGTCAATTTTGGTAAAATGCTGATCCCGCTTTCATTTGCTTCCTCTGGCAACATGACGAATTTGTTTTCCGATTGGAAGTGATTCATGAGCTAAGTGATTACGATGTTGTTGCATTTGTGGTTTGGATATCTGTGTGTAGCTTTTATGACCTTTTTGTCGAATTAAAGCTAATAAAGTAAAAACAAAAAACAAAAAAAAGAAATCTCACACACACACAGGCGCGCGGGCGCGCGCCAGGATTGAACTCCAAAAACATAGAGCCGCTCTGGGCATGGAGCCCTGTGTCCATTTTCAAGGGGCGTTTCTAGCCTTGGCTAACACACACTCTCAGAGCTGTGTTATTTCCTTCCTCTTCGGTGCGCTTTTCCTTCGGTCCCCGGGCGGTGAGGGGAGCAGACTTGATCAGGCACCGTAGGGAAAGAAGGGAAAAAGGATATGCTCGCGCTGCTATGCGTGGGAGGTGAGCAAGAGAGGTCGAATATGAAGCGGAAAACAAAGTTTGCCCATGTTCCTGTCGCAGCTGAAGGCGGCATGCCGGCTTTACAAGACGCTTGCAAGGGAGCCGAGGCCCTGCCAAGGGGAAGCTACTTTTGTGTAAGAGCTGGGAGATGTTGCGGTCCTGGTGACACATGTAAAATGACATAAATGTATGCGTGTCGCTATTAAAAAATGGATCATTTAGGCGGAGGAAACACAGTGTGTCGTTCGCAGGGACGGTGCTGTGAGCTGGGACCTGCCTCCCCTTCTGTGGACCAATCAGAAGGAAGCTCCTCCCTATATATGCACGCCGCTTGCCGGGCCGCCCATTACTGATCTGATCTGATCTGTGAGCGCGCTGACCGAGTCCTCCTGCAGAACAATGGCTGAAACTGCTCCCGCTGCTGTGGCTCCGCCGGCGGAACCTGCCGCCGCCGCCGCACCCAAGAAGAAGACGACGCAGAAGAAAGCAGCCGGCGCTGCCAAGGCCAAAAAGCCCACGGGGCCCAGCGTGGCCGACCTCGTCGTCAAGGTCGTGGCTGCCTCCACTGAGAGGAAGGGACTCTCCCTGCCCGCCATCAAGAAGGCTCTGAGCGCCCAGGGATACGACGTGGACAAGAACAACAGCAGAGTCAAGCTTGCCGTCAAGAGCCTGGTGAGCAAAGGAGCCCTAGCCCAGCTCAAGGGCACCGGTGCCTCTGGATCCTTCAAGCTCAACAAGAAGCAGTCGCAGGGCAAGGAGAAGGCGGCCAAGAAAGCGGCGGTGAAGAGCAAGACGCCCGCAGCAAAGAAGCCTGCCGGTGCTGCCAAGAAACCCAAAAAGGCTCCCGCCGGAGTCAAGAAGAGTCCCAAGAAGGTGAAGAAACCAGCAGGAGCCAAGAGCCCTAAAAAGCCCAAAGCTGCTCCAGCCAAGAAGGCCGCCAAGAGCCCCGCAAAAGCCAAAGCCGTGAAGGCGAAAGCGGCAAAGAAGAGCCCAGCCAAGGTCGTGAAGCCCAAGGCCGTCAAACCCAAAGCGGCAAAGCCCAAAAAGGCTGCACCCAAGAAGAAGTAGAGGCTTTCGCCGAGACCCTTCAAAAAACACACACAAAAAAACACAAAGGCTCTTTTAAGAGCCGCCCACAGCATCTGAAAAGCGAGCTAGCTCATGCCTCTTGCCAGACGCGTACTGCGATATACAACGGCATGTTTGAAAGCCAACATGTACCGGGCCCCGCGGCGAGAGTCTCCACTCGCTTCGGACGCCATGCGTGACCGTGGCCAGTGCGCCCCCACCTATAAGCCCCCACCAGTTGAGACATAAGGGCATCGTGTGCACAGATGTTGAGGCATGTGATCTGGCACAACCCCCCCGCCACCTCCTCCTCCTCCTCCTCCTCCTCCCCCCCCCCGCCCCTCCCCTCATCATAACCGCAGTGTTTCGAGGCGCTGCCATTGGGCTGGCCGCCGGCAAAGATGATGATGGTAGTGTGAAATGTCAGCGCGGGGGGCGGGGGGGCAGACTTCAGAGGCTGATTTGCCACTCTCGCTTGCCACCGGTCTGAAGGCTGGTGGGAGGTTGAATTGGGGCACGCAAGGGCTGGGTGGTGGGGCTATTTTATCTGTCCACAGCGACTCATGAAAGGCTGAGCACAACCCACGGCAATCTCTTTTTGCTTCCTGTTTATTGTTGGGCCAGCCAGCCAATCGAAGGCTTCCCATTCCTGCGTCACCGCTTCATAGCCATACCTTCGGACAGCGACCAATCACAGCACAACGCGGGCTTTTTTCAAACCTGCGCCTGTTATCGCCTCAGCCAATGAGAGGAGAGCTTGGTCTTCATATACCAGCTCCCCGCCAGAGGAGCGCCATTGTATCTCGTAGAGAGAAAGCAGATCTAGCAGCGCTGCCATGGCCCGTACTAAGCAGACCGCCCGCAAGTCCACAGGAGGCAAGGCGCCTCGCAAGCAGCTGGCCACCAAGGCTGCCCGGAAGAGCGCCCCCGCCACTGGCGGCGTCAAGAAACCTCACCGCTACCGACCCGGCACTGTGGCTCTGAGGGAGATCCGCCGCTACCAGAAATCCACCGAGCTGCTCATCCGAAAGCTGCCCTTCCAGCGCCTGGTGCGAGAAATCGCCCAGGACTTCAAGACCGACCTGCGCTTCCAGAGCTCGGCCGTCATGGCCCTGCAGGAGGCCAGCGAGGCCTACCTGGTTGGGCTCTTTGAGGACACCAACCTCTGCGCCATCCACGCCAAGCGGGTCACCATCATGCCCAAGGACATCCAGCTGGCCCGCCGCATCCGGGGCGAGAGGGCTTGAGGCACACGGCAGCACCGCAACAACCGCAGAAAACACCACAAAGGCTCTTTTAAGAGCCGCCACATTGTCACAGACGAGCTGCTCCTATCCGCCCCTGCTCTTCGCTTGGCTACGCTCGTAGCTCGGGCGAGCTTTTGGCTTCAGAGGCAAAAGCCAAACATCCATTTGGCCCCATAGTTCACAGGGCTTTTCCGTGGCATGGAAGGCCCTCCAGTGTTGGGTGACGGAGGGGGGGATTTGAGGTATGCCCAAGATGCATTACTTATTCACCTGCCGGGCACACCCGGGGTCCCCCCCCCCCCCCACGGTAGCCGCAGGCATTATTTACGCACCATGCCAGGTTTGCGCCCGTGGTCAGCGGTCCTCTTGAGTGCTCGGAAGAGAGTGCAGGGTGCCCTGACTCTGAAGCGCTTGGAAGCAGCTCCTTTTCTGATCAGTGTTTGCAACGCGCCGTGGGGGCAAGTGGGGAGGCGGGGGATGCCGCCGACGGCATGGTGCCTGCCCCTAAACCATCAGAAGCGGCAGCTGGCTGTGAGTTCTTTGTTTGGCAGGCTCTCCCACCTACGCTACCCCGCCCAGAGACCAACGGCTAGTAAGCGCGGTCATTTCGAAACGCTGCCGTCTCCCCGCCCACCCGGCCCTGCGCAGACCGTGCTGCGCACGACCGCCAGCAGCCCTCCCTCTGGTCCGCCATGGGTGCATATAAGGAGCGGCTCAGGCGCTGAACCCGTCATTCTCCGCTCGCTTGTGAAGAAGAGAAGAGTCAGCATGTCTGGACGCGGCAAAGGAGGGAAAGGGCTCGGCAAAGGCGGCGCCAAGAGGCACAGGAAAGTGCTGCGAGACAACATCCAGGGCATCACCAAGCCCGCCATCCGCCGCCTGGCCCGCCGTGGCGGAGTCAAGCGCATCTCCGGCCTCATCTACGAGGAGACCCGGGGCGTGCTGAAGGTCTTCCTGGAGAACGTGATCCGGGATGCCGTCACCTACACCGAGCACGCCAAGAGGAAGACGGTCACCGCCATGGATGTGGTCTATGCCCTGAAGCGCCAGGGACGCACCCTCTACGGATTCGGGGGCTGAGCAGACCCCCACCCCCCACCGGACCCCACCTCTCGTTCCGACACCACAACACCAAAGGCTCTTTTAAGAGCCGCCCACACCCTCCCCGACCGAGCTGCTCATCTGCACTCTGCTTAAGCACCATACTCTGGCCCGCCTGAGCCAAAGTAGAGGGGCGTGCAAGGTTTATGTTTTGACTAGCAAGCCAGCGCCTTGAAAAAAAACCTCAGGCGAGTCTTGCACACTGATTTTATGAATGTCGCTTGTGTGTGAATGAAGAAAGAGATCAGAGCAAGCACATGGCGTTTTTGTGTCCTACTTGACAATTCTTTCTTTGCGCCCAGAATGTACCTGCAGGAGAAGGCAAAATCCTATGCCGAAGGTAAGGTCTTTCACACGGCTGTGCCTTCTGCCCCCGTGGCTATGAGGAGCGCTGGCTCTTGCCTAGAATGGGCCTGGCTACCAGTCGCGCCTTGAAACACTTGTGTATAGGCGCCTTTATAAATGCCATATGTCCTATCATATCATATCGGGATCGGGGCCAAGCCGGCCCGAATCCCCTCCAGTGCGCTAGGGCTTCTCGCTCTCGCCGAGGGGCAGGCTTTCCGATTGATTTACCCTTTGAACGCATTCGGGGTTGACCACAGCGCCGCCCTTTAACGCAAGGGGGCAACTGCACTCGGGGTTTGTGTATCCAGAAGGGAGAGCCAGGTGTCTGTGTCCTGCTCAGTTTGCCCCTCTACCCATTCTCCTGAGCGTGTGAATGGGGTGAGCGTTGCCGGAGGCCTCTGCGCGCGTCATGCTGGTCAGAGAGTTGCTGGTTAGTTAGTTAGTTAGTGAGGCACGCAAAGCGTCAAGGCCCACCATGGCCTCCTCCCCACACTCCTACCTACCACTGGCCTCTGCAGAGAGCTGCCCGTCTCACTTCCTTGCTTTGCCACTGCCAAGCCCTCTCACTGAGATAGATAGATACATTGTACACCGTGTTGGGAGAGTGGCAGATGAGGGGAGGGACCTGTCTGGGGATTCCACTCATTACCCTAAGGGAAGTGCAAGGGTTCCTGGGAGGCATGCATGAACCGTTTGACTCCAAGAAAGGAAGGCCTGGCCGAGATATGAAACCCAGAGTGGCCCATTTCACCCTTTTTTTTCCCTTTCTTTCCTTTTAGTGTTTTGGTGGGCAGGCGGAGGGCCCTCTCTCTCAAACCTCACTCTAACTTGCTCAGGTGCTGTGCCCAGTGGGGTCTGCTGGGAATTTTGCCCGTCAAGGGCAAAGCCCGTCAAGGGCAAAGCACAGTGGCGTTTGTCAGGCGTTCGTCAGGCTTTCGGGGCAGGGGCCAGAACGCCTGGCTGGCTGGCTGGCTGGCTGGCTGCTGCAGCTGCTGCTGCTGCTGCTGCTGCTGCTGCTGCTTCTCCCAGAAACCCAGCCCAGTGTCCCCAAGGACAGGCCTCTCCTCCCAGCGATGAGAAGAGGAGAAAGGAAGATCAAAGTGGGGCTGAGGCTTCCTCAGAAGGGTCAGGCCCTGTCGCGAACCAGAAGATGGACTCGGACTCAGAAGGGTCAGGCCCTGTGGCGAACCAGAAGATGGACTCGGACTACAGTGGGTCTTGGTGGAGACTTGTTTATTCAGATAAAAGAAACACGCCTATCGGCTCTCCCGCTATGAGGGAAGTTCCCTGCCTTCTAAAACAAAAACAAAGGGCGCCCGTCGAAGTCCAAGAATGAAAGAGCCCTGCCTGAGTCCACACTCCTAGTTGCTGACTGGCCCTCCCACGTTAGAAAACCTCGCTAAAAGGAAAAGGAGGCTTGCACAATAGCCTCGGAAGTGCGCGTCTGTCTGGCCCGACTCGTAGAGGGCTCATTTGCACAGCCCACACTTCTCCAGATCCCACCTTTATGGCACCGGGACTCCCCAAAGTCAAGTCCTGTGGCTCTTTGGCAGGGTTATTGGCTCTCAGTCCAATTCATCTCGTATATTTGTCGGCTTTCCCAGCCTTGGCAACAAGCACGCGCATCCATTGCCCTCCTTTGTTCACAGGGCGGGTGCCCATTCGCTTCTCTTAGGATCTAGTACTGGGGCGGATACCCCAGCCTTGGTAGACCGTGTTTGGATCTCTTCCCCTCTGTTTAACTTGGCTCGCACGCCCGTTCCACCCCTTTCAGAATGTCGTACGTTGGGCGGCTTCTCCAGCCGTGATATGCAGTATTTGTATCTCTTTCACTCTCTTTTGCTTGGGTCGTGGGCCCGTTCCGCTCTTTCAGACTTTCACACGCTTGGCGGCTTCTCCAGCGGTGACATGCAGTATTCGAGCCCCTCTCACGCTCGGTCTTACCTGGGTCTTGTGGCCGTCCATTTTCCCAGCCTCTCCTGCCGTGGACGGCTTCTCCAGTCTTTGCCCCCAACGTTTACAGCCCTCCCTCCCGTCCTCACGTTGGGAGTGTTTGCATCGCTGTTTGTGCTCGTCTGGTCGGTACAGGCACTCGCCGGGTGGGGCTCGGGGACTCTGGCTCCTTCCTGTTCCCTAGTCTCGGCGTCGGTCGCTGGGCGCCGGGCCCACCACTGTTCTCTAGCCGTCGCGCCCCCGGGGAAGGCGGTTTTCTTCCCGTCTTGGCTCCGCTCCTGACCCGGGGCCTCTTTGATATTAATTTTGTTTAACTATTTTCTTCTACCATTCTCCAAAGTCTCACGTGCTCAAAAGTCTGAAAACACACATCCAAAATAAAAAAGACTCTCTAATACCTGCTCGGTCAGAGCTCCCGCCTTGTAGCCTCCAGCTAGCGGGTCTCGCTTTGGCTAGGCCAACCGCTGGCTCGGGCCCTCCAGGACGTATCCACAGCGGCTCGCCTCTGCGTGTGGAGGATTCTCCTCCCGTCTGCACGAGTCGGTCACGGCGTAGGAGGTGTCTCCCCATTCACAGTTCTTACTGTGTTTAAGCACGTCGGTACTTGCCCAGGCCCCTAGGCCGGAGGGTCTTGCCGAGCGGGCTCACCTCCCTAGCCCTAGGCGGGGCAGGGCCGTCCCTGCCAACGCTTCTCCCTGCGTGTGCCCCAAGCGCTGATTTCTGCCCTTCCTGTCCCGCATATTGGAGGTTCCACCTTTGGGTGGCACGCCCCCCCGTGTGCCCGGCCTGCCACGCCCGAGCATGCTCCTTCATGGTCGAGGCCAGTGTCTGTGTGAAAAGGACATGGACTGGGACGAGGGGGCAGAAGGCCCGAGATCATGTAGGGTAAAGTGACTGCAAGCAAACACGGCCCCTGCATGCATGTAGAATGCAAAGACAATCTGGTTTCAGAGGCTGGCTGCCAGCAAATGGGCCCAGCAATTGAACCCTGGAAGCAAGGATAACCCCACGAAACATGAAATCAGGCACTTGTGGATGTTTTGTCCCAGCACGGGAGCGGTCCTTTAGAGTGGGCTGGTCACGTGAAAAGCTATTTGGGTTTGCTGGGTTTGGGGGAGTGCTGGTCAAATCCCTCAGCGATTACATCTGTTTCCAAGGAAGTGATTAAGAGTGCAGCAGGGGCAAAGGCCCGGCAGGGGACATTTTGGGGAAATCCAGGGCCTCGGAACAGCTGGCCCGATATGTTAGAATTTAGAAACGGGCGGGTTGCGAAGAGTACCTGGATTACGCCTCCCTTGGGTGGGAAAGGGCTCTACACCTAAAGTTCCGTATTGGAATTCTGCCAATTGCCGCATTTCGGCATAGATGGAACAATGCCGTTTCAACATCATGTATTCTTTGAGGCGAGCCCGAGGAGACTGTTCAACATTACTTATTACTCTGTCCGGCCACTAAGCCACTGAGGAAGCGCTTTTTGAAGCCTTTGTTTCTAAGGCGCGGCCTGCAGGTCAGTAGGTGATGCCATGGCAATATGCCCGGACACTGCAGGCGTAGAGGCTGTTCTTGCTACTGCTAGTTATTTGAGTTGGGAAGGAAAAATACACACGAGAAAGGCTAAGGGAGTAGAATAATGCTTTGGGGTAGAGAAACCCATTTGCATTGGCTGTCAATTTTGGTAAAATGCTGATCCCGCTTTCATTTGCTTCCTCTGGCAACATGACGAATTTGTTTTCCGATTGGAAGTGATTCATGAGCTAAGTGATTACGATGTTGTTGCATTTGTGGTTTGGATATCTGTGTGTAGCTTTTATGACCTTTTTGTCGAATTAAAGCTAATAAAGTAAAAACAAAAAACAAAAAAAAGAAATCTCACACACACACAGGCGCGCGGGCGCGCGCCAGGATTGAACTCCAAAAACATAGAGCCGCTCTGGGCATGGAGCCCTGTGTCCATTTTCAAGGGGCGTTTCTAGCCTTGGCTAACACACACTCTCAGAGCTGTGTTATTTCCTTCCTCTTCGGTGCGCTTTTCCTTCGGTCCCCGGGCGGTGAGGGGAGCAGACTTGATCAGGCACCGTAGGGAAAGAAGGGAAAAAGGATATGCTCGCGCTGCTATGCGTGGGAGGTGAGCAAGAGAGGTCGAATATGAAGCGGAAAACAAAGTTTGCCCATGTTCCTGTCGCAGCTGAAGGCGGCATGCCGGCTTTACAAGACGCTTGCAAGGGAGCCGAGGCCCTGCCAAGGGGAAGCTACTTTTGTGTAAGAGCTGGGAGATGTTGCGGTCCTGGTGACACATGTAAAATGACATAAATGTATGCGTGTCGCTATTAAAAAATGGATCATTTAGGCGGAGGAAACACAGTGTGTCGTTCGCAGGGACGGTGCTGTGAGCTGGGACCTGCCTCCCCTTCTGTGGACCAATCAGAAGGAAGCTCCTCCCTATATATGCACGCCGCTTGCCGGGCCGCCCATTACTGATCTGATCTGATCTGTGAGCGCGCTGACCGAGTCCTCCTGCAGAACAATGGCTGAAACTGCTCCCGCTGCTGTGGCTCCGCCGGCGGAACCTGCCGCCGCCGCCGCACCCAAGAAGAAGACGACGCAGAAGAAAGCAGCCGGCGCTGCCAAGGCCAAAAAGCCCACGGGGCCCAGCGTGGCCGACCTCGTCGTCAAGGTCGTGGCTGCCTCCACTGAGAGGAAGGGACTCTCCCTGCCCGCCATCAAGAAGGCTCTGAGCGCCCAGGGATACGACGTGGACAAGAACAACAGCAGAGTCAAGCTTGCCGTCAAGAGCCTGGTGAGCAAAGGAGCCCTAGCCCAGCTCAAGGGCACCGGTGCCTCTGGATCCTTCAAGCTCAACAAGAAGCAGTCGCAGGGCAAGGAGAAGGCGGCCAAGAAAGCGGCGGTGAAGAGCAAGACGCCCGCAGCAAAGAAGCCTGCCGGTGCTGCCAAGAAACCCAAAAAGGCTCCCGCCGGAGTCAAGAAGAGTCCCAAGAAGGTGAAGAAACCAGCAGGAGCCAAGAGCCCTAAAAAGCCCAAAGCTGCTCCAGCCAAGAAGGCCGCCAAGAGCCCCGCAAAAGCCAAAGCCGTGAAGGCGAAAGCGGCAAAGAAGAGCCCAGCCAAGGTCGTGAAGCCCAAGGCCGTCAAACCCAAAGCGGCAAAGCCCAAAAAGGCTGCACCCAAGAAGAAGTAGAGGCTTTCGCCGAGACCCTTCAAAAAACACACACAAAAAAACACAAAGGCTCTTTTAAGAGCCGCCCACAGCATCTGAAAAGCGAGCTAGCTCATGCCTCTTGCCAGACGCGTACTGCGATATACAACGGCATGTTTGAAAGCCAACATGTACCGGGCCCCGCGGCGAGAGTCTCCACTCGCTTCGGACGCCATGCGTGACCGTGGCCAGTGCGCCCCCACCTATAAGCCCCCACCAGTTGAGACATAAGGGCATCGTGTGCACAGATGTTGAGGCATGTGATCTGGCACAACCCCCCCGCCACCTCCTCCTCCTCCTCCTCCTCCTCCCCCCCCCCGCCCCTCCCCTCATCATAACCGCAGTGTTTCGAGGCGCTGCCATTGGGCTGGCCGCCGGCAAAGATGATGATGGTAGTGTGAAATGTCAGCGCGGGGGGCGGGGGGGCAGACTTCAGAGGCTGATTTGCCACTCTCGCTTGCCACCGGTCTGAAGGCTGGTGGGAGGTTGAATTGGGGCACGCAAGGGCTGGGTGGTGGGGCTATTTTATCTGTCCACAGCGACTCATGAAAGGCTGAGCACAACCCACGGCAATCTCTTTTTGCTTCCTGTTTATTGTTGGGCCAGCCAGCCAATCGAAGGCTTCCCATTCCTGCGTCACCGCTTCATAGCCATACCTTCGGACAGCGACCAATCACAGCACAACGCGGGCTTTTTTCAAACCTGCGCCTGTTATCGCCTCAGCCAATGAGAGGAGAGCTTGGTCTTCATATACCAGCTCCCCGCCAGAGGAGCGCCATTGTATCTCGTAGAGAGAAAGCAGATCTAGCAGCGCTGCCATGGCCCGTACTAAGCAGACCGCCCGCAAGTCCACAGGAGGCAAGGCGCCTCGCAAGCAGCTGGCCACCAAGGCTGCCCGGAAGAGCGCCCCCGCCACTGGCGGCGTCAAGAAACCTCACCGCTACCGACCCGGCACTGTGGCTCTGAGGGAGATCCGCCGCTACCAGAAATCCACCGAGCTGCTCATCCGAAAGCTGCCCTTCCAGCGCCTGGTGCGAGAAATCGCCCAGGACTTCAAGACCGACCTGCGCTTCCAGAGCTCGGCCGTCATGGCCCTGCAGGAGGCCAGCGAGGCCTACCTGGTTGGGCTCTTTGAGGACACCAACCTCTGCGCCATCCACGCCAAGCGGGTCACCATCATGCCCAAGGACATCCAGCTGGCCCGCCGCATCCGGGGCGAGAGGGCTTGAGGCACACGGCAGCACCGCAACAACCGCAGAAAACACCACAAAGGCTCTTTTAAGAGCCGCCACATTGTCACAGACGAGCTGCTCCTATCCGCCCCTGCTCTTCGCTTGGCTACGCTCGTAGCTCGGGCGAGCTTTTGGCTTCAGAGGCAAAAGCCAAACATCCATTTGGCCCCATAGTTCACAGGGCTTTTCCGTGGCATGGAAGGCCCTCCAGTGTTGGGTGACGGAGGGGGGGATTTGAGGTATGCCCAAGATGCATTACTTATTCACCTGCCGGGCACACCCGGGGTCCCCCCCCCCCCCCCACGGTAGCCGCAGGCATTATTTACGCACCATGCCAGGTTTGCGCCCGTGGTCAGCGGTCCTCTTGAGTGCTCGGAAGAGAGTGCAGGGTGCCCTGACTCTGAAGCGCTTGGAAGCAGCTCCTTTTCTGATCAGTGTTTGCAACGCGCCGTGGGGGCAAGTGGGGAGGCGGGGGATGCCGCCGACGGCATGGTGCCTGCCCCTAAACCATCAGAAGCGGCAGCTGGCTGTGAGTTCTTTGTTTGGCAGGCTCTCCCACCTACGCTACCCCGCCCAGAGACCAACGGCTAGTAAGCGCGGTCATTTCGAAACGCTGCCGTCTCCCCGCCCACCCGGCCCTGCGCAGACCGTGCTGCGCACGACCGCCAGCAGCCCTCCCTCTGGTCCGCCATGGGTGCATATAAGGAGCGGCTCAGGCGCTGAACCCGTCATTCTCCGCTCGCTTGTGAAGAAGAGAAGAGTCAGCATGTCTGGACGCGGCAAAGGAGGGAAAGGGCTCGGCAAAGGCGGCGCCAAGAGGCACAGGAAAGTGCTGCGAGACAACATCCAGGGCATCACCAAGCCCGCCATCCGCCGCCTGGCCCGCCGTGGCGGAGTCAAGCGCATCTCCGGCCTCATCTACGAGGAGACCCGGGGCGTGCTGAAGGTCTTCCTGGAGAACGTGATCCGGGATGCCGTCACCTACACCGAGCACGCCAAGAGGAAGACGGTCACCGCCATGGATGTGGTCTATGCCCTGAAGCGCCAGGGACGCACCCTCTACGGATTCGGGGGCTGAGCAGACCCCCACCCCCCACCGGACCCCACCTCTCGTTCCGACACCACAACACCAAAGGCTCTTTTAAGAGCCGCCCACACCCTCCCCGACCGAGCTGCTCATCTGCACTCTGCTTAAGCACCATACTCTGGCCCGCCTGAGCCAAAGTAGAGGGGCGTGCAAGGTTTATGTTTTGACTAGCAAGCCAGCGCCTTGAAAAAAAACCTCAGGCGAGTCTTGCACACTGATTTTATGAATGTCGCTTGTGTGTGAATGAAGAAAGAGATCAGAGCAAGCACATGGCGTTTTTGTGTCCTACTTGACAATTCTTTCTTTGCGCCCAGAATGTACCTGCAGGAGAAGGCAAAATCCTATGCCGAAGGTAAGGTCTTTCACACGGCTGTGCCTTCTGCCCCCGTGGCTATGAGGAGCGCTGGCTCTTGCCTAGAATGGGCCTGGCTACCAGTCGCGCCTTGAAACACTTGTGTATAGGCGCCTTTATAAATGCCATATGTCCTATCATATCATATCGGGATCGGGGCCAAGCCGGCCCGAATCCCCTCCAGTGCGCTAGGGCTTCTCGCTCTCGCCGAGGGGCAGGCTTTCCGATTGATTTACCCTTTGAACGCATTCGGGGTTGACCACAGCGCCGCCCTTTAACGCAAGGGGGCAACTGCACTCGGGGTTTGTGTATCCAGAAGGGAGAGCCAGGTGTCTGTGTCCTGCTCAGTTTGCCCCTCTACCCATTCTCCTGAGCGTGTGAATGGGGTGAGCGTTGCCGGAGGCCTCTGCGCGCGTCATGCTGGTCAGAGAGTTGCTGGTTAGTTAGTTAGTTAGTGAGGCACGCAAAGCGTCAAGGCCCACCATGGCCTCCTCCCCACACTCCTACCTACCACTGGCCTCTGCAGAGAGCTGCCCGTCTCACTTCCTTGCTTTGCCACTGCCAAGCCCTCTCACTGAGATAGATAGATACATTGTACACCGTGTTGGGAGAGTGGCAGATGAGGGGAGGGACCTGTCTGGGGATTCCACTCATTACCCTAAGGGAAGTGCAAGGGTTCCTGGGAGGCATGCATGAACCGTTTGACTCCAAGAAAGGAAGGCCTGGCCGAGATATGAAACCCAGAGTGGCCCATTTCACCCTTTTTTTTCCCTTTCTTTCCTTTTAGTGTTTTGGTGGGCAGGCGGAGGGCCCTCTCTCTCAAACCTCACTCTAACTTGCTCAGGTGCTGTGCCCAGTGGGGTCTGCTGGGAATTTTGCCCGTCAAGGGCAAAGCCCGTCAAGGGCAAAGCACAGTGGCGTTTGTCAGGCGTTCGTCAGGCTTTCGGGGCAGGGGCCAGAACGCCTGGCTGGCTGGCTGGCTGGCTGGCTGCTGCAGCTGCTGCTGCTGCTGCTGCTGCTGCTGCTGCTGCTGCTTCTCCCAGAAACCCAGCCCAGTGTCCCCAAGGACAGGCCTCTCCTCCCAGCGATGAGAAGAGGAGAAAGGAAGATCAAAGTGGGGCTGAGGCTTCCTCAGAAGGGTCAGGCCCTGTCGCGAACCAGAAGATGGACTCGGACTCAGAAGGGTCAGGCCCTGTGGCGAACCAGAAGATGGACTCGGACTACAGTGGGTCTTGGTGGAGACTTGTTTATTCAGATAAAAGAAACACGCCTATCGGCTCTCCCGCTATGAGGGAAGTTCCCTGCCTTCTAAAACAAAAACAAAGGGCGCCCGTCGAAGTCCAAGAATGAAAGAGCCCTGCCTGAGTCCACACTCCTAGTTGCTGACTGGCCCTCCCACGTTAGAAAACCTCGCTAAAAGGAAAAGGAGGCTTGCACAATAGCCTCGGAAGTGCGCGTCTGTCTGGCCCGACTCGTAGAGGGCTCATTTGCACAGCCCACACTTCTCCAGATCCCACCTTTATGGCACCGGGACTCCCCAAAGTCAAGTCCTGTGGCTCTTTGGCAGGGTTATTGGCTCTCAGTCCAATTCATCTCGTATATTTGTCGGCTTTCCCAGCCTTGGCAACAAGCACGCGCATCCATTGCCCTCCTTTGTTCACAGGGCGGGTGCCCATTCGCTTCTCTTAGGATCTAGTACTGGGGCGGATACCCCAGCCTTGGTAGACCGTGTTTGGATCTCTTCCCCTCTGTTTAACTTGGCTCGCACGCCCGTTCCACCCCTTTCAGAATGTCGTACGTTGGGCGGCTTCTCCAGCCGTGATATGCAGTATTTGTATCTCTTTCACTCTCTTTTGCTTGGGTCGTGGGCCCGTTCCGCTCTTTCAGACTTTCACACGCTTGGCGGCTTCTCCAGCGGTGACATGCAGTATTCGAGCCCCTCTCACGCTCGGTCTTACCTGGGTCTTGTGGCCGTCCATTTTCCCAGCCTCTCCTGCCGTGGACGGCTTCTCCAGTCTTTGCCCCCAACGTTTACAGCCCTCCCTCCCGTCCTCACGTTGGGAGTGTTTGCATCGCTGTTTGTGCTCGTCTGGTCGGTACAGGCACTCGCCGGGTGGGGCTCGGGGACTCTGGCTCCTTCCTGTTCCCTAGTCTCGGCGTCGGTCGCTGGGCGCCGGGCCCACCACTGTTCTCTAGCCGTCGCGCCCCCGGGGAAGGCGGTTTTCTTCCCGTCTTGGCTCCGCTCCTGACCCGGGGCCTCTTTGATATTAATTTTGTTTAACTATTTTCTTCTACCATTCTCCAAAGTCTCACGTGCTCAAAAGTCTGAAAACACACATCCAAAATAAAAAAGACTCTCTAATACCTGCTCGGTCAGAGCTCCCGCCTTGTAGCCTCCAGCTAGCGGGTCTCGCTTTGGCTAGGCCAACCGCTGGCTCGGGCCCTCCAGGACGTATCCACAGCGGCTCGCCTCTGCGTGTGGAGGATTCTCCTCCCGTCTGCACGAGTCGGTCACGGCGTAGGAGGTGTCTCCCCATTCACAGTTCTTACTGTGTTTAAGCACGTCGGTACTTGCCCAGGCCCCTAGGCCGGAGGGTCTTGCCGAGCGGGCTCACCTCCCTAGCCCTAGGCGGGGCAGGGCCGTCCCTGCCAACGCTTCTCCCTGCGTGTGCCCCAAGCGCTGATTTCTGCCCTTCCTGTCCCGCATATTGGAGGTTCCACCTTTGGGTGGCACGCCCCCCCGTGTGCCCGGCCTGCCACGCCCGAGCATGCTCCTTCATGGTCGAGGCCAGTGTCTGTGTGAAAAGGACATGGACTGGGACGAGGGGGCAGAAGGCCCGAGATCATGTAGGGTAAAGTGACTGCAAGCAAACACGGCCCCTGCATGCATGTAGAATGCAAAGACAATCTGGTTTCAGAGGCTGGCTGCCAGCAAATGGGCCCAGCAATTGAACCCTGGAAGCAAGGATAACCCCACGAAACATGAAATCAGGCACTTGTGGATGTTTTGTCCCAGCACGGGAGCGGTCCTTTAGAGTGGGCTGGTCACGTGAAAAGCTATTTGGGTTTGCTGGGTTTGGGGGAGTGCTGGTCAAATCCCTCAGCGATTACATCTGTTTCCAAGGAAGTGATTAAGAGTGCAGCAGGGGCAAAGGCCCGGCAGGGGACATTTTGGGGAAATCCAGGGCCTCGGAACAGCTGGCCCGATATGTTAGAATTTAGAAACGGGCGGGTTGCGAAGAGTACCTGGATTACGCCTCCCTTGGGTGGGAAAGGGCTCTACACCTAAAGTTCCAGTTCCGTATTGGAATTCTGCCAATTGCCGCATTTCGGCATAGATGGAACAATGCCGTTTCAACATCATGTATTCTTTGAGGCGAGCCCGAGGAGACTGTTCAACATTACTTATTACTCTGTCCGGCCACTAAGCCACTGAGGAAGCGCTTTTTGAAGCCTTTGTTTCTAAGGCGCGGCCTGCAGGTCAGTAGGTGATGCCATGGCAATATGCCCGGACACTGCAGGCGTAGAGGCTGTTCTTGCTACTGCTAGTTATTTGAGTTGGGAAGGAAAAATACACACGAGAAAGGCTAAGGGAGTAGAATAATGCTTTGGGGTAGAGAAACCCATTTGCATTGGCTGTCAATTTTGGTAAAATGCTGATCCCGCTTTCATTTGCTTCCTCTGGCAACATGACGAATTTGTTTTCC